>NC_064621.1:328869378-330069378 GCF_023898315.1 Schistocerca nitens | reverse complement strand
CCCCTGGTGCATACAGCGAAATATGCAGAAGACACTACATTCTTCACATGCAACGCCAACAGAGATCTGGTCACCAGACGACTCCAGTCAGTTCTGAATGAAATGGAACTCTGGGCAAAGAAATCAGCACCACCATCAATAGCGAGAGAACACAGGCGATGCTAATAACCCGTCGGCTAAGTAAACGCAGCCCACAGAGAAGACCGCCACTACATCCCAGGAACTCCCGTGGTGGCAAATAGCAAAACACTTAGGGGTGACTTTTGACAAACGATTCACATGAAAGCCGCATATCGAAGATCTATGACGAAGAGCCAGCTCCAGAATGAGCCTACTGTACCCAGTAGTGTTCTCAATACAGAAAGTTCATGGGCAGCAACCATAGGTCTAAGGGTTTACTGCTCACTAATCTGGCCTATAATGCAGTATACACGTCCCATATGGGGTATGCAGTTAAAACTCACATACTAAAACGAGATTCCAGCATGCCGCAATTGCTGTGGGTCATTAAGTTTTCTTAATCAGTACAACTAAAAACCAGACAAAGTGGGAAATTTCACTATTTTATTCACTCGATGACTAGTTTCGGGCCGGGACCCGTTTTCAAATCGTCGTAACATAGTCAAAACAGGTATTTCCGAAAATGCAAAAACTATCAAAAATGTGCAGACGAACAGGTCCGTATGTGCTGCAGCTGTTCGTTTGCACATTTTTTATCGTTTTTGTGTTTTTAGAAATACCAGTTTTGACTGTATCACGATGATTTGAAAACGGATCGAAGCCCAAAACTACTCTTCGAGTGAATAAAAAAAGGTGAAATTTGCATATTTGGATGGTTTTTCGTTGTACCCACATATTAAAACTCCGGAAATGATGCAAGCATTACCCACCCTCTCGCAATTCCCGACGACCGATCTACACGCTGCGCCGAAGTCATTCCCCTCAAAGAAAGGTTCCAGGAGTTAACCGAAACTTTCCATGAGATAGCAGCAAGTTCCACCAACAACCTTATAAACTCATTAGGACAATATGACACGACTAGGAACAGACATAAAAGAACAAAATCGATCTTTTATCACTGAATAAAACACACACATCATATCATCCAACACTCACCGTCACCTCAACTTCAGCAAAACACCGCCTACAAACGGGCAGTCAAGAAATAACGCATCAGGCACCCACCATTAAGACCTACCACAACATAAAGTCTCCATATTAATAATAACCCACTCCAACTTGCAGTGTCCCGTATACAGCAGTGAACAGCCCTGAAGAGGATCGCAACAAGTCGGTCAAAACATCGGCAGCTTAGCTGTTCTAATAGTTACAATGACGTGGCCCTATATCCAAAGCTATTTTATCCAAAATGTCGTCAGCCGTGGAAGCCTACAAACTGCGAACGGTAAGGATGTTATACCAATCGTTCAATTCCTCGACGTTAGAAATCCGCTCTTACGACGCTGAACCATTCGACCATTCGAGAACCGCTGTGTGAACGTCATCATCATTGAAAAATCTCCTCAAACTCCCCCCCCCCCCCAAATGTTCTTTCAGCTTGCCGGAAAGATGGAAATCACATGTCTAAGATCTGGACTTTCCGATCAGCATCAAGCACGTCTCTCCGGCCGTAGTTGGCATCACTGTATTTGGTACACTTACTACAGGAATTCCACAGTTAATCTGTGAACAATTGAGACGTTTTGTCCACAAGAATCGTACCGTCCCGCATATTTCAACTCTGGAATACGTTTCCAGTTTAAGTGCACGCTGCGATATGCCTGTTATCCGTACCACAGCAGAAATGTCTGCGGGAAACGCGGAATATGCATTCCCTTCTGACAATTCGCACTCTCGTTGCGCAATGGGCTTAGCGTGGGACGGCATGTGTAACTTACTTTCTGAAGGCGCTGTGTAACTTCCGCTGCCTCCGTCCACTTGCTCCAGGCGAAGAGCAGAGCAATGTAATTACGGCACCGTCGGTCACGGAAATATTAATCGGCAGGTGGAGATCACCTTCCTCTACTTGTACGCGCGCTTTCTTGCAGCTTTCTAAGGGGAAGTCAGCCTGTTTTTTCTATCTTTTTTCGTGAGACAGCGTTAACTACCATACGTGCACTGTAACTTCACGTTTCACGCGAGGGATGCTGCGCTCTGAGAAATGTGTAGATTTCCCATACATTTACGTGCGCGAGTGCCAAGCCACAGTGCGCCTTCAGTAACTAACCTTACCTCGCCAAAGCCTACTAGTCGTAAGAAAGCAGTTTCGCTTGTGAACGACTAGAGAAAGGTTATCTCAGCCCGCCGAATAATTTTTTAGTGACTGACGATGAGCTAATTACATCGCGCTGCATTTCGCCTGGAGTAAGTCGACTGCGACAGCGGAAGTTACTTTCGCAGTTTCGCGCAAAGAGAACAGAAAAAAGTACAACAAGAATCCGATTCAAGTAGTAGTTGGTAGCACTACCGTTGGCGCCGAGTGCAGATCAACTCAACATTCGGTATGTTAAAATAAATAAATAAATAAAATAAAAAGGGAACTCGAGGAATAAGGAACAATTCAAGGAGTTTCTGTTCAACACAAACAAGATCTTAGCACTTAGTTATCAAATATAATGGCACTAATGACGCAAGAGAGACAGAATAATAAGTCTGAATTACACTAAGGGGAAAAAAGTAATGGAATAAATCCTAATGCTGTGTCGGGCCTCTTTTAGCCCGGCGAAATGCAGCAGCTCAACGTGGTATGGACTGAACAAATCGTTGGAAGTCACCCACAGGAATACTGAGCTATGCAGCCTCCATAGCCGTCCATAATTGCGGAAATGTTACCGGCCTAGGAATTTGTGCACACACTAACCGCTCGATTACGTCCCATAAATGTCGGATGATTTGAGTGGCCAAATCATTCGCTCGAATTGTCCAGAATGTTCTTCAAACTAATAACGAACAACTATGGCCTAGTGAAATGGCGCATTGTCATTCATAAAATTGCATCGTTATTTGGGAGCATGAATACCATGAATGACTGCAAATGGCCTCCATTAGCCGAACATAACCACTTCCAGTCAATGACCGGTTCAGTTGAACCAGAGGAGAGTCCACACCATTATGGACCTACCCCCAGCTTGTTCAGTGTCCTGTTGACAACTTAGGTCCAAAGCTTCGTAGGGTCTGCGCTACACTCGATCCCTACCATAAGCTCTTAGCAACTGAAATCGGGACTCATCTGTCCAGACCATGAGATCCCAATCGTCTAAGGTCCAACCGATATGGTCACGAGCCCAGGAGAGGGCTGCAAGCAATGTTAAACACATTCGCGTCGGTCGTCTGCTGTCACTGCCCATTAACGCCAAGTTTCGTCGCGCTGTCCTGACGGATGCGCGCATCGTAAGTCCCACGCTGATTTCTGCTCTTATTTCAAGCAGTATTGCTTGTCTGTTAGTACTGACATCTCTAAGCAAACGCCGCTGCTCTTTGTCACGTAGTGAAGGCGGTTGCCCGTGGTGAGAAGTAATGCCTGAAATCTATTCTCGGCACAGACCTGACCCTGTGGATCTCGGTATATTAAATTACCTAACGATTTCCGAAATGAATGTCCCATGCGTCTAGCTCCAGTTGCCATTCCGCTTTCAAAGTTGGTTATTTTTCGTCGTGCGGCCATAGCCGCGTCGGACAACTTTTCACGTGAATCACTGAAGTAAAAATGAGAGCTTCGCTAACGCACTGTCTTTTTACAGCTTGTGTACGTACCACTACCTCCATCTGTGTATATGCACATTGGTGTCCCAAGACTTTTGCCACATCAATGTATTTATGGCAACTATTTAACATTTACATCAGGAGAGATATGCAGAAATTTGGTCCCAGTTACTCTGAATAAGATTCCAGTGCTTTTCGTAACCACTTCACCTCCAGGTACTCGAACGTTTACATAAGTATTTATTTTTCTTTTTATTGCTAACGTTATTCCACTCTTGAGTTTCGTCATTGGCTCGATCTTTTAGCCAGCTTGACCAGTGCCTCGCAGTAAAGAATACAGGCGAATTCAGCATATCATATCCTCGGTAATCACATCGTCACGTCACAATATAGGAGAAAGAGAGACCATGTCGGGGCCTAACACACACAATGATTCTGAGGAGTCGACAAAGTCCCTTTTCTACGCCGAACACCGGCAGTTTCTTTGGAAAAAGAACAGGAGAAGTGAAACCTTGTGTACAGCAATTAAAGTTTCGGAGCAGCACCAGCAACAGCAGCAGCAGACGGAAGACTCTCATTAACTGGCAAAGAAAACACAACAGCGAGGACTGAACGGCTGCAGGTGCTGAACAACGTCGGGATCTGCTGCCGCAATTACTGCACCAAGCAGTTGGCTCGCAGCGAGTAGGGCGTGGTCTAAGGCTAGGCGGAAGGTGGAGGCAGCGTCAGGAACTGCCGGCGAACTGCACACCCATCCAGTCTGTCTTGGACTTGCACGTAACTCTGCCTGGTCTCTCTCTCTCTCTCTCTCTCTCTCTCTATCCCTCTCACACACACACACACTCTCACACTCAACACAAGTAAGGGTAATGCTCTCCTTAGAGCGTTTTACCCTTTCACCCATCGTTGGTTCTCTTTTTGACCCTCAGCACGTCAAGTAGGGGCAACAGGCATTGCTGAACTAGCAGCAACGAGCTTAAATTTGATAGAGAATGGAAAAGAAAGTTGAGGATGTGTTACATGACGATCAGTTTGGCTTCAGGAAAGGTAAAGGCACCAGAGAGACAGTTCTGTTATTATGGTTGATAATGAAAGCAAGACTACAGAAAAATCGAGACATGTTTATAGGATTTGTCGGCCTGAAAAAAAAGCGATCGACAATGTAAAATGGTGCAAGACGTTCGAAATTCTGAGGGAAATAGGAGTAAGCTGTAGGGAAGGACGAGTAATGATATAACATGAAGAGGTTGGCATAGGAGAGAAATTCGTGACGGGCCGCATCAAACCAGTCACGAGACTGATGAATTAAAGGGGGGGGGGAGGGGAGTGACTATACATGGGGGGGGGGGGGCTATACGTCAGCTCTGTTTGAAGCAAACTGAATTCCCATTCGCCATGTTATCTGTAATTAAGGGCGTCGATTGGTGTGTAACGCCCCCTTGAAAATAACTTTGACTAACTTCATCACGCTAGCTTTATTTTTTCTCAAAAAACAGTTAACGACAGTGATTTCTGTGTACTTTGGCAGAAACAAGAAAGTTTTAGTCTAAATAAGGATAAAATTTTCGATGTAGATTCAAGACGATGTAAATTCAAGTTGACTCAAAAAATTTCCGTCCACCAGCAATAACTTCTTGTTGCTCGCAAACTCAATTTGCCGTTTCAGCAGATACGTCTTGAAGATGATGGAGTGAATTTCGAAATGCGTTGTTGTTACCCAATAGAAACGTCATTTACAGACTTGCTATGTGCTGCTGATGGTTCAAATGGCTCTGAGCACTATGCGACTTAACTGCTGAGGTCATCAGTCCCCTATAACTTAGAACTACTTAAACCTAACTAACCTAAGGACATCACACACATCCACCCCCGGGGCGGGATTCGAACCTGCGAACGTCGGCCGGAGTGGCCGAGCGGTTCTAGGTGCTGGAGTCTGGAACCGCGCGACCGCTACGGTCGCAGGTTCGAATCCTGCCTTGGGCATGGCTGTGTATGTTGTCCTTAGGTTAGTTAGGTTTCAGTAGTTCTAAGTCTAGGGGACTGATAACCCCCCATGTTAAGTCCCATAGTGCTCAGAGCCATTTGAACCATTTTTGAACCTGCGACCGTAGCAGTCCCGCGGTTCCGAACTGAAGCGCCTAGAACCGCTCGGCCACCGCGGCCGGCTGCTGTTGATGAGTCTTTAACAATGTTATTGACCAAATTGTCGAAAGTTCGTTTCCCGTTCCGAGGTAGTGTGATTTCATCCATTTTCGTGTAAATGTTATGGAAAATTATAGACAGCTGGGACTGATTTGGGCAAAAAGCGACTCTGGTCATTTGGGTCGTACATATATTTATTTTCAAACTTATTAGCATATTATCTCGCTGTAATTCGAAACAGTTTCTCCCATCTCATATTTGTTGGTATTTCTACGTTAGTACCTGTCACTTGAATTCGCTTGAGTGAACGCTGGACACACTTTAGATATGTTTACTTTATATTTCGCTGACCATCGCCAGTATGGCGATCGAGTTAACGATGATTGCTACAGGAAGCGCTATAGCTCGTATGTCGGCCACTTTTTGCACTTTATACTCGTTGGCTGGAAGTGTGGATCTGTCGAGTTAGGGGGAAGTAGTATGAATGTGAGGCGTTTGGCCGCGTTAAAGCTATTAAAGTGGATATAACACAGTTGCTCGTAGTTAACAGTTGAGGGAAAGAAACGATATCGCGATTTATATACGCAGAATGTATCTTACAAGGGGACCGCGCCTACTCTGCATCACCGATTTCGTCTGTATTCATGGTATATGCAGGACTTGGCCACAAATAAACGTGACGGACGTGAGAGCTCCAGATCGACAAGCGTTTGGAAAAAAATGGATTTTTGAAGCGAGTGGGACGAGGCATAAACCGTTTATGTTATCGTTCTTTCCTGGCAGGTGTAGGCACAGTGGAAAAAATAAAGAACGGTAATACGAAGATCGTAGTGTAGGGTACCTAAAGAGGAATTTTTTTAATTTTCAGTTTTTACCTTACGTACACTGCAAGTAAGCCACAATAATTCTCAGTATATTGCATTTATTAATACACTATATGATCAAAAGTAAACGGACACCTGGCTGAAAATGACTTACAAGTTCGTGGCGCCTTCCGTCGGTAATGCTGGAATTCAGTATGGTGTTGGCCCACCCTAAGCCTTGATGACAGCTTCCACTCTCGCAGGCATACGTTCAATCAGGTGCTAGAAGGTTTCTTGGGGAATGGTAGTCCATTCTTCACGAAATGTGGCACTGAGGAGAGGCATCGACGTCGGTCGGTAAAGCCTGGCACGAAATCAGCGTTCGAAAACATCCCAAAGGTGTTGTCTAGGATTCAGGTCAGGACTCTGTGCAGGCCAGTTCATTACAGGGACGTTATTGTTGTGTAACCACTCCGCCACAGGCCGTGCATTATGAACAGGTGCGCGATCGTGTTGAAAGACGGAATCGCCATCCCCGAATTGCTCTTCAACAATGGGAAGCAAGAAGGTGCTTAAAACATCAATGTAGGCCTGCGGTCGCAGGTTCGAATCCTGCCTCGGGCATGGATGTGTGTGATGTCCTTAGGTTAGTTAGGTTTAAGTAGTTCTAAGTTCTAGGGGACTGATGACCTCAGAAGTGAAGTCCCATAGTGCTCAGAGCCATTTGAACCATTTTTTGAACCCCGCCATGGAAAACACGACCACACCATAACACCACCCCTCCTAATTTTACTGTTGTCACTACACACGCTGGCAGATGACGTTCACCGGGCATTCGACATACCTACACCCTGCCATTCGATCGCCACATAGTGTATCGTGATTCGTCACTCCACACAACGTTTTTCCGCTGTTCAATAATCCAATGTTTACGCTCCTAACACCAAGCGAGGGGTCGTTTTGCATTTACCGGCGTGATGTGTGGCATATGAGCAGCCGTTCGACCATGAAATCCAAGTTTTCTCACGTCTCCCTTAACTGTCATAGTATTTGCAGTGGATCCTGATGCAGTTTGGAACTCCTGTGTAATGATCTGAATAGATGTCTACCTATTACACATTACGGCTATCTCTGTCAGTCAACAGACGAGGTCGGTCTGTACGCTCTGGTGCTGTACATGTCCCTTCACGTTTCCCATTCACTATCACATCGGAAACAGTGTACCTAGGGATGTTTCGGAGTGTGGAAATATCGCGGACAGACGAATGACACAAGTGACACCCAGTCACCTGACCACGTTCTAAGTCCGCGAGTTCCGCGGAGCGCCCCATTCTGCTGTGTCACAATGTCTAATGACTGACTACTGAGGTCGCTGATATGAAGTACCTGGCAGTAGGTGGCAGCGCAATGCACCTAATACGAAAAACGTATGTTTTTGGGGATGTCCGGATATTTTCGATCACATAGTGTATTTTCTGAAAAGGCATGAACAGGAAAGATAAATTTGGGGTTCCAAATAAAGCGAAATGATTGTAAGGCATACACCGAAGACTTTGTACATAAAATTAGATACTTTCATTATTTTACGGTTTTTTTACACGCACTGGGGTTATATTCATCATATAAACAGGGAAAGCAGTAATTCCAGTAATTTTCTCGTCGTCTTCCACACGTCATAACCGCTACACTTTTATATTTACACGGCTGTTTCAAAGTTTCTACGGAAAAACAAACGTGGTTTACATTCAGAAAAGCTTTTCTCTCATCTAACAGTTTGGCAGTAAACCATGCTGTACGAACTCATGTACGCTTGAATTACTGTCGCTTCTTGGAAAGTTATTTTCACAGTCCTCGTGGATGCTGTAAATACAGGGCCTTTCTCGAAATTTATTTGCAATCCCAACTTTTCCTTTTCATCCCTCTAATGAAAATGTTTGACTTATGTGTACTAAAGGGAGAACTAATATTTCAGCAGCGTTCGTGAAAGAGCTAGAAATCACAGTAACATATTTGATATTAAATTCCCATGGGGGCACAAAACTTAAACTGTTATCTACCCATATACGGCGATTTAACTGCCCCTAGCTACGGGCGTTATGCAACCCACTACACTTCAAATACCACTAGCAAGATTTTCATATGCTCTCTCTCACTATGAGCTAACTGCTTGTCCTACAGTAAAAATGAACACCACCATCTTGTAGGCAACTTGATGTAGTCAAGAGGCACTGTGACAAATTGTTGTTGAAGACCTGTATCTCTTCCCATAAACAATTCAAACCCATCAGCTTTTAACCACCAGGGTCATGCAACAGAGGTTGTCTTTCGCCAACACTACTGTCCACAGAATTGACGAACAGGACTTTGATGTGAACATGGTTTGGTTTAGTGACGAAGCCCACTTTCATTTGGATGGGTTCGTCAGTAAGCAAAATTGGCAAATCTGGGGGACTGAGAATCAGCATTTCGCGATCGAGAAGTCTCTTCCTCCTCAACGGATGATTGTGTGGTGTGCAATGTCCAGTCACGGAATAATCGGTGGGTATTCCTTGACTACCGAACGGTACGTGAAGGTTTAGGAAGATAATTTCATTCCCATTATCCAAATTGATCCTGATATCGACAAGATGTGGTTCATGCGAGACGGAGCTCGACCCTATCGAAGCAGCAGAGTGTTTGAAGTCTGGGGTACTCAGAGGCCATTGGCGTAGGCCTCAATTGCACGCAGTATTCTCCGGTCTGAACACATGCGACTCGTTCTTGTGGGGTTATATTAGAGACAAGGCATACGACAATAACTCCGAAAACGATTGCTGAGCTGAAAACAGCTATTCAGGAGGTCACCGACAGGATCGATGGTCTGACACTTAAACGGGTCATGCAAAATTTCGCTATTCGTCTGGGCCACATCATCGCCAATGATGGCAAGCATATCGAAAATGTCATAACCTAAATCCGAATACCTGTATTGACAAGTACATGTTGAATTAAGTGTGTGTATGTAACGAATTTACGTTTTTTTCATGTAGTTCGATAATTGTCAGCCTGTAACGGTCAAACGCGATTTTTAGTTTAGGGTAAATCTTTATTCTCCATATTTAGCAAGAATTATTTAATTAGTTGTTAGCACGTTTCCACGATATTTTCTAAATAAGCATTTGACTTACCTGACAAACATAACCAACAGACCCACCCACTCACCAACAATTTGTTCCCCATGTCAGCTTAAAAGTGTATCTACCTGTTTATATTATTTAAAACATAATCAGTTATGTTGTATATTCTTTACTCATAATGTTTCTATCACGTCATCATTAGGGTCTACTTAAATGCACAAAAAGTGTATACTATGTTAAGAGATCAGAAATGAGCTCCGTATACTCGCTTTAAACTCTCCAGCGAGTCCTGTGACGTCGTCTCCAAACTCACTGTCTCCGTGTACCCGTTCACTTGACTCGTGAGTCTTCGCCGCAACCCACCCGCTTGTTTCAGTCCATTGTCGGATACAGGTGGACTCCACTCGCTCAAAATGGAGAGCGATTATACGAGTTTGGAAATATAACTGCGGACTCGGGGCATTCTCGCTACATACACAACCGTTTTCAAAGAAATTTCCGCCAGTAAACTGTAAATTATTATTCATTTGTTTCACACAATGATGATTTCGGCTTTGTAGCCAGTTTGAAGTGCAAGCTTAAAATATCACAAAACGTAAGATCTGCCTAAGAGGCAGAAGCAAGTTACGTATCAGTATAATGACTGACTGGTTAGCAGTGTGTTTGTCCTTGCATTTGTATACAAAAAACCTTTTCGAAGACTTCTGTACATTTATTTTGCTATTTAACATATACGTACAGCTTGTCAAACAATTACTTTGACATACAGACACTTTCGAGGCGTTAGCGAGTGATTACCAGAAAACATGATATGAGAATACAGCGAATCTCTAAATCGTGATTAATTATTAAAATAAATATCACAAAAGAATGATAAGCAACACAACACGCTGTCAGTCCATGAACGCAAGCTACCACGACCAAACGAAATAGCGCGCTTTTTTTGTCGCAGGGATAAAAAGTGAACTTGCCCTGTGCCCAGTTTTCGTCTGACGCATCACACAGGTTTTCTCACGGGTCAGGTGGAATAAACAAGAATGCAATCGTTTTGTTTACACTCTATGAAATTTATACGTTTTCCTTTTCAAGCGTGGACTATAGTGTGAAACGTATTACAGATATCACTTCTCACCAAACGGGACACATTTGCAACTGTGTACTTTGCATTAATTAATTCTCTTCTTACACGCCTCCACAGTCTCACAAAACACAGCATCGTTAAAGACTTTCGAAGACCGACAATAGATGATTTCGCCTTGTCAGTGCTACTCCACAGCAACAAGATCTTATAGATTTCCAAAAGCCTTTTGACACTATACTACACAAGAGGTTTGTAATGAAATTGCTTGTTTGTGGAATATCGTCTCACTTATGTGACTGGATTCATTACTTCCTTTCAAAGAGGTCACAGTTCGTAGTAGTTGACGTTAAGTCATCGAGTAAAACAGAAGAAGTTTCTGGCGTTCCCCATGCTAGTGTTATAGGCCCTCCGCTGTTCCTTGTCTATATAAACGACTTAGGAGATAATCTCAGCAGCCGTCATTGGCTGTCTGCAGATCATGATGATATCGTTTACCGTCTACTAAACTGATCAGAAGATCAAAACAAATTGTAAAACGATTTATAAAAGAAATCTGAATGATGCAAAAATTGGCAGTTGACACTAAATGATGAAAAGCGGGAGGTCATCCACATGAGTGCTGAAAGGAATCCGTTAAACTTCGATTACACGATAAATCAGTCAAATCTAAAGGCCTTAAATTCAGCTAAATACCTAGGAATTGCAATTACGAACAATTTAAATGGGAAAGAACACATGGAAAATGTTATGGAGAAGGCAAGCCAAAGATTGCGTTTTACTAGCAGGACACATAGAAAATGTAACAGGTCTACGAAAGAGGCTGCTTACACTATGCTTGTCCGTCCTCTTTTGTAGTACTGCTGCACGGTTTGGGATCCTCGCCAGATAGTGTTAAGGGAGTACGTCGACAGAGTTCAAAGAAGAGCAGTACGTTTTGTATTATCGTGAAATAGCGGAGAGAGTGTCACTGAAATGATACAGGATGTAGAGTGGACACCACTAAAACTGAGTCGTTGTCCGTTGCGGCGAAATCTTCTCACGAAATTCCAATCCCCAACTTTCCCCTCCGAATGTGAAAATATTTTGTTGACGCCGACCTACATAAGGAGAAACGATCTTCGTAATAAAATAAGGGAAATCAGAGCTCGCACGGAAAGATATAGGTCTTTGTTTCTTACGCGCGCTGTTCCAAACTGGAATAATAGAGAAGTAATGTGAAGGTGGTTCTATGGGTCCTGTGCCGGGAAATTACGTGTGATTCGCAGAGTAAAGTCGTAGATGTAGATCTTCCGAAATAACAGTAAGTCACGATTAGCCTCACACTCAAGCATGCTTCAGTAAGAAAGAACGAGTCGACGAATAGTACGCGAACGCATACTCGCGAAATTACAGTGGGGACGAAGGAAACCCCTTAGCGCTTGTGTAACACCGGCGCCTTGATTTGTGAAGTATGCAACCCGCAGCAGTATCCTCGTACTCACTGCGTTTCTGTTCTCGAGTTTAAACCTTTAAAGGGCGTGGCAGTAGTATGACTCTGGCTGGCAACAGTAAACTTGTAGTTTCAGGAGATGGAGTATTTTAAAATTGTAAATAAGCTAGTCGTGAATAATTTGCGCAGCTTCCCGAATCGAGCCGGCAAAGGCCGAGCTGGCCATCTCGACGGGTCGCGGAAGTGAGCAGTTAAGACCGCCTGGGTCGGGGACAGCTCCCCTCCCAGGGCGGCAATTCTGCGCGACTTCCTCGCTGCAGTAATTACTCTTAAGAAGTCTAAGCCCTGCTGTTAATTACTCCAGTCGCAACTCTCGATAATTAGCTCCGACAAGTAGAGCGTCGCTGAACGGGGAGGACAGTGTGCCGAGGTGCGGGCGGATCCCCTAGCTCCACGACTGCCTTTCAAGTTCTTTGGCGCGCCGAGAGCTTCTGCGTCCGAAGTGAAGAGCGGGCCTTTCAGAGGCCTTGGGGTAGGCGCTGCGACCGTTACAAAGCGCGCATCCCAGGGTGGCTGTACAGCATACATGTATCCACGAAAATTTGATTTATTTCTTACAAGCAATATAGGTTATGTGCCGTCTTTCGCGACTGTAATGGCAGTCTTATTTAGATAACAAGTGTTTTGTTTCGCTTTACTTCAGAGAATGTCCATTCGTTTTCGTGACAAGGCGTTATTCTTACAAATCTGTTTGTCACGCTCGAAAGCTTGAATCGCGGGCGTGAAGCGTACTGCTTTTATGTGGGACACCCTGTACATTTTTAATCGTTAAATATACTACTACGGCAGTAGCAAAGCCATTTAAAAAAGTGTGGCCATGCAGAGAAAATTTTGTAGCCAACGAGTTCGGATAATAGTGCCAGCAGCTCAGTTTTAAGTCGATATATGTCTTCACACCGGATAAAAATGTCATAAACATATCTTCTGGAGTGTTCCTCATTTTATGTTGACAACTGGGCAGCATCGATGTCATACATTAAACAGACCAGACAGACGGTGTATGAAATATGCGTCGTTTTACAGTTCACTGTTTACCGGCAACTGTTACGGTACGCATCATATCGATTTGTGACTGGAACGCCATCGCAGCATTGGAAAATTACACAACAGCCAATCTACACAAGATATCGCGGGAGTGAAGTTGGAGCGCGCACCTTTTTCTGTTTCTATTCTGTCCTGGTTTTGAAGCGAGTTGTCACTCTGTGCACCGTGACGAGGCCGAACGTTCTAAGCAACAGCGGTGTCAATGTGCAAGCCATCTTAACGGACTGGAAGTCCCAAATATGTCTCTGCAGTGTTGGGTACTGTTCTAAATTACTTCCCCAGTCCCTACTAAATTGGATAAACTGCCACTTTTCTCTCTGATTCTGCCAGATTAAAATTGTACACGTCGGACAGGGACTCGAACATGGGACATTTGGCTTTCGCTGAAAAGTACTCTGCCGATTGAATTATCCAAACACGACTCAAGACGTGTCCTCACACCACTCTTAATCCTTCCAAACTACACATAAGCTCTCCTGCGGGAGTAGCACAACTAGAAAAAAAAGATATTGCGGAGAAACAGCTTAACCAAAGCCTAGGAGACTGTTTCCAGGAAGGTACAAGAAAGGTACTAATAGAAATGAAGCTGTGGAGGCGGGTGGTGAGTCGTACCTGCACAGACCAGCCAGTAGAGTATTTGCCATCTAAAGGATTAGGTTTCTGGTTGGTTTGCTGGTCCGGCACACAATATTAGTCTAATAAGAGATTTCAAGTAAAATGGTTCAAATGGCTCTGAGCACTATGGGACTTAACATCTGAGGTCATCAGTCCCCTAGAACTTAGAACTACTTAAACCTAACTAACCTAAGAACATCACACACATCCATGCCCGAGGCAGGATTCGAACCTGCGACCGTAGCGGTCACGCGGTTCCAGACTGAAGCGCCTAGAATTGCTCGGCCATACCCGCCGGCAGGTTTCAAGTAAGTCCACTCTCTGCAACACAGTGAAACATACATTCTGGAAATTCTTATTCTACCGGCTAAGCTTTACCGTCTGAAAGGCTTCTAAGGTACTCAATGGAAACTCCAGGCAGCAATATCAACTCTGTAGGAAAAGACAGATTGCTACTGCCGTAAAGAAGACACGTAAAGTTGCAGACAGGCACAATCAAAAGACACTCACATATAGCTTGTCGCTACAGCATTCGTCAGTAAGAGACACACACGCTTTCACACACACACACACACACACACACACACACACACACACACACACACACACACAACCCTCACGTGCACAGGACCGCCAACTCCAGCATCGAGGATCGAGATGCTGCAATGTGCAGTCGGTCGTGTGTGTTTGTGCGGTGTGCTTGCTCGTGAGTGTGTGTGTGTGTGTGTGTGTGTGTGTGTGTGTGCGCGCGCGCGCGCCTGCGTGTGTGTGTGTGTGTGTGTGTGTGTGTGTGCGTGTGCGTGTGTGTGTGTGCGTGTGTGAATGGGTGTGTGTGTCTTACTGTCGAAGGTTGTGACCGAAAGCTATATGTGTCTTTTAATTGCGCTTGTCTGCAATTTGAACGGAGCTACGATACGGACAGATACTTAACATCAACTACAGTTGCCGGCCGGAGTGGCCGAGCGGTTCTAGGCGCTTCAGTCTGGAACCGCGCGACCGCTGAGGTCGTAGGTTCGAATCTTGCCTCCGGCATGGATGTGTGTGATGTCCTTAGGTTAGTTAGGTTTAAGTAGTTCTAAGTTCTAGGAGACTGATGACCTCTGATGTTAAGTCCCATAGTGCTCAGAGCCATTTGAACCAGCCATCAACGACTGTTCTGCTCTCAGGTGTATCTGTTGTATTCACCAAATACTTTCGACCTCAACATAATTGTGGCATAACGAGGACCCCCTACCACAGAAAGTAATTCTGTTATGGTGTGACTTTCTTGCATAGAGCAACCATACAGCCGGATCGCAGGTTCAAATAGGTGTAGGCAGACTGCGGTAATACTGAAGGCAACAAATTTAACAACAATTTACAATTGGTTATTAAGATATGGTCATTACAGACGAAGAACAAGCTCCGATTGTTTCAAGGATCATCTCGGCATTTGCCTGGAGCGATTTAGGGAAATCACGGACACCTTAATCAGCACGGTCGGACGAGGATTTGGACCGTCGTCCTCACGAATGCGCCACTTCACTAGGTATATTATTAAGAGGAAATACACATTACGTATCTTGGGAGTGTAGATAATGTGTAAAAATGTTAAAAGTTCATTCGGACTAACTCTGAACGCTGGTCTAGTCCTGAATCCAGTGAACGATCACTAATACAACTAGTATATTCTCCATCTGAGCTCTTCAGGGCGGCGACTTTAGATGGTCTTGGTGCTGTTTTGAGACAGGGTTTTGATACTGTCGATCTAACCCTTGCTAAAATCAGCCCGAATGGAGCGCTGCGTCTGTTTACATCCGCGTTTGGCGGATGGATGTTCGCTTGGGACCCACTTGCTTGGTGTAAGCATAATGTAATTCGTTTTGTGTGCGATCTTTATGGCGTCTGAGCATACCTATATGCTCTTTTACATCTACGTCTACATTCAGAGCGACATAAATACTCCGGAAGGCATAGTATGGTGCGTGGTGGAGGGTACCTTGCACCATAACTAGTCAGATAATTTCCTGTTCCGCTCACGAACAGAGTAAGGAAAAAACGACTACCTGTATCAGTCCGTACTAGCGCTGATTTATGTATCTTCGTAGTTATTACGCGACGAGTACAACAAGCCGCAAATGCTGGTCCTCTAAATTTTCTCGAAAGCGTCTCATGAAAACAACGTCGTCTTCCCTTCTGGGATTCTCATTTGAGTTCATGAAGAACATCCATAATACCGGATCGAACCTTCCGGTAAAAAATCTAGCATCGCGATGTCTTCCTTTAATCCGACCTGCTAAGGATCCAAAACACTCGAGCAGTACTCAAGAATAAGTCACACTAGTGCTCCTTTGTACATTAGCTACACTTTCCTAAAAGTAATCCAACACAACGAAATCGACCATTCGCCTTCCTTACTTCGTTCTCACGTGTTCGTTGTCAGGAGTGTGTCAGAACTCTCCATAACATTGATTAAATATTACACTGAGTATTGAAAACAATACAGCGAACTTAAGGCTAGTCTTTGCATTGTGTAAGATTCTGCGATCTCTATGGAAATAAATATCGATAGTAACAATCTGAGAGCGAAACATGTGAGCGCGAATCTAAACATTGTTGTGTAACGAGGTAGGTCTGCGAGAGTAAAATTTCAATTGTGTCGGTCGAGAGCTCGGAGACAGAAGACGTGACACGCAGCCCTCGCGTCGGTGATGGCAGATCTTACCACACTCAAGGCCTGATTTCATTTATATCGCCAGGAGATATTTAGATGGCTTACCTACGCTGGAAGATGGAATTCAAGATAAAATTTGCAAGCATAGCGTAAAGCGCAATTCTGGGTTAGGCTCGTGATTGTTAGTCCGAATTTGCAATAATCCCCATGTTTTGTTTGTCAGTTAAAGAAGCATCCTTATGCTCAAATAATAATAATTATTCTCCATATCTAATTGCCCGCATCTCGTGGTCGTGCGGTAACGTTCTCGCTTCCCACGCCCGGGTTCCCGGGTTCGATTCCCGGCGGGGTCAGGGATTTTCTCTGCCTCGTGATGGCTGGGTGTTGTGTGCTGTCCTTAGGTTAGTTAGGTTTAAGGAGTTTTAAGTTCTAGGGGACTGATGAGCATAGATGTTAAGTCCCATAGTGCTCAGAGCCATTTGAACCATCCATATCTAATTCATAAATATGCCGTGGTTATTAAATGTTAATGTAACTCTGAAATTGAAATAATTTGTTAATCTGGTACGCAGCCATTATTGATACTTACGTCATTGTCAAGCATTTCGCCATTATTAATACCTGTCAAACTATTACTGGTCATGATGATTTGTGAATTTTTAAGTAGATTTAATTTATGAAATCCCTTATTACATGTTATTTAGTAGTTAAGTAGTTAACAAGACTCAAGCAAACTCCTTTTAATTAAATTCATTCTTAGCAACAATATGCTTTAGCCGCTGCTGCTGCGAATTGCTGTAAACCACTTGGAAAAAGGCAGTAATCTGAAGAGGTGAGTGCAAAACTTAGGGCCAAAACAGAGATACTGACACATCACAACATTTCATGTACTCTAATCCAGTAAATTACGTTGCACAAACCAGATTCTGTATCACTTGTAAATTCATATTCAAATATGCAGTCAGATAGCTTATCCAAATGTTAGTTTTAGGTTTTTCATGTAACGATTGTTGAGGGCTTAAATGACAGTAAAACTGACACTCACACAACCCGCACACAGTGTTATGCAGTTTAGATTCCGATTACTGACAGCACAGGTTGCTTATCGAGTCCATTTTCACAGACGAACATAGGCTTTATTTGTTGGAGGTACGTTACATCGTTCCTTTTAATACCGCTTTTCAGCGTCACGTACAGATATTTAATAGACCTGACTATCAAGCAGTACGCCACTACTGTTGAATCCGGTCAGTAAACGGTTGATTTTGCCACTCATCTCCATTACCTTACATTTTTCTACATTTAGAGCTAACTGCCATTCATCACATCAACTAGAAATTCTGTCCAAGTCATCTTGTATCCTCCTAAGGTCACTCAACAACGACACCTTACCGTACACCACAGCACCACCAGCAAACAGCCTCAGATTGCTGCTCACACTGTCCATCAGATCATTTATGTATATGAAACGGTCCTGCCACACTTCCCAGGGGCATTCCTGACGAATCTCTTGCTCTGATAAAAACTCGTCGTCAAGGACAGCATACTGGGTTCTATTACTGAAGAAGTCTTCGAGTCACTTACATAGCTGGGAACCTATTCTGTATGCTCGTACCTTAGTTAACAATCTGCGGTGGGGCAGGGTGTCAAAAGCTTTCCTGAAATCTAGGAATGCGGAATCTATCTGCTCTCCTTCAAGCGATGCTTTCAAAATCCGTGCTGATTAGCGGACAGAAGCTCTTCCGTCTCAAGGAAATTTATTATATTCGAACCGAGAATATGTTCGAAGAATTCTGCAGCAAACCGAAGTTAATGATATTGGTCTGTATTTAGCGGGTCCGTTCTGTTAACCTTCTTATACACTGGAGTCACTCGCACTTTTCCCAGTCGCTTGTGACTTTGCGCTGGGCAAGTGATTCACAATAAATGGAAGCTCAGTAAGGGGCCAGTCCAGTAGATCAGTCCCTGTAAAGCCGAACTGCGATTCCATGCGGACCGGCGTCCTATTTCTTTTCAACTCTTTCAGCTGCCTCTGTGCGTCAGGGAGGCCTGTTACTATGCCGTTCATACGGGAGTCTGTAGGTCGGTCAAACGACGATATCTTCGTACGATCCTCCTGCGCGGACGATTTCGTAAATGTGGGATCTCAAAACTTCGGTCTTCCTATTGCTGTCTTCTATTGCCACACCAGACTCGTCAACAAGTGACTTGATAGAACCCTTAGACACGCTTGGCATTTTTACTTGTTGTTGTTGTGGTCTTCAGTCCAGAAACTGGTTTGATGCAGCTCTCCGTGCTACTCTATCCTGTGCAAGCTTCTTCATCTCCCAGTACCTACTGCAACCTACATCCTTCTGAATCTGTTTAGTGTATTCATCTCTTGGTCTCCCTCTACGATTTTTACCCTCCACGCTGTCCTGCAATATTAAATTGGTGATCCCTTGATGCCTCAGAATTTGTCCTACCAACCGATCCCTTCTTCTAATCAAGTTGTGCCACTAATTTCTCTTCTCTCCAGTTCTATTCAACACGTCGTCATTAGTTATGTGATCTACCCATCTAATATTCAGCATTCTTTTGTAGCACCACATTTCGAAAGCTTCTATTCTCTTGTTGTCCAAACTATTTATCGTCCACGTTTCACTTGCATACATGGTTGCACTCCACACAAATACTTTCAGAACCGACTTCCTGACACTTAAATCTATACTCGATGTTAACAAATTTCTCTTCTACAGAAACGCTTTCCTTGCCATTGCCAGTCTGCATTTTACATCCTCTCTACTTCAACCATCATCAGTTATTTTGCTCCCCAAATGGCAAAACTCCTTTACTACTTTAAATGTCTCATTTCCTAATCTAATTCCCTCAGCATCACCCGACTTAATTCGACTACATTCCATTATCCTCGTTTTGCTTTTGTTGATGTTCATCTTATATCCTCCTTTCAAGACACTGTCCATTCCGTATAACTGCTCTTACAAGTCCTTTGCTGTCTCTGATAGAATTACAATGTCATCGGCGAACCTCAAAGTTTTTATTTCTTCTCCATCGATATTAATACCTACTCCGAATTTTCTTTTGTTTCCTTCACTGCTTGCTCAATATACAGATTGAATAACATTGGGGTAGGCTACAACCTTGTCTCACTCCCTTCCCAACCACTGCTTCCCTTTCATGCCCCTCAACTATTACAAATGTCATCTGGTTTCTGTACAAATTGTAAATAGCCTTTCGCATCCTGTATTTTTACTTAGGGCTCGAATTTTCTCGAATTCTCTTGATGGTATTTTGCTAAGATATGAAATTGGTAGTTGTGTAGGTTTCGCACATCGATCTTTTCAGAGATATACAAATTCTACTAACTTTTGCCTGTCTTCATCTGCACGTTCTTTTTTTTAAACGAGACTGGACCAGTCTCTGTTTCCTCAGCATTTCCCGAAGTTTGTTATTAAAACAACAGAGGTAGGCCCTATCGTGTAGCGCTCTCTCTGTACATGGCTGTATACGGTGTCTTTTGGCGGACACAGGAGTGTGCCGTTGGTTGTACTTGGCGGCCAACAAGTGAAGCATTTAGCTTCGACGCATGAAGCCTACCCTCACTCCTTGCGCCTCTATCAAAGGACCGTGTAAACTTGAGAGATGAAAGGTTAAAACGTTTACCTCCTTCCACAGTTTACACCTTCGCGCTACGGGCAGCAGAGGTACCTGACGAGAGAAACTGGCGTTACCCTTCAGAGCAGCTTTCCACGGAATCCGCAGAGCTCTCCCGTGGCCGGAAATATTGCCGGTAAATTCCGGCGCACCGCCGGCGAAAATTGCGGAGGCGGCGAGACGGCCATCTGCAGTCTACGTCCGGCCCGTTCCGCCGCAGCCGACCGGCTTACATGTTTCAGCAGACGCAGCGAAGAATGCGCCGGCGGTCCGCATGTTTCATTTAGCGCGCCGTCACCTCGTCACGCGATGCAGCGCCGAGCCCGTAAACTCCGGCGCGATGCTGCGACTAACTAATTCAGCAGCCGGAGTGGAGAGGCGAAGGTGCGCCTACCGGGCCGACGGCGGCTGCCGCTTCTTCTGACGGGGAGGGGGGGGGGGGGCACTCCGTGACAGCTGCCGAATGAATAATGGATGTCGCCAAGGAGTGCCGTCCCGTCCCAGAGGAGGCGCCGTCGTATTTCCGTAGGGAAATGGCGCGAGCTGTTCTCTTCTGCGGACCGCGGCCGGCGGGAACTGAGACGGGAGTAGGGCGCTTCTCTACAGGAGCAACCGTTGCCCTACCTGGAGCCGTATCTGGGGAGGCGCCTGTCGCTCTGTGTCAGCTGCGTCGGCGAGCCTCACGTCCTGCCCCAGAGGTGGTTAACCAACAAAGTACATTCTACGGATTTAGTGACTCGACGACACTTCTCCTCTCTTTTTCGGTATCTACATCTATACTCCGCAAGCCACCTTATGTAGTTTGGTGGACGGTCCTTTGTGTACTACTGCAACTCGCCTCCCCCCTCCCCAGTCGCAGGCGATACCTACTAAATTTGATAAAATTGAAATTCTATCCACCTCTCCTTCTGACATTAGGAAAGTAATAAACCCAATCAAAAGTAAAAGCTCGCATGGAATTGACCGGTATTTCCAACAGAGTGCTAAAAAAATGGTTCAAATGGCTCTGAGCACTATGGGACTTAACATCGGAGGTCATCAGTCCCCTAGAACTTAGAACTACTTAAACATAACTAACCTAAGGACAGCACACACATCGATGCCCGAGGCAGGATTCGAACCTGTGGCCGCCTAGAAACGCTCGGCCACACCGGCCGGCAGAGTGCTAAAAGCTTTTTACCAACAGATAAGGAGGATTCTCAGCCACATTTGTAATAGCTCACTCTAACAGGACATTTTTCCTGATACGCTTAAATATGCTATTGTTAAACCGTTAAATAAAAAGAAGGTAGGTCTAATTCCAACAACTACAGCCTAATCTCACTTCTGACTTCTTGTCCAATATCCGTGGCCGGCCGTTGTGGCCGAGCGGTTCTAGACACTACAGTCTGTAACCGCGTGACCGCTACGGTCGCAGGTTCGAATCCTGCCTCGGGCATGGATGTCCTTAGGTTAGTTAGGTTTAATTAGTTCTAAGTCCTAGGGGGCTGATGACCTCAGAAGTTAAGTCCCATAGTGCTCAGAGCCATTTTTGAACCAATATCCTTGAAACAGTAATGTATTCATGAGCAGCTTCACATATTCGTAAAAAATCAAGTACTAACAAAATGTCAGTTTGCTTTTCGGAAAGGCTCTTAAGCAGAAAATGCTATACATTCTTTCTCTGATCAAATATTAAACGATCTGAATAACCGAACATTACCCATCGGGATTTTCTCGCGCTCTCTCAGAAGCTTTTAATTGTGTAAATCGTGGAATTCTTTTAGATAAGCTTAAGCACTGTGGTATGAGTGGGACAGTCTCATTCATATTTAACTGGAATAGTGCAGAAGACTGAAATAAACACTTCACATAATGCGAAAAAATCAGCAGATTCCTCAAACCGGGGAGGTATCCCACAAGGTTCAGTCTTGGGTCCCTTACTGTTCATAATGTGTTAATAACTTGCCACTCTATATTCAATTAGATGCAAAGCTAGTTCTTTTTGCTGATGATACAAGTACAATAATCACACCCAACAAAAAAGAATTAGCTTAGGAAATTGTAAATAAAATTGTAAATAATGTCGTTCAGAAAAATATTATGTGGTGCTCTGCAAATGGACTAATTAAATGTTAATAAAGCCGTAAATCACATCATACCATAAATAAATATAGAGTTTGAGCAGAAGACTGTACCGAAGGGAGAAAATTCCAAATTCTTTAATGTGTGCATTGATGAGAGATTGAAATGGGAGAAACACACTGATGATCTATGCAACAATTTGAGTTCACCTACTTACGTTATTAGGGTTATTGGAAATTTTGATGATAAACACATTAGTAAATTAGCTAACTACGCCTCTTTTAATACACTGCTTTCGTACGGCATCATATTTTGAAATAATTCATCACTATGGAAAAAAATTATTCATTGCAAAAAAGCGTGTAACCAGAATAACAGCAGGAGCTGATGCAAGATTGTCTTGCAGACATTTATTTAAGGAACTACAGCTATTCACAGTAGCTTATATACAGGGTGGTCCATTGATCGTGACGGGGCCAAATATCTCACGAAATAAGCATCAAACGAAAAAACTACAAAGAACGAAACTCGTCTAGCTTGAAGGGGGAAACTGGACGGCGCTATGGTTGGCCCGCTAGATGGCGCTGCCATACGTCAAACGGATATCAACTGCGTTTGTTAAATAGGAACCCCCATTTTTTGTTACGGAAAGAAATATGAATGTTTTAGTTGGACCACTTTTTTGGCTTTGTGATAGATGGCGCTGTAATAGTCACTACGTGTTTTATTCATGATGGACGCTGCTCACCATCATTAAAAAGATATTTACCGGATAGATACAAACATGAGGCAGACCAGAAAACCAAGCAAAAAGTATCTACATTTTACAGGAAGTCTTATAATAAGAAAAACTTGCAGTGTGTCTACTTTGTGACACAGACTGGCTCTCGTGTGCAAATTTTTGGCCACCAGGGAAATGCTCCAGTCATTGGCCTATGCAACAAGAATTTCAGTAGATACATTATTTGTAATAAGTAACATCGGCTACTGCAGGTAATACTTCTATAAATAAATAAGAAAGATTCAGAATTTTTTAGAAAATTATATTTGGAAGTCGCTCGACGCGAACCCGCAAGTTTTCTTTTATAGTTAGTGGCACTATAAACTAAGTTACAGTTTCGTCATGGTAACAGTGTCTCAGATATATGATATACACTGCGTAACGGCTGTATCTACAAGTGTCTTCATTTGGTATTTAACTATGATGAATTCTACGAAAAACGACGCGCTTTTGACATATCATTATTGTGCTGTAGCACTGACCGTGAAACGATATACGAGTACTTTGATCATACCCAAATTATAATATTAAAAGCATACAATATCGGAAATCTTTACTACCAATATGTAGTTTCCTATAATTTGTTATAACAAATCATAACAAAAACGACGCATTTTCAAGAGATCCTCAGTGTGCTGAGGGGTTCAAATGGCTCTGAGCACTATGGAACTTAATATCTGAAGTCATCAGTCCCCTATAACTTGCTACTACTTAAACCTAACTAACCTAAGGACGTAACACACTTCCATGCCCGAGGCAGGATTCGAACCTGCGACCGTAACAGTCGCGCGATTCCGGACTGAAGCGCCTAGAACCACTCGGCCACACCGGCCTTCGCTGAGGCATTGCAACAGCTTGTTTTCGCGCCACGTACTTTATAATAAAAAAAAGCACCAAATACGGAGTTTAACTCCATACAGTATCTATTACTGAAGTGCCTGTGGTGTTAAGGTCGATGCAATCTTCCATCGTTCTTCTTAATAACACCAGACAGCGATTTCCAATTAAATAATGTCCTCTCCTACACGAGAATTACGTAATTGTATATATGAGTACAGGCTCTTATTCAGGAACGACGACATGCAGAAGTTTGGGTCTGGCAGTGAGTCGTGTACGGACAGCCAAAGCGGTTAACACGATTGCTCGCTTAATGCGGGAAATATGGGTTCGAGTCCCGGTGCGGCATGAATTTTCATTGTCTTTCTCGTATACAGCAGATGGTTGGTTGTATACGCATCTGCAAATTCAGTTCGTGTATTCCATACGATATGTGACGTAAAACGGATGCCGCATCTCAGTGCCCATGTTCCTCTCCAGGAGGCAGAAATCTTACTCGCCACATTCTTCATTTCACCCTTCACAATGTAGTGGAACGAGAAATTCCACACTGTAACGTCACCAACGCTTCGTCTACGTACGTTTACACGTCCCATAAGGGGACGACTTAAAGGTGGAAGCTGTGTGCACCATCTGTTTGCAAATCGTGTAAACCTTGTTGTGTGTCTAGTGGTGTTTTTAGGATCAGCGCAGTATTTGCTTAAACGAGCGTAGGAAACCGCCTAAAAACCACAACCAGTGTAATATTTCTGGCTAAGTCAGCCATCATATTAGGCTCCAAGAAGCTGTTCCCAGAGCAATGGAGATGCAAGAAGTATATAGATGACGAAATGTGGTGTGAGGCACTTGTGACAGATGTTAGATTCGGTACCATTCCCGTGAGAAAGACCGCCTGCATAATGCTACTGCTCTGTGATTGCCTGCTGTGTTTGGAGCAAGGGCGCCAAAACGTTGAAGTATAGTTATTATCATTAGTTAAACTACTCATTGGAACGACTTAACTTTTTAATATAAATATCTCTCAACAGCTGACTATCAATCAGTCCTTTTAGAACTTTTAAAAACAATTTAAATCAAAAACAAAAGACTGACGAAATTGCAGACGAAGCACTTCGGAAGCGTTCGGGTCACGTCTTTTCTGGTATGGCGCGCGAAGTGTTTCGGGCTGTTCGTCACTCCGGATTAGGCAGTCGAGAAGAACGGACATGTTGTCTGTCGTAGGATGTGTTTCTAATTTTTATTTAAGTTCCTGTTCGTCACTCTGGATTAGGCAGTCGAGAACAACAGACTTGTTGTCTGTCGCAGGATGTGTTTGCCAGTATTCAGTATTAAAAGATTCACTCCGGTAGTCATGAGGCACAGACACGTGCCACAAATAGTGTAAAGATACATTTTCGTAAACATTGTGTTTGATCATGTACTTTGCTGTATCAGAAGGTGTTGTATTAAGATCATGTAGTCTTCTCGTGTGGCTACATTAAAATACGCGAATGGCATCCCAAAGAAGTGATACATTATTTCAGAACAGAACCTCGCTAAAAGTCAGTTTCAGCCTCAAGATACAGAACCTACGACCTGCGTGCTCTTTTCTGCGCTGGGGACATCAACTTGAAGACAGCTGGTTAGTGAACTATAACAGGACCTTCGTATTCCTCATAGTGCAGTGGAAACAAAATGGTTCAAATGGCTCTGAGCACTATGGGACTTCCGAGGTCATCAGTCCCCTAGAACTTAGAACTACTTAAACCTAACTAACCTAAGGATAGGACACACATCCATGCCCGAGGCAGGATTCGAACCTGAGACCGTATCGGACGCGCGGTTCCAGACTGTAGCACCTAGAACCGCTCGGCCACTCCGGCCGGCGCAGTGGAAACAGCTAGGCGCCTCACGTGTACCGCATGCACAGAACGGATGTGCTCAGTGACACGTCATCTGCAGTAATGCAGAGGAGGTAAAGGAGGATGATCGTATCAGGCTGGTCCAGTGTACCAAGACGACAGACGTCGACACACGGCGCAGAGTGGATCCAGGCTCGTCTACCTCCCTGTCTCGGAAGCTAGTACTCTTCGCGTTACACTATACGAGCAGGTCACGGTTACTTGAGTAGTATAGATGTCAACGTGAAGCACGACGAAGATACACACTTTTACGTGTGCTCAAAATAATGTGACGGTATACTGCTAGGGGCCCCTCCTAGGGCTTATCGGCAAAGCGAACGCCCGTGCACACACACACACACACACACACACACACACACACACACACACACACACACATCGCGAGTCGCGATGTTTCCGCGACAGCCCGTGGTAGCCTGATCCGCACGATAGAGCAGTGCTCGGCGGACTGGAAGATGGCACGGCGTGGTTGTCGGCTGCAGCGCAGCGCAGCGCAGAGGGCCGGCAAATCTGGTGGCTGTTTTGTAGCGGAGCGGGTAGGGGCGAGGGTGAGGACGAGAGAGGGCTGTGAGAGCATGCAGCAGCCGGCTGTCGATACTGTGTGCGGCCGGCAAACACTCGACCGGCTCCGAGTGCAGCGTGGCGCCGCGGTGAACTCTCGCGCCTCGCCTTGCTTCTCTCTGATCTCAACTACAAGCAGTGCCGGATACCCAGTCCGGGCTGGCGCCCGTAATCCACTACGGGCAACCGCACCGCGCGAGATGGGCTTTCGCTACACTCTAAGACGCACAGTGCGCGCGATCTGAAAGCTGTTCCACAGTACGCAGAGCGCGTGCTGCTCAACTCTGCCCCCTCGTACCAATAAGGCTTGCGCGGTCACTTTTCTGAACTCGTAACCACCTTCATGCCACGAAACAGAGTTTTATCGAAACAATCCCGGAGATAGCAAGGGCAGGGTAGTATTAAAGAAAGGTACTAGGAGTAATCCACTAAATTACAGGCCCATATCGTTAGCATCGATATGCAGCAGGATTTTAGAACATATATTGTGTTCGAACATTATGAATTATCTCGAAGGAAACGGTCTATTGACACACAGTCAACATGGGTGTAGAAAACATCGTTCCTGTGAAACACAACTAGCTCTTTATTCACATGAAGTGCTGAGTGCTATTGACAAGGGATTTCAGATCGATTCCGTATTCCTGGATTTCTGGATGGCTTTTGACACTGTACCACACAAGCGGCTCGTAGTGAAATTGCGTGCTTATGGAATATCGTCTCAGTTATCTGACTGGATTTGTGATTTCCTGTCAGAGAGGCCACAGTTTGTAGTAATTGACGGAAAGTCATCGAGTAAAACAGAAGTGATTTCAGGCATTCCCCAAGGTACTGTTATAGGCCCTTTGCTGTTCCTTATCTATATAAACGATTTGGGAGACAATCTGAGTAGCCGTCTTCGGTTGTTTCTGATGATGCTGTCGTTTATCGACTAATAAAGTCATCAGAAGATCAAAACAAACTTCCAAATGATTTAGAAAAAATATCTGAATGGTGCGAAAAGTGGCAGTTGACCCTAAACAACGAAAAGTGTGAGGTCATCCACATGAGTGCTAAAAGGAACTCGTGAAACTTTGGTTACACGATAAATCAGTCTAATCTAAAAACCGTTAATTCAACTAAATACCTAGGTATTACAATTACGAACAACTTAAATTGGAAAGAACACATAGAAAATGTTGAGGGGCAGGCTAACCAAAGGCTGCGTTTCATTGGCAGGACACTTAGAAAATGTAACAGACGCACTAAGGAGACTGCCTACTCTAAGCTTATACGTCCTCTTTAAGAACACTGCTGCGCGGTGTGTGATCCTTATCAGGTAGGACTGACGGAGTACATCGAAAAAGTTCAAAGAAAGGCAGCACGTTTTGTATTATCGCGAAATATGGGAGAGAGTGTCACATAAATGATACAGGATTTGGGCTGGAAATCAAGAAAAGAAAAGCGTTTTTCGTTACTACGGAAACTTCTCACGAAACTCAAATCACCACTTTCTCCTCTGAATGCGAAAATATTTTGTTGACACCGACCTACATAGGGCGGAACGATCACCACGATAAAATAAGGGAAATCAGAGCTCGTACAGAAAGATATAGGTGTTCATTCTTTCCGCGCGCTATACGAGATTGGAATAATAGAGAATTGTGAAGGTGGTTCGATGAACCCTCTGCCAGGCACTTAAATGTGATTTGCAGAGTATCCTTGTAGTAGTAGATGAAACTATCGTACTGTGAGCCTGAAGGATAATGAAGCCAAGTTGCTGATAAGAATAATATGCATAAGAATGGCACAGAAAACGGAGGATCTAACAGATGACGATCAGTTTGATTTTAGGGAAGGTAAGCGCACTAGGCAGACGGTCCCATCAGGATAGATAGTGAATGCAAGACTTAAGAAAAATCAAGAGAAATTCGTAGCATTTGTCGACTTAGAAGAGTTAGAAACGTTATAAAACCCACTAAATATGAACTTCAGTTGCAAACGACCGAATTCAGTATGCTGTCGTCTCTAAATTCTGCTTGTGGCGTAAAAAGATACCTTACATCTCACTGGGCAAGTTCCTCTCCACGAAGCAAAACTCCGACGTGTGTTATTCAGTCTTTCACCCTTCGGTAACCTCTGGAACGTGACGCCATGTTGAGATATCACAAAACTCGGGCAGCTCTACGTCTACGAACATTTTTAACGTCCCTTGAGAGGACGCCCTTAAGCCGTCCTCACACGGGACGAGGCAGCTGACGTTGACGTGGATACGAGCGGGACATCTGACCTCATGGGAGAGGGCGGCTTCGACACACGGAACGAGCTGCTTAACGTGATTTGCACTTTCAGCGCTCTCCAGCGGTAGCTAACGTCTTTATTTGCCTCGCAAACCAAGCAGTTTCTTTACGAAAACGGACGCGCGTAAAATAGCACCGTTAACTCTGTTGCTCTGTTAGCGAATATCAAAGAAGAGAGGCGAAAACAGCGGAGAAGTTTCTGGACTTTTCGACAGCATGAACGGCGAATTGCTGACACAGAAACACTGCGTAATGCTGTACAGCGATCTGAGATAAAAACTAGTAGAAGTTTTTCGTTGACTCAATTGAATTTTAATCCTATTGTCATTTTTAAATTAAATACAATTAAAGTATAGTGTGTCATATCAGTTTTCGCGTGCATAGTATCCATATTCCTGGTGTTGCAACACTCTGAAATAACGTACTTCATCACAAAGATTTAAAGATTGAGATTCGTCTCGTGATTTCATTGGAATGGATGGGGATTTTTCTAAGCTGCTCACCATCATTGAAAAAGAGATTTATGGGTAAGTTACAAACATGAACCAGTCCGTAAACCCAGAGACAGGTATACATTTTTTACACAAAGTTACATAACAGCAAAAACTTACAGTGTGAAACTTGTGTTTATTTTCAGAGACAGAGTGACAATCACCTTAAGGTTCCTTGATACTGGGTATCGTTTCCAGTCGTTGGCCTTTGCATTTTAATAAATAACATCGACTTTTGACATAGTACAGCTGTTAAGTGAATAAGAAAAACCCAAAAGAGTTTAGAAAAAAATTCGAAGAAAGTGGACGCGAAACCTACTGCCCTTCTGTTTACAACTCCAGAACTCACGACGCTATCAACTACGCTACAGCTTCTGTATTGCAGTCAAGCCTCAGTAAATGCTAGACACGCTGTAAAGACGGTACTTACAACCGTAATTATTTAATATGTGAACTGTACCAAAAATATGCGATTTTGGTTCAAATGGTTCAAATGGTTCTGAGCACTATGGGACTTAACATCTGTGGTCATCAGTCCCCTAGAACTTAGAACTACTTAAACCTAACTAACCTAAGGACATCACACACATCCATGCCCGAGGCAGGATTCGAACCTGCGACCGTAGCAGTCGCGCGGTTCCGGACTGCGCGCCTAGAACCGCTAGACCACCGCGGCCGGCTATGCGATTTTGGTTCAAATGGCTCTGAGCACTATGGGACTTAACAAAAAAAATGGTCAAATGGCTCTGAGCACTATGGGACTCAACTGCTGTGGTCATAAGTCCCCTAGAACTTAGAACTACTTAAACCTAACTAACCTAAGGACATCACACACATCCATGCCCGAGGCAGGATTCGAACCTGCGACCGTAGCGGTCGTGCGGTTCCAGACTGTAGCGCCTTTAACCGCTCGGCCACTCCGGCCGGCACTATGGGACTTAACATCTGAGGTCATTAGTCTCCTAGAACTAAGAACTACTAAAACCTAACTAATCTAAGGACATCACACACGTCCATGCCCGTGGCAGGACTCGAACCTGCGACCGTAGCGATCGCGCGGTTCCAGACTGTGGCGCCTAGAACCGCTCGGCCACTCCGGCCGGCTATGCGATTTTGAAAGATCATTATTTTGCTGTAGCACGGAAGCAGTATCTTTTCATAGCACACAAGTTATAAAACTAAAAACTTCACCTTGATCCAACGACATGTAGTTTCCTGCAATTTGATTGTAACGAATCGTAGCTAAGACGACGCGTTTTCGAGAGATCTTCAATTTTCTCTTGCTTTGGAACGTTTTGTGTTCATACCACGTACTCCATGAGAAAGAAGCCCCAAAAATGTGATGTTTAACTCCATACAATAAAGCGACTTTCACGTTCTGCTTATAACGTAAAACAATGTCGCATCTCAATGACCACGTTCGTCTCCACGAGGGAAAATCTGACACGCCAGAATCTTTACTTCACGCTCCTCAGTGTACTGGAACGTGGACTTCCACCCTTTGACGTCACCTGCACCACGTTCGCATGCGTTTTCACGCCCAGTGAGAGGACGCTTTTAGTAGAACGTTGGAGGCGCGGCGCGGTGGCGCGGAGCGCTGGTGACGTGTCGGAGCTGAAGACGCGCCCGCGACCCGCGGCGAGTGGCTGAGTCAGCTGTTTATAATTGGGGCCGGCGTAACGACCAGCCAGCAGCTCTCGGTCCTCGGCTCTGGTGGCCGCGTTCGTTATACGCGCCCTCCGGCGTCCGCGGCCTTTCTGTCGCGATCTCTGCCCCGCGGGCTTCCGAGTCTCCCTGGATCGCATTCAAGCTCCCCGCGGAGGGCGCGTGACTTCAAATCAAACCCAGGCGTGCTTTTACCGCGCGGGACCAGCGCCGGAAGAGGGGGAGGATGAAGTCACAGATCCCAGTCCGAGTAATAGACTACCGAAAAAATGCTTTGCACCATGCGCTTATCTACGAAACTGTATGAACTTAATTCAAGTAGTGTAGAGAACGAAAGAATACGCCTTATCGAGGAAAAGGGCAAACGAGATAAAAATTAATGAAAGAATTAGGCAGGGGTATTCTTTTCACACAGTCTTTCTAATATTTACACTACTGGCCATTAAAATTGCTAAACCACGAAGGTGACGTGCTACAGACGCGAAATTTAACCGACAGGAAGAAGATGTTGTGATATGCAAATGATTAGCTGTTCAGAGCATTCACACAAGGTTGGCGCCGGTGGCGACACCTACAACGTGCTGATATGAGGGAAGTTTCCAACCGATTTCTCATACACAAACAGCAGTTGACCGACGTTGCCTGGTGAAACGTTGTTGTGATGCCTCGTGTAAGGAGGAGAAATACGTACCATCACGTTTCCGACTTTGATAAAGGTCGGATTGTAGCCTATTGCGATTGCGGTTTATCGTATTGCGACATTGCTGCTCGCGTAGGTCGAGATCCAATGACTGTTAGCAGAATATGGAATCGGTGGGTTCAGGAGGGAAATACGGAACGCCGTGCTGGATCCCAACGGCCTCGTATCACTAGCAGTCGAGATGAGAGGCATCTTATCCGCATGGCTGTAGCGGATCGTGCAGCCACGTCTCGATCCCTGAATCAACAGATGGGGACGTTTGCAAGAGAACAACCGTCTGCACGAACAGTTCGACGACGTTTGCAGCAGCATGGACTGTCAGCTCGGAGACCATGGCTGCGGTTACCCTTGACGCTGCATCACAGACAGGAGCCCCTGCGATGGTGTACTCAACGACGAACCTGGGCGCACGAATGGCAAAACGCCATTTTTTCGGATGAATCCAGGTTCTGTTTACAGCATCCTGATGGTCGTATCCGTGTTTAGCGACATCGCGGTGAACGCACACTGGAAGCGTGTATTCGTCATCGCCATACTGGCGTATCACCCGGCTTGATGGTATGGGGTGCCATTGGTTACACGTCTCGGTCACCTCTTGTTCGCATTTACGGCACTGTGAACAGTGGATGTTACATTTCAGATGCGTTACGACCCGTGGCTCTACCCTTTATTCGATCCCTGCGAAACACTACATTTCAGCAGGTTAATGCACGACCGCATGTTGCAGGTCCTGTACGGGCCTTTCTGGATACAAAAAATGTTCGACAGCTGCCCTAGCCAGCACATTCTCCAGATTTCTCACCAACTGAAAACGTCTGGTCAATGGTGGCCGAGCAACTGGCTCGTCACAATACGCCAGTCACTACTCTTGATGAACTGTAGTATCGTGTTGAAGCTGCATGGTCAGGTGTACCTGTTCACGCCATCCAAGCTTTGTTTGAATCAATGCCCAGGCGTATCAAGACCGTTATTACGGCCAGAGGTGGTTGTTCTGGGTACTTATTTCTCAGGATCTACGCAACCAAATTGCGTGAAACTGTAATCACATGTCAGTTCTAGTATAATATATTTGTCCAATTAAAAACCCGTTTATCATTTGCATTTCTTGTTGGTGTAGCAATTTTAATGGCCAGTAGTCCATATTGACAAGGTAGACGTCAGTGCCAAAGAAACTGGTACACCTGCCTAATATCGTGTAGGACCCCCACGAGCACGCAGAAGTGCCGCAAAACGACGTGGCATTGTCTCGAGTAATGTCTGGAGTATTGCTCGATGCTTAATTGACATCCTGCAGCGCTGTCCATAAATCCGTACGAGTATGAGGGAGTGGAGATCTCTTCTGAACAGCAAGTTGCAAGGCATCCCAGATTTCCTCAATAATGTTCATGTCAGGGGACTTTGGTGGCCAGTGGAAGAGTTTAAACTCAGAAGAGTGTTCCTGGAGCCACTGTGTAGCAGTCCTAGACTTGTTGGGTGGTATTGCTCAAGTCCGTCGGAATGCACCATGGACATGAATGGATGCAGGTGATCAGACAGGATTCTTACGCACGTGTCACCTGTCAGTCGTATCTAGACGTATCACTCGAACTGCAAATGCCCCACACCATTACAGAGCCTCCACTAGCTCGATCAGTCCCCTGCTAACATGGAGGGTCCATGGATTCATGAGGTTGTCTCCACGCCCTTACACATCCATCTGTTCGATACAATTTGAAACGAGACTCGTCCGAACAGGCAACATGTTTCCAGTCATCAACAGTCCAGTGTCGGTGTTGGTGGGCCCAAGCGAGGTGTAAGGCTTTGTGCAGTCATAAAGGGTACACGGGAGGGCCTAAAGCTCCGAAATCTCATATCGATGATGTTTCGTTCAATGTTTTGCACGCTGATACTTGATGACTCAGCACTGAAATCAGCAGCAATTTGCGAAAGGTTGCACTTCTGTCACGTTGAAAGATTTTCTTCAGCAGTCGTTGGTCCCGTTCTTGTAGGATTTTTTGCCGGCTGCAGCGATGTCGGAGATTTGATGCTATACCGGATTCCTGATATTCACAGTACACTTGTGAAATGGTCGTACGAGAAAATCCGCACTTCGTCGCTACCTGGGAGATGCTGTGTCCCATCGCTCGTGCGCCGACTATAACACCACGTTCAGACTCACTTACATCTTGATAACCTGCCGCTGTAGCAGCAGTAACGGATCTAAGAACTGCACCAGACTCTTGTTGTCTTGTATAGGCATTACCAACCACAGTGTCGTATTCTGTTTACATATCTCTGTATTTGAATACGCATGTTTATACCAGTTTCTTTAGCACTTCAGTGTATACAGGCGTTGCCGACCACAGCGGCGTATTCTGCCTGTTTACATATTTCTGTATTTGAATACGCATGCCTATACTAGTTTCTCTGGCACTTCATTGCAGTTAAAAACACATACTTACCCAAAAATTAGATAAACGCAGTAATCTAAGTGCATTACTGTTCGCAGATGGTAAAGTATTTATACAAGAAAAATGAAGACGACCTCTAGTCAGCAGTGCATGAGCTATACCTAATACACTGGTACGAAAACTCAATGACGAAAGTAATTTTCCCATGATGTGTCACTGACTAACATAGCTCGATGAAACTTGGACCACTGGTCCAAAGAACTGCTGCAGTACAGTACAGAGCGTAACGGAAAGAAATGCTGAAAGAGACGAAGAGAAATGACAATTTTATTCAGAGGCAATAATTACTCTGTAGTCACTGCGATTCATTACAAACAGCGGGACATGGTTCTTAATACTGTATGTAATCATCACGGACGGTACTGCCTGCTCTTCAACGTACTCCTATGTTGACCGTAAGGTTGGTTAGGAGTTCCTGTGACACGGCGTTCCATTCCTTCACTGACAACTGTCGGATGGTCGTCGCTCCACGTGAACCATCATGAGTCGCAGTGACTTTTGTGGAATTATTGTCTTTGAATAAAAGTGTTGCTGCGTATTTCTTTAAGTTATCTTCTGTACTACACCACAGTATAGTGCTGCACATCTGTAAAGGAAGTTGAATAGAACATGATAGTTCGACCAATTCTAGAGTACTGTTCCAGTGTTTGGAGTTCTTATCAAGCAGACATGGTTCAAATGGTTCAAATGGCTCTGAGCACTATGGGACTCAACTGCTGTGGTTATCAGTCCCCTAGAACTTAGAACTACTTAAACCTAACTAGGAACCTGCGACCGTAGCAGTCGCACGGTTCCGGACTGCGCGCCTAGAACCGCGAGACCACCGCGGCCGGCTCAAGCAGACATGGCAACAGATATCACAGATATCGAACGAATTCAGAGACGCAATGCATTGAGGATCATAACGGGTATAGCGAGTAATAGAACTGATCTTGGGAATCCTTGGAAGAACAACGCTGTAGTCCCCGCGAAATCTGCTGAGTAAATTTTCAGAGCCTGTATTCAGAGATAAGTGTGCGACCATTATTCTGCCATCAACGTAGATCTCGCGTAGGGCCGATGAAAAAATGTAAGAGAGGGTATAGGGCGTACAGAGATGTACAACAGGTCAATAATTTTCTATCATCCACGATAAAACTAATATTTTATTTCAGTGTACAAAACAGGCTAAAAATTAAACAGATAAACAGAATAAATATTCTCTCTGTCATTAAGTGCAATACAAAATGGTTTAGCTTGTAGCCTCCACAAGGATCCACCTTTTCCCTCAGAACAGCTGCACGAACTCTTGATATTCTGCAGATAAGATTTTATAGAGTTTCTGTAGACACTGCATCACAAAAGTCTGTAAATCATTCCAGAGATCTTCACCATTAGATGAACTCATTTTTCAGACCTCCCGGCGAAGTTCACCGCGTAAGAGTTCAGTGAGATATGTCAGGTGAATGACTTGTCCAAATCATAGTCTGCAGTTCCCTACCTTCATCTTCTCTTTTGACATATCATCTGTACAATTCAGAAACACGTTTGAGAGCATTGTTCTGCCGCAGGTGGACCTTCATTGCTGATAAGTTTCCTGTGATATCCTTCCTACTTTAATGATACATTAATCCTCAGTAGATTTCCGTAAAGTTTATGAACAGCAAAACATATTCACGCAATTACCGACACTACACCATGCTTCACCATTGACGTCACAAACTGACCTTCATATGCTGTCGACGAACGACGTTCGACAATGGCTTCCAAATGCTTCGAATTTAGAGTCGTGCGTCAGTAAATCGGACCATTGCTGCAAGTTACGGTGCCCATTGCAATCTTTTCATCTTATTTCGTTTGCATAATAAAGAGTTTTTGGGCGCCATGCACCCTTTTAAAGGTTGTTCGCGAAGGCAGCATTGCACTGTTGATACAAGAGATTGGAAATGCTCGAATACTATTCATTTCCTCGCGAATTTCAGATGGAGTTCAAGCCCTCTGATGTTTGCTCTGAACACATATGGACTGAACTTCCCTGTTTAATGTTACTCGTGGTCTTTTTCACCTCGGAACAATTGCATAGGCACCAGGTTGCTTGCACTGCAGCAATTTATACACCAATATAGATTGGGCTACGTCAACTTTCGTTGCTATTGTGTTGCTAGGACAGCCTTCCTGATGCAGAGCTACAATTACAACGCTTAAATTCGAATCTCCTGCTTCCATTTCATTAGGAGGCAAGGACAGCTGTAGGAATGAGGCGTGTTATTGTGGATACTCATAACCCCCCCCCCCCCTTCCCACCGTATGCGAACAAAGAATTAAATACACGACAGAGACGCTTCAAAACGAAATTCCTATTTCAACCACAAATCCAAAGTTGTGATAGATGGTCGAAAAATGTTGGACGGTAGTATATTTATGAGGGGCGGTCGAAAAGTTTCTAGCCCGAGATAGTTATCGTAATGTCTCGCACAAACAGCACCTACTTTTATGGTGACCCTTTGTGGATGTGCAAGTGAAATTTCTCGGCGCCAGCTTCGTTACTTTTGCAACTAGGACGCGTTGTATACTTTAATATAAGAAAAATGACGAATATCGAGAGAATCAAGAGCCGTGCTGTGACTGAATATCTTCACTTGAAGGGTATGTCGCCCAAGGAAATTTCGGAGGAAATGTAGAATACACTTAAGGTCGGTGCTCTGTCTTAGGCAACAGTGAAAAACTAGGTGTCCGACTTCAAACGTGGTAGAACGAGTGTGGAAGATGCGCCAAGGGGCAGATGGCCTGTCACCGTTGCCACTGATGATACAGTGACTGCAATTCAAGATATGATTCTGCAGGATCGTCGAACAACGTTGCAGAACATTGAAACCACATTCGGAATCTCCCATGGGTGTGCTCGTGACACTGTTGTGGGTATTTTGGGAATGCGGAAAGTTTCACGTCGATGGGTCCCGAAAGACTTGAATGCAGATCAGAGACGGGAGCGTGTGCATTGTTGTGAAGGAATCGTTCGCCAATCTGAAGCAGATGAAGACGGCTTTCTTGCGAGGTATGTGACAACGGACTAAACAACAGTCACTACAATGGAAACATCCTTCATCCCCCGGGTGCAAAAATCAGCCGATAAGGTAATGGCATCGGTGTTCTGGGATTATGGTGGATTACTTGCAAAAGGGATTAATTATCGGAGCATCATACTATTGCACCCCCCTGCGACGTTTGAAAGAAGAGATGAAGAAAAAAAGGCACGGAAAATTGGCGCGTGAAGTTCTTTTGCATTAGGACAACGCACCGGCGCACAAAGCTCTCGCAACACTGGAAACTCTGCGTGACTGCGGTTTCGAATTGTTCTTTCATCCGTCATATTCTACACATTTGCCTCCATAAGACTTTTTCTTTACTCAAACCTAAAGAAAGACATCAAAGGACGACGATTTGACAACGAAGATGCGGTGATTGACGCTGTGAACGCTTGGTTCGACTCGAAATCGAAGACCTTTTATCTGAATAGTTTGCAGAAGTTATCTGAGAGCATCCGTAAGTGTATTAGTGTACACGGATATTATATTGAAAAATAAATTGATGTTATGAAATTTCTGTCATTCTTTATTTCCTAGGCTATAAACTTTTCGATCCCCAGTCGTAGAAAGTCAATTTTCCCTCGCCCAAGACGTGAATGGAATAGGAAACCGTGTCTCTGAGTTGGGATGAGACACGGATTTTGGGAATTGGAGCGTACTGGATGATTACTGGTTGTCAAAAAAATACTTTTAAACATTTTACTTGACACTAAGCAGCCCAACATAAATACAACGTTGCTGAACAGTTGCATCATGCCATATCACATCACTGTTAGTTCTCATAACTTTTAATGAATTTAATTTGATACCTTACAAATGCACTAACATTTCATCATGCTGACAGCTTGAGAAACTACTAAAGTTCACTTGAAGTTCTGTGTACAGAAACGCAATTACATTAAATAGCGTCGCTCACAAACGTTAAAAACTGTTCACAATTAAAAGGTATTAAACTGCTTTATCCAAATTTTTCAAAACATACAGGTTGAAATTAATTTTAAAGAAATCAGCTTACAACGAAAATATAATTCCTTTCCTTCTTTGGGCCTTTGTCCCGCTTCAACGCGGGGCCGGTCTTGTTATTAAGGACTTGGCAGTGTTAGTTGCAGAGGGTGGACAGATGCCATTCCTGACGCCACCCTGAAGCCCCTGGGACGTAAGTAGTGTACCCAAGCTGTCTGCGTCTACTGTAAGCCATGAAATAGTGCGAACGTTTTCAAATGTCTGCGAGTCGTGTAACTGAGGCAGAACGTGGGGGACCAGTCCGGTATTTACCTAACGGGATGTGGAAAACCGCCTAAAAACCACAATCAGGCCGGCAAGCATACCGTCGTCAATCCGCCGGGCGGATTCGATCGGGGTCGGCGCGCCTACCCGAGTCCAGGAAGCACCGCATTAGCACTCTCGGCTACCCTGGCGCGTTGCAACGTGAACATAATAATACAATTCATTAAGTTCACGAACATAAACACTTACTAATGATGCGACGTAACAACAGTACACTTGTAAATAGCCTTCACGGGTTTGCCGCAACGTGATCGATCACTAGCTCCGGTGTTCATCAATCGTGGCTACCAACGGTCAGTCTTCCATCACAACACTGGTCGCCTCGCTTCCAGTCACAGAGACCACATACTGCCCTCTCTGTGCGCAGGGGCACGGCTGGTCTCACTGAGGCACTTTTTCTATTGGTGACTACAGTTAGTTCACTTCTTACTGACTATCCGTCTCTATTTCACTTTGGATTGTGCTTCTCTTACTATGTTCAGCGATTACACATACTGACGTGACAAAAATCTTGGGATAGTGAAATACGCATATACAAGGTATAAAAGAGCTGTACATTGGCGGAGTTGTCATTTGTACTCAGGTGATTCATGTCAAGGGGTTTCCAACGTGATAATGGCCGCAAGACGGGAATTAACAGGCTTTGAATGGTAGTTCGAACTAGACGCATGTGACATTCCATTCCGGAAATCGAGATCTACGGTGTCAATAATGTATCGAGAATACCACATTTCAGGCTTTATCTCTCACCACGGACAACGTAGTGGCCGACGTCCTTCACTTAACGACTGGGTTTAAGAATATCCTGGACAACTCGAGCGAATGATTCGGCCTCCCAGATCGCCCGACATTAATCGCAGCGAATATTTATGGGACACAATCGAGACGTCAGTTCGTGCACAAAATCTTGCACAGCAACGCTTTCATAATTATGGACTGCTATAGAAGCAGCATGACTCAGCATTTCAGCAGAGGATTTCCACCTCAGTGTATTTCACCAACGTAAACCTTCTTCCCACCGTCAATACACGAGAATACCTCCAACATCTACATACCGGTAAAAGGGGCTGCTTCTTCTTGTGATCGCTACACACATACCTGTAAGTCTGACAATCATGCATGCTTCACCGTCTGCAGGGCAGTTTTACGTATGCATTCGGTCTGTTCAAGCTGCTTCAGGATTCGTCGATTTTCAGCCGAGCGAGCTTGTGCAAGCATAAGAACGTGTACATGCTATATCTTGCACATCGACAATGTGTAGGCTTGTACTACAAACGGAAATCAGTTCTGACACCATTTTCATCGCGACACAATATCAGACGATCGTACCAAATGGCTGGAAAAGTTTATTTCAAGAGCAAAATGTGGCTAGTATGTAATGTGTTGTCACATAAAATACTAGATACAGATTGTACACACATCAAAAAAAGTTTTCTGTCACCCCGGTTACCAGAACTCCTGAAGATAGACGTTGACTGTGGATGTTATAGCACAGACACAGTCCTTTTTGCGGATCAAAGATGACGCTAAACCAGCCCAAATATGTAAACAACCATACTTGAGCAGAGCCTGTAGGACGGAGTCTGACAGCCCATCAGTTCCAGTCCTTCCACCAGGAAGGAGGTACACGGCTCGTGCTGTCTGTGGTTCAACCATGCCTAGACGGTCAATACCGCGGTTTGATCGCGTCCGCATTGTTACTTTGTGCCAGGAAGGGCTCTCAACAAGGAAAGTGTCCAGGCGTCTCGGAGTGAAGCAAAGCTATGTTGTCCGGACATGGTGGAGATACAGAGGGACAGGAATTGTCGATGACATGCCTCGCTCAGGCCGCCCAAGGGCTACTACTGCAGTGGATGACCGCTACCTACGGATTATGGCTGGAAGGAACCCTGACAGCAACGCCACCACGTTGAATAATGCTTTTCTTGCAGTCACAGGACGTCGTGTTACGACTCAAACTTCGTGCAATAGGCTGCATTATGCTCAACTTTACTCCCGACGACCATGGCGAGGTGTATCTTTGCAATCACGACACCATGCAGCGCGGTTTAGATGGGCCCAACAACATTCCGAATGGACCGCTCAGGATTGGCATCACGTTCTCTTCAACGATGTGTGTCGCATATGCCTTCAACCAGACAAACGTTGGAGACTTGTTCGAGGCAACCCTGTCAGGCTGAACGCCTTACACACAATGTCCAGTGAGTATAGCAAGGTTGAAGTTCCCTGCTGTTTTGGGGTGGCATTTATGGGGCCGACGTACGCCGCTGGTGGTCACGAAAGGCGCCGTAACGGCTGTGCGATACGTGAATGCCATCCTGAGACCGATAGTGCAACCACATCGGCAGCATATTGGCGAAGCATTCTTCTTCATTAACGACAATTCGCGCCCCCCATCATGCACATCAAGTGAGTGACTTCCTTCAGGATAACGACATCGTTCGACCAGATTGGCAAGCATGTTCTCCAGCCATGAACTCTATCGAACATGCCTGGGATAGATTGAAAAGGGCTGTTTATGGGCGACATGACCCACCAACCACTCTGAGGGATCTACGCCGAATCACCGTTGAGGAGTGGGACAATCTGGACCAACAATACCTTGTTAAACTTGTGGATGGTGCGCCATGACGAATATAGGCATGCATCAATGCAAGAGGATGTGCTACTGGTATTAGAGGTACCGGTGTCTACAGCAATCTGGACCACCACCTCTGAAGGTCTCGCTGTATGGTGGTACAGCATGCTATGTGTGGTTTTCATGAGCAATAAAAAGGGTGGAAATGATGCTTATGGTGATCTCTTTTCCAATTTTCTGTACAGGTTCCAGAACTCTCGGAACCGAGGTGATGCAAAAGGATTTTGATGTGTGTATATACAAATAATATATAACGAACACTGACAGGGCTTTATACATTTTATTATCTGACAATGTAACGTGCTTTACTCATTGATAGCAGTGACTTAGGGTGGATTTTATGCCATTTGACGCATAGGTTTAATATTTCCGTGTAAGCTGTCTGAAATGACTAACCAATAAGCCTACCCAAAGGATAATCTTCGATTTCCGTCAGCTTTGAATCTGTTGTAGTGTAGACCCAAATAAGAAACACGTATTTCTTTATACGTGCCATATAGCCGTTAAGAGGGTGAAATATGCCCAAAAAATTGAATTTAATATTTCTGAATGAGTGTCGTTGAAACGGCAACGTATATTAAAAAAAATCGAATAAAAGTTCTATCGTCTTTAATGTACGCTACAACCATGCACTAAGATTTTTCTAAAGGAGATTTTTTTTTCGAAATCCCATTTATCCACTGTTTTGTGTGATGCAGAGGTATTCCTAAGACGCATTTGTCAGACATACACTAGAATTATCTCCACATCGCTATATTTGCGAGCGAGATATGTCCGTTTCAATGCCAATTGTCGAAATACTTATTTAACATGTCTGTTTCCTCCGTTTATAGGATTTGGTGATTCATTTGTTTCTTTTGGCTGTTCCATGAATATATTATTTTAGTTCTATTTATCTTTTAGCCATGTGTTGAACTGTATTTGTGGTTTCTTTTTATATTTGGCGTATTTTTTTTCTTTTTTCAAATTGTAGCATCTTCAGATTTAATTATTTTGTATTTGATATTGTTTGTACGTTGTTGTAAATCTACACAATAATAAGGAAGTGCGGAATTTTTCAGATCAACAAGTGCTGAAAACACTTTGATTTTGCGCATCAAGCACAGGGAATTTTAAAAAAAAATGACTTTCTCGACCAATCTTTATCCACCGTTGTAATATGCATTAAAAACGATAGAACTTTTATTTGAACTGGCTTTTTGTATCTGTTACCGTTTTAGCGGTACTCATTCAGAAATATTTACCTTAATTTTATCAAGGGGTATTTCACCCCCTTAGTGGTCGTATGGGCAAGATTAAAAAAATTTTCTCTTATTTCGCTCTACACTACGTCAGAATCAGAGGCGATCAAAATCGAAGTGTACCCATTGGGCAAGTTTACTTATAGGACGCATGATGAGCTGAGAACGGAGCCAGTTGTAATAAAGAAAATCTTATTAGCAGGTAGTGTAGTATAACCGGTATTGTTGGTAGCATTAGTAGGGAAAGAAACATAAACGAATGTGTAAGTGGGAAAATGATAGCCGGCGACATCTTGTTTTTTTTTATGTTTTGAACATGATTAGAACTGCATGCCATTCAATGTTGTTCCACTGTGTATCTTATATCCTCATAAAATATAAATTAATAATATTTTTATAAATAATAAAAGTTAGTTCATCGCGTAATTTCTGGGGTTTTGTGTAACCAAAGCAATTGTTTTGATGCAAGTACAGTTTAAGTCCACAATCATAAAAAATTACGTAATTATTGTTGTTATTTTGTACTGAGTGGAACGTTCTTCACCGTGATCAAGGCGAAAGTTTTCTGTCATTATTGATAAGTACGAAAGATGTTTATGAGTAACAGAAACATGTTTTATATAACTTCCACGAACTATAGAAGCGACGTTTGATATAGTTTTGTTTTGCGGTTTTATTACCTTTTGTTGAGGAAATTGGGTTTTATAGCTTTGCACGATAAATCTGTATCGTTTTCTTTATTTTTACTACAACCTCCCTCCGCTTCACGTTAACAATCAACAGTTTTCGAATGAAACTCGAATTAAACATTGACATATTCAGTCCTGCTATACATACTGTTTATTCCTTAGTAATAGGCAGGGTGATATCTATGTAGACCAAAAATGTTCTGTTGGCTGCTGGCCCTTTATATATCCTCACTGGCTTTCTAGACAGTTCCCCACTTCCAGTTTTTAAGGGAATCTAGTTAGACACTGATCGCACACACAAAGAAAGCGATCGATATGAGGTATCCCCCAAAAGGTATGCAACACCCCAATGTATAAGTAATGCCAATACGACCTTAACGTAGCAAAGTTCTAGAAAAACTACCATAGTCTCTGCTTACTTATGGTAGTGTATGGTAGTTTTACAACTCTATTAGCAGCTCATGACGGTGAAATTATGACGCTTTTCAATTTAATTTTCAGGTCTGCTACAAGTCAGGTAGTTTATTAAAACTTACAACATTTTTGTATAATTTACAACTTTTTTTTCCTTGCTGTCTGGATCTCAAAGGTTCTGCACATGAAGCCACAGACCACAGGATCTGATGGCGGTTTTCATAAGAATCATAACCGATCTTAATAAAATTAAAGATCCTTTCAAATGCCTACGGTAATAAACTGTTGCAGAATGTTAGGTATACAGTTGAATACTGCGTGGTAAAACCAGTAACTTCGCCATAGTGGCTGTTATTAATGTGATTCAATTTAAAAAAAAGATTAATAATGAAATATAATAGTATATATTGTGTAAAACGCCTACTGATATAAACCTGAAGCAGGATGTCCATTGGAGAGTACGTGATTTATCTTCAGTGGACTGTACAGCACCTACCGTGCTGTATTTTTCCAAATGTTTTTGCCCCTCTGCGGTTTAATTCGAGAATAAACGACGATAGCTGCTCTAGTTCAAAGTAAACTTCGCTGTTTTTGTGTCTGCTAGAGCAGTCAATAAATACAAAATAAAGAGAATAAAAGCAGGGAACATCTGTGTAGTCTGCCCGGGTATCGGCCAGAGGACGAAGCCGAGTGTTTGCTAGTATTTACGCGGGCAGAAAATAGTGCGATGTTCGCGCGTTGGGTCTGTTTATCGTAGTGCGCTATGTTTGCTTCGTTTATAGGATTTCCTGATTCATTTGTTTGTTCTAGCTGTTCCATGAATGCGTAACAAGTTGCACATAAATCATGAACCGACCTAGATGACAGATTTTAATCGTCAGGACAAATGGATGAGTCTACTAACGAACTTAGGGATGAATCAAATTAATGCAAATATTTTATGACAGAGCATGATACTGTGATTTTCGATATCACTTCCCACTAGTATCTGTCACAGTTGTTATGTCATTATACTTCATCTCATTGCAATTTACCGTCAGTGGATATTCTATGTAAAGTGAAGCTAAAGTAGAAATAAAATGCAGTCTTCGATAAGGTGTAGAAAATGTTCAAAGCACAGGGAGGTTTATCTAATCTTTCTTCTGATAAGACTCGACTGACATATCCGACCTGCAGATCGGTCATATCTCATAGCTCCGGTGTAAAAAATCTTTTGTATCCGGGGAAATGTTCCACTCCTGGTTGTACAATTCGTTCCAAAAACGCCGTTTAGAAAGAGTACATGGTTCCAAATCTACATATATACTCTGTAAGCCATTGTTCAATGCCTAGCAGTGGGGACATCGCTCCAATACTGAGCCGTGTAATATTATCGATTACGCAAAGTTGTGATCGAACCGTCATTTGTCTGTCATCAAAGACATGAACTGTGCGGTGCTTATACACCAAGGTGACTACAGTAATGGGACACACCTCCTAATATCGTGTCGGACCTCGTATTGCCCGACGTAATGCAACAACTCGACGTGGCATGGACTCAACGAGTTGTTGGAAGTCACCAGCGGATATATTGTGCCATGCTACATCTACAGTTATGCGTATGTGCGGAAGCGTTGCTGGAGCAGGATATTGTGCACGATTACGTCCCATTAATGTTCGATGGGTTTCATGTAGGGCGATCTAGATGACCAAACCTTCGCTCAAATTGTCCGGAACCTTCTTCAAACCAATCGCAAACAACTGTGGCAAAGTGAAATGGCGCACTGTCATTCATAAAAATTCCATCGTTGTTTGGGAACACGAAGTCCATGAGTGGCTGCAAATGCCGACCAAGTAGCCGAACATAAACATTTCCAGTCAGTGATCGGTTCAGTAAGACCAGAGGTCCCAGCTCATTCCATATACACACAGTCCACACCACTATGGAGCCACCACCAGCTTACACAGTGCCGTTTTGACAGCGTAGGTCCATGGCTTCTTGGAACTTGCGCCACACTCGAACCACAACATCAGCTCTTACCAACTGAAATCGGGACTCATCTAACGACGCCACGGGTTTTCCAGTCGTCTAGCGTTCAACCGATGTGGGCACGAACCCAGGAGAAGTGCTGCTGGGAATGTCGTGCTATTAGCAAAGGCAAGGCGACCGTCCTCTGCTGCCTAGCCCATTAACGCCAAATTTCGCCGCACTGCCCCAATGGATACGTTCGTCGTACGTCCCACATTGATTTTTGCGGTTATTTCAAAATTGTTCCTACTCTCTTAGCACTGGGAACTCAACACAAACACCCCTGAACAATTGTGGCCGGTGACATGGCGCACTGTCATTCATAAAAATTCCATCATTGTTTGGGAGCATGAAGTCCATGAATGATTGAAAATGGTCTCCATTAGCCGAACATAGCCACTTCCAGTCAATGACTGATTCAGTTGAACCAGAGGAGAGTCTATATCGTTATGGAGCCACAACCAGCTTGCACAATACCTTGTCGACAACTTACGTCCAAGGGTTCGTTGGGTCTGCGCTACACTTGAATCCCACCATCAGTTCTCACCAAATGAAATCGGGACTCAACCGACCATGCCACAGTTTTCCAATCGATTTGGGTCCAGCAAATATGGTCCCCAGGAGAGGCGATGCAGGAAACTTTGTGCTGTTAACAAAAGCACTCGCGTCGGTCGTCTGCCGCCATGGCCTGTTAACGCCAAATTGAGCGTTCTGTCCTAACGGATACCTTCATCGTACGTCTAACATTGATTTGTGAGATTATTTCACGCAGTGTTGTTTGTCTGTTAGCACTAACATCTATGGGCAAACACCGCTGCTCTTGGTCGTTATGTGAAGGTCGTCGGCCACTGCGTTGTTCGTGGTGACAGGTAATATGCACAATATGGTATTCCCGACGCACTCTTCATACTGTGGATCTCGGATATAGGATTCTCCAACAGTTTTCGAAATGGAATGGCCGCTGCGTCTAGCTCCAACTACCATTCCTCGTTCACAGTCTCTTAATTCCCGTCGTGCGGCCATAATCACGTCGGAAAGCTTTTCATATGAATCAGCTGAATACCGATGACAGCTTCGCCAACGCACTGCCATTTTACGCCTTGTATACGCGGTAATTCCGCCATCTGTGTATATGTGCACATCGCTATCGCATGACTTTTGTCATATACGTGTATAGCCATCGATATTTCTGTCATCGTCTCTCACCGGTGAACGATACACGTAATATTCTACGCCTTGCTGTGTACGTTACCTGATTCGCGATAAGGGTAACCTCTATAATAAATTTGGCAGTGTCGTTTCACACTATTATCACGGGGCAAACGAAGCATCCTGACCGAAATGTTTGTACGGTAGGTTAGATTTCACTGCTTTACAAACGTGGAAAGGCGGACGACGTTACTTTTATCTAGTATCGTCTGCACACAATTGCCGTCATTCCTGATTTCGTGCGATTTCCACGAGAGAACAGTATCCGGATGTTCTGAAGCGTGGGCGAAATAAAAGAGGTTTTCCAAAAGAGACGAAAACAAACTCGTGCAGCCCTGTGGACCGTTGGCCGCGCCATGTAAAAATCATACGACACGGGCGTGGCCATTTCCATCGGCGCTGACCAGCACCAAGCGTAAAAAAAAAAATTCCCCCCGCTGCTGCAGCCCCGTGCCCCCTTCCCTTCCCACGTCCCCCTCCTTTCGTCAAATACTGTCTCTGTTCCTCTGACGGGATCGACGTGGTTTTATCGACTGCTGCGGTCGAGCGTGGCGGTCGCACCGTAACCCCAGCGACTGCGGCAGTGGCAGCAGATGGATGACCTGCGGCTGTACCCTGAGTGATCACGCAGTGACGCCGCGCGTCCACACATTGGGCCAGTTTTCTGACACGGAGGCGCGTCTGTCTGAAGGTAAGGAAGACGATCGAAAAGCTTGATTAACGATCTGCATCCGTCAGTTGAAAAGAGTTGCGGATCCAGACATCGGTTGTGCAGGGGGTTAACTGTTCTGTTATTAAAGTGAAAGTTTCACCCTGCAGCGGTGTATGAGCACTAAGAGAAAACGTCTTGGCAGATTAAAACTTTGTGCTCGTCCGAGACGCGAACTCGAGGCGTTTGCCTTTCGCGAGCAAATGTTCTACCGACTGATTTAACCAAGCACGAATCACGACAAGTCCTCACAGTTTTTCTTCAGCAAATATGTTGTTCCTACCTTCCAAATCTCACGAAATTCTCCTACAAGACTTGCAGGACTGGCACGCCTGGAAGAAAGTCGAAGGTGCCGAGGTCGATTGTCGATCCAGCACACAGTTTACTATCAACGTACTTTCCGCTACAGAGCGGACGTTTCATTCTAGAAACATCCCCCTGGCTGTGGCTAAGTCATGTCTCCTGATTTTCTTTCTTCTAGGAGAGCTAGGCCCTCATGTTTCGCTGGAGAACTTCTGTCAAGTTTGGAAGGTAGGAGATGAGATACTGTCGGAGGTAAAGGTGTGAGGGCGGGTTGTGAGCCGTGCTTGGGTAGCTCAGGTTGTAGAGCATTTGCCCGCAAAAGGCAAAGGTCCCAATTTCCAGTCTCAGTCCTGCAAATGGTTTAATCTTCCAGGGTGTTTCCGTATTGTTACTGTCTCTCCCTCTCTCTCTCTCTTTCTCTCCCAGCCGACAAATATAACTTGTTGTCACGCTGAAGTTTAGTACAAAACAGATGTCTAAGATTTTAATAATAATACCAATAAAAATGCCTTACGACCCAACTTGTCTTTGTAGACCTAGAAAGTGTATGACACAGTTCCACAGAACAAGCTATGGACAAGTCTAATTGATAATGCCGTGTCACCGAGCTATGTGAAAGCTGCCAGACTCCTCTACCTAGGTTGTACGGCAATGGTATAAGCGAGAAATCAACTATCTCAAGAGTTTGAGGTGACAAAGGGACTACGCCAGGGATGCACACTCGCCCCTACACTCCTTAAGATCTACCTAGATGAGGCACTAAAATCCTGGAAAAGGAATACGGAGGAATCAGTATCCCCATAGACGATGAGATCTTGTTCACTTTATTTTTTGTTGACGACCAAGTGTTAGTAGCTGGAGATGAGGAAGATGCAAACTACACTCCTGGAAATTGAAATAAGAACACCGTGAATTCATTGTCCCAGGAAGGGGAAACTTTATTGACACATTCCTGGGGTCAGATACATCACATGATCACACTGACAGAACCACAGGCACATAGACACAGGCAACAGAGCATGCACAATGTCGGCACTAGTACAGTGTATATCCACCTTTCGCAGCAATGCAGGCTGCTATTCTCCCATGGAGACGATCGTAGAGATGCTGGATGTAGTCCTGTGGAACAGCTTGCCATGCCATTTCCACCTGGCGCCTCAGTTGGACCAGCGTTCGTGCTGGACGTGCAGACCGCGTGAGACGACGCTTCATCCAGTCCCAAACATGCTCAATGGGGGACAGATCCGGAGATCTTGCTGGCCAGGGTAGTTGACGTACACCTTCTAGAGCACGTTGGGTGGCACGGGATACATGCGGACGTGCATTGTCCTGTTGGAACAGCAAGTTCCCTTGCCGGTCTAGGAATGGTAGAACGATGGGTTCGATGACGGTTTGGATGTACCGTGCACTATTCAGTGTCCCCTCGACGATCACCAGTGGTGTACGGCCAGTGTAGGAGATCGCTCCCCACACCATGATGCCGGGTGTTGGCCCTGTGTGCCTCGGTCGTATGCAGTCCTGATTGTGGCGCTCACCTGCACGGCGCCAAACACGCATACAACCATCATTGGCACCAAGGCAGAAGCGACTCTCATCGCTGAAGACGACACGTCTCCATTCGTCCCTCCATTCACGCCTGTCGCGACACCACTGGAGGCGGGCTGCACGATGTTGGGGCGTGAGCGGAAGACGGCCTAACGGTGTGCGGGACCGTAGCCCAGCTTCATGGAGACGGTTGCGAGTGGTCCTCGCCGATACCCCAGGAACAACAGTGTCCCTAATTTGCTGGGAAGTGGCGGTGCGGTCCCCTACGGCACTGCGTAGGATCCTACGGTCTTGGTGTGCATCCGTGCGTCGCTGCGGTCCGGTCCCAGGTCGACGGGCACGTGCACCTTCCGCCGACCACTGGCGACAACATCGATGTACTGTGGAGACCTCATGCCCCACGTGTTGAGCAATTCAGCGGTACGTCCACCCGGCCTCCCGCATGCCCACTATACGCCCTCGCTCAAAGTCCGTCAACTGCACATACGGTTCACGTCCACGCTGTCGCGGCATGCTACCAGTGTTAAAGACTGCGATGGAGCTCCGTATGCCACGGCAAACTGGCTGACACTGACGGCGGCGGTGCACAAATGCTGCGCAGCTAGCGCCATTCGACGGCCAACACCGCGGTTCCTGGTGTGTCCGCTGTGCCGTGCGTGTGATCATTGCTTGTACAGCCCTCTCGCAGTGTCCGGAGCAAGTGTGGTGGGTCTGACACACCGGTGTCAATGCGTTCTTTTTTCCATTTCCAGGAGTGTACATGCTCCACAAATTAAAAGAAGAATATCAAAAATGGTGTCTTGTCATAAACGTATCTAAAACAGAATACCTGAAAGTGGGAGAAAATTCTGTTAACGACTTACAACTTGCTGCTGATACTGTTAAAGGTGTAAAAATTTTAAGTACCTGGGAGTAACACTGTCGTCCAATTGTAGAAGTATGGATGATATAAAAATAAAATTGGCCGGGGGCAAGCGAGCCATAAAACAACTAAATGGTACTCTCTAGAACAAAAACATAACGGACAGAACAAAGCATACCATCTACCACAAAATTATTGAAAGTATCACAACATATGGTGAAGGGTTGTGGGTACTAACTCAGAGGCAGAAATATCTATCTCGATTTCTGGAGACGGAGTTGAGGATATTCCAGGCTTGATCATATTAGAAATGATAGGATCAGAGAGGTTATCAATGTCAAAAGCGCAATCCTAGACTACATCGAAAGGAAATGCTACTCTGGTATGGTCACTTACAGCGTATGCCAGACACAAGATGGCCAAAACGTGTAAGGCAATGGACTAAGACGAAAGGGTGGTAGACCTGCGAGGTGCTGAAAGGACGACTCAACGAAGCAATGGCGGCGAGTGGTCTTAACGAAGGAGACTGGAATGATCGTGAACGACGGGGATTAGGATGCGAGAGGCGGCGACTTCGCATGAAAGTAACTATCCCGATGATACTCGGACCGTACATAGATAGAACAGCTGCTGTGCAGTACTGAAGGTAACTAAAAGAAATACGTAATGAGACGAACATTACACTAATATTCAGAGGCAAGAATTCCACTGAAATCACCGCGATTCATGATGGTCTCCTGGACATTGCAAAAGGCGAGACATTGTTGTTGGTGGGGTGTATGATCAACACGGAAGGCAATGCATGCACTGCAACGTGCAACATGATTGGTAAATCACTCTTGTGTTATTGCGTTCCATTCCTCCAGCAGTGCGGCGGAAATCTGCTGGACGGTCGTTGTTGCCTGTGCACCTGCGTCAGTACGTCTCCTGAACGCATCCCAAACGTGTTCTCTGAGATTAAAGTCGGGGTGAATGCGCACACCAGTCCATTCGTCGAATATCCTATCATTCCAGGAGCTCCTCTACTTGCGACGTTCAATGCGGTTGCGCAGTGTCATCCATAAAAATTAAGTCGTGCCCGAAAGCACCCCTGAAAATACGCGCACAATAACGTTGACCGGTAAGATTTGAATATCCGTACGCCCATGCAGCATTATCCCTCCGCATACAAAAACACCTGCACCACCATAACGATCATGTTTGACTATTTTCCTGTGGAAATTACGGATTCCCACCTCTCCAGCATTGTCTTTTATGTTACATCAAAACCAGTCTCTATTACGTACAGTTTAGTTAATGACGTCAGCTACCGGCAGCGCAGTGGTCAGCGCGACAGAATGTCAATCCCAAGGGCCCGGGTTAGATTTCTGGCTGGGTCGGAGATTTTCTCCGCTCAGCGACTGGGTGTTGTGTTGTCCCAATCATCAGCATGTCATCCCCATCGACGCGCAAGTCGCCGAAGTGGCGTCAAGTCGAAAGACTTTCAGCCGGTGAACGGTCTACCCCACGAGAAGCCCTAGTCACACGACATTTGTATTTACATTTAGTTAATGAAGAACGTAGTAGTTCTTACGTGAAACAACCGATTTAGAATAGATGGAGTGTTTGCAATAAGTTCTAGATTTATGAAAAGAGCGGCGAGTTCAACAGAAATATATTACAAACTGTTGGTGCTCTACTCATCTCGGAGATCATTTCTTTGTATTTGCTGGAAACCTCGTTCTCCTCTTTAATCACAGTGAGAGCAATGCTCCACCCATTTCTGAGAATGTAGACGCAGTCCCGGTTTATCGTTTAGTCAAAATGGTTCAAATGGCTCTGAGCACTATGGGACTTGACATCTGAGGTCATCAGTCCCCTACAACTTAGTACTACTTAAACCTAACTAACCTGAGGACATCACACACATCCATGCCTGAGGCAGGATTTACGGTCGCGCGGTTCCAGACTGAAGCGCCTAGAACCGCTCGGCCACACCGGCCGGCTATCGTTTGGTCACTAGTTCGTATATGGATGGCTTTTTTACTATACAGTCTCAATATTCGAAGGCTTGTACCAAAATTCAGCTGCGGTTGTATTCCATAGCGAGTGTTTTCGACAAAAATTGGTTGTCTGGCTGTAGTAATCAGGTATGTTGCTGGTGTTCACGGCGACTATCCCTGACTGTGTGCACCGTTTGACCTATTTAGGATCTGCCTTTTTCCACATTGGCTGCGGATATGCCATACCCCGGTCTTACTTTTTCGGGGATCATCCTTAATGCTGTAAAATCATGTCCGTGAGCTCATACGAGCTAGCGCCACATGGTCATTGAACGAGTTAAGACATAATTTGCAGAATGCTGATTAGAAAATTTACGAAAACATTATAAATATAATATTATAAATAACACAGTACAAACAAAAGTTCTGAACTATTACGAAGAGTTCCTAGTTCCTGTACAGAACAGACGTAGCGTATCAAAAGGAAACGTTTTATTACTCATTTCTTACAGTTCTACTGGAAGTGCTGGTGAACAACATTCTAAAAATGGTGAATGAAATGTTTTCCAAGTGCACTTTTTATTTTTGAGTCTCACCCTCCTGTCTGGATTGATGCGGTCCGCCACGAATGCCACTCCTGCATCAACCTCTTCATCTCAGAGTAGCCCTTACAACCTACGTCCTCAATTATTTCTTGAATTTATTCCAATCCATGTGTTCCTCTACAGTTTTTACCCAATACAGCTCCCTCTCGTAACATGGAAGTTATTTCGTGATGTCTTAACAGATGCCCTACCATCCTGTCCCTTCCGCCCTAGGCAGCGTGCATGATTGAAGCACTGTCGTCTGCTGACGTAACACCGTCGAGGTTAGAGCGCTGGTACATCATTGCTGTGAGAATGGTTGCCGATGGGTAGGGCGTAGAGGCCATACACAGCAGGTGGTACCAGATGTGTCAAGGATGAAGAGGTCCAGTTTGCTGTTGCTGCTAGCTATCTTAAGGAGCTCGACGGTTCTCACTACAAGCCGTGCAGCACACTGCACGCAGCACAGGGAGAACAGAAAGGGCCCGGGGTTTGTAAAGCACGCACCCAATGAGGCGCCGCACACTGCACACAGTTGAGGCGCAGGGCAAGACGTTAGCTGGTGTATCTCTCTTTCCCGTTGTTCGAGGCGCGCAGTTTTCCTATGCCTGCGCCAGCCTGTCTCGTCCCGTCGGCGTTCGTTGATAGGGCACGATAGCTAACAAATTCGCTTAACTGCGTGAACTGCAAAGCGCGCAAGCCGGTCGATCTGCATTCTTTCTCAAACGATTCTAAAGAAACCACTCGTTTAAAAAGAAATATTCTAGCACATCTCATAGCTTCGTTCGTCAGCTTCATGACGAACTGACAGAGCGAGGTGGCGTACTGGACTCGCATTCGGGAGGACGACGGTTCAAAGCCTCTTCCGACCATTCTAATGTAGGATTTCCATGATTTCCCTAAAATCACTTCAAGCAAATGCCGGGATGGTTACTTTGAAAGGGGCACGACCGACTTCCTCCCCCACCCTTCGTTAACCTGATGAGACTGATGACTTCGCTGTTATGGCTCCCTCCTCCAAAATCAATCAACAATTCACGATGAACTGCCTGTCATTCCGTTAACGGTCATAGTTATTGTGATATTTCGAAATTACGTAAACTGCTACATGAAATTCTTGAAGTTTGCATTCAAAAATAGTGGTCGTTATGTATTTACGTTTGGTGCATGTTAGGTTCAAAATGGTTCAAATGGCTCTGAGCACTATGGGACTTAACTGCTGAGGTTATCAGTCCCTTATAACTTAGAACTACTTAAACCTAACTAACCTAAGGACATCACACGCATCTATGCCCGAGGCAGGATTCGAACCTGCGACCGTAGCGGTCACGCGGTTCCAGACTGTAGCGCCTAGAACCGCTCGGCCAACCCGGCCGGCCGCATGTTAGGTCACATGTTTCGGTATATGAGGTGCCGCAAACAGGTTAAATTATTCTTTAAACTTGTAAGGATATCGCTTGCTGTCTCCAGTCTCCAAAAAATGGAAAGTATGGAAAGTACGATCGTGCGAGCCAGCGAAAAATTCTTCGTACCTTAAACATTTTAAGATGTCAGAACAAGATTTTTGTAAATGATTGAACACAAGGAAAAGAGTGTAATACCATATGATTAATATGCGAAACTTCCATATCTACAGCGATATTCAAGCAACTAAAAATGTTTTGAATGAATAAGTGAAAGACGAAATTGGAAAGTAAATGGAGAGGAATTACGTTACAGCAGTTGTAAGCATTATATATTATTTCATTTATTTACTTATTTTATATGCATCTTCACAATAAGTATTTAATGTTAATGACGCTAAGTCTTCAATTTAGTATTGACCCCTTTTTTGTAGCTGCATACTGCCATTGAAAAGAACCCTATTGTGAATTAAAACACCCACTAAATTTTTCTCTCGTAAGAAAAACCTCACCCGGGTTTCTACACCTACCTTGAGCAGGCGACAGAAACTGGTTAGTACTCAGTGGTCCCATTTCGTCCTCCTTGCCGACATCACTTGATGTAATGTTTTCAGTCCTCAAGTAATTATGCACCACACACGTAGCTGTCACAATTCTCTTCAGTCCCCAGTTTACACCCAGAAGGCCGTTTAAACACAAGGAATTTGGAACCCAGTGTACCAAATCCACACTCTACACTCCGACGAGCATTAAAAAGTCTGTAACTAGAATTTTTTTTTCGTTAGTAGTACCATAAAGGAATGGTCGCAATAAGTTTTGTACTAACGAAAATGCCTCCTCACCAACTAAAACGTAAAGAGCTCCTGAGTTCCGAATCCGAGTTGAAATCTCACTGACTCGCGGTGGACATACAGAGCGCTCTGGGCTTCGTGGGTGCTGGGCCACTACTGAGGTCCGCCGCGCCTCCGCTACGGGCAGTATGTGCTGAACTGCAGAAACTCTGTTGTTCTGCCATGCTTATGCTCTGTTCCTGCTGCGTGCAGTATGCAATACGCCTAAAAAGGATTTAGACGCTGTTAAATATCGCTGGGAAAAGTGTGTCGAGATTAAAGGAGAATATGTACACTGAGGTGACAAAAGTTATGGGATAACAATATGTACATATACAGACGGCGATAGCATAGCGCAACAAGGTATAAAAGGGCAGTGTATTGGTGGAACTGCCATTTGTACATGTGAAAAGGTATCCGACGTGATTATGACTGCACGATGGAAATTAACAGACATTGAACGAGGAATGGTACTTGGAGCTAGACACGTGGGATATTCCATTTTGGAAACCGAGATCCACAGTGTCAAGAATGTACCGAGAGTACCATATTTCAGGCATCAACTCTCACCACGGGTAACGTAGTGGCCGACGGCCTGCTCTTAATGACCGAGAACGGCGGCGTTTTCGTCAAGTTGCCAGAGCTAACGAACAAGCAACACTGCTGGAAAGGGGGTACAAACCAATGTGGGACGTACGACGAACGTATATGTTAGGCCAGTGCGGCGAAATTTGGCATTACTGGGCTGTGGCAGCAGACGACCGGCGCGAGTGCCTTTAGTAACAGCATGACATGCCTGCAGTGGCTCTCCTGGGCTCGTGACCATATCGGTTGGATAACTGGAAAAGCGTGGCCAGGTCAGATGAGTCCCAATTTCAGCTGGTAAGAGCTGGTGGTAGGGATCTAACGTGACGGACACCCCACGCAGTCGTGGATCCATGTTCTCAACAAGGCACTGTGCAAGCTCGTGGTGGCTCCATAATGGTGTGGGTTGGTGTTTGCATTGAATGGACTTTTTTTTTTTTTTTTTTTTTTTTTCACTAGCTGCTTATATTTTATGACCCACCGTCTAATGTCTTATGGTGGGTCGTGTATTGCCACTTAGCCGCTGTGACTGGGTCCGGGGTCCGCAGTGACTGAAAGTAACACCACACCGGCTCCCGTCCCCACTCACACCGTTGCCCGTGTCCCGCCACGTGGAGGCGGGCTTTGTTTAGATCCATTTGATTTTTTTTTTTTTGTGCAGCATTAGAAAAACTTATAACTAATACAAAATCAAGTAAGATATTAATAAACAAAACGAAATTAAATATTTAGAAAGAAGGAAGGAAGAGAACTGAATAGAGAAGTTATAGGTATAATATGGCCCGTCACCTGGTTGTGGGCGGCGGCCCGGGTCTTGGAATGACCCTCAAGACGCTGGCCGTTGCTCACCATGCTTTTAACATCTACCATCCTAAAAACTACCTTAACTAGAAGAGATTAGGGTACGTTAAAGCTAGAAACTAAGACTAAGACCTCCATGTCCAGCCGGCTAAACTATTTACGATATACAATAGAGAGGTAACTGATTTTGTGCTTGGCTCAAAGTTGCTAATGAAAGGGTACTCGTGGTAAAAGTAATAAGGTAATGACGCTAACGGTTTGTGTTGAGCCTGCAAGGCTCCTAGTAGAGTACATCAGGCGCGAGCACCTCCCGGCCCCGCCGACAACACGACCTGAACGGTGGTTTTCCCCGATCTACCATAGGTATCCGTCGGGTTGGGCTCAAAAGAGAGGAACCACAATTAAGATCCTTCCATCCAGGACGTGCGCCGCCTCCTACCAGGGGGGCGTGGGTCCCTTGAAGAGGTGCCCAACTTTAAGCTTCAGATGAGAAGTTCTTAGTATAGTGGAGGTTGAGGTATAGGCTGTGTAGGTTGGTTGTACAAACAGTTCACACTGAGCCAATGAGACTTACAATGATACATGGTGTGGCAGTTAGCACCTTCCGGCCCCGCCAGCAACACAGCCTGAGCGGTGGTTTTCCCCGATCTACCATAGGTATCCGTCGGGTTGGGCTCAAAAGAGAGGGACCACAATTAAGATCCTTCCATACAGACTGTGCGCTGCCTCTTAACGGAAGGTGTAGGTCCCTTGTAGAGGTACCTAGCTTTAAGCTCTTATTGGACATGGAGATGCTGTTAACTATTTATATATACGGTGCAATCTGTTTTTAGGATTGTGTGTGACTTGTGCACCTCTTGTCGGTTGTTCCACTCTGTTCTTTGAATTTGACACTATGGATCATCCGCACTGGACGCTTCAATATCTGTGTTGGTGCCCTGGTCTGTATCTGTTTCTTCTTCATCACTCGTGGTGCTAATCATATCTGTATCCCCCTGGGCATCGTGACGTCTGTTTGGACCGACTTGCCTTCGGTAGGGTCTGTTGCGCAAGTATTCTATTTGTTGGATCTTCGAGATTTCGTCCGTTAGTTTGTTGAGTTCAGTCCACCTTTCCGGGTCGCGTATTATGGCATGTAGTTCGTTCTGTGTGTTCAGGCGATTTATGTGTACTGTGTGTCTTATGTTCGTGCGTTGTCCGCAGAAGAAGACAGTATGTTCAGGGGAACCTTCTTCCCCGCATGTGCATCTATTAGTCTGCTGCAGACTCACGCGGTACAGGTGCGTGGGATAAGGGCCATGTCCTGTGATGAAATGTACCATACCGCGGCTGGGATCAATATGTTTTAGTTTTAGTCTTTCCCGGATGTCAGGGAAGAAGTTGTAGACACGGCGGCCCTTATCGCTGTTGGCCCACTCGCTCTGCCAGGTATCCACTCGCCATGCTCTGAGTTGGCGTGTTGTCTCAATCGGTACACCAGTGATCTGCCGAACCTGGTCTATTCTCCCCATCCTAAGCCAGTACATTGCTGCGCGGTACCTGATGGTGATATCTATGGGGAAAATTCCCATGACGACACATAGTGCGTCATTTGATGTTGTGTTAAATGCCCCTGTTAGTCGAAGTAGAACACTTCTTTGGCCTCGACGTACAATGGTTCTGTTGGTTGAGAGATTTAACCTGTGGGCCCACGTACTGGCAGCAAAGCATAGTACTGACTCGAAGAGAGCGCAATGGTATGTTCGTGTCACTGACAGGGGTAGTCTGAATTGTTCCGAATTTAGCCTAGCCAGTTTGTGTAGTATCTTTTCTGCTTTGTTTGTGCATATTCGCATGTGTTCGTGGAAGTTCAATCGTTCATCAATGTATACTCCTAGATAGCGTGTGACTGCTAGTCTTTTTATGTTTGTGTCCCCGATTTTGACTATTGGGTTCCTGCGCAGGATACCCTTTAGCAATGTATAAGTTGTTTTGTTTCCTGCTATCTTTAATTTATTATCTGTGCACCATTGGGTTATTGTCCTAAGTGTTCCATTGGCTCTTTCTTCTAGCTGGGCACGGTTATTTGCTGAAACTACGACGAGTAGATCATCAGCATAAGCGACAGCTCCATCTGTCAAGATGTGCTCCTCTAGTAACTGTAGGAGCGGTTCTATAACTATGTCCCAGAAGATGGGGCCGCAGATCGACCCTTGTGGACAGCCTTTTGTAATTCGTTTAATCACTTTCTGGTTGTCCATTTGCCAAACGACCGTTCTGTCTCTGCAGTAGTCCATGAAACTATTATACAGAGACTCCGGTACCTGCAGGTGTCTGAGCCTCTTGAACAAGGCCGGCCACCAGAGGTTGTCGAAGGCACCTGAGATGTCTATCATAATTGCAAGTGTGTATTTGGAGGGTGTGTCGTGTACTATTTGAAGTGCTCTGTTAATTGCGTCGTCTATAGATTTCCCTTCCCTGAAGCCGTATTGGTGTGGTGTCAGTCCCCGTAGTGTTCGGTGTGCTTGTAGTCTTTTGCAGAGTAGTTTTTCTTGTACTTTACCGAGTGTATTGATAAGGCAAATTGGTCTGTATGACTTGGGGTCTGATGGGTCTTTGTCTGGAGCCTTTTTTATGATAACCGCCTTCGAGGTCTTCCACACTGCAGGCACACGGCCCAGCCTTAATGCATCGTTTAACAACGTTGTGAGAAACGGGGTGATCTGCGGTGCAATTTGTTTCAGTACCTCAGAGTGGATACCATCCGGTCCAGGCGCCTTTTTGTTTTTGAGTTCTGAGATCGCTGTCGCCACTTCTTCCTGCGCAAATGGACAGGTGACGGTTGGTGTGGTGTATACTGTGCCTACTTCGCGTCTCAGAGCTGCATGTTGTGGTGTGTCTGTGTATGCGATGTCGTCGGGCAGGAGTTTGCTCAGCAGGAACTCCGCTGTGCGTCTCCAGCCCTTAGTCATCTCACCATCCTCCTGTCGCAGCGTTCCCAGAACCAGTGGGCTCTTAATTTTCTCTGTCACGATTTTGTATGGTTCCCCCCAAATGTTTAGTTGTGTTTGTGCTGCTACATGGCTGTTCCAATGGTCTTTCCTGGTCTTATTCAGCTCAAGTTTATATTTATCCTTGGCAAGCCGGTAGTCGTGTAGTCGTAATTGTCTTTCTCTATCTGAAATTGCTCGTTGGTAAAGTTTACGTTTACGTTTTGAGTCTTGTTTGAGTCGTGTTAATTGTGTAGTCCAGGGAATATTTTGGTGTTTTGTCATTCTTTGTGTGGGTATGCAGGTGTTCTGTGTGTGTGTGATGATATCTGTCAGCATGTGTGCTCTGTAATCAACACTGCCGGTGATGTCTTGCGGTATGTGCTCATGTATTTTTTGTCTGACCCTGTCCCAGTCTGTTTTGTCAAATAATAGTCTTTTTGGTAGTGTTTCTGTGTTGACGTTTGGTGTGCCACTTAAGGTTAGTGTGATGATGTTGTGGTCGCTAGCAGTGATCTGGTCATGTACGGTCCAGTCTCGTACGTGGTTGATGGCGGCATTATTAACGAGGGTGATGTCTATGTTTGATGAATGACCGTTGTGTCCGATGTGAGTCGGGTGATGTCCTTCCTTGTTGAGTACGTGTAGTCTGTTTTCTTGGATGATGTCATTTATTATTCTACCTCTGTCGTCAGTTCTGTCTGAATGCCACAGGGTTGATCTGGCATTTATGTCTGCACAGATGAGAAGTTTTTTGTTGCCAGCGTATTGCGCAACATCTCTGATGAGGTCTGCGTATGGTTTGATGCAATGACAGAATTGGGCGTACAGCGACGCGATGATCCAAGTATCCCCCTTGTGTGTGACTTCAACTGTAACTAGGTGCTCGGAACAGAGTTCTGTAATTTTGACTGGATGTATTTCTTTGTTTAGGATTATGACAGATGCCATGCAGCCTGTCCCCTCCGCAACTGTCACCGCACTTGGAGGAAAGTTGGGGATATGCCCTTGTCTAGTGTAGGGCTCCTGTATGCACAGAATGTCACTTTTTAGTTCACGTAGGACCCGTGGGAGCTCCGAATTTACAAGTATACTCCGCATAGCATTAAGCTGTGCTATTAGCAGTTTGGGTGTTTAACTGTGGCGTAGCACTTGCTGCCAGTTTGACTGTAATCGAAGTATGTTCTCCCATGAGCCCTTACGTGATCCTTGTAAAGCTTGTCCATATCGAATGGTTCCTCCCTACGGGCGCACACCTGCATGAGCAGGTCTAGTAGGCTGTCTGGATCTGTTGGAATATTCTCCGTTTTGAGAATCAGTCTATCGGTTTGCTCTGATGTACGGAAACAAACAGATTGGCCGTACGGGTGTAGGGTGCGGATGAGCATCCGCTGTGCCGTCTCTAAGATGTCTCTTTTTTCTAGCCTACTTAATTTTACATTTATATCTAGCTTGTCGTAACTAAAACTATCGGTGTCGATGGCGTGTGTTGGCGTCTCTGCAGCCGTGACGTGTCGTGATGGTGTAGTGGCGTTGTTGTGCACCTCTGCGGGGGGCGCTGGATTGACTTCCTCGTTGGTTGTTGTGGGGGTTTCCTTGGGCGTCGGCATTGAGGTTGTTGGTTGGGAGGCTGCGAAGGTGTTGGTATCATCAGGGGAATGCACTTTCGTATCACTAGGTTTTGACGCAGCCTGCGATTGCCGCGATTGGTCGTCACACGCTTTCACTTTCGGGACTCTCTTAGGCTGTTTGGGTTTCCTATGCGGTTTTAGTTTCCTAAAGGCTGCGATGATTCGTTTGTTTTTTGTGTGTGTTTCGTTTGTGCAGTCTTGATGTGTATCAGATGTGTCGGTTGTTTGTGCCTCCATTCTGCATTGATATGACGTGATTTCGTTCCCACTTGACTGCTCGTCTACGCTACCTGTGACAGACATAACAGCTTTTGGTATGTTATGCGCACTATCGCCTCTGTTGCCAGACCCTCCGCAGACTTTTGTTGCGGTTGTTGCTGCGGCTTTTTGTGTGGCATTCGTGATGTCTGCCGGCGCTGTGGCCTGTTCAAGGTCGGTATTACTGTTTCGAATATCATTGTTATGAACACTACAATCTCTGGCGTAAGGGCAATAATAGACGTCGTCTTCTTCCTCTGTCAATGAGTTAGAGAGAGTTATTTTGCGTTTGATTTGATTACAGTCTGAGGTGTCTGATTTGTTCATGTTTTCCGTTTGGACTCCAGTTGTGCTTGCTTGCGTTACGGTTGTGTTTAGCACCGTTGGGTTCAAGGTCTCACCTTGTAAGAATTTGATTGGTTTGATGCGTCCTTCGCATTTTGTAGTGTCGTATGTGCGTCGTTGTGCTGGAGTGGATGGGTGATCTTGAGTGGTTAGCAACGCTGTTTTGTGCAGTTGCTTTGGTTGGTCATGTGTGGTGTGGTTTTCTGGTCTGTCGGTATCAGGATTTGGGGTTATCATGTCTATTCTCAGTAGTTCGTCTTCGAGTTCGTCTATCCTGTTCATAAGGGTCGTCTGGAATGTCATCCAGTACATTATTTGTCTTTTGATTAGTTTGGCGGCTACTGGTGACATTTGTCCTGTGAGTGTTAGGTCGTCTATGTATTCAGTGATTGCATGATGGCTGTCCTCCAGGTTTGTATTGTGTATCAAGCCTGGAATGTGACCATTGTTGGGGTAGTCGTCAGGTAATAGTTTTTGCCTCTTACGCCAGAGTATTGCACGTAGATGGTTTCTGTGCCTGGTGGATGGTGATTTGTATGATCTTGTTTTTTCAGGGGTTGATTTATGGAGCATGTTGTTTGACTCAGGGGGGTGTTCAGTTGCCATAGTCAGTACTGTCAATTAGTCTATCAAGCAGCTGTTTGTAGGTCTGGCAGACGCCACCCCTGCTCTTATTGCAAATTCGGTTTCTGTTCCTGCAAGGGATGCAATCGATGGGCTCTGATGCTCGACAGTCCGCGCGTTTGTGGCCCTTTTTGCCACACCTTGAACAGGTCGTACCTGTGTCTGCGCAGGCTTTGGTTGTATGGCCAAGGTCACAACAGTTGTAACACTGGCTCACTGACGTATAGTCTTTGACAGATAGGGATTGGAAGTCTATGTACACCCTTCCTTTTTTGGTGAGGTACCAATAAATTCTTGGTGTGACTTCCAACACTTGGTGGTTGTATCCCTTTCCTTTGGGCCCTGTACGGAATCTGATTTTCACGTCTTTGTCGAATTCGTCTTTTGTGAAATCGTCACTGAGATTTTGGTCGTATAAACACTCAAGAAATTCTCTATCCGAGATAGTGTCTGTCACTCGATAGACTATCACCAAAGGTTGCCGCTTTCTGGGCCCCTCACACGCGATATTCTCAATATCTTTCGTCTTTTCTATTATTTTCCTACAGTCCTCCTGTGTTGCTGCTTCGACAATCACAGCTGTCTTCGTGTTTCTTATTGACTTAATGTGTAGGTTGTCTCGTCTTGGGTTGATGTTTTTTGTCAACGTTTGTTTTATTGTTTTCGTGTCTTGGTTGTTGGTAGACTTTATGAAGAGAGTGGTTGCCTGCTTGGCTTTTGCCACCTCAATGCGTTTATGTTCTTTGGGTGCGGTGGAGAGTGCCGCGGCGTATGTTAGTGTCTTGGCCTGTTGCTGTGCCTGTTCAGTAACCTTTCCTGTCAGATCCCTAATTTGGTCCCTGAGCTCTTGGTTTATTTCAGCGAGTTTTGTATTGTCTTCCTCGAGTTTGTTGACCTGTTCTGTGAGAGACTCAATTCTAAGGTCCTTAACTGGGTCAGCTGAGTGCTGAAGTTCGCGCAGTAGATCTTTGTTCTGCTCTTGCAGCAGCTCGACCTTTGCTTCTGCTGACGTGAGTTGGAAAGCCAAAGGGAATATTTTATTCCTTATCGTATTCAGTACGCTACTCGATACATGTTTGGCCTTTAATTCCGCCCCAATGTCATTTAATAGCTCGTCAATTGCAGCGATCTTCTGGCTCGGTGACATGACGGCATATTCGTGGGCACCAGACGCCATGCCTATAGGCGATACTTTGCAACTGGTGCTGCTCTGCGCTCTACTAAGCGTCCCTTTCGTGGACTTGGGTGTGGTGTTAGCACCACTTAGTTGGCGTGCTCGATCCAGGATTGCGAATCTGTGTTATAGTTCTTAAAGAGTGACCTTTATTTGGTGTGTATTGCGTATGCGGCACCACATTGTGACACGTAAGTCCCAAAAGCGATACGTCACAGAACGAGGCCGAATGTGGGCTGGGTGGCTTCGCCGGCGATGTCCGATCGACACCGAGCGCCGCGGTCAGCTCCGCACGTCAGCCGACCACGTGGTTCGCGGGACCAGGTGGGGACTGTGAGCTCGCGTAAGCTGCTGACTCCCGCGGTTGGGCGCGGAAACACGAGTCGTGCTTAGCAACACCGGTTTGCTGTGGCCAGCGCAGTTTGGCCTACTTGCGAAACTCACGCGTAGTGCGTGTCAGCTGGCGCACTGCGACCTACTCTCGGGACTTTACGTTCCGTCGCTCGGCGTATCGCTTTACGTTACTCGTAATCAATTTTCTTCACTATCGACAGTTTATGACTTTTACCTATAATATGTCTATAATTCAGAATTATGATCGTTTCATTTCACTGTATGGGTATTGTTCACACTGGTTTCCTTCGTATTAAGCTAGTCTTTTCTGCGAGATTTGCTACCATATGTTAGTCTTCGTTTTTAGTCTAAGTCCGTTATTATCAGTTTTTTATTCGGGACACTTTTGGAAGCTACCCTTCACTGTTCCAACATGTTATCGTGAGTTTGGTGGATATTTAACGTTTAATTACGGAGAAAAATCCTACCATACGCTACTTTGATGATTCGTCACACGGTAACTTTCCTTTCATATTATTTTTAACACTTTCACAGCACTGCGGTTAGTAATGTTAGTAATGTCAAGCGTTCCTAATCGTATTAGTAGTGTTTTTGGATATTAGTTGTAGTGAAATACCTTTGATGAGGTCCGACATTCTGTAAATGTGCCCGCGAAGTCACTAATGCACTATTTCTCTAGTCTAAACACGAGAAAATTTTGTAGGACTGCTTCACTTCACTATTATCCATCACTGATCACTGTTTTTTTCGTTCACTGGCGTGATTGTTCCCGAAAGAACCGACAAAAAGACCGTAGTTGCGGGAGCGCGAGCGAGACACGTCCGTACTCGGACTGGGTAGACTGGTCCAACTGAACTGATAATTGACTGGAAATTTTTATGTTTGTGTAACGGCAGAATTGTACGGCGTAGCGGACAGCGCCAGAGTCGCCGCGCTGTGCGCTTATCGCGCGGAATGCTGACGGGAAATACAATCTGAGTTGAGCGCCGTGGCGTGTACACAGCTACCGGCTACGAAGAGCAGTCTGAGACAGGCCAGTGATGACGGGTTACCAGACGCGCGAAATGCATTGTCGCACCGTCTTTATTAATAAATGGTAAAACTAAGTTTTCCATGTTCCACATTCTGCACTACCCGAAACTATCGCCCACGCATCCCGTCCTAACAGCAAATGGACGCAATAACATTTTACTCGGCCGTCCAAAAGACCCCGTTAGATTTGGATACCTGGAGACCTTTTGCAGCCATTCATGGACTTTATCTTCCAAAACAACGATGGAATTTTTTTGGATGACAGTGCGCCGTGTCACCGGGTCACAAGTGTTGTTGCTTTGAAAAACACTATGGACAATTCGGGCGAATGATTTGTCCATCCATATCGCTCGACATGGATCCCATCGAAAATTTATGGGACGTAATCGAAAGGTTAATTTGTGCACAAATTCCTGAACCGGCAATACTTTGGCAATTATGGACGGGTATAGAGGCAGCGTGGCTCAATATTTCTGCACGGGACTTCCAACAACTTGTAGAAAAAAATGTTCAAATGTGTGTGAAATCTTATGGGACTTAACTGCTAAGGTCATCAGTCCTTAAGCTTACACACTACTAAATCTAAATTATCCTAAGGACAAACACACACACCCATACCCGAGGGAGGACTCGAACCTCCGCAGGGACCAGCCGCACAGTCCGTGACTGCAGCGCCTCAGACCGCTCGGCTAATCCCGCGCGGCAACTTGTAGAATCTTTGCCATCTAGAGTGGCTACACTACGCAGGGCAACATGATATTAGGAGGTATCCCAGGACTTTTGTAACCTCAGTGTACAGCAATAAAAGATATTTTTTCCAATTATTCTTGTGTTTTATTTAGTAGGGTGGCCACTTCTGGGACAGCCCTCGCAGTTCGCCGCAGCAGCTGAGACAGAAGAGCAGTGCGGAACTGGGCAGGCGCCGTGGCAGCCGTTTGCGGCCGTCCGTCCTTCCTTTGTCCCGCTCTGTCGCCGCCGTCGGCATTTCTCACGCCCCGGCCTTATCGGCGCGCGGCAGGACAGGGGACTACCCTCTAACCCTCTCTACCCTCCCGCGGCCGGCCTGTAACGAATCGCCGTGAGGTTTATACTCGTCCGACCCCAATTCCGGCGGAGTGGGCGTCCATCCAGCTTCTTCCCGGCCATTGGCCACGGCCGCGGCGGCGGCGTCGTCGATGGCAGAGGCCGCGCGGACCAGATTCCCATTACGTGGTCTGCCGGCCGCCGGCCGCCTGAGCTCGCGTAATAACGGCGCACCTCCTGAATAACGCCGCTGCTGGCACGTCCTGCGATTCGACGCCCACGGAGGCTGTAGCCGGCGAGCAAGAACGCAATATACCACTGAAGCAAGTCAAAGCACTGGCCGTGGCGAACATCGCACCCGATCCTGTGCTTCCTTTATGCCTTACACATAATTATTCACCCCGATAATCACTACAAGCAGAAATAAAAAAATGGTTACTCGGTTAAAAACCGCATTAAGCTGTCTTCATGCGGGCAGTGAATTAGAACGTGGGAGTACTACGTGACGAAATTTGACATCGGAGCTTGGAAAACGCACCTTGTGGAATCTTTCCGAAAGTGCAGACCCATATCCAGCACGTAAGGCTCTATGCACGCGAGCGATGTGTTCTGATGAGCTCACTGAGGAATTTCCTCTAGCGTTTGAGCAGAACATGTGAAACAATGCAACCTCGCGCACTACGGCAGTGTCGCTGCGAACTCGGCTCGCCAGCCACTGCTGCTTCGCAGCGACCTCCCCGATGGCGTTGTTTTGGTAGACGAAGTCCATGAATGGCTGCAAATGGTCTCCAAGTATCCAAACATAAGTACTTCCAGTCAATGATCAGTTCAGTTGGACAAGTCGACCCAGTCCATTCAATGCAAACACAAACCCACACCATTATGAAGTCACAACGAGCTTGTCCACTGCCTTGTTGACAACTTTGGGGCACGGCTTCGTGAGGTCTGCGTCATGTTAGAACCCTGCCATCAGCTCTTACCGACTGAAATTGGGACTCATCTGACCTGGCCACAGTTTTCCAATCGTCCAACTGATATGGTCACGAGCCCAGGAGAGCCACTGCAGGCATGTCGTGCTGTTAGCAAAGGCACTCGCATAGGTTGTCTGCTGCCATAGCCGCCCGCATCTCGTGGTCGTGCGGTAGCGTTCTCGCTTCCCACGCCCGGGTTCCCGGGTTCGATTCCCGGCGGGGTCAGGGATTTTCTCTGCCTCGTGATGGCTGGGTGTTGTGTGCTGTCCTTACGTTAGTTAGGTTTAAGTAGTTCTAAGTTCTAGGGGACTTATGACCACAGCAGTTGAGTCCCATAGTACTCAGAGCCATTTTGCTGCCATAGCCCATTAATGCTAAATTTCGCGGCACTGGCATAACATATATGTTCGTCGTACGTCCAACATTGATTTCTACCCCCTTTCAAGCAGTGTTGCTTGTTTGTTAGCACTGGCAACTTCACCAAAACTCCGCCGTTCTCAGGCGTTAATTTTTTATTTAAGAGGTGAAGAAATACTCTTAATTAAGGGACACATCTCGCAAGCAGTACCTCTATAAGATTAAGAAGAGAGCCGCAATGTTTCAAAGGTATTAAAAGTTTTGTGAGAGTTTTGTTGCGAAACGGGATCGGCGGAGAAATTATACAGGCATCACTGTCAAACAATTTTGTGTTTTTGGAGTTTTAGCTCGAACCTGTAAACACTGGATACAGTATAGAATCTAACTCCCATGCATAAAACATCTTCAAACGTCTGACTACTTTAAAAATGACTAAATGTGCTAAATATTTTACTTTAAGCGTGTAAGCAAGAAACAGTTACGAAAGGTTTAAAATTATGTATAAAGCTTGCTGGAAATCGGCAAGTGTCTTATTGCGAGGTACTGGGTGTTTGCATTCCGGCTATTTTTCTACCGTTAGTTACTCTGCCTGAGGATAAAAGACACATTTTCGCACTGTAACTAGTCTTGCTGCATCAAACTTTTAACATAAGGTTATTCCTATTAATGGATAAATTATGACAACATTTGAAGTTTTTTAATTGAGTCAATAACTACACGAACTCTTATTGACTGCAGCCACACTGCTACGTTTCGTCTTGCTACGTCCATAATGCCATCTATCCAAGCAAGTACTGCTGTGCGATTATAGCTACGATAAGTGATTTTTGACGTTCCGAGTACACGTAGCTATTATTCACTCGACTGCATCGAGCATAAGATAGTCCGAACGATCTGCGGAACATGGACCAATGGAATAGCCGAATGCCCCTATGTCAATGCTGGTCACTTGTCGTTTCAAAACAAAGAAGACTATTTCTGCTAGTATCCGAGACATTGAGAGATGTGTTCAAAGAAGAACAGTCACTGTACAGAGTCTAAAGTACATATTCCCTTAGTAAACGTTGTCGACTAGTTGTCGATGTGGACTCGCTTCACTGAAAAAATTATCATACACAGTTATTATTGTGAGAAATTTCTTACGTACTATAGTGGACTTAAAAGAACAAATCACTTTTGTTCAAATTATGGTATAGCTTTCCAGCAGTTTAATCCAGCTGAGCTTGATAATGGTCACTGACCGAAACTAGTAGCGATTGCGCAAAATAAATGACAGTTGACGGTTACACCACGTACTTTAATAATTAATCCTGGCCTTCCATTAAATCGCAAATGCGATCAACCTACGAATAGAAATTACAGATAAATGGCAAACCTGCAGTCAAAGTATTCAGAATCGAATAAGGTAATTGACAAAATTTTAATATCAACAAGTGATACGGAGCCTACCCCACCAAGTACACCAACACACGATGGTGGGGCACATGCAGTGTCGACCACCGAGCGCAGTCCTTTTTATTGCTATTGAAGTAGCTGTACAATGTGTACATTATAAAACAAATATAAAATTTTTAGACATGATTTATGTTAACCGATTTTTAAAAAAAGACAATTCATCCCTTATTCCATTTTAAGTCATCAGTCCTCTGACTGGTTTGATGCGGCCCGCCACGAATTCCTCTCCTGTGCCAACCTCTTCCTCTCAGAGTAAACCTACGCCCTCTACCCTTTTTGCACTCTACAGCTCCTTTTAGTACCATGGAAGTCATTCCCTGGTGTCTTAACACGTTTCCTACCATCCTGTTCCTTTTCCTTGTCAGTGTTTTGAATTCCTTTCCTTTCCGATTCTCCGAAGAACTTCCTCATTCCTTACCTTGTCAGTCCACCTAATTGTCAACATTCGTCTGGAGCATCGCATGTTAAATGCTTCGATTATCTTCTGTTTGGGTTTTCCCATAGTCCATGCTTCAGTACACTGCTATGCTCCACACGTACAGTCTCAGAAATTATTTCCTCAAATTAAGGCCTCTGTTTGATAATGATAGCCTTCTCTTGGCCAGGAATGGCCTTTTTGCAGGTGCTAGCCTGTTTTCGATGTCGTCCTTGCTCAGTCAGTCATTGGTTAATTTGCTGCCTAGGTACTAGAATTCCTTAACTTCATCTACTTCGTGATCATCAACCCTGATGTTGAGTTTCTCGTTGTTCTCATTTCTGTTACTTCTCATTACTTTCGCCTTTCTTCGATTTAATCTCAATCCATATTCTATACTCATTAGACTCTATTCCATTCAGGAAATCACGTAATTCTTCTTCACTTTCAATCAGGATAGCAACGTCATTAGCGAATCGTATCACTGTTTTCCTTCCACCTTCAATTTTAGCTCCACCCTTAAACCTTTCTTTTATTTCCATCATTGCTTCTTTGATGTACAGATTGAACAGTAAGGGAGAAAGACTACATCCCTCTCTTACACCCTTTTTAATCCGAGCAGTTCGTTCTTGGTGGTCCACTCTTATTATCGCCTCTTGACTCTTGTACATATTGTAAATCACCGTCTATCCCTATACCTTATCCCTGTTTTTCTCAGAATTTCGAAGATACTGCACCATTCCTGGTCGAAAAATCCTACGAATGTGTTTTGATTTTTCTTTAATCTTCCTTCCATTATAAACTGCAAGGTCAGAATTGCCTCTTTCGCTTTGCAATATTTTAATACGCGTGATTATGGATAATAGACTTAGGGACGCAGGCAAGGGTCTTCCTGATGAGGTACGGATGTGTCTAGGATTTCTAGTATCTTTTAGTTATAAGACGTCCAGTAGGTGCATATTCGATGTTACTCACAACGATCCCGTTTACAGTAGCAAAAGCCAGGCTTGCAGTGCTTGCAAATGCCGTAGCGAGAGGAATTTAAGATTACCACCAAGTAACTTCGCTGCAGACCTCCGAGCACTTGAATGGCGGAACAGTTTTAGACCGTTGCAATTCGCCAGAAGGCCTCCAGCCAAGCCAAAAATACCCCAACTTAAATTCTGCATTCGGTGCTGTTGCGTTACACTACTTTGTAACACATCAGCACGCATAGGGAATCCATTTTTTGTGTCGACAGTAACTCGCAGGCAGTACTAATTCATTAAATTATTCACACAAGCTTATAATGTATTGATGTTGTGGCATTACGATATTAAGGTTATACTACCGGGTTGAATGATTTGTTTATACACTTACACGAAACCCAGAGGAAACGATTTTCTTGTGTCGTAACACGTCATGCGTCGCAACAGACTTACTTGGTTCACGCTCAGATCAGAGGTGAAGCGAGATTTTAGGTCATTCGTTTTTTGGTACACGAGCAGCTGCATACAGTAGTGAAACGGTGACGAGTCAAACTGAGATTTTTCAGGTCTCTTTGGTTGGAGGCAGTACAGAATGACTCGGATGTTAGGCTCAAGAGGTAGATATTACGATGATAAGGAAATGAGAATCTAGATTAGCTTATTGGTCTGCTTTCTATTGTTCCTTCACATCTATATCTACAGCACTAGTGTTTCCAATGAACATGCAGAAGAGCAAGGACACTAATTTATGAGTTTAGTAAATGTAAAACATAGATTCTCCAGTCACTTACCAGAACAAAGAGCCACCCCGGTGTATAACGTTTTACAATACGGGTATATATAGTAGCGAATGAACTACAAACCACGAACCACGGAACTGCCAGATTCTATTGCTCTAATCGAGCCCTTAGTTTCAGGTACTCATCACGATGAATACAGACATAGGTACTTGTAGACTAATGTAGGTACGACCGAAATCAGTAACCCTAGTCCAAAGGCACGTTAGGCAAGCTTTGTAAGTCCTTCTAAATGTACAAGCTAAATTGAGTATAATGCTCACATACATAGTGACCAGTACCGACTTGTTTATCTGAGGCTGGCTGCAACTCTTCTCTGTCTGGTATTCTGCCTTGGTTAACGTTTGAGGGCCTCTGTGTACGGCATTTGGGGCTGTTTTCTTACTTTGTACGTGACTGTGTCGGCTTTTACTCCTATTCCTGGTCAGTGACCGTGAAATCAGTAGTTTCTCAATGCGTGTTACTTCTTAATGGACTGTCGAAATCTGCTTGCAATGTACATCTCTACCTAAGTTACCAGGTTTACTGCCAATATTCATACCTAGACGATTTTTGTTCTTTTCTGGCAAATCTTCATGATTCGGTCGCTACACTTCCGTTTCTCCGACAGAGAACGAGTTTGTGGAAGAACACGGATATGAAGGTTAACCTTATAGGTGGCTTTTGCACACCGTTCAAACACAATCAGCGATTACAAAGAAATGAGTAGTGTACTGCACAATGGATTACATTAGTGGCTGCGGACATGGTGGTTTATTCACAATAGTTTTGTTCATCAGGTTCCATTGGACAGCTCCTTGGTACATAGTTTACAGAATGATGGACAGAAAATGTGTAAACGACAGAATAGAAGAATTAATAAAACACGAAAGAAAGTGGTGACTATACAAATAAATAACACATTATAGATAAAAGTTGTCAACTACTTCGATGTACTTCTGCAAAAATATAGAAGTGTGGCACAAGGGAACGCTTCAACTTGGAATTGAGTACTTGGGCTTTAGCAATCAATTGTTATCAGTTCTGCTGGAAGTTTATTGACATTTGAAACAAGCTGAATAGTGCTCGCCTTTCTGTACGATGTTTAAGTAAGTGTTGTCCATGTGTATATCGTCTCTCCGTCTAATGTTCATTGAATGATGGTAGCAGTAACTCCTGACTGGGTCATTACTGTAAACAACAAATCCCATGACGGAATTCATGTTCAGAGATGGCAGAGATAGAATTCCGAGACACCTGAACAACCTCCTACATGAAGTTCACGAACTCACACCGCACGTACGAGGGATATCGGAAAAGTAAGTTCCGATCGGCCAAGAAATGGAAACCACTGTGAAAATCTAATAAAGCTTTGCACATATGTGTTCGACAGTGTCTCTAGTATGCCTGTCGGTTACATCACTTCGCTCTTTTCGGTTCTGAGCGCATGGTGAGCACATAAAGATGTGTAGAAAATAGTGTCTCCCGCCAAGTATAAGGTCCTGGTGAGAGATTTCGCCTGATGTTACGCAACCCACATTACAGATGTGTCATACGGTTCCTACTTTGTGACTGCTCTCGGTCGTAACCTACAGGGGTAATGAAAATACTCCTGCAGCGTTTACGATGGGAAGTGTTTGATCACTCGCACTACAGTCCGTAATTGGCTCCTTCTATGTTTCACCTCTGCTCACATTAACTACTGGCTATGAAGACAACATTTTCGCGCAGACAACAAGCTATAGACGAGCACAGAGAATTGGCGGGAAGCACAGGCGGCTGACTTCTATGACGAGGGTACAGGAAAGTTGGTACAACGCTACGACAAATGTCTAAGTCGGACTGGTGACTGAGTAGAGCAGTGGCTGGAAGCTGTAGCTAACTGTTGCAGATAAAATATTTCTGATTTTTAAAGTGGTTTCCATTTCGCGATCAATCGGAACTTACTTTCCGGATATTCCTCGTATTATATGAATGCGCGGTGTCTTCCGAAAGAACGGACACCACGCAGAAACTGCAGCTGCGAACCATTATGTGTGAAATGAAGGGGGATCACTGCTTTCAGCTGCAATGGGACATTAAGCGGAATCAGCAGCGTTACGCAACTGCACGGACTATCTCGGCACGCCTCAAGGCCGATCCACATTCCCAACCAGCGTCATCTATCCACAGTCTCTGTCCACATATTAGTCAGACCGCTCTTTTCTGAGACAAGAATAATCTTGACGAGTGCGTTGAACTGTCCCAAACTATAATAACACCCTACGAGGTAAAAGGGTGGAAGTGAGCAAAGTAGAGAAGCCTTCGCCTTTCATTGTCAGATACGACGGAGATCAGTCTTACAGAAAAGCATTCAGTGTGTGTACAAGATCTTGAACGTGTTACTTCCAAGAAAGCCTTCCACACTCAGTCTTAAGAATTAAAAATGGCGGGCATCACTGTGAGTTTGACTAGCTTGCAACTATAAAATTCCGCTTTTACATGAGTTTCGTGTAAGACACTGCCTGTACTGCGTTATATATCAAACCTACATAACAGCGATAATGTCGCAACCAAATGACAAGAAACAGTTATTATAGGACAGATAATTACCAAGGACAGCCGCAGCTAAAATACTTATAAATAGTTTACGGAACTTTCAAGCAGTAAAATACAGATGTTAACATGAATAAAACTGTTGAACATACAGCTGAATGAAAGCTCGTTAATCCATTACAGCTGTATTTATTGAAGTCGTTGTAGACTCAAATTACCGATATCGTCGCATTTTTAGTTGCAACTTTCGGTGCATCTACTTACACTTCTGTTACATGTCGCTATTAAACTGACTGACAGGCTGGCTGTAGTAGCTAACGATTGATAAGGTGGATATGGGTAGTTTGCAACTAACCACCGACCTTGTCATTCGTAAACTATTGTAGCTTACGACCGACCATTACATCTTGTCAACCGTAAACTACGCTAGTTACATCTAACAGTTTTAGTCGTTCTAGCATTTATATTTTACTGCTTCAAAGTTCCGTAAACTATATATTGTAGGATAGTTTAGCCTCTGAAAATGCATAAGTAAATACTCTTATTCGGTGTCCACTGAAGAGACTGGATCAGCCGTATATTTTCGATGACAGCTACAAATGTCTACAGAGATGTCACCTATACATCCATCTGACTGTCTCATTCAGAAATAGAATAATCTCCGGCATCGGCCAGTCACAGAGCAAGTAGGCCCCTCGGTATCGCAAGAGCGGTTCGACCGAATGAAAAACAAAGTCTGCAGTTGCTGTGTCGCCAGTTCTGCGTCCCTTGCTAGTGGGTGTAAGAGAATTCGACACTAACAGGATGAGTCGGCTACTCACCCCGCCTGTTCTAGGGTTTCCGCTGTCGCAACACGTAGCTTGAAACGCTTTAGGACAGCGTGCCACAGGCATTACCATCTGGCGGAAGAGGGGTTAGCGCGTATTCCTGGATGATGAGTTGCTATTTGTAAGCTAGAATTCGCGCGACCATTGTCATTTTGAAAAATGCATTCCGGTTATGTGACCACTTGGTGTAATTCGAAAGTGCCAGAAGCGATGATAGTATCACGCATGAGGATGGAGTAATATATGCGGAAAAGGTTATGATTACCAGAACACAACACACAAAAAAATGGTTCAAATGGCTCTGAGCACTATGGGACTCAACTGCTGAGGTCATTAGTCCCCTAGAACTTAGAACTAGTTAAACCTAACTAACCTAAGGACATCACAAACATCCATGCCCGAGGCAGGATTCGAACCTGCGACCGTAGCGGTCTTGCGGTTCCAGACTGCAGCGCCTTTAACCGCACGGCCACTTCGGCCGGCACACAACACACAACACAGTAAACCGTTCGTAGGCGTTATTCGAATGTTACAATAAAAAATCGAATTTCAGTTACTTTGCATTGTTGTATAAATCAAATCTTATAGTCGGAAAAAATTGTTTCAACCAAGAATCCTCTATAGTTTTTGAATTATCAAACGCTGAACATTGGCATGATTCGAAGAGGGGTTCTCCATCCTCCTCTCTATTCACAGAATAAATAATAGTTTCGATCAGTGACCTGGTTTCGAAACTGAATGAAATATTTCTGATTTATCCCACATTTCTCTGAATTCACACTGTGACTTATACTTGGTTCAGAATACAAAAGAATCACTTAATACAGTTACATGGGAAAGGTACCCTAATGCGAAATTATTTTTTGGAGATTCAACACAACCCACATATAAATGCGTTCGGCGCTTTTTTGGTTTCGATGATGTTTATCTATCTTCGAAATCAATCCACGATGGAATGGAAGTTTTTTTTGCATTGGAATTCTAAAAAACCTTGAATATGCGAATAAAAAATAAGTGAATGTGAGTACATGGAGAGTTCAAAAGCAGGGATTTTTTGTGAAAATTTAAGATTAACTTCATGTTGCTTCCAACTGTCACCCATCGAACAACAGATTTGTTTTTGTGATCGTGTTTCCAAGTTACTGTTACGTTAGTGAAAATTTGTGAACAGTGACCAAGAAAGCCAAGAGCACCACGGAAATGGAAACAGCTCAGCGCATCACAACGAGACTGCCACGCCAGAAGAACAAAGATAACAGCATTTACGAAAAGACTATGTAACATGAGTATGACCTTACTGTAAAATTGTTTTTGTAATGCCATTTAGCCTGAAGATGAGGTAGTCCCACAAAACATGTCGCCAAATAAATAAGTAATACAATAATCTACAAAGTTTGTGACTGGTAGCGGTAATTTAAAAAACCTTTACACATTTCCTAAGACAGTCACGGCGAAAAATAATCAAAATGGCTTCAAAAACTTTTCCTATATTTAATGCAAGGAAAGGAAAACAAAATTTAAAGTTGATAGTTATAATTACAATCAATTTCTACAGAAATAAAATTAAAAGCGCTTATATAACAATTTTATCACAATAGACTGCACCCTAGGTACTTTTCTAACTAAATCATGTTTCATCCTTCTCTTGCTAACATTTTTTCAGAAAAGCTCTATACAGTATTTCAGCTATATGAGTGCGAACGGTAATATTTAAATGCTGTGAGCTGATGACAATCTCTTAAGTTAGACTGAATTATTGTTGTTAACAAGACTCTTATACGTTTATAATAAATGCAGAACTGCAGATAAAATAGTTGAATTTTTAAATGTTTAGGAATAATTACGTTCAAAAATAGGTTAATGCCCATTAAGCAGGTTATTTATCGTAGATAGACTAGATAAAATGTGCGTCTTTGAAATATGAAAGAATTTAAAGACAGAAAATCGTAAATTTTCAGGAATGTGTTTCAGTTACAATAATTACATGTACGAAAGTCTTTCCTCTATTGATGTGAATACCATTTCGCGACTTCGTGATGTCATTTGAGTGTAGTTCAGCCAATAGAAATTCGAATTATGAAAAATATTTTCACCGTCACAATTTTGGAGGTACAAGGGATGATCAAAAAATTTCCGTTTGAGAGCGTTACTGCAGCGTTATGCACACGTCGCGCAACTACTATGCGGTATATAAGCACCGACGTCTAGGCTAGGGATTAGTGTGGAATTCCTGTCTTTCCGACGTGCATGCGATAAATGCAGCAACGTCAACTACAGCCATGTTATATGCAAATGCTTCCAAAGAGGACCATCGTGCTGTTATTCTTTTGTTGGCTACCGAAGGACACCATCTAAGAAAGAAGAATACGTGTGGGGCAGCATGTTTGTCGAAACCCACAGTTGTGGAATGGTGCGCCAAGTTCTTTGCTGGTCACGATTCACCATAAAACGCCGGTCAAGCTAGGAGTTACGCAGAGGTTACGCAGACTCAAGTGGGAGACATTCGAGCACCCGTCCTATAGTGCTGATCTCTCCCCGTGAGACTATCAAGCCTTCGATCCCTTACAAAAGGACTTGAAGGATCGACGGTTCCAGTCGGACGAGGATGTGGAGCCGGCCGGACTGGCGGAGCGGTTCTAGGCGCTACAGTCTGGAAAAGCGCGACCGCTACGGTCGCAGGTTCGAATCCTACCTCGGACATGGATTTGAGTGATGTCCTTAGATTAGGTTTAAGTAGTTCTAAGTTCTAGGGGACTGATGACCTCAGAATTAAGTCCCATAGTGCTCAGAGCCAATTTGAGGAACTGGAGCAGGCAGTTACGGAATTTTTTCACGTAGCAGGACACGATGTTTTAGCCAACGGGTACCTTCAACCTGGTGCGTCAGTGGGATGGTTGCCTCAGTGCAGTCTTCATGGCAGTTGGGAGTGACTGGCATACAGATTCTGGACTGTATAGACTTCACATTGAAACTTTTTAATCGGCCATTATGGGAAAGGTCATTTCGTGACCGCTATGCTGTAACTACGGGAATATTCTGTATCTCCCGTCAGTGAAACAAAACAAAATGCTGGAGTACGATTCAAACCCCTTTCTATCCCCATTAACTTTTTCCAAGACATCATGTCCATCACTTCAAGCGAATGCTGCGATGGTTCCTTGAAGAGGCCACAGTCGGTACAGGAACCTAATAACAAATTTGAAAAAAAAAAAATGTGAGTGTAAAAATTGACTTGCCGGTTAAACTTACGATGAACAGGGCAATGTGCAAGAGGGATTGATTTCATTACCGGTGTATTCTCTTGAGCGTAAGGTTAAGGGTTCGAATGCTGTACCGGATTAGCAACCAAATTGTATTACGCACCTGTGTTGTTTCACTGCTGAGGGCCAGAAATTCAAACATAGAGTTGCAAATAACTGCGGCGGGCAGGGCATTTAGAACCGGCTCAGGAAACGCGGCTAGCCATTTTGCGGAGCATATTTGCAAGTAGATTGATTCGTCAGCTCGGCCGAGCGGCTGATATATTTTACGCGCTAATTGGGGAACAAGGTCAGTGGGAGTCTGAGGAGGCGGCAGCAAATTGAGCGCCGAAGACTGATGTGCCCGGTCGAAGGCAATCAGTGGCGAAGCCTGTGAGCGCCCACAGAGGCTCTGAGGGCGCCAACAGCAGCAGAGGCGCGAGGCCGCCGCAGGTACTGCAGCAGACACCCGCTGGTTTGGCTGTTGCGAATCACTACGTTTAAGCAGTACATTAATATCTTTACCTGTATGATAGAACAGAAAGGTAGGAGACGAGATTCTGGCGGAAGTAGAGCTGCGAGGACGAGTCGTGAGTCGTGAATGGGTAGTTGAGTCGGTAGAGCACTTCCCCTGGACGGCAATGGTCCCGAGTTCGAGTCTCGGTTCGGCACACAGTTTTAATCTGCCAGAAAGGTTCACTACATCTCTTCACAGTAAAATATATGCAGGATGCTACGAAATGATACGGACAATGTTCTAGGGCTTGCAGAGGCAGTCGTGAGGAACAAATTGAGGATAGGAACCTGTGTCGGGAAACGTCGGCCTGTGATACTACGTAGCGTCGAAGTTACTGGCGCCGGCGCCTGCAGCTAGGCCACCCCTTCGGTAGCATCGCGACTTTCAACGGTGACGGACTGTAGGCGGAACGTCTCGCAATGATTGTTTGTTATTCAGTGATCGCGAGTTATTCAGTGATCGCGACTGTTCGCCACGATCACCCTTGGCTGCATAGACAGGACTTCTCTGTTGCCTTGATCGGTGACGGTTTCGTACACGACGTTGTATGAGATTAACTCAATTTGTTCTCAAGACGTCCTCTACATCCCCTGGAAATTGGTCGGTATCGTTTTGAAACATTGACGCTTCTTATGCCACACCCTGAATTTTTTTCGTGTCGATTCTGAGCTGCTGTGTGTCTGAAATCATTTCCTTTGCCACTTATAAGAAAACCGCATGGTTTGAAAGCTGGTTGTTTCCATTCTGACCTCCATCGCAGAGGCGCCAGAAGAAAGAGTGAAATGTGGGTAAGAGGGTGTGTGGCTACCTTCCCGTCCTGTGACACATCCACTGCCATTGTGGACAGAATTGTGTTGAAATTTGGTGCCAATGTAGTATCATTAGCCTACTTACACTTCGGATGAACTTCTGAGTTGTCTTTTTTCGCATGGGTCGACAACTTGCTGTTTCCAGCCTCACCGAGCTAGAGAGTGACGGCGTAAGCCGCCATGCCTTCTCACCGCTAAAGATTGTAGGCATCATTGAGCCAAATTTAAAACTTAAACGTTGCAATGTGAGACAATTACAACGTCTCTATAAAGTTATCCTTTAATTGTGTTGTGCAATGTATAAGACCACTTGTTAAATGATTTATTCCTGTTACGAGTTACGGTGAATGATACTTTATTACAGCTGTATCAGATAGTTTGGAAATTTTTCCTGTCAATTGTCAAATCCTACAGAAAGTCAGATAAGAAAAATGAGTAAATAACATCACCTCTAGTAGCATTAAGTGACACATATCAGTGGATAGAGGAGTTGTTCAAGTTCCGAAATGTGGTGTAGTTGTAGCATGCTCTACTAGGCGGTAGGCGTGTCTGAATGAACAGGCAAATCATCCACTCTGTACTTCAGGGTCGAATTAGTTCGCGCCTGCAAATAGGTAACACAATGAACATGCCTCCAAAGCGGCCTACTCTCGTAACAGTAACAGTAGCAGCAGAAGCAGCGGCAGCAGGAGCAGTGACTTTACTGAATTACACCCACGTGCTAGTTCGCCCATACTGACACGTCCGAAAGAACAGATACCACCTCCATATACAGTTAATACTAACTGGCCATTGACCTTCTTCTTCTGTGCTGGATGCACACGCATTGCGCGATCTCTTACGGGTCTCGGTAAGATTCTCTGTCGCGAGTAATGAGTGTAGTGGGCAGGGGGACTACGAATGTAGTGTCTGGACATTAAGTTGGGGATATCGGTCTCACGGGGAGCGTGCAAAGGATAAATCCTTGAAGTTGCACTATCCTCTGTGCCCTCGGTGCCTCAGATGGATAGAGCGTCTGCCACGTAATGCAGGAGATCCCGGGTTCGAGTCCCGCTCGGGGCACACATTATCAACTGTCCCCGTTGATGTACACTACTGGCCATTAAAATTGCTACACCATGAAGATGATGAGCTACAGACGCGAAATTTAACCGACAGGAAAAAGATGCTGTGATATGCAAATGATAAGCTTTTCAGAGCTTTCACACAAGGTTGGCGCCGGTGGCGACACCTACAACGTGCTGACATGAGGAAAGTTTCCAACCGATTTCTCATACACAAACAGCAGTTGACCGGCGTTGCCTGGTGAAACGTTGTTGTGATGCTTCGTGTAAGGAGGAGAAATGCGTACCATCAAGTTTCCGACTTTGATAAAGGTCGGATTGTAGCCTATCGCGATTGCGGTTTATCGTATTGCGACATTGCAGCTCGCGTTGGTCGAGATCCAATGACTGTTAGCAGAATATGGAATCGGTGGGTTCAGGAGGGTAATACGGAACGCCGTGCTAGATCCCAACGGCCTCGTATCACTAGCAGTCGAGATGACAGGCATCTTATCCGCATGGCTGTAATGGATCGTGCAGCCACGTGTCGATCCCTGAGTCATCAGATGCGGACGTTTACAATACAACAACCATCTGCACTAACAGTTCGACGACGTTTGCAGCAGCATAGACTATCAGCTCGGAGACCGTGGATTCGTTTACCCTTGACGCTGCATCACAGACAGGAGCGCCTACGATGGTGTACTCAACGATGAACCTTGGTGCACAAATGGCAAAACGTCACATTTTCGGAGAAATCCAGGTTCTGTTTACAGCATCATGATGGTCGCATCCGTGTTTGGCGACATCGCGGTGAACGCACATTGGAAGCGTGTATTCGTCATCGCCATACTGGCGTATCACCCGGCGTGATGGTATGGGGTGCCATCGGTTACACGTCTTGGTCACCTCATGTTCGCATTGACGGCATGTTGAACAGTGGACGTTACATTTCAGATGTGTTACGACCCGTGGCTCTACCCTTCATTCGATCCCTGCGTAATCCCATGTTTCAGTAGGATAATGCACGACCGCATGTTGCAGGTCCTGTACGGGCCTTTCTGGATACAGAAAATGTTCGATTGCTGCCCTGGCCAGCACATTCTTCAGATCTCGCCCCAATTGAAAACGTCTGGTCAATAGTGGCCGAGCAACTGGCTCGTCACAATACGCCAGTCACTACTCGTGATGAACTGTGGTATCGTGTTGAAGCTACATTGGCAGCTGTACCTGTACACGACATCCAAGGTCTGTTTGACTCAATGCCCAGGCGTATCAAGGCCGTTATTAAGGCCAGAGGTGGTTGTTCTGGGTGCTGATTTCTCAGGATCTATGCACACAAATTGCGTGAAAATATAATCACATGTGAGTTCTAGTATAATATATTTGACCAATAAATACCCATTTATCATCTGCATTTCTTCTTGGTGTAGTAATTTTAATGGCCAGTAGTGTATATCAACGCCTGTCGACAGCGTAGGGTCTTGATTTCATTATCATTTCATACTGACGTTTGTCACTTCACTAATGGTGGCCATATTGAACACTGTAATGCGAGTTAAAAATTTGGGGCTACGCTCTTCCCACTGATAAGTGTCACTTTTCTGTTGCTTTGCAGTTTCACGCAGTCGGCTTCTGCAACTTACAGACGTTACCTTACGAATAATGCTGTACAGCTAAACTTGTGCCCAAAGCACCAGCTGAGCTCATGTGTAAACTCTTTCCTTCGTGTGCACAGCAGTTCGTCACGGCCAAACCGCTGACGTAAATGTGTGTGCGCGCTCCGATGTCCAGATGGCGAGGCGCGGCCGATTACACGACGTGATTAGCACGAAGCTCTCCAGCTCGGCGTCTAGGGGAGAGCAAACAGACGGTCCCCGGTGGCGGGACGCCGCGTTAAAAGCTGTTCCGTGTATTCGCCGGCGACGCTGGACGTCACCGCCCAAATGAGTCCGTCTGCTGCATCGGCGATCGTTCTCGCGCTGCAGTCTCTGGGGACTGCAGCCCCGCGAGGCCAAGTTTGTCTCCTCCAGACTGCACCCGCTGCGAGTCCGAGGAAACTCTGCCACACTCCGACCGCCTTTATTCGGCCACTCTGATATTCGGCAAACATTATATGACCTAATACTTGTTACTCTTGCCTCTTCATAGAAGGTTTTGGCAAGTTGTGCACTGCGTCTATTTCTCCGACAGTGTTGACGGGAAATTTCAGTTCGTGTTTTGCACTGAAAGTTAGTTAATATTCGAGAAAGCGACCCGGAGGACTCTGACGTGGAGGGGACCAACTTAGCCACCTGACTAGGTAACTACTGTTTGTTGTAACAGAGAAACTCTGCAGTATCGCCAAGAACTCTGCCGTCTACATGATACGCGGTACACTATTAATTAAATTAATAATTTCTCTTAGTAATATTTCGTTTGATGAAAATCTACAAATTGTTCATTTACTTCTTTTCTCTCCTGTTGCGTGTACGTCGCGGAGATGTGGCCAGCGCTGCGCACTTTTCTTCTCGCGGCACGGGATTTACACGCCGCTGATTTCAGTACTCACGTGGTCGGCGGCCATCTACAGCAACAAGAGTTGAGATTTTTAATACGTGGCACAATGTGGTCAAGAATTTACCCATTTGACGTGAATGGGTAATGAAAATCAATAACTTATCTATATTTCCTGTCGTGCGTATGAAGAAGAGTATTTATAAACGTTACGATATATTGATATTTTTTTACTTTTGGACCGTCTAACTACAACTGAATGAAACGCAATTTTCGTGCCATACGCGTTTCACCTTTGTTCTCTACAGGGCATCTTCAGTGGCAGGTTGCGTGGACGATTTTCTACATGTTATGTTTCTTCCCATTTTTGGAGCTGTTCGTCTTCCTATAATTGCCACTTGGGGTTTTTGTTTTCTACGTTTCACAGCATTAGGAACTGAACTTCTGTTTTTCAAGGTTTTTTTTGTTTTAAAAAAAACAAGTGCTCAGTTCCTAGTGCTGTGAAATGTGGAAAAGGAACACCCCACGTGGCAATCACAAAACGAGGAACAGCACCAAAATGGAACAGAAACATAACATTTAGAAAATAGTCCACGCAACCTGTCACTGAAGATGCCTTGTAGAGAATAAAGGGGAAATGCGTATGACACGAAAACTGTGTTTCATTCAACTGTAGTTAGATGATCCAAAAGTAAAAATTATCAATATACCATAACATTACACGTAACTGAGGAAGACGGGACTACAAAAGCTGAAGATATTTTTAAATGTACTTTTTGTGGAAGTTACCATCAACTCATTACATACACTGAGTTGACAAAAGTCATGGGATACCTTAAAATATCGCTTAAGGCCTTCTTCTGCCCGGCTTTAAGCAGCAACTCGACGTTCCGTGGATGCAACAAGTCGCCGGAAGTACAGTGGAGTAATATTGAGCCATGTTGCCTCTAAAGCCGGCCATTATTATGGAAGTGTTGCCGGTACAAGATACATTGCACGAACTGAGTTCTCGATTACGACTCACAAATGTGCAATGGGATTCACGTCGGACGATCTAGATGGCCACAACGTTCGCTCGAAACGGCCAGAATATTCTCCAAACCAACAACAATTGTGGTTCGGTGACATGGCGCACTGTCATCCACAACAAAAATTCCATCGTTTTTTGGGAACATGAAGTCCATGATTGGCTGCTAAGTAACCGAAAATATCAATTTGTAGTCGATGATTATGTTCATTTGGACCAGAAGATCAATCCTTTTCATGGAAGCACAGGCCACGCTATCAAGGAGCCACGATCAGATTGCACAGTGCCTTGTTGACAACTTGGGTCCATGGATTTGTGGAATCAGCGCCACACTCGAACCCTACCATCACCTCTTACCTGCTGAAATTGGGACTCATCTGATCAGGCTACGGTTTACCAGACGTCCGGGGTCCAACCGCTATGGTCTCTGGCCCAGGAAACGCGCTTCAGGCGATGTCGTGCATTTAGCAAAGGCACTCGTCGGTCGCCTACTTTCATAGCCCATTAACGCCAGGTTTCATCGCACTGTCCTGACGGTTACGTTTCTCGTACGTCCCGCGTTGATTTCTGCGGTTCTTTCACGCCATAGGAGCTCGTGGTGTGAAAGCCGTAAAACAAGGACTATGGATCAACGGGAGAAAATAGTTTTGTCGAATAAGTCTTATTTTCCTCTTTTTCTAACTTCTGCCTAAGAATGAAATTTTGCGATTCGGCGATGGCTTGGGCAGCCATGGTGTGGTGTTCCATTCGCCTCGTGGTTACTCCGCGAATCGATTTACTGCCAAGGATTATGCAAGCATTTTGGCTCATCATGTCCATCTCATGCTACAATGTTAGTTCCCAACGGTGATGCTGCCTTCCGAGACCCATCACAAAGCTCCCATCGTCTGCGTCTGGTTTTGCGAGCACAAGGAGAAATTGTCACATCTCTCCTGGACACCGCAGTCATCAGATCTCAATATTACTGAACCATTGTGTTGTGTTTTGTAGATAAGGGTGCGTGATCGCCATCCACCTCCATCATCGTTACCTGAAAAGGCCACTATTTTGCTTGGAGAATGGTGTAAGATTACCTTGAAAACCATATAGGACCTGTATTTATCCATTCCAAAACGACTGTGAGCTGACTGGAATGCCGACAGGTTTTCTACATCGTATTAGACATGGTAAAGTGTTGTGTCTTTGGTGTTTCCGTGTTTTAGCCGAACCACTGTGTATCCCTATTACGATACACTACTGGCCATTAAAATTGCTACACCAAGAAGATGACGTGCTACAGACGCGAAATTTAACCGACAGGAAGAAGGTTCTGTGATATGCAAATGATTAGCTTTTCAGAGCATTCACAAAAGGTTGGCGCCGGTGGCGACACGTACAACGAGCTGACATGAGGAACGTTTACAACCGACTTCTCATACACAAACATCAGTTGACCGGCGTTGCCTGGTGAAACGTTGTTGTGATGCCTCCTGTAAGGAGGAGAAATGCGTACCATCACGTTTCTGACTTTGATAAAGGTCGGATTGTAGCCCATCGCGATTGCGGTTTATCGTATCGCGACATTGCTGCTCGCGTTGGTCGAGATCCAATGACTGTTAGCAGAATATGGAATCGGTGTGTTCAGGAGGGTAATACGGAACGCCGTGCTAGATCCCAACGGCCTCGTATCACTAGCAGTCGAGATGACATGCATCATACCCGCATGGCTGTAACCGATAGTGCAGCCACGTCTCGATTCCTGACTCAACAGATGGGGACGTTTGCAAGACAACAACCATCTGCACGAACAGTTCGACGACGTTTGCAGCAGCATGCACTATCAGCTCAGAGACCATGGCTGCGATTACCCTTGACGCTGCATCACAGACAGGAGCGCCTGCGATGGTGTACTCAACGACGAACCTGGGTGCACGAATGGCAAAACCACATTTTTTCGGATGAATCCAGGTTCTGTTTACAGCATCATGATGGTCGCATCCGTCTTTGGTGACATCGCGGTGAACGCACATTGGAAGCGTGTATTCATCGCCATACTGGCGTATCACCCGACGTGATGGTGTGGGGTGCCATTGGTTACACGTCTCTGTCACCTCTTGTTCGCATTGACGGCACTTTAAACAGTCGATGTCACATTTCAGATGTGTTACGACCAGTGGCTCTACCCTTCATTCGGTCCTTGCGAAACCCTACATTTCAGCACGATAATGCACGAGCGCATGTTGCAGGTGCTGTACGGTCCTTTCTGGATACAGAAAATGTTCGACTGCTGCCCTGGCCAACACATTCTCCAGATGTCTCACCAGTTGAGAACGTCTGGTCAATGGTGGCCGAGCAACTGTCTCGTCACAATACGCCAGTCACTACTCCTGATGAAATGTTGTATCGTGTTTAAGCTGCATGGGCAGCTGTACCTGTACATGCTATCCAAGCTCTTTTTGACTCAATGCCCAGGCGTATCAAGGCCGTTATTACGGTCAGAGGTGGTTGTTCAGGGTACTGATTTCTCAGGATCTACGCACCGAAATTGCGTGAAAATGTAATCACATGTCAGTTCTAGTACAATATATTTGTCCAATGAATACCCGTTTATCATTTGCATTTCTTCTTGGTGTAGCTTTTTTAATGGCGAGTAGTGTATTTTTCTTCTTCAGGACGCCACATAGTCCTTCTATCTTGTACAAGACTTAGAAGTTTCGCACTATCCATGCTTTGCCGTGACAACATCGCCCGATTCGACTGAATGAAACAAACTATTCTGAGTTCCGCGGACCGTTGTACGAAGTCTGTACGTTCGGGCATTGAGTTAGATTGCACCGAGACGCACACGTACTGAAGTACTGATTTGAAAAGATTGTTCGTCAGCGGAATCCGCCGATGTCGGTACCACTGTGATCGCATGATAACTCCTGACCGAGACACTGAAAGTGTGTTGCACCGGACCCGTGACTCCCGTTACGTGTGGGAGCAGTTTAGCCCCTACACGCCAGACTGCCCGGCGACACACACACACACACACACACACGTGCGCACGCACATAGTTGGCGTGCTGCCTGCTTGCTGGTTGAGGATGTCGCGCGCTCGTGTGTGTGTGCGCGCGCGATGCAGCGAGCCGCGGCGGCGCTACGCGGCAGATAATGGTCACCACCGTTCTGTTGTTTACCGCACAGTGCGACAGCCGCGCACTGTGTTAAACCCTTTATTAACTCCGGATGGACACCATAATTTAATTTGTTCATTCTGCATTGAAATTCATGGATTATTACTCCTGCATCGACTGTTATATCTCTTCACCAGGACTGCGCTATTCGGGCGATGGAGAGGGGTGAGGGGAGGGGAGAGAGGGGGAGAAATTATGCACGCAGCACAAAGTATTATGCCATTGTCTGTGTTCGCACAGTAGTTTGACAAACGCAACAAAGCAATTGTAACATAGTTGATACAACGAGGCGATAAAAAAAAGGAACATAAAAGACAATGGAGCGTCTCTCTGGTCCTTTTACCGCAAATATACACGTGTAAATTCACATTGTTAATCAAGCTTTTTAGCTTAACTTCAAAGGTCTATACCTTAACAATAAAAATAAGGCAAGTGCTCAACCCACTGGGCAATTTAAGCAAAACCTCTTATTGTTCTAATATAGACTGAATTACGTTTAACACAAATTAATGCGTAGCTTAACCATCATCACATCCCTTAAATTATTTACGCTACGCCAGAACTTTTGTAACTGTTGCAACTGAATGTTACTATAAACTCACCCCATACATCCACGGCAGAGACAACTGGTATAGTTCCCTACAAATGGCTGACTACACGCTTAGATTATTAAGAACTTGTTTGGCAGGGTGGAACTATAATGGAAGTGTGGCAACACATTAACAAATCACCTACAGCGTTATTAAGAATTCTAGCGGACCGGCCAGGCTTCTCACGGGTAGCACTAAGTACCTACGGCCAGACAACCTGTCTAGTGCAGCGTATTCTTTGAAGGGGGGGGGGGGGGGGGGGGGCGACAAGTAAAATTCACAGAACGACGTTGAGTAAGCGAAGGTCATCAATTTCATACAGATTGACGAGATGTAAGCAGCGCACAGCAGAGAAGTTGTCTTGAGGCATAAATGATGTGTGTTCCATATCGATTTGGCGCTTGGATTGACATCTCATGGCAATGATGGAACCACACTGTGATCTGAGTAAAAAGTTTACAACCAATATAAATACTGTATGCGAATCACGGGTATGTGTGTGTGTGTGTGTGTGTGTGTGTGTGTGTGAGAGAGAGAGAGAGAGAGAGAGAGAGAGAGAGAGTTTCAATATTTATCGAAGTTTGGCTGACGTGGCACAAACAAAAGAAGAAAAGAAGAAAAAAATTCGCATGATATACAAGTTTAATTCGTGTTACAGCACTGCACTTGTGAAGCTTAGTACGCACTGTGATGCACCGCTGAGACTCATTGCCACAATCAATTGTCGTGGACACTGTGTGATATACTTCTTCGTCGTGCCACACACAGAATAACGTCCACATGCATGTTTTATTCAATGGAAAGCGAAATGTTGAAAGCTAAGTCATCTGCTAGGCTGTGAGTGGCCAAGACGGGTTGCTGACGCAATTACTTAGGTAAATTCTAGATTCATGTACAATTCTGTTTTCTATTTATTGTGAAATATTAGAAAGTCCACATTTAGTTTTACTTGTTTTTAGATCTGAAGATGATCCTGATTGATCGAAACATGTAATGTACTTAAAAATATGCAACCGAGACGTAACAATAAATGAGAATTATCTTAAACATCAATACAGTTGCTGTTTCTCACAAGACGAATATGTCGGTTATAGAGAACGTAAATTGCTTTTAGTTCTACTTACAGAGCATTTTCTTTATACTGTGTTAATATCGTCTTTGAACTGCTTTTGATATAAATTAAGAGAAATTAAACAGCAAAATTACAGTTGTTACAAGATTTAAGCTCTTTTTCCAAAATAAGAATTTTAGGTGTGTTACAAGATGGATAGCGACAGGAAAGAATCTGTAACAGCAAACGCGAATGCGTTAATCAAGGCCAGTGAAGATGTAGGTCTAAGGACAAGTGAAGACAAAACTAAATACCTGATTACTACTAGAATGCCAACAGCAGTAGATCAGGAAATGTTAAGAGTTGGAGACATGCAGTTTGTAAAAGTGAACACATTTAAGTATCTACGCGTGGACATCACTTCGAGAAATGAGATTGAATCCGAACTGAATAAGAGATTGCGGGCGGGAAATGCGTGCTACTTCTCACTGAATAGATTACTTTCATCACGGATATTGTCTAGGAATTTAAAGATTAGAATATAAAAAACTATTGTTCTACTAGTTATGCTGTATGGGTGTGAGACTTGGTCTCTCACTGTGCAAAATGAAAAGCCGTTTCGAGTATTTGAAAACAAAATTTTGAGGAAAATTTTCGGAGCAAAAAGGGATGACATTAGCGGAGAGTGGCGAAAACTGCATAACGAAGAGCTTCACTAACTCTATTCAAGCCCTGATATAACCAGTATTATTAAATCATGTAGGCTGCGATGGGCGGGTCACGTAGCTCGAATGGATGAGGGCAGGGCAGCGCGCAGAGTACTGGTAGGGCACCTAGAGGGAAAACGTCCTATGGGGAGACCGAGGCGTAGATGGGAGGACAATGTGAAGGCTGATTTGAGGAGCCTAGGTATTGAAGGTGAATGGAAGGAAATAGCCCAAGACAGGGACAGGTGGCGAAAATACGTTGCTGCGGTAATGGGCTCTCGAGTCCGGTATGACCAGTGAGTGAGTGGGTAACTAAGTAAGTTACAAGATGGCCAACAAGTGATATTTATGCTACAACATGAATGATTTGTTGAAATTCGTTCGGAGAAAGTGATTTGCCAAATTTTTGTTATACTGGATACATAATGAAATTATGTATTCCTATCAGTGGCACACAGAGAAAGATGTAAATTAATTTTATCAATAGAAGTCCTTCGACAGCTCTATTCCCGATACGTGTTTCGACATGACAGCTCCATAAAATTTAAAAGAAGCTACTTCAAACAATGCTTTGTCTCTGTTGCATTCTCATAGGTAGTCGTGAAAAAGACTAATTTCTTTGTAACTATGTGTGATTTTCCCAACTGTCTTCTCCCATCAGGTGACTGTGTTGCATTCTTGAATGCTTACTGCCTCGAGAGCTAACGCAGATAACTGTGCACTGGTGGTCCATTACTGGCTTCAGTGCCGCAATGATAAATAGTCGATAAATTCCTGTATATCAATGTCTCTTAGTTTGGCAAGGAAAGATGTCACTTGTCCAACAAGCCAGGTAAAGGCACTATGTTAGGCAAAAGGGAAAAATGTTCAATAAGGTCGCAAAACTTGGTGACGTTTAAAATTATTGAGAGTCTCGTCATGATAGTGAGATTTCTTAAGGATTCTTTACGGATGTAAAACGGCACACAAAGCTCCATCACTTTCAGATGCCACCAGAAATGTTACACGCGGAATATACGCACTCAGGTCCAGGTTCTTTACTCTTTTCATCGGAGGTAGAGATACGGCTGCGTCACCTGCTGCGGAGGTCGGCCGGAAATAAAAGTTGGAGACGGGATTGGGGCCCGGGGAAATTATTAGGAAATGAGCTGCTCTCTGACAGCTACTTCGTTACCCGACCTTTCGCCTCGGCAGGCGATAAGAAACAAAACAAGCGCGACAGAGACTTGGAAAAGACTCACCGCATCGCGCCGCGGAAACTTATGTTGACGAATGATTCCTACCATCGGCAGAACACAGTTCTTTTCTTTTTGTTACAGAATCCACAATGAGTTCACGTTGCACACAGAGAAAGATGTAAATTAATTTTATCAATAAAAGTCCTTCGACAGCTCTATTCCCGATGCGTGTTTCGACATGACAGCTCCATCGTCAGGGTTTTCAAGAATCGCATGAGACTTTTCTTCATGACCTGCTGAAGCAGTCACCCCTACATATTGAGAGAATCTGCTTTACCGATAGCCAATGGCGAAATTCCACTAAGTTGTTTGATTTTTATTACACATGTATATCGCCAACAAACGAAAATATGAAAACATTGAACTGGTCTCCAGATGTACGAGGGCGTTATAAATTCATCAAGCGAATATTTTTGCAGGAAATATTTATTTGACATCTACGTAAGTTGCACTGGTTATCTAAGTAGTGTAAGCTGGCAGTGCTTACTCGGATGTATACAAGTTTATCAAAACGGGGTGCCTGTCCCTGTTTGCTCATTTCCGCTTTAGAGTCACCACACTTTAGGATGGAGCTCTCATGTCGAAATACAAGTCGGGAATAAATCACAAACAGACAGGTGTTTAGCATACAAAGTAGCTCAAAAATGGTTCAAATGGCTCTGGGCACCATGGGACTCAACTGCTGTGGTCATTAGTCCCCTAGAACTTAGAACTACTTAAACCTAACTAACCTAAGGACATCACACACATCCATGGCCGAGGCAGGATTCGAACCTGCGACCGTAGCAGTCGCACGGTTCCGGACTGCGCGCCTAGAACCGCGAGACCACCGCGGCCGGCTACAAAGTAGCTTCTTTATGCCATTTACACCACATTTTTATACTTTTGCCATGAAGTGATTAAAAATACTATGATGAACTCACTAAGATTTTTTTGCCTACACTTGTTGTGTAGGAGGAAATACATTTCATTGGCTTTCCTGTAATTTCAGTTACTCTGTGTCGTGGTAGTATGTTGTTTTGGCAGTTTTATCATACCTCCATTTATATTATACTGGAAATTGAAAATATTCAGTTTCGAAACAGTAATTCTAGATATGTAACACGAAAAGTGTAATTGGGGAGGATGTGTACAGATTTTCTGATTATCTCTTTTATTTCTGTTATGCCTATTTCGGATGTAATACGTCTTCTAGCAAGGGGTAGTTCTCTTAATTCCGATATCTATTTATTACATAGGGGTGTCTGTCAGTTCAGTTTATTTTATTTAAGTTGTTTCTAACTATGAATTTTTATCTTCTGAATGTTCCAACTGACTGCTTTGGGTACTAGCAACCACTGCCTGTTTGATACAGAGATAATAATAGATAACTAATCGGTTAACAAAAGGCGTGTGTTGTGCTTACCGCAGGCTTGGACAGTCAAATGGACTAGCGAGTCTGGAAATAGTAACCAGTAAACAGAGGAGAATTCCAGAAAGAATCTTAACTCAGCAGCGGAGAGAGCGCTGACTTTTAAAATTCCTGGCAGATTAAATTTGTGAGCAAAACCGGGTTTCGAAACTGGGACCTTGAAGTGATCGTCGGAAGTACTGACTCAGCATATAGAAGAGTCAAAACAGCATTCGGTGAAATTAAAAGTAAAGGTTGCAACATTAAGAATGCAATGGATTCAAATGGTTCAAATGGCTCTGAGCACTATGGGACTCAACTTCTGAGGTCATAAGTCCCCTAGAACTTAGAACTACTTAAACCTAACTAACCTAAGGACACCACACACATCCATGCCCGAGGCATGGACCTGCGACCGTAGCGGTCACGCGATTCCAAACGGAAGCGCTTAGAACCTCACGGCCACACCGGCCGGCCAATGCAATGGAAATTGCACCGTTAAACGCAAAGGAAAGAATGGTTTGGCAAAAAGAGTACAATGAGAGGGAGGACTTGTCTTATGAATTGATAGAATCAGAATCTGAAAGAGCCCAGGAAGACTTGAGACCAAATAAGGCAGAAGGGATTGATAACATTCCATTGGAATTTCTTAAATCATTAGGGGAAATAGCAACCAAACGGCTGTTCATTTCACGTTGGTGTGTAGAATCTACAATACCGGCGACGTATCGTCAGGCGTTCGGACAAATATCGTCTATATAATTCGGATGATACCATTGACAGATAAGTGAGACACAACGTAAGTGAGGCAACTGTCGTACAATCCTCCTAATAGCTCATACATCGAAGCTGCTGAGAAGAACAATATACAGAAGAATGGAAAAGAAAATTGAGTATCTGATGGACCACGAACAGTCTGACTTTAGGAAACGTTAAGCCACCAGAGTGTCAGTTCTGACGTTGAGCTTCATTAGGGCAGCACGACACGATTACAGGATTTGTCGACCTTAAAAAAGCATTTGGAAATGTAAAATGGTGCAAGACCTTAACCCACTCCGGGATACATGGTCTCCAAATGAGTCCTCCATGTGCAATTTGATTTCCAGATGCAATTAAAAAGTTGAGACATAGATACACTATGTGATCAAAAGTATCCGGACACATGGCTGAAAATGACTTACCTTTTTCGTGGCGCCCTTCATCGGTAATTCTGGAATTCAGTATGGTGTTGGCCCACTCTTAACCTTGATGACACCTTCCACTCTCGCAGGCGAAGTTCAATCAGCTGCTGGAAGGTTTATTGGGAAATGGCAGCCCATTTTTCACGGAGAGCTGCGCTGAGGAGAGGTATCGATGTCGGTCGGCGAGGCCTGATACAAAGTCGGCGTTCCAAAACATCCCGAAGGTGTTCTGTAGGATTCAGGTCAGTCCATTACAGGGATGTTATTGTCGGGTAACTACTCCGCCACAGACCGTGCATTATGAACAGATGTTCGATCGTGTTGAAGGATGCAATCGCCGTCCCCGAACTGCTCTTCAACAGTAGGATGCAAGAAGGTGCTCCAAACATCAATTTAGACCTGTGCTGTGATATTGCCACGCAAAACAACAGAGGGTCCCAGCCCCTTCCATGAAAAACACGACCACACCATAACACCACCGCCTCCGAATTTTACTGTTGGCACTACACACGCTGGCAGATGACGCTCACCGGGCATTCGGCATACCCTCACCCTGCCATCGGATCGCCACATTGTGTACTGTGATTCGTCACTCCACACAACATTTTTCCACGGTTCAATCGCCCAATGTTTACGCTCGTTACACAAAGCGAGGTGTCGTTTGGCATTTACCGGCGTGATGTGTGCCTTATGAGCAGCCGCTCGACCATTAAATCCAAGTTTTCTCGCCTCCCGCTGTCCGCAGCTCGTGGTCGTGCGGTAGCGTTCTCGGTTCCCGCGCTCGGGTTCCCGGGTTCGATTCCCGGCGGGGTCAGGGATTTTCTCTGCCTCGTGATGACTGGGTGTTGTGTGATGTCCTTAGGTTAGTTAGGTTTACGTAGTTCTAAGTTCTAGGGGACTGATGACCATAGATGTTAAGTCCCATAGTGCTCAGAGCCATTTGAACCTTTTCTTTTTTTTCACCTCCCGCCTATATTCCAAAGTACTTGCAGTGGATCCTGATGCAGTTTGGAACTCCTGTGTGATGGTCTGGATGGATGTCTGCCTATTACACATTACGACCCTCTTCAATTGTCGGCGGTCTCTGTCAAGCAACAGACGAGGTCGGTCTGCTCGCTTTTGGGTTGTACGTATCCCTTCACGTTTCCACTTCACTATCACATCGGAAACAGTGGACCTAGGGATGTCTGGGGAGTGTGGAAATCTCGCGTACAGATGTATGACACAAGTGACACCCAATCACCTGACCACGTTCGAACGTTCGAGTTCCGCGGAGCACCCCATTCATCTCTATCACGATGTAATGACTACTGCGGTCGCTGATATGGAGTACCTGGCGGTAGGTGGCAGCACAATGCACCTAATACGAGAAACGTATGTCTTTGGGGGTGTCCGGATACTTTTCATCACATAGTGTACTTGTGGTGTGAAGTATCATGTAAAGTAGCTTAATAAGTTACCTAACAAAAAAAAATAACACACTTCTACACGGGCTCTTTTCGTTATCCGTAGTACGTCTGGAAGATATTCCATCTCAACCCACAAAAGTAGAGGCGTGTCTGGGAGTGATTGAAGGTAATGCATCCACATTTCTTCTGTGGAGATCGCGAAGGTCAGGTACAGGCAAGGCATGCACTATATCTCTCATACAAGCCAAAAGGAAGAATTCCACAGAGGTTATGTCCGAAGATCACGGTGGGCACTTGTTTTGTCCATAACGTCGCTCCCATCGATGTTGAAATGCTGGTTCCAGGAAGACACAACACACAAACTACAGTACGGTAGTTCACCATCCTGCTGGAAGATCACATTTAGCCGAAGGGGACGAGGCTGAGGAACTGTAAATTGCTCGAGTACAGTATGTCTACATAAACGGTTTCCGTTACTGTCTGCCCGACGAAGAAAAATGGTCTAACTACGCTGGCTTTCATCGGCGCTTACCACACGTTTTCTCGCCGACTCTGGCATGCTCTCGAAAAACTGTGAGTCTCCAACAAACCCCAGATATGTTGTGTGCCGAATAACGTAGTGGTTCCCTTTGAAGTTCAACTACAAAATTTGTTTGGAAAGCAATGGAGGATTTCGTTTCCGCGTACCACACCGTTCAGTGGGCTCTCTCTTGAGTTGTAATTAATTTTTGTACTATTTAGTGCCCGAAACAAAACAAAAGGCGTTGTTTGAAGAAAAACTACAGAAGATTCACTGTTTCTTTACGTGCAAACCGTAAGTATATATGACTCAGTTTTCTTTCAAATGCTTTATAAATAAGTTCAAAAATGGTTCAAATGGCTCTGAGCACTATGGGACTCAACATCTATGGTCATCAGTCCCCTAGAACTTAGAACTACTTAAACCTAACTAACCTAAGGACATCACACAACACCCAGTCATCACGAGGCAGAGAAAATCCCTAAACCCGCCGGGAATCGAACCCGGGAACCCGGGCGTATAAATAAGTGAGGCTTCATATGAACATCGTGTACAGGGCTATTACAAATGATTGAAGCGATTTCATAAATTCGCTGTAGCTCCATTCATTGACATATGGTTACGACACACTACAGATACGTAGAAAAACTCATAAAGTTTTGTTCGGCTGAAGCCGGACTTCAGGTTTCTGCCGCCAGAGCGCTCGAGAGCGCAGTGAGACAAAATGGCGACAGGAGCCGAGAAAGCGTATGTCGTGCTTGAAATGCACTCACATCAGTCAGTCATAACAGTGCAACGACTCTTCAGGACGAAGTTCAACAAAGATCCACCAACTGCTAACTCCATTCGGCGATGGCATGCACAGTTTAAAGCTTCTGGATGCCTCTGTAAGGGGAAATCAACGGGTCGGCCTGCAGTGAGCGAAGAAACGGTTGAACGCGTGCGGGCAAGTTTCACGCGTAGCCGCGGAAGTCGACGAATAAAGCAAGCAGGGAGCTAAACGTACCACAGCCGACGGTTTGGAAAATCTTACGGAAAAGGCTAAAGCAGAAGCATTTCTTAAACAGGAGATTGGAAAACCGATGGATCGGTCGTGGTGGAGATCATGATCAACAATTCATGTCATGGTCTCCACGCTCTCCCGACTTAACCTCATGCGATTTCTTTCTGTGGGGTTATGTGAAAGATTCAGTGTTTAAACCTCCTCTACCAAGAAACGTGCCAGAACTGCGAGCTCGCATCAACGATGCTTTCGAACTCATTGATGGGAACATGCTGCGCCGAGTGTGGGAGGAACTTGATTATCGGCTTGATGTCTGCCGAATCACTAAAGGGGCACATATCGAACATTTGTGAATGCCTAAAAAAACTTTTTGAGTTTTTGTATGTGTGTGCAAAGCATTGTGAAAATATCTCAAATAATAAAGTTATTGTAGAGCTGTGAAATCGCTTCAGTCATTTGTAATAACCCTGTATTTAACGGTCGAGGCAATCGCCAGTCACTGAATACCAATTACACTGTTAAACAAACGGCCTCTACGCTAACTTACGCTCAGTACGTTTGTTAAGACACTAATAAAACAAATACGCAGCAAAAACGATTATAGAAACATTGTCAATTCACTTACCGCGCTCCTGTTGTCCTGCACTTGTTTGCTTCATATACAGAACACACAGTCCAAGGTGCCTGTGAGATACAATTAATGTCAGTTGTTCTCAGGTTGCAGATGATAGCGCACGAGACTGCTCAGTCTTCGTCTGGGGTTCTATCGTTACTAGCATCCTACGTCCAATTTTTGAATTTCACTCTTGTTCGGACGTTCCGCGAAACCGTCTCTGACGGCCTCTTGAATTCGGGCGCAACGGCCTAAATAAATAATTTCAATGCTAATTAAATCCGATATGGCGCGACGTCTCGATTTTTTCTTAACAATTATTCATCAGCATAGTGTACCCTACAACACACTTACAAGCTTTTCACATTGTTTCTGACGAACCAGTAGATCAGGAATAGCTGTGATCTATAACACTTCCTTGGAGAACGCCAGATATGGCTTCTGTTTTACTCGCTGACTTTCCATCAGTTACTACGAACTGTGACTTTTCTGACAGGAAATAGCGAATGCACTCGCACAACTGAGACGATACTCCATAGGCATACCCCCGTGGTTCCACATTTTAATGCTACTATCTTTAATCAACAACAATTCAAAAACAATTGCATCATCAATTCGATAGGCAAATGATACTCATTTTGATATTTGGTGATTCGGACCGAAAAGTGTTGCCCATGTTCCCTGATAATTACAAATTTCTTCATGCGGATTTTGTGATTGTGTAGTTATATATTCCTACTGAAACCGTGATAGGTAGGAATGTGTTAAGCGTAGCACTGACAAATCAATTACACGCTGGTACACACCCTCCCCTTCTTTCAATAAATCTAAGACTTTTTTCTGTGGCGAAAGGTATGTCGTCGTTTCAACTAAATTGGATTAGGTGCTTGACGAATTTGACTGATTCTAGAAACTGATCGCCCATCGTGTATTCTATCTACGCGAATTACAATGCATTTATTAAAGGCTGCGGATATAATTTCCAGACTTTGCACCAAGCGCCGTCCCACTTTTCGGGTTTACTGCATATCTTAACGTTTTTCCAATGGTGTGTTCTCCATTTAAGCCCGTCAGTCCAAAAAGTTTCGAAATTGGTTTAATAAAAAGTAGAGAAAAAATTAGATGGTGATTTTAATGCTTTAGCTGTTCTACGTATACCCTCCCCCCCCCCTCACACACACACACACACACACACACACACACACACACACACACACACACACACACACACTTGGCACAACATACAGAACTTTCATACAACCACGTGAAGCTGTCAGGAAAGTTCTTTTCTGGGACGTTCTTCCACTCACGCATCACATTGGCTTGAATACCGGTTCTGTCGTCAAAGCGTTCACCCTTCATGTCACTTTTTGCACTGTTTTGATTTGTGGTAGTTTCATACTGATAACACCAAATCTCGACATCAATGCTGATTTTTCCCAGAAAAGATTTGTTGGCATTTTGCATTTCTACGAAGTCGCAGCTGGCATCCATGAGTCGTTCTTTTTGTTAGTGAGTCAAGGTGTGCGGAAGAAACTTTGGACACACTTTTCTCTTCTTCAAAACATTCCAGAGGATGTCTTGAACACTTGATTTAGATATGTTGCTACATTGTGATTTGTGACACAACACTGACACACTAGGATCCCACGTCCACTACTTAACACTGCCTGCTCACAAGTGACTAATGGAACGCCGATGTGCTGTTTACAGTTATTAGTTCGAGCTGCCAGCGCAGCTACTGAACTGACGTCGCTTACACGCCGAGAGTAAAAAACTGTTTGAGAATTTTCTGGACGGGTTGTGTACGTGAGGAGGATCAATGTTATTGAGCTGGATCTCACTCTAACTGCGAAACCCGCCATGTTCCTGCGCGACGGACACACGTGTTCGGCAGAAGCCGTAGGCAGCCGCCGGCTGATACACGGATAGCTGTCGCCTTAAAGGGGAACGTGCGTAGCTCAGCACTACCCTAGACGCCCGAGCGGCGGCCTGCGACAACCCAGCATCCTGAGCAGACCACCAACGCAGCTGTAACACTAGTGAGTGTCGATTATAAAACACGTGCGATACAAACAGTAGATGCATCGAAGTGTACAGATCCCGGGCTGGGGCGGAGCAGCCTCGTATTCGGCGTACAGACATACACACACAAGGGCATAGGCAAACGCACACACCTTTATCTGAATTGCCATGTAATACTAGCTTAGTGTCCGTTGCTTCCCTCACGTAGAGGGATTTTTGTGTTGTTGAAAAATTGCAATATCTTCTAAATGTTTCACGCTAATTACGGCCGTAGAAGCATGGTCTTTCCCGAATGTACTTCTGACAAAAAAGCGATTCAGTTAGCTTGAGTCTGAGGTTTTTGTTACCATAGCTCTTGCGTTATTGTGGTGACATTTCCATAGAAGCTTTCATCCCCTAGCACGTATTTCTTTATATCTAACCGGGAAGTGAAATGCCAATTTTAATTGATTTACCGCCGGCCGGGGTGGCCGAGCGGTTCTAGGCGCGACTGTCTGGAACCGCGCGACCGCTACGGTCGCAGGTTCGAATCCTGCCTCGGGGATAGATGTGTGGGATGTCCTTAGGTTAGTTAGGTTTAAGTAGTTCTAAGTTCTAGGGGCATGATGACCTTAAAAGTTAAGTCCCATAGTTCTCAGAGCCATTTGAACCATTGATTTACATTTAAAATTTTTTAATATAACGAAATATTTTCTTAAAAATTTTCATCTCTCATTTCACCCCCTTAGTGACTGAATTTCCAAAAAGAGTGGAACACGTACTTTTTATTTCGGAAAGAGACGCCAAATACAAATTTTCATAGATTTAGCTTTGAAATTGCTTTCGTAATGAAACAATGTGACAAAACAATTGTTCTCCTATTTCACTTAGGGGTTGAGTTTCCAGAAACACGGACACATGTATTTTTTATTTCTAAGTGAGAACTCAAATGTCAATTTTCAGAGGTTTACCTTTAAAAATCTTTAGTAGTTCTTTAATAGTGGATTATTTTCAGAAAAACTTTCACTCATAATTTTACCCGCTTAGTGGTTAAATTTCCAAAAACAATGAAACATGTATTATTTTCGTTTCAAACTGAGAAGCGGAATATCAGTTTCCGAAGTTTTAGCTTTAAAAATGTTTTCATAAAACATTTCGCCCCCTATTTCATCCCCATAGGAGTAATTTTCAAAAAATGCTGAAACACGAGTTTTCTTTATTTATATCCGAGAAATCAAATACCAGTATTCCTATATCTAGCTTCAACTTTACCTTATTAGCGATATATTTTCAATAAACTTTTTATATCCTATTTCACCTCCTTAGCGGTGCAATTTCGAAAAATCGCTTCTTAAGCGACGCCTACAGTATAAGATATGTACTGTCTCCAAATTTCAATTTTCTATACGCTGAAGACATTGCTAGCCTCTATGAAAATGAGGAAGAGTGGAGAACGTGTTGAATAGAAAGAACATTCTAATGGATTCAGAAGAGATTGAAGAAAAAGGGAGAAAGTAATGTGGAGTAGCAGAAATGAGATTAGTGATTGACTTATCAAATTTGGTGACTACAGAGCAAAAGTGATCAAAGCAAAATAAACCACGAGAGATGAAGAAAGGAGGACATACAAAGCAAAATAGCAGAGGCTGTGAGAGCAATCCTGACCAAGACAATTCTGCTAGTATTTAAAAAAAAAAAAAAAAAGGTTTAATTTGAGCATGGGAAAACTCGAAAAGAATAGAATCGTAGCGTTTGAGGTGTGATGCTTTAGAGTGATGTTGAAAATTAGATAGAGTGATACGAAATGAGAATCTGCCATAGTAGCTAGCTAGTGATCGGCGTGGTTCACTACCACACGTAGAACCTGGTTCGATTCCCAGCATTGTCAGGGATTTTTCGTTGGTGGGACGACTGGAACGGGCTGGACTATGATACGTAATGTCAGTTCAGGAGCTGCGTAGTTGCCCCAAGCAGCAGTGGGTCCACGTCACGAAAACTGACAAGGCCCGGCGGAGCCGTGTGCTGACCACACGCCCCTCCATAGCGTATTCAGTGACGCCATTGGTAGAGAATGACTCGCCTTCACGAAGAATTGAAATTCTCTTCTCTCTCCAGCATTTCCGAACATAGGCAACTCATAGACCATTTCTCAGCCGCAGCAGCAGAGCGAGGGAACCATACCATTCGACGGCCCAGAAGTGACTCATTCCTCTCTTCTCAGCAGACGTATCTGCTCCCGTCACATGATCGTTCGACATCTCTGCTTCAGCGACGTTATCGCAAAGAAGTGCCAACCCTTGGCACAATGTATCTAGATAACAATAATAATAATAATAATAATATCGTATGGCCCAATGGCGAGCGAGCCTTTCAACTGGACGCCACTTCGGCGCCTTGCGTGACCCTAACCTATCCCAATCACACAACCGGGATAGGGGGGATCTACAGTTTAACGTGGAATCCGTACCAAGTGCCGTTTCTGGAGCACTCTTCTCATCAATGAGAGATGAAGGGCAGGTTAAAACGAAGATCGAAAAATCCGCGGTCCGATCGAGGTTCGATCACTCGAGCTATCGTTTACCACGCATGTGCATTGGCACAAGGCCATCAGTTCCAACGTGTTTGTAGATATTTCAGCGATAGATTTTGATCAGTGATTTTGTGAGTGCCAAAATATGTGAGTTGAAAGGCAAATCTTTTGCTTGCATTAACTCAGAAGCTTACATGTTCACCACCAATGGACCGTAGACCATAGATTTGATACCTTTATTCGTTCCTGAGAAAAAGGGGTCTTAACAGACGAACGGACAGGCGCACAACCAAGTGATTCCGTAAGGGTTCCGTTTTTAACGACTGAGATGCGGAACCCTAAAAGTGGTATCAGCGTGGGAGGAATCATCCAAAGAAACTTACACACGTTTCTGTAACAGAGAGATGAATTCACCAAGTGACCCTGTGAATTGCGTATATTGCTGACTGAAGCATGTTCTTATCAGACCACATCACATCACTCACAGGCAAAATTGTCCAACTTATTTCGAAACACAGTACCATACCTCAACTACAGAGAGAACGTTGGGAAATGAGTCACTTTTTAAAAACTTTTGGTTGCTGTTGCTCGGATCCAGCATATTCAGCCTTAGAATAGGAGTACTCTCCAAACAGTCGACAAGCGAAAAGCTATCTTGCAACAGCCAATTAAAGAAATATAAGAAAGAAAAAAAAGCAACACCAAAACCAATATTACAGCAAACAAACAGAAAAATTCCAGAAACGTTGTTTACAATGTTACGAAGGCATTTTCCAGTCTCTCCTAACCTTTCAAGAGCGAGATATCTGCCACAGCGAGCGCTGACTCAATATAAATAAGTTAAGTAAGTATTCTGAGCCGTTCGGTGAAAGGCAAATTTGCTTTGCGGTAAAAGCTGCTAACTTCTACCGTTAAGCAGTTTCCAATGGAAAATAGGGTAGACACGTAAGGAATATCATAACTTTTGCTTCTAGATGTCGAACTTGACGGTTCAGGATATCTGCAACAGCAGTAATTGTTTGGAAACAAAATACAGTTTTTATTTTCTAACGCTACGACCGGTTTTCAGTAGTTATGAGCTGTCGTGGCGGTACACATATGATGTTTAAGAACGAATCGCCATATTAGATACGCCAGAGATAGCGAAACCATATTTTGTAGTATCACTCGGCATCTTCATACGTCACGTGGTGGGAGTAGCTCAGATGCATACATCTTTGATCCCAGAAAACATAAACAGTAGACGCGAGTCAAATATAAGCTGACTCCCGTGTGTATTTAGAGAGTAATGAGCATAAATATTTTGAACCAATATAAAGACGTAAGTAATTTAGATGAAATTACAGGAAAAGTTGTTGCATATGCTTAGTTGTTACACAACGCACGCAAAAAATGCGCGAACACACACACACACACACACACACACACACACACACACACACACACACGGAGTGCACAAAAATATCGAGCACCAGCCAGGAAAGCATACTTGAACATAAATGCAAATGTTAGCTAAGCCTGCAGGTCACACTATTGAATTTGACCACGAACGGCACACGTTCCAACTGTCAGCCTTGGTCAGAACAGCGTTCTTTGTAGCCGTGCGTGCATTATGTCTGAGTTCAGTGCATGCGAACATTGTCAAATTGTTGGTGCTCCTATGGTGCGTGCCTCTGTAACCAAGGGAACGGAAGTGTTTGGTGTTTCAGAAGGCGCCATATCACAGATTTACAGCGCATACACAGAAAGCAGAAGATCATTCCCTGCTAAGACACAACGTTGACGAAAGTGTGTGTTGAGTGACGGTAACGGACGATCACAGAAGAGGACGAAAACTAAGTGGACGACAGCTGCAAAATTCACTGCAGAACCGAATGTTGGCTTGCGAACCCTGTTAGCAACAAAACAACATGAAAGAATGCAGGGTGAGCTGGAACTGCAAAAACACATATCTGTGATGAAATGCTCCTAACAGGAAAACGTGCTGCCGAAGTCATAAAAAGTGGACTATCGAGCAATCGAAGAAATTCATTTAGTCGAATGAGTCCCGTTTCTTACTGTTTGCAACTTCTGCCCGAGTTCACGCCGCAAGAGAGAAACTCTGCAGAAACTTTGGGCAACCATGTCGTGGTATTTGGCCAACGGCCTTGCCACAGTGGCAACGTCGGTTCCCGTCAGATCACCGAAGTTAGGCGCTGTCGGGCTGGGATAGCACTTGGATGGGTGACCATCTGGTCTGCCGAGCGCTGTTGGTAAGCCGGGTGCACTCAGCCCTTGTGGAGGCAAACTGAGGAGCTACTAGATTGAGAAGTAGCGGCTCCGGTCTCGGAAACTGACATACGGCCGGGAGAGTGGTGTGCTGACCACATGCCCCTCCATAACCACATCTGGTGACGCCTGTGGGCTGATGATGAGACGGCGGCCGGTCGGTACCGTTGGGCCTTAATGGCCTGTTCGGACGGAGTTTAGTTTAATGTCGCGGTATTCCATGGGCCCAATGGTTACCCTGCAAGGGCGCATTAACGTCAAGGATTATGTGACCATTATAGCTAATCAGGTTGAACCCCCGATTCACATGGTACTCATCGTCCAATACTGGTTTCGTGACCACAGTGGAGGAGGAGGAGGAGGAGGAGATTAGTGTTTAACGTCCCGTCGACAACAATGTCATTAGAGACGGAGCACGACCTCAAACTACGGAAGGACAGAGAAGCAAATCGGCCTCACCCTTTCGAAGGAACCATCCAGGCATTTGCCTTAAGCGACTTTGGGAAATCACGGCAAACCTAAATCAGGATGGCCGGACGCGGGGTTGAAAAATGGTTCAAATGGCTCTGAGCACTATGGAACTTAACATCTTAGGTCATCAGTCCCCTAGAACTTAGAACTAATTAAACCTAACTAACCTAAGGACATCACACACATCCATGCCCGAGGCACGGTTCGAACCTGCGACCGTAGCAGTCCCGTGGTTCCGGAATGCAGCGCCGAGAACCGCACGGCCACCGCGGCCGGCGCGGGGTTGAACCTCCGATATCCGGAATGCGAATCCACGGTGCTAACCACAGCGCTACACCGCTCGACGTTAGCACAACCATGAACTGTCGATCCAACCTGGCCACTAGAGCCACACGATAACAATATTATTGAGCCTTTGTGGTCAACTTTGGAGGGAAGGATGCGTGATCTCTATCCATCTCCATCATCTTTGCCTGAACTTGCCACTATTTTGCAGGAAGCGTGGTACGAGATTCCCATGGAAACCACGCATTGCGAGACGACTGGAAGCAGCTTTGAATATCGACGGTTGTCCTACAGCGCAATGTAATGTTTTGTATTTTTGGAATTTCCATATTTTATTCCACGCGCTGTACACACACACACATACAGAAATTGACACTTTAGTTGTAGAAATAAATCAAAATAATTCCATTCCTCCTGTTCGACAAAGATTTTCGGGAAGTTTCCCTTGGTCATCAGGCGAATATTGAAACTTGGAATACCCTCACAGAGATTCCAAACGGGCATCCTCTCTGCCCCAATCCCAGGCCGGTGGAATATTTGGCTGAAAATTACGAAGTTCTGCACCAGCCCGTCCTGCTCTGACACAAACTGGAAATGTAATATGCACTAATATATATATATATATATATATATATATATATATATATATGCACAATGTCATATGTACACCGAGCGAGGTGGCGCAGTGGTTAGACACTGGACTCGCATTCGGGAGGACGACGGTTCAATCCCGCGTCCGGCCATCCTGATTTAGGTTTTCCGTGATTTCCCTAAATCACTCCAGGCAAATGCCGGGATGGTTCCTCTGAAAGGGCACGGCCGACTTCCTTCCCCATCCTTCCCTAATCCGATGAGACCGATGACCACGCTGTCTGGTCTGCTTCCCCAAAACCACCCCCCCACCCACCCCATCATATGTACGCTAAATAGGTGGAGCGGGTACTGTTGTGTGTATACTTCATGTATGAACATGCAGGCCAGCGCCAGGAGATTCCCGGACAGGTGATACCGAGATGAATTCAGATGAGCCGACATGAGCATCGCAGCGGAATGCTACAGGACGCTGTCACAGAGGGCGTGCGCGAAGTGTTGCATCGGCAGAGCCACTGACACAGGTGTTACCCTGCAGACGGCAGTAGCATCTGTGCGGCAGTTCTAAGGCTGAATTCGAGTAAATCGGACCTGGCCTTCACCTCGTTCTGTGATCTGTTCTCCGCATGCTTAGTTTATTCATATGCTCCCGCTGATCACTCTGTGTTTGCTCGTTACTCGTCTCCAAGTGGTGTTCGGACGCCCCCCCCCCCCTCCCGCCACCCAACATAGATAGATTGACTTGCGCATCGAGTTTCGACCCTACTTCCCGGGTTCAGCTCAATGGTCATGTAGTCTAGAGACCGTCGCTTAGAATTGTAATATCTTGTGCCGACTGTGCAGGTCCCGCGGCGTTGTGCAGACGCGAAACACACAAAAACAAACACATACTCACACCATCGGTCCAAAAAGTTCCTAGAGTGATTTTTAGGCATGGTGTACAAGGCAACGACAACGCAGTAACAACAGAGGCAGCTTGGACTAACAACTGTAGGCAGTAAATGAGCATTCCGCCAGTCAGTTGTGAGCAGATAGCGTTAAGAGGTGAACAAGCATCCGCTTCAACTGCTTTGTGTCACCAACCGCAATGGAACAAGTTGTTATATATGCTTAGTTGTTACATAATGAACGCAATAATAATAATAATAATAATGCGCAGTATTCAATACGTTGTTGAGAATGTTGCGAAGTAGAGAAAAGCGTGTGTGTTCCGCACATCTTGATTCTCGAACGAAAAGGACGACGTTTCGACGCTTGCGATGAGTTGATAGAAATAGAAAACGCGGAAAATCCTTTTCTATGAAGAAATATCACAGATGACGAAGTTTTATGTCATCAGTTCAAAACTAAAGCAAAACGACAGAGTACAGAAATTCGCATGAAGCGTCGACGTAACCGACGTTCAAGCCATCCCAAAGGAGGAATTCTCTTACAGCTTCAAATGTTATATAAACGTACTGCTCACGGTGCTCAAATGAGGTGAGGCTACGTACAACACCACATGCATTAAAATCACCATCGGAAGATTTCTCTTTTTTTTTTTATTAATTCAGTTCCGAAACTTTTTGGACTCATGGTATATGTATGTTTCTAGTGTGGGACGTATTGTCCCAGGATAAATTAACAAGAGGTTTGCTCCCCTCCCAGCCCTCCCGGTTCTCAGAAAGTTTCGGGAGGTTTCCTTTGATTGTAAGGCTAACGTCGGAAATGGAAATTACCTCCCAGATGTTTCCAATTGGAACTCCTTTTGTTCTTCTTCCAACCAGTATAATATTTTTCTACAAAATCCCAGATTCCCTAATGCGTTATTACTCTAAAAGCCAGCTCTACCTTCAGGTACAGGGAATGGAAAATATTAAAAAACGTAGCGCATGACAAAACTGACTAATAAAATTTTTGTAGCCAGCAATAAATTCGTTTACGGCGTTTCACACAACAATACCACTAGCCGCAACTGCAGAAATTTTTCAGGTGTTGATGTTGTCAATTTCAATGCTTGTGTTCGTCTTTAGAATTCACTTTTACCCCAAAGTAAATACAGGATCTAATCAAAAGTATCTAGACATCTGTCAGTGGACATGAATAAGGGACATACTCAGCCTATGCGTTTATGACCGCTTCAACTGTACTGAGGACACTGAGAAATGAGGTGTCTGAATGGAATGGCAGCACGTTGTTCCTTAAGAGACGAATCCAGACAAGGTAGCGATTTTGTACACTGTGGTCTGGAGCAAAGTCGACATTGCAGTTCATCAGAAGGTCTTCAGCTGGGATTAGATCGGGACTCTCAGCAGGCCTGTTCGTTTCAGAAACGTTATTGTCCATAAGCCACTGCCTCATACAGGGTGTTTCAAAAATGACCGGTATATTTGAAACGGCAATAAAAACGAAACGAGCAGCGATAGAAATACACCGTTTGTTGCAATGTGCTTGGGACAACAGTACATTTTCAGGCAGACAAACTTTCGAAATTACAGTAGTTACAGTTTTCAACAACAGATGGCGCTGCAAGTGATGTGAAAGATATAGAAGACAACGCAGTCTGTGGGTGCGCCATTCTGCACGTCGTCTTTCTGCTGTAAGCGTGTGCTGTTCACAACGTGCAAGTGTGCTGTAGACAACATGGTTTATTCCTTAGAACAGAGGATTTTTCTGGTGTTGGAATTCCACCGCCTAGAACACAGTGTTGTTGCAACAAGACGAAGTTTTCAACGGAGGTTTAATGTAACCAAAGGACCGAAAAGCGATACAATAAAGGATCTGTTTGAAAAATTTCAACGGACTGGGAACGTGACGGATGAACGTGCTGGAAAGGTAGGGCGACCGCGTACGGCAACCACAGAGGGCAACGCGCAGCTAGTGCAGCAGGTGATCCAACAGCGGCCTCGGGTTTCCGTTTGCCGTGTTGCAGCTGCGGTCCAAATGACGCCAACGTCCACGTATCGTCTCATGCGCCAGAGTTTACACCTCTATCCATACAAAATTCAAACGCGGCAACCCCTCAGCGCCGCTACCATTGCTGCACGAGAGACATTCGCTAACGATATAGTGCACAGGATTGATGACGGCGATATGCATGTGGGCAGCATTTGGTTTACTGACGAAGCTTATTTTTACCTGGACGGCTTCGTCAATAAACAGAACTGGCGCATATGGGGAACCGAAAAGCCCCATGTTGCAGTCCCATCGTCCCTGCATCCGCAAAAAGTACTGGTCTGGGCCGCCATTTCTTCCAAAGGAATCACTGGCCTATTTTTCAGATCCGAAACGATTACTGCATCACGCTATCTGGACATTCTTCGTGAATTTGTGGCGGTACAAACTGCTTTAGACGACACTGCGAACACCTCGTGGTTTATGCAAGATGGTGCCCGGCCACATCGCACGGCCGACGTCTTTAATTTCCTGAATGAATATTTCGATGATCGTGTGATTGCTTTGGGCTATCCGAAACATGCAGGAGGCGGCGTGGATTGGCCTCCCTATTCGCCAGACATGAACCCCTGTGACTTCTTTCTGTGGGGACACTTGAAAGACCAGGTGTACCGCCAGAATCCAGAAACAATTGAACAGCTGAAGCAGTACATCTCATCTGCATGTGAAGCCATTCCGCCCGACACGTTGTCAAAGGTTTCGGGTAATTTCATTCAGAGACTACGCCATCTTATTGCTACGCATGGTGGATATGTGGAAAATATCGTACTATAGAGTTTCCCAGACCGCAGCGCCATCTGTTGTTGAAAATTGTAACTACTGTAATTTCGAAAGTTTGTCTGCCTGAAAATGTACTGTTGTCCCAAGCATATTGCAACAAACGGTGTATTTCTATCGCTGCTCGTTTCGTTTTTATTGCCGTTTCAAATATTTTTGAAACACCCTGTATATACTGCATAAGGCCAGGTTTTCATTCAAAATGGTCGGATATTTTATATTTTTACGCCATTTTTTGAAAGAAGTATGTGTCTATAGCGCTGGGACGGAAAGGCTTTTTTATCCGTCCTTTACAGCCCATAGTTCGAAGCAGTGACACGGCTGGCGTGGGACGCTCTCAGCCGGAGACGCCCGGCTCAGGTAGAAAACTTGTCGTGTCCGTGACGCTCGTTCACTAAATGATTTATATTGCAGTATGTATGCAAACATATTCGCCGAAAAAGCTCACGAACAACGTGTGCAGGCTGCCGAACGCAGTATATCCAGCCCAGCCAGATCGGCTTGCCTCGCCAAGAAGAAAGAGGGAATTGCTCTCCAGGAACAATTCGAGTTAGAGGAAGGGTTGATATACGGTCTTCGAAATGCACACTAAACACGAAAACACTTTTTTGGTCAAAACTGGCCAAAACATAATTTATGGTCCGCCATATTAGATTGTCCATTTTGAATTTTGAAAAGCTAACTTCATATTTGTGTTCAGTGACATCGGAAATATATAACATGTAGTTTTCATGGAAACTGAACTAATTTCAATTCGTCTAGAGACGATTTTTCAAAACTGCGTGCAGCATAAAACAAAAACGGTTCAACCTATTAACTTCTCCCTTTGACCCCGAAAAGTGAACACTTTTCCTGGAAGCTAATACCTATAATATATGAAAGTTTTTAATATGAGCTATTATTGTAAGGCCATAAAGAGTGAAACAAACCCCCAAACATCGAACACAAAGTTCGCGTTAGCACCACAACGTTAAATTTAAGGGGCTCCGGAAAGCCCTATACTTGCAATGTTAAAATAACGCTTATAAATTACATCTTTCCTCACAAAGTATTTGAGGTAGGAAGTTGAACTTTTTACAGATTATTTATTGGAATATGGGCTTCAACTTAACATAGGGATTTTACAAAATTTTAGTTCAGTTATTAAAGATGATTTTTTTTCAATTATAATGAAAATGCACAACATTTTTTTGCAATTTTTTATTTATATATTCAAAAATACAGTTTTTTGGAAAAAGGCTGTGTAAAATTATGCAGAAGGTACTGTGTAACATTTACTGAAAGTTTGAAACAAATATGTTTGGAAGATCCTTAGAAAACATGTAATTAGTATGAGAAAATAAAAGTTTTGGGAATCGAGCGACAAAGATTGGATTAACTTTTTAGTGCATTCCAGGTCCATACGATGGATTATCTTCATCCTCTTCAAGCTCCTCCTCCAGCTTCCTCTTATTCCTCCTCCTGTTTACTCTTGCTTGTATTTCTAGACTCTTTACAGCCCTGTCTGCAGCCCGAAGGCGTCCCTTGTCTAAAGCAAGCATCGCTCGTACCATGTTAGAACCTATCTTCATTCCCATATTTCTAAATACCCTGCACCTTACAATCTTGCCATCATTGAAAGTCGCAACAGCATCATACACACCAAAGTGAAGTGTTTCTATTCCAACAAATACAGTCTTGGGGATTCTCGACCATATAACACTATTTACACTTTCATTGGGGTTTTGAGTTTTTCCGTGAATACACTTTTTCAACAGTTCAGGTGCTGCTAAGTCTCTGAAAATAGGTTTTATCACCTCCATTATTGCATGAGGCAGACTATGTTTATGAGTGTACACTTCACCAGTTAGCAATCCTTTGTTATATTTACACCAACTGACTTCTTCTTTGGGACACAAACTATGTTGGGGATTTTCATCGGTTGAAGAAGTATGAAAAAAAAAAGAGCCCAAACAGCCTTCTTCATTTCGTCGACACTTTGTGTATTTTGCCTAATAGCCATTCCATAATAGTTCTGTATTTTGTCAATTACACTGTCAGTTAACCTTCCCTTCCCATCCAACCCTTTACCATCACTGAGTTTTTGTTTTTCGTACGAAGCTTTCAGTCGCCGAAGTCTTGTTCCCATTCGCTTCTGTACGTGTCCAATACACTCAAATTTCTGCACTACATCATCACCATAGGACTTCAGTCCTTGGACATGTTTGAAACTTTTAGAATCACCGTCACCAAGGTAATTAACATGTCGCACTTTATCACACGCCTCAAAACGCTGGAATATACTGGCAACACCAGCCACTTCCATTCCTCCACTGCTGCCACTATAGTTAGCTTTGCAATTATTTTCATGTGTACCTTTATATTTTTGTGGACATCTACAATACTTTGATATTACTGCTACATCTAAAACTTTCCCTGTATACATACTGGTGGCAGATACTACACCATGAAGAGATGTGTGTCCCCGTTTATGCCAGGTACCATCTAACGCTGCAGTCAAATCTCTGTTACCATTATTTTCCATTACTGCCTCTTCCACAGCGTTCTTCATAGATTCTATACAGACATCTTCTACTTTAGACCCTATTAATTTATTATAAGTCGTAAACTTGGTTGGGGGATTTGGAAGATTTGCACCTGCAGTAGCACCCTTACCAACTGAATGCAAGGAATAAACAAATCTAATGTTGTGTTCGTAGATTTTGCTACCATTTTCTTCAGTTGCAGTTACTGCAACACTGTTCCAAAAGGTGGTCATGTATGAACACTTATCACATTTCAGTTGTATTTCACTAGCAAGTCCTATGTGCTTTATTATGGAGAGTTCCAGACCAACTTCACTACAATGAATACATCTTACACAGTTTGAAAAAATTCCTTTGAGAACCGACATATCAAATATTTCATTCACATCCGATTCGCCCATAAAACATTCATAGTTTTCACTAATTGAACCAAGCTTCTTCTGTGAAGTATTTTCTTTCCCACTTTGACTGCTATGGGCAGGTGTACTTGAGAGGTTAGGTTCACTCACTTGGTTATCGTCTTTATTGTTTACAGTAATAACACATACCTTTGGCTTTCCAACATTTCTCCTTTTCTTAAAAGCCTTCAGAGGATTTCTAATAACTTTACTTTTACTCATTATTATACTTCAACAAAACAGAGACTCAAGAAACAGAATTAATAACGAATATTTTCGAGATAACGACAGAGTAAATAAACATGAAACAATCGACAATCACACCAGCGATACATATTGAACCATCACAGGTTAGCCACAACACATACTTTATCTCACATCACTAAAATGTACCTGATGAACACGGACGTTAATAATAACACCATTTGACAGCAGTTTAACAGCGCCACAGTGGGTCACGCCCATGTAGAACATATTTCAAAAAAAATTCCACAAAATACACAACACTGCAGTCGCTCATCAACTACACGAGAACCGATCAAACGCGCGGATTCCTATATTTTGGCACAGCGCGATTTAACATGGTGCTTACCAGAAGACCGCTCCCGAGCGATTATCCCGAGTCCTAGGTCTGAGTCACAAAGCCCTACTCAAACGCAGAGGAAACGCTGAATTTCTGTTAAGCAGCCAATCAGTTCATGTCGAGCACTTCTATACTCATGATATTTCTAATGTCAGCCAATCAGATTACCACAAATAAATTAGTCTACAAATTTCGTAACTCCGAAGCTATATAAAATTTAATGAAAACAAGATACGATTGCTTTCCACAAAATAAGTTACTTATACATTTTATACTCAACGCCCCTTCTGGCTGTCTTTTACAAAATCAAGCTCACTCGGACATACTTCACATATTCCCCTACTGCACAACAACTTCCTGACACATACCTTTACATATTTTTAATACAGTACCACATTTTCACTTTATCTATGTTCTCCATTCACGCTCTCAATCTCTCCAAAACACTTTTTATTACGTCAGAAATGTGTGGTAATAAAACTAGATTAGATTAGATTGTGTGAAAAATGGTTCAAATGGCTCTGAGCACTATGTCCCCTAAAACGTAGAACTACTTAAACCTAACTAACCTAAGAACATCACACACATCCATGCCCGACGCAGGATTCAAACCTGCGACAGTAGCAGTCGCGCGGTTCCGGACTGAAGCGCCTAGAACCGCTCGGCCACCGCCGCCGGCGATTATGTGAACTTATAGTTTCAATTGCTACTATAGATATATGCATTACGTGGCGAACTGAGTTTGACAATGCCAACACGGTTATTATGTATTTTAGGTAAAAATTTATACCTCCGAAAGTATGGAACTTACTGATTTGAAATTTTAACAGTATGGTTGTATTATCTGTAGAATTTGGTATACAAAGTGTGGTGTCACCGCCAGACACCACACTTGCTAGGTGGTAGCTTAAATCGGCCGCGGTCCATTAGTACATGTCGAACCCGCGTGTCGCCACTGTCAGGATCGCAGACCGAGCGCCACCACAAGGCAGGTCTCGAGAGACTGACTAGCACTCGCCCCAGTTGTACGACGACGTTGCTAGCGACTACACTGACGAAGCCTTTCTCTCATTTGCCGAGAGACAGTTAGAATAGCCTTCAGCTAAGTTAATGGCTACGACCTAGCAAGGCGCCATTTGTACCATTGCATGTATCTCAAGATAGTCTCACTTGTATCATCAAGAATGCTGTATACCAAAGGACAATATAAAAGTTAAGTGTTCTAGTAGCTAAGTTCTTTTCTTTATCACATTCATTACGAATCCTGTTCCAGACTTCGCGCCAGTCGGCGTGTGTGTACGTGTGCCCTCTCGGCTACCCGTCTCTGTCGACTGGCTGCCTTGTCAGTCCACTACATTGGCGACGCGGATTAATCAGGATCTTGTTCTTTCTCATTGCTTACATTTACTTGTGTCATGGCTTCGCCACATTCTCCAGATGTACTGTCCGAATTTTATCGCTTGCAGAATCAGCAGACGCAGGCGTTATTGGATGCCCTGGGACAGCTCGTCCAGGGTCACCGTACACTGCAAAACGATGCGGCCGCCGCCGCTTCATCGCTACCGCAGCCACAACACGCCGTTGCACCGTCCTTCCGTAGTTTTGATGCAGCCAACGAATCTTGGACAGAATGGTCCCGACAATTTGGATTTCATCTCGCCGCCTACAGAATTCAAGGTAATGAGCGGCAGCCGTTTTTGCTTTCGTGTGTAGGTGTGTCCACCTACCGTGTGATAGTGAAATTGTTTCCCCGACGCGACGTAGCAACTCTGTCATACGAAGAAATTTTGTCTGCTTTAGATGCCTATTTCAAAGAAACAGTTAATGTAGTTGCAAAACAGTATACGTTCTTCCGTACAAAACGTACGGCCGGTCAGACTAATAGGGAGTGGGTTGCCACATTGCAAGGACTTACTAGGGAGTGTGCATTTGAATGTGACTGTGGACTCCCTTATTCAGATATTATGGTGCGTGATGCAATAGCACAGAACGTTTCTGATGTTCGCATATGGGAACAGATTTTGAAACTCGTCAATCCCTCCCTTCAACAAGTGATAGACATTTTAGATAGGCAAGACACACTTGACTTTGCTCAGGACTCATTTGCAACTTCGCCAGCAGTGTGTCACATTAACCAGCCCGCCGGGCCCGCTGCACGGAACGCTAACCTGCCCTCGCGCACGTCCGCGCAGCCACGTGTCCCGCGCAAGCAAGCAAATGCAGTGAAATCATGCCCGCGGTGTGCAACTAGACATTCGCGTGACAATTGCCCGTCACGCCAGGCTATTTGCTTTTTCTGTAATAACAAAGGGCATGTTCAAAGTGTTTGCCAGAAAAAGCTCAGATCAGACACTCACACCCATTCCAGGCCCTTTGCTTCGTGCCGGAATCGAACCAAGGACAATCGGGCTCGTGAACCTTCGCCCATGGACATTCATGTAGTTAATTCCACCCCGTCCAGTGTTCCTCTCGCTAACAGTGACTGTGTTCGTCCCACAAAAAGTGTGCGTCGACGTCGACGGAAGTCCCGTCACGTCGCGCGTGATTCTGTTCCAGTGTCTGTTCAAGTTGCACAAAACAGTCGCTCTTGTCGTCAGCAGGACAATAAACTTTTTGTAGATTTGGACTTTGCCGGACAAGTGATACCGTTCCAGCTCGATACCGGAGCTGCAGTTTCATTGCTCAATCACGCCACGTACAAACAACTGGGCGCACCTCCGTTGCGTGCCGCAAATGTTCAGCTCACGAGTTATTCCGGACAAGCTATCCCTGTATTAGGAAAGTGCACTCTTCTTGCAACATACAAGGAACAAACAAAACTTGTGTCATTTTACGTTCTTCGTTCTTCTACTGCAGTGAACTTGTTTGGGTTCGATTTATTTCAGTTGTTTACCATGTCTATAGTCAATCAGGTAATATCAGTGAATGAGACTGTGCCTTCCGACAGTGTTTCGCGTCTGTGTGACGAATTTGCAGACATTTTTGCACCGGGCCATGGTTGCGCTAAGAACTATGACGCACATTTGGAACTGAAAGTGAACGTGCAACCGAAATTTTTCAGAGCGCACAATGTTCCCCACGCATTGCGTGATGAGGTCGCCAACCGCTACGATATCTTGTATCGGTCCACTGCTCAGCACGGCAACGCTGATGCGTTGTCCCGTTTGCCTGTTGCTGAGGATCGAGCGTTCGATTCTTCCGAACTTGCTTGCATGTTCATTGATTCGGAAACCGATAACGTGGTCGAATCGTTTCCGATTGATTTTCGTCGTGTTGCTGCAGCCACAGCTGCTGACCCTGTCCTTGCTACTCTTTTGCGTTTTGTTGCTACGAAATGGCCCTTGTCACAGTCGCGGATCACGGATCCGTTGGTTCGCCGATTTTTTGCTCACAAGGAGAGACTTTTTGTACGACGTGGTGTTTTGCTGTTGCGTTCTGATAATGATCAGTCTAGGGTCGTGGTCCCACGTTCGTTACAGTCCTCTGTCTTACGGCTTCTTCACCAAGGACATTGGGGTATAGTGCGCACGAAGCAACTTGCTCGTCAGCACTGTACTTGGTTCGGAATCGATGCTGCGATTACGAATATGTGCTCTTCTTGCATGGCGTGTGCCGAACAACAATCCGCACCGCCGCGGAAATTCTTTGCATGGCCGAAAGCCACTTCCCCTTGGCAACGCTTGCACATAGATTTTGCCGGTCCATTCTGGAATGGTCGATGGTTGGTTGTGGTCGATTCTTTCAGTAATTTTCCTTTTGTTGTCCGGATGTCTTCCACAACGTCATCTGCCACCATCCAAGCGTTGTCTGCTATCTTTTGCATTGAAGGTCTTCCACAGACTATTGTTTCCGACAATGGCCCACAATTCATGTCCGCAGAATTTCAGTCATTCTGCAAGGCCAATGGTATTCAACATCTGACATCCGCGCCGTTTTCGCCTCAGTCAAACGGTGCCGCTGAACGATTGGTCCGGACTTTCAAGTCACAGATGTTGAAGTTGAAAGAGTCGCATTCTCGGGAGGACGCGTTATTGCTCTTTTTGTCCTCGTATCGCTCTCAGCCCCGCGATGGTCGCTCGCCGGCTGAGTTGCTCCATGGTCGTCCTCATCGAACCTTGATGTCTTTGCTGCATCCGCCGCATCAGGTTCCTGTGCAGCGGCAGACTCCTGCTTTTGCTCCTGGCGACGTTGTATTCTATCGCAACTATCGAGGTTCACGGCGTTGGCTCGCAGGGTGCATTCTTCGCTGCCTCGGCCGCGCGATGTATTTGGTTTTGGGGGCCTCTGGTGAGGTGCGTTGGCATCTCAATCAGCTGCGCCTCTGTCGTCGCCCGGGTTCTGCCGCTCCCCGTCTGCTTTCAGCGACGGTGCCATCCGGTCAGCGCCCTGGGGACCCATCTACTGGCTCGCCTCATCCCCAGGTGTTACCGACGCTGCCTTCCATTTTGCCTCATGACGACGCGCCGCCGCCGCCGCCTGTTCTCCCGCTGGCGCCGCCCGCAGTGGACGCGTCGCTGCAACAGCCTGGCGCCTCCCTGGGTCACGCGCCGCCGATCGCTTCCCGTGACCAGCTGTCCTCCGCCATGGAACTCTTGCCCGCTCCGGACCAGATGTCGTCATCGCGCGTCGGATCCCCCGACGCAATGGAGGTCGACCCTTCGGCCCCTCCTGTCTCATTACGGGCGCATACACCGCATGTTGACGTGCACCCTGGACTGGGTTTTCAGGCGTTTCCTAGCTCCCCTCGGACCGAATGGCAGGGTGCGGGTGGCACAGCCTCGCCTGTTGTTAGGCTCCCCACCCCATCGCATACGTCAACATGGGGTCCTCCCCACGGCGGGCGGAAGCCTTATCACACGTCCGTTCGCCGATTTGCGGGGGAGGAATGTGGTGTCACCGCCAGACACCACACTTGCTAGGTGGTAGCTTAAATTGGCCGCGGTCCATTAGTACATGTCGGACCCGCGTGTCGCCACTGTCAGGATTGCAGACTGAGCGCCACCACAAGGCAGGTCTCGAGAGACTGACTAGCACTCGCCCCAGTTGTACGACGACGTTGCTAGCGACTACACTGACGAAGCCTTTCTCTCATTTGCCGTGAGACAGAATAGCCTTCAGCTAAGTTAATGGCTACGACCTAGCAAGGCGCCATTTGTACCATTGCATGTATCTCAAGATAGTCTCACTTGTATCATCAAGAATGCTGTATACCAAAGGACAATATAAAAGTTAAGTGTTCTAGTAGCTACGTTCTTTTCTTTATCACATTCATTACGAATCCTGTTCCAGACTTCGCGCCAGTCGGCGTGTGTGTACGTGTGCCCTCTCGGCTACCCGTCTCTGTGGACTGGCTGCCTTGTCAGTCCACTACACAAAGTATGAAAAAGAGCGATTAAGATTTAATAGTAGTTCTTTAGATTCATAGAATGTGTAACGTATTCCACGCAGCATTCGTCAAGTATACCGCTCGCCTAGCGCAGTAGCCACGGTCAGCTGTGCGAGCGAGAGAACCAAAATCGGCTCTCCTCCCGGCTCCATGGCGAGATGCGCGTTCAATGCAAGATGACAACTCGTAATAATTTGTTACGTCACACACCGTCATTACATGATGTCTGCCTGCTCTTGGTTTCGCGTTGGTTGTTTCTTTGTGTTTCTACTTCGCAACCACTTCACAGACAGTCAACTTGGGCAGGTTTATAAGGCTTGAAGAGTCGCTGATGTTACGCATGACACGTCCAACTTGTCCACACTCAGCTCAGCTGAGAACCAGTTCTGCTGCTACTGCTTCTCTGCTTACAACGCGTTTTTTTTCTTTATTGTTATTTTAACACCTTATACAAAAGGTGGGCCGGCAGCGACAATATTACGCCGCTCTTCGACCACAGATAGTACAAATAGAAACAAGGAAGACACAGACAAAAACAAAACATAACAGTGGACAAAAAAACAGTAGACACGTGAGTGAAAAACACGGAGTCGTTCGCAGGTGTAGTAAAATAAAAAACGTTCATCACTTGTACACGAACACTGATGACTGCAATGACACACGTGAACGATGGAGAGTGGGCGGTGAAAACACTGAAGCACTAACGCGACGGCACACACAAATAACCGATGGCGATGATCTCCGGCGCGCGAATGTTCTCTTGACGTGTACGAGTCTGGGGATCTGCCAAAAGGGGAAAAGGTGGGGGAGGAGGGAGAGGGGAAGGTGTAGATGCCAGTGGCGGAGGAGATGGGAGGGGGAGAAAAGAAGGTACGGGGGGTAGGGGAAGCCCGGGGGTAGGAGGGGGGTAGGAAGGGAGGAGGGAGAGAAGGGAGAGAGGGTGCCCTAAGGAAAAAACACAGGCTGTGGAAGGCAAGGATCAAAGTTAGTAGGAGGGGTAGATGGGAGGGGATGAGGACATCATCAGGGATAGGAAGATGGTGGAAGCCACCTTGGGCGAGGGTATGGAGAGTGGAGAGATGGAGAGCAGGTGGGACGTGGGAATAAAGGCGCGGCAGCAGACGGGGGTGGAAGAGGCTGGGAGAGACAAACGGGTGAGGGGGATCAAGTTTATGGGAGGTGTAGAGGAGCCGTATCCATTTGAGGACAAGGAGGAGGTGCGGGAATGGAATAAGATTATACAGGATCCGCATGGGGGAGGGGAGACGGATACGATAGGTGAGGCGGAGCGCACGACGTTCTAGGTTTTGAAGGGATTTGTAAAAGGTAGGAGGGGTGGAGATCCATGCAGGATGGGCATAGCAGAGGATAGGGTGGATGTGGGATTTATAGGTGTGGAGGATGGTGGAGAGGTCCAGAACCCCTGTACGGCCAGAAAGGAGCTTGAGGAGACGGAGGAGGGAGCGTGCCTTGGCTTGGATTGTCCGGAGATGGGGGGTCGAGGAGAGGCGACAGTCAACAGTGACGCCAAGGTACTTGAGGGTGGGGTTGAGGGTGATAGAACGACCATAAATGTTGATATAGAAGTCGAGGAGACGGAAGGAAGGGGTGGTTTTGCCTACAATGATCGCCTGGGTCTTGGAAGGATTGACGCTGAGCAACCACTGGTTGCACCAAGTGGTGAACCAGTCAAGATGTGATTGTAGAAGGTGTTTGGAGCGTAGCAGGGTGGGGGCAAGGGCAAGGAAGGCGGTGTCATCAGCGTACTGGAGAAGGTGGATGGGGGGTGAAGGAGGCGGCATGTCCGCCATATACAGAAGGCAGAGAAGAAGGGAGAGGACGGAACCTTGGGGCACACCGCTGGGGGGGTAGAAGGTGTAGGAATCCGTGTTATCGATGGTGACATAGGAAGGACGTTGGAAAAGAAAGGACCCGATCAGACGGACGTAGTTGATAGGAAAGGCGAAGGTCTGGAGCTTGAAGAGGAGACTGGAATGCCAGACACGGTTGTAAGCATGCTCAAGGTCGAGGGAGAGGATGATGGCAGACCGACGGGAGTTGAGCTGATCGGAGAGGAGATTAGTGAGGTCAAGGAGAAGGTCATCGGCAGAGAAGGACAGTCGGAAGCCACACTGGGTAGTGGGAAAGAGGCGGTGCTGGCGGAGATGCTGGTGGATGCGTCGGGTAAGGATGGATTCCAGGACCTTGCTGAAGACCGAGGTAAGGCTGATGGGATGGTAGGAGGAGACAGCTGATGGCGGTTTGTCGGGTTTGAGGAACAGCAGGATACAGGTGGTTTTCCACAGATCGGGGTAGTAGCCGGTGGACAATACCACATTATATAGACTGGCCAGGGTGGAAAGGAAGGAGGCAGGAGCTTCACGGAGGTGGCGATATGTGACACGATCGTGACCGGGAGCGGTGTTGCGTTTCGTGCGGAGTGTAAGGATGATATCCAGAGTGGTGATGGGGGCACTGAGTTCATTGTGTGTAATTTTGTCCAAGTACTGGAAGCCAGGAGCGAGTGGAGGGACAGAGGTGTCAGTTCGATCGTGGATATCCGGGAAGAGGGAGTAATCGAACTGGGGATCGTGAGGGAGGGTAAAGGTATCGGGAAGGTAGGAGGCAAAGTGATGGGCCTTACTAAGGTTGTCAGGGAAGGGTTGGTCACCACGAAGGAGAGGGTAGTAGGGGGAGGGAGTAAGATCCGGTAAGGCAGCGGAAGGCAGACCAGTACTTGGACGAGTTGATAGGAAGTGTAGCAACAAGACGGGTTCATGTCTGTCGCCAGTCCCGGCGTTTCGTAGCCGCGAGCAAGTTTCTGACACGTCGTTGTAGTTGCCGGTGGCGTCTTAGTGTGTCCGGGTCACGCGTGTGAACACAACGCGTTAGTCCGTGCCGCCTTTTATAACGACGAGACCGCCCCTCTTGACATCTAGTGGTGAATCTCTGATACTTTTGATAGGATAGTGTACTAACAGCAGGGACAAGTAAGGAAGAACAGTAGACAGTTGTAAGCCCAAATACTACCTGTGATACACTTGGATTGCTGGATAGTACACACGCTGATGCAGCGAGCTGAGCTGTCTAAGCCATTAGGTTGTGCACGGGACCGGCTTCCTCAATGGGAGACAGTGCCACTGGCTTGACGCGCTCGCTCCACTGGGCCGCGGCTGCAGCTGCTGCTTTCATCTCGTGCGTAACGGGATTAGGCGCGGCGGCCGCCTTTGTCTAGCGAGCTGGCCGTTCGCCACACACGCGGGATCTAGCCGTCGCTGAGACGGAGCTGCAGGCGCACCGGCAAGTGGATGGACGCTCCGTGCATCTAGGGCGGCGACCCTGCTGTCTGCCCACGGCCAGCAGTGTCCCTGATCTTTTTTATCTGCTGCTGTGACTCGCCTGAAGCCCAGTTCGCACTGGCCGCCAAGTCACGTCACGTAAAGTTTTCCCGCGAAGAAAGTTTTGATGATGTCGGCGTCTGCTAAACATCGCAAGTTTTTCTCGCAGCACTCTCTCATGTTATAGTTGTGGATTCCGTGCTTTTATTTCTTCTTTATTTCATTAATACAAAAAAGCTTCCAAAATAGTTTTATTGCGCAGATCGCAGTTGACGCATATCCTGAGTACTGGTTTCAGAAAAGCTATATTGCCATCTTCAGATCATCGGATACGTGAATTACAAAGTCACTGCCATCTGACCATTGGAAACATAGAGGTAAACTCACAGAAAAGACAGTCCTATGAAACACCAATACCACTAAAATGAAAGGTATAGCTGTACCAGCAAGGCACATAGATGTCAAATACATCAGATAGAGCACATACGCTGCTGAGCCAGTTATCAACATACACACATCTCTATGTGCTCTACTGACGTATTTGACACCTCTGTGCCTTGCTGGTACAGTTAAGACTTCTATTTTAGTGTAATTAATGTTGCATCGGAGAATCTTTTCTGTGAGTTTGGCTCTGGGTCAAATGGCTCTGAGCACTATGGGACTTGACTTCTGAGGTCATCAGTCTCCTGGAACATAGAACTACTTAAACTTAACTAACCTAAAAACGTCACACACATCCATGCCCGAGGCAGGATTCGAACCTGCGACCGTAGCAGTCTCGCGGTTCCGGACTGAAGCGCCTAGAACCGCACGGCCACCACGGCCGGCTCTGTGAGTTTACCTTCATGTTTTCAACGGCCAGGTGGCAATGTCCAGCATTTAGCGAGTTTATAATTCACATATCCAATGATCTGAAGACGGCAATAAAACTTTGCTGAAACTAGTAGACAAGATATGTACCATCTGCGATCTTGATAGTGAAACTTCTACTTTGGCACCTTTTCTACACTGACACAGAGATCGTTCTCTATCTGAAAATGTCAGGTAATTATTTTGTCACTGTGCTTTGTTTTCGTGGTAAATTGCAAAATGTTCAATGGCGACTTACTCATTACTTACATTGTGTGTTTTTCCACAAGCAAGGTCAGATATCACAAAGCGATAAATTATTTCGGGTTTACAATAACAGAAAAGAGCTGACCTCCACGCAGTACGTAAATAAGAACATAACTTGATCATGTTATTTTCATTAGTAACATTTTATGTGAAAAACTCAGCTCTGATGGAGAAAAAAGTTTTCATAAGTTTTTTGTTACGTAAACAAAAAAAAATGGATAAGGTAAACACGCAATATTTATTCCTTTATAATATCGTTGATGTGTTTGTAGGTATATTGTGGAGTACGTAGGGATGGACCCGTGTATATTTCGGCCACCACAACGGAATATATTTACTGAGTTGGAACCCACTGGAAGCCTGAAGCGCAGCGACCATTGAATATTCAAACTGAAGAAAGAACAGCAGTCACTCGCGAAATCCGTAATTTATTGAAGATATAGAATTAACATAACACAGTCATCATCGGTGCAGGACCGAAAAATCATATAGGTCTTAATGTGTCAGAGCATGACATATAACAAAATGACACTGGCCTTTACATGGCAGATCCAAAACTACTATCTGAAGGTTTCTTTATTTTTCGTCTGCCACGTAAAGCCTAGTGTGGGTTTGCAATGCATTATGCTCTGAGGGGTTGGGACTTATATGACTTTGTGGTAACGCAACGATGATGACTACGTTATAATCGAAACCTACATATGCGATAAATTACGGATTTTGCGACTTGACTGCTGTCCTTCCTTCAATTTGAATTAAATATACCTCACCAAGGGGTTGTTTGTAAATACAAGAGGAGAGGTACTATGTACAGTCAAGCCGCCAGCAGCCGGCATATCATCCGGGGTCGCCACTTCGTCACTGTGATTCGCAAGTCTCAGCACACATCGCTACAGTCGCGGGCGCTGTCTTACGTCCGCGCGATAATGTGCTCACGTGATGGTGCGCATATATCCTTCCGTAGTTGCGCACATCGGCCGGCGCTCCGCCAAGGGAGGGCCAACAACGTTCCAAGCTCTGAGCAACCAACAGCTGCCTCAATTCTCCGCTACAGAGCTCGCCTGCTGCTGATGCTGCCCGCCAAGGTACCGTGCCGCTTTCATCCTGAGCGGCGTTCAATGCTGTGTTTCTGCCAGCCGCCGCCAGGGATGAAGATGCGTGCGTCTACCGCCACGGCGGCGATGGTAATAGCAGACAACAGCAGCCGACAATGACCATCTGATTCGTGTTTTCGTCTATGCGGCAGCACGAGGAAACGGAATTTTACTTCAAGGATGCGCATCTGACCACCGCACATGAGGACGAAAGGCTTGATTGCAACAAGAATGAGGCGCGGGTCGCTGCGAGATGTACAGAAAGGTACCGACTGCAGTGTCGAGTCAGCTGCGCTAAATTTCTCGGTTGAGGACCCATGGTGAAAACAGCTCGATCGAGGTGGTCCCACATATTCTCTAACGGGTTTAAATCCGGGAAATTTGGTGGCCAGGGGAGTACAGTAAGCTCAGCCTGGTGCTCTTCGAACCACGCGCGTACACTGCTTGTAGATGCCACAGTGCCGAGGGAAAACAAACTGGTGAGTATGGTCCCCGAGGATAGATGCACACTTGTATTGATACATTGTTCCTTCCAGAATGACGAGAACACTCACAGAATCCCACGAAAACACTCCTCCTGCGGTCTGGTGCCTTCCGACAATTGTTGCAGGATTTTTGCCACCTGTCCGATGGAGTACAAAACGTGATTATTTCTGAAAAGGCCACTCACTGGACGTCCAGTTGTGGTATTGGCCTGTAAATCCGATGAACACTCAGTATGGGTGCATGAATCAGGCGCCTGCTACGGAGACCCTTACGCAGCAAGGTTCGTTGAACGATCTTTGAGGACGCACTGTTGGTAGCCCGTTAGTTTACGTTAGCGGTCAGTTGCCCAAAAGTTGCACATCTGTTCTCCCGTGCACATCTGCACAGCCATCGTTCATTACTGTCATCTATTGCTCGTGGTGCACCACACTTGCCTTCGCGCCGTTTTGCCACGCACAGTATACTTCAACCACGGCGGCACTCGAACAGTTTATAAAGTCAGCCGTTTCGGTAATGCTTTCTCCCGTGGCCCGAAAGCTAATAATCATGCCCTTTTGGGCGTCAAATAAACATTTCCGTTTCCAGATTACGATAATGCCTGCACAAATGTGAATTTATACATTTCACTACGTGACAGTGCTTGCAAGGGATAATCACTCAATAAACTTGAAAATGGTTCGTAATTGCATCAGCCCCATTGTTACAATTAAACTGCAATATAACTGGTAATTGGAGCGTTTTATTTCAGCTTAGAAAAAGTACATGTCTGTTGTGTCTTTTTCATTCAACACACCGAATTGAATATTACATAGTAAAAAACGAGTGTATATGATTACATATTTTTCAAGGAGGGAAACAAAATAGCAGAGTTTAAAATCTAAAGAAAGAGAAATTTTTCTCGTAATGGCAGCTTGATAATTTTAAAATCTTAAGAAAGAAAAATTTTTATGGTAATTGGAGCTTGATACCTGGTTGCCGACGCCACAAGAAGACCGTTATTTGTTATTGCTTACCTGAAACAAAAGAAAAAGGAATCCTTAGAATTACTTTTGCAATACATTAAGATACTTAGTCATAAAACAAATTCCTGTACAAAAATGATTTCATATCAGCGATACATGGCTTTGCTGTGGAAGACTATTTTTTTTTTTAATTTTAATAACACCATTATGTATCTTGAACAGCAAACAATTGGTAAGAGATGGATCTTCATAATTCGAAATACATAGCATAATGATACGAAACGCACATTTCATCCTGCGCTCTCGGTATATGCAATATTACCGTTTCCAAATTCATACAGCCGTTTTTATAAAAATGTGTGTGTTTGTGTGTATGTTTTCCACACGTCCCCATTAACCACTGGACCGATTTCAACTGAATTTGGTATACATATCCCTCACAGTCAGGTAACAATCGCTATTGCGGTAAGAACCACCTATCATAGTTCAGGAGATTCAACGCCATAAACATTGAGATACACGAAAAATGCCGCATTATGCATTAAGTTTTAATACATTTATTGTTTACTACCAAGACACTCTTACAGTCGAGTAAACTTAAGGTTCAAATGGCTCTAAGCACTACGGGACTTAACATCTGAGGTCATCAGTCTCCTAGAACTTAGAACTACTTAAACCTAACGACATCACACACATCCATGCCCGAGGCAGGATTCGAGCCTGCGACCGTAGCAGCCGCGCGGTTCCGGACTGAAGCGCCTAGAACCGCTCGGTCACAGCGGCCGGCTAAACTTAAGGAAATCCCTGACATCTGGCACCGCTTTCGACATTTATCAACTGCGAAGCGCAATCGGCTGTAGACGAAAACAATAGTCGCCTATAGAGCTACGAAGAGGCGTTGGTATAGACACGTTTACAGAATCGCATTATGGACACGCGTATCAGCTTCGCCCAGTTTATGGAAACCAGCCGCATTCATGTTTCTTAATTTGGATGCTGTTCTTACTCATTTGTACATTACGCATATTTCTTTGTACGACAGTTTCATAATTTCGAGGTCCGCCTCCACAACTGATGTTAGCGTGGCAGAATGCCCTATGAGGATCCCGGGTTCGATTCCCAAGCTGGACGGAGGTTTTCTCCGTTCGGGGACAATGTGTTGTGTTGTCTTCATCATCATTTCATCTTCATCAACATGCACCAAGCGACTGGTCTACCCGATGGGACGCCCCAGCCAAATGTACATTTCATTCTATAATTTCAAAGGTGTTTTCTCGAATACATGAGAATGAAATTATTTCGATATTTCTTTACAAACACAGATCACTATTTGTTTTCGTTTCTAACAGAAAACTGGCAGAATGAATATCACGGCTATGCCGTGATTGTCGGATAGTTAAATCATGAAATCCATTTGGTCTCTTTTCAACAGCTTATAGATTTCCTCAATATACTTTTCGAAGCAAAAACTTCATTATCAGGGCTTCAATTCGGTATTGAAGGCCCACATTATGATGTCAACTATCCACAATCACGTATCTGTGAATATTCGTTTTGCTGAAGATAATGGTTATGCAAACATACTTGACGTATCAGTGAATTTCGCTGGTTTCTAAGGATATGAAATTGCATCGAAACAACTTTCTCACATTGTGTGAATCTGTTAAATAGAATCTTAAGGCTATCTGCTAGAACGCATTTGCACATACAGAAGCTTTTGCTGCACAGGATGTATTTCAAAAGAGAGCTGGAATTTTAATAGTGGCAACACTGTCACAGAGACGCAAAGTAGTGAAATCGAATAGTGTTGCTTATGCCACACATTAATTACATATACCTACTGCTGTGGCCTTCTCCACCAGACATCACGGCGCCTAGAGTATCAGCAACCAAACTGACAGCCTGCAGCAGAAGGTTGCCCACTTCGCAGAAACACCGAAGCACTACACACCTGACAGACAATATTGATGAACGGCCACAACAACAACAACATAGCAAGGACACCAGCGGCAACCAGGGGCCACTACCGGCCCACATAAACATAAGGAAGAGGTCGCTGCAGATCCCGGAACTATTTTTACACGTCAAACCACGTGATGGAAACTAGTTCCAAGGTACTCATCCGCCCAAGTGCTATAAAGGCCGGCGCTCGGCCGCACATCGGCCTCCCTCCCTTCGCACCTGGTTTCCAGTACTTGGACAACATTGCACACACGGAACTCAATGCCCCTAACACTACACAGGATCTCATCGCTACACTCCTTACAAAACGCAACACCGCTCCTGGTCACGATCGCGTTACCTACCGTCACCTTCGTGAAGCTCCTGTCTCTTTCCTCTCCATCCTGGGCAGGCTCTACAATGTAGTCCTGTCCACCGGTTACTACCCCGACCTATGGAAAACCTCCCGTATCCTGATGTTCCTTAAACCTAGCAAACCGCCGTCCGCCGTCTTCTCCTAGCGTCCCATCAGCCTTACCTCGGTCTTCAGCAAGGTCCTGGACTCTATCCTCACCCGCCGCATCCACCAGCATCTCCGCCAGCACCGCCTCCTTCCCGTTACCCAGTGTGGCTTTCGGCCGTCCTTCTCTTCCGACAACCTTCTCCTTCACCTCACTCATCTTCTTTCCGACCAGCTTAATTCCCGTCGCTCCGCAATCTTCCTCTCCCTGGACCTCGAACGAGCTTATGACCGCGTATGGCATTCCGGTCTCCTCTTCAAGCTCCAAACCTTCGCCCTTCCCATTAACTACGTCCGTCTGATCGGCTCCTTTCTCTCCCACCGTCCTTCCTACGTCACCATCAATAACACGGATTCCTACACCTTTTTTCCCCTCCGCCGGTGTGCCCCACGGCTCCGTCCTCTCCCCCCTTATGTACCTTTTGTATACGGCGGACACGCCGCCGCCGTCACCCCCCGTCCCCCTTCTCCAGTTTGCCGATGACACCGCCTTCCTTGCCCTTGCCCCCACCCTGCAGCGCTCCCAAAACCTTCTCCAATGCCATCTTGACCGGTTTACTGCTTGGTGCAACCAGTGGTTGTTTAAGGTAAATCCCTCCAAAACCTAGGCGATCATTGTAGGCAAAACCACTCCTTCCTTCCGTCTCCTTGATTTCTATCTCACCGTCTATGGCCGTCCTATCGCCCTCACCCCCACCCTCAAGTACCTTGGCGTCACCCTCGACCGTCGCCTCTCCTGGACCCCCCATCTCCGGACAATCCAAGCCAAGGCACGCTCTCTCCTCCGTCTCCTCAAGCTCCTTTCCAGCTGTACGTGGGGTCTGAACCCCTCCACACCTATAAATCCCTCATCCGCCCTATCCTTTGTTACGCCCATCCGGCCTGGACCTCCGCCCCGCCCCCCCCCCCCACCGTTTATAAATCCCTTCAAATCCTTGAACGCCATGCTCTTCGCCTCGCCTATCGCATCTGTCTCCCCTCCCCCACGCAGATCCTGTATGATCTCATTCCGTTCCCCCCCCCTCCTCCTTTTCCTTGAAAGGATACGCATCCTGTACACCTCCCGCAAACTCGATCCTCCTCACCCACTTGTCTCGCCCATCCTCTCCCACCCCCACCCACTGCCGCGCCTGTATTCCCACGTCCCACCCGGTCTCCATCTCTCCACCCTCCTTACCCTCTCCAGCTCCACCTCCCTGATGATGTCCTCCTCCCCTCCATCTACCCCTCCTATCAACTTTGATCCTCCCCCCTTTCCTGTGTCCTTTCCTTTCGGCACCCTCCCTCCCTTCTCTTTCCTTTTCCCCCGGCCCCTTCCTCTACCCCTCTTCCCCCGGGCTTCCCCTCCCCCTTCCTTCCTTCCCCCTATCTCCCCTGCCCATGGTATCTGCTCTCCCCTCCCCCTCTCCCACCCCCCTCCTCTTCTCTTGGCAGGTCCCTGGACTCGTACACGGTTAGTGAACTTTCGCGCGCCGGAGATCAACGCCTCGTGTTTCTGTGTGTGCCGTCGTTTTGTGCTTAAGTGGTTCAGTGTTATTCGTTTTGTGCACCTACCTTCACGTGTGACAATTTTCGTCTACGTATGTGTCCAAGTGTCTGAACAAATTTTATCTTGGACTCTACGCCCGTGAAAGGTTCCATGTATTTTAAACAGTGTTTGTGCCCGTTTATATGTCCACCATATTTTTATCTCACTTTGTCTTCATTTGTCTCTTTTGTGTTTCTCTGAGGCCAAAGAGCGGCGTAGTATGCTGCTGCTGGCCTGCCTGTATACAGGTTTAAAAACAACAATAAAGAAAAAAATAAAAATAAAAAACCGCACATCGGCAGTTCATCAACCGCCAGCAGACGTGGATAGCTGCCGCCCCGGCAGCCCAGGTTGGATCTTCTCGCTGATATCTGGATTAGGCTTGGTATATCGGAGAAGTCTCTGGCGGAGACTAGCAGGAAATTATTTCAGTTGTTTTCTATATTATTCTTGTATGTAGTTGTGATTCGAGGACGGATCACTTTTTTTTTTGTTGGTGTTATACTTGGAGAATTTGTTTTGGTTAATGGAACAGTCCCATAAATTGTTTTCGGACTTTGATCGTTAGTTTCTTCTGCTTACGCAGACATATCACCTACCTTATCTCAGCGCAAATGCACTCTCTCTTCTCACGCCACACGAATGCACAGTTACGGGAAGAACAAAATCCCGAGTAGCGAACGGTCTAAAGTAATGCTGTCCCGTTGTTTTCGAACAGAACTGAGTAAAAATTGAATGCGCCAGACAACGTACAGTACGACTGTGTCATCAAGATCTTCAAGAGACTTTCAAGTAATCTGCACTGCATTACAGAACAGTGGCAACGAGAGACGCCCAAGTCTGGCAGATATTCATCAGCCAGGTCGTCCCTGTGTCAATGAGGAATTGTCTGATCTTGTAGGTTTACTCCGCAGTAACCGATAAACGGTACGAGAGCTAGCCCGAGAGAATTAGCGCGTACTACTGTGCTGCTTGGTTCGTGAAACATGCTAAGCAGTCTTTCAAGGGATAGTTTGAAGTTCTCTTCAAGCATTTGCCAGTTCAATTGTTCTAGTGTCTCTATGATGATCTCCCACAGGTCAAACAACCCCGTGACCATTCATTCTGCAAGTCGTATTTAGTATTGCTCTCAGACACTTGAACAATATTTTGGAATGGGTAACACGAGTATTTTGTAATCAGTCCCCTTTGCAGACTGCATCTACCTAATATTCTATAAATGAAACGAAGTCTGCGATCTGCTTTACCTGCAACGTGGGACGTGAAAAGTGATCGGCACGCAAGCGACAGCATACGCTACCTAATATGTTCCAAAACGCCGCGCACAGAAGCGTGACTTCCGAGGTTCATTTCTCGGGTTCTATTGGTGGTAGAAATGTAGGGTCAAGTGTTTTGGATAGCTCTTAAGCGAGGGATGACCATTTGTCAACCCAATATAAGAATCGTATTGCTGTAACTATCCTACAGTATAGAGTCAAAGTATGAATATGACACAACTCCTCCTCCTTAGGCAAATGGAGCAAATCTGTTGGTTTTGTTATGCATTTGATGTGGTCTACGGTGGGCCTTAAGAGGATTGTGGAAGTACCATTAACTAATGGGCGGTACCTTAGGAAACAACCAAAAAGATTTTTTACCATTTTTTTTGTACGAAGAGGCAGGGGGTGATATTTTTATAATATATTCCTAAGCTCCTGATCTTGAAAAACACTGAAAGTTTTCTTCATATTTTTATGCATTTCCGAGATACAGAGATTCAAAGTTACCCTACCTTTACACGCAAAAAATGCACAAATATCTAGTGTGAGGCGAAAACGTAGCACGGAGAAATATGCATATGAAGTCTCTCTTACCAGAACGTTTCTCGAAATCCCATGTTGTAATAATGAAACACATACTACATTTCTGTTCGCATGAATCTTGTCTGAGATGTAAATTTATATAGTTTTGCGTTATTTCAATTCCACATAAGTAAACTATCAAAATATTACGGACCATTAAAGTTCTTTTCATATTCGTGACATGCATTGCTGTACAAGGGAAAAAGAGGAGAACCAGCGGAAAAAGGCGAATATCCTGTTTGTAAAAAGACTCTGACTGAAAAGTGGTGTACCAGCTGCCTCAGCAGCATCTTTCTCTCACCACAGTAATATTACACTCACCACCAAATATTGAACACCATTCACGTGTCCGTCGTGAACGGGAAACACACAGAACCCATATGTCATTTTTATTAATTTCGTAACAGATTTCGAAACATCCGACACATTTATCTTCATCCCAGTCATCTAAGTTATTTTCGTAATCTTTAACAATGTCTACGTCCGATGAACACGGTGAGATAGTTGCAGTATTTTTCCTTTTTAGCTTCTTCAGTGTGTGTTGTGTGTGGTGGCCGGCCGAAGTGGCCGTGCGGTTAAAGGCGCTGCAGTCTGGAACCGCAAGACCGCTACGGTCACAGGTTCGAATCCTGCCTCGGGCATGGATGTTTGTGATGTCCTTAGGTTAGTTAGGTTTAACTAGTTCTAAGTTCTAGGGGACTAATGACCTCAGCAGTTGAGTCCCATAGTGCTCAGAGCCCTTTTTTGTGTGTGGTGGTCTTCCTGTGGTTTTTTCTGTTTCCTTTATTTTCTTATCCCTCTTTTATCTTACAGTTTCAATAGTTTCAGCAGATGATGATGAAGATGATGTTTGAATTATGGGGCGCTCAACTGCGCGGTTATCAGCACCCGTACAAGTTCCCAACCTTTGCTCAGTCCAATCTCGCCACTTGCATGAATAATAACGAAACGATGAGGTCAACACAAACACCCAGTCATCTCGAGGTAGGTGAAAATCCCTGACCCTGCCGGTAACCGAACCCGGGACCCCGTGCTCGGGAAGCGAGAAAGCGTCCGCGTGACCACGAGTTGCGGACACTTTCAGCTGAGTTGAGCCCTTTGGATACAATTGCTACCTTCGTCTTAAAAGTCATAGTTTTATCAGTAGAAGGAATAGGTAATATTTCATCCAAAAGTTTTGTATGTGTTGACTTAGGAGTAGTCAGTTCTGAGGTGGTTATCTTGGAAGTTTTAGGTTCAGTACAAGTGGAGTCAGAAGTTGTACCAGTGAATGAATTTGATTTGTAGAGATAACTCTGCTCTTTTGATGCGTTTGGGGTAGTAGGCCTTTTGATGAGTTTAGAAGTGGTTGGCTGGCCTGTGTGTGAGATTATGCTCTTCCATTTGTTGCCACAGACTTACCTTCCGAGAAATAAGAATAGTCTGGGACTGCGGTTATCTTCAGTGAGATTATTCCATAAGCTTTTAAGCTAAATTTAACTGCGCTCCATCTCTCTCACATTAAAACATGTGTTCCATCTCTCCCAAATAACACTGGTCCATGTGTTCTGATTTTATGGGAGAGAGGAACCACCGTGACTTCTACACGACTGGCCATTAAAATTGCTACACCAACAAGAAATGCAGATGATAAACGGGTATTCATTGCACAAATATATTATACCAGAACTGACAAGTGATTACATTATCACGCAATTTGGGTGCATAGATTCTGAGAAATCAGTACCCAGAACAACCACCACTGGCCGTAATAACGGCCTTGACACACCTGGGCACTGAGTCAAACAGAGCTTGAATGGCGTGTACAGGTACAGCTGCCCATGTAGCTTCAACACGATACCACACTACATCAAGAGTAGTGACTGGCGTATTGTGACGAGCCAGTTGCTCGGCCACCATTGACCAAACGTTTTCAGTTGGTGAGAGATCTAGAGAATGTGCTGGCCAGGGCAGCAGTCGAACATTTTTTGTATCCAGAAAGGCCCGTACAGGACCTGCAACATGCGGTCGTGCATTATCGTGCTGAAATGTAGGGTTTCGCAAGGATCGAATGAAGGGTAGAGCCATGGGTCGTAACACATCTGAAATGTAACGACCACTGTTTAAAGTGCCGTCAATGCGAACAAGAGGTGACCGAGACGTGTAACCAATGGCACCCCATATCATCACGCTGGGTGATACGACAGTACGGCGATGACGAATACACGCTTCCAATGTGCGTTCACCGCGATGTCGCCAAACACGGATGCGACCATCATGATGCTGTAAACAGAACTGGATTCATCCGAAAATATGAGGTTTTGCCATTCGTGCATCCAGATTCGTCGTTGAGTACACCATCGCAGGCGCTCCTGTCTGTGGTGCAGCGTCAAGGGTAACCGCAATCATGGTCCCCGAGCTGACAGTCCATGCTGCTGCAAACGTCGTCAAAATGTTCGTGCAGATGGTTGTTGTCAGGCAAACGTCCCCATCTGTTGACTTAGGGATCGAGACGTGGTTGCACGATCCGTTACAGCCATGCGGATTAGATGCCTGTCATCTCGACTGCAAATGATACGAGGCCGTTGGGATTCAGCACGGCGTTCCGTATTACCCTACTGAACCCACCGATTCCATATTCTGCTAACAGTCATTGGATCTCGACTAACGCGAGCAACAATGTCGCGGTACGATAAACCGCAATCGCGATGGGCTACAATCCGACCTTTATCGAAGTCGGAAACATGATGGTACGCATTTCTCCTCTTTACACGAGGCATCATAACAACGTTCCACCAGGCAACGCCGGTCAACTGCTGTTTGTGTATGAGAAATCGGTCGGAACTTTCCTCATGTCAGCATGTTGTAGGTGTCGCCACGGCACCAACCTTGTGTGAATGCTCTGAAAAGCTAATCATTTGCACATCACAGCATCTTCTTCCTGTCGGTTAAATTTCACGCCTGTAGCACGTCATCTTCGTGGTGTAGCAATTTTAATGTCCAGTAGTGTATATGCAGGTAGCGAACTCTTTGGCCATTTTAGGTTAGATTCATGCCTACTTATTTATCAAGATCGTAGTAGATAAAGAATTACATAAATATTGTGCAATCTAAGCATAAATACCAAAATTATGTAACTACACGATATAACTTTTCGGCTTACCGGAACAGAGAAAGTTATTTTTCTCCAGAACTAACACGAAAATAACAGACCCACTTTTCCACCACGTTTGTTCACGAAAGAGCTTCCTTAAAAGCAGCGGCAGCTGCTCTCTAGCTGCGCATTTTTGAAATACGCCACTGGTCTGTCTCATCCAGTGGTCCAACTCTCCCTACTAGACTATCGTGTATTCGCAGTATTCCAGACCTCTCCAGCTGAACAGTTCCGTTCCAGTGGTCTGAGACGGTGCTGCCGCTGCCCGAGATAGTATCGGCACCCTATGAATTTTTATTTATTCGAGAACCTTTGCGCCTGACGGTTGCCTCTAGAGCTCCATTCCACGCGAGCCCTAATCTCTCTTTTCGCGGGTCCAAACACTGTAACGACCGCGACACGCCTCTGACGAGGCCGTGACCCCCAAATACCTCCAGTGGCGCCGCCACTGCTGCGGCCACCGCAGGCCGTATCGATGGCAACAAATTCAAAGCGAGGCGGCGCTAACTGCGGGCTAGCATGCCACGCCCCGATAAGACCGACCCGCCAGCTCCTGGGACCGCGCAACCAGCTCTGCCAGCGATACCGTCACCTTTTCTTCTTTGAAACTTATTTTTGTATTGGGAAATCACGGTAAAAACGCCTGATACGCGAAATACACAGAGATAAAGCTACGGAAACACAATGGGTTCGATAATAAGCATTATACTGTGACACGATTTCATGAATCAGTTCCCGGGCAGTTATTCTGCACACCGGGGCGGTGTGTTAGACACACGTAATTGAATGAACTTCGAATGGCGAACGCTTACTCGTTACAAAGGGACTGCCCGTGCGTAAGCTAACTGCGCATCCAATCAATAGACAAACTGAAATGTAATTTTACAGACGTGAAAACAGACCGAATGTGGTATAAATACTGTGCAGGCTGGCAATGTATCTACCTGCTAAATACGGAATATTCATCTCGTTGGGATTGGAAGCTCTTGTTCACTGTTTTTTTTTCTTTTTTTCGAATTAAGTTCGTATTTTTAAGAAGCAAGGACACCAACACACGGGAAATACAGAGAATTCAGGGAAACAGGAACACATTTAAAGAAACACTGCGTGTCCCACACCACCAAACAGAAATTAAAAAATCCACATGGAGGGGAAAATAGAAAAGAAACAACGACTACAAATATCACACAGCACAAACAACACAATACAGAAAAATTTCTACATTAACAACACTTCACACACAAATTTAACGAAGTGGTCATCTATCAATTAACTTGGTAGTCCATGCTAATCTGTTTACACAGGCCCAGCGTGGAGGTACTTTAAAAAATGTGTATTCGGAGCACCTCAGTGGTTTAAAAAGAAATAGAAAAACTTTGAACTTTTCCAGGCCATCTCATCGAGGAAAACCAATACCCGAATAATATTGAACCTGAAAGGCTTTCAGAGTATCCGGCGATCATCCCCGGCAGATGAGCTACAAAAACTCACACCAAACATTCAAAATTATCTACACACCGGGAAAACACAAACGATGAACAAGTGTGTGGCGATAAAAACAGTCTCTCGATGACTAACAAAATCTCGTTTTAGTATGTGAAAACGTATGATACTATTTAAAGGTGGAGCAAAAAAATGTGAATAAGATGTACACAATTACAACCAAAAATGAAATTACACATATCATGGACAATGGGATAGAAAACGTATGTACCGAACAAGTAACACTGCTACCCAAGGAAAGCTGTTAAAAAATAAAAATTCTATGAGGAAATTCTTCCGAGTACTTCGCAAATAACATGCTGTCAAACCATAAAGACGCATACCAGCAAGCCAACCTGCACAATTTCATATTCATAATTAATATAATTTTATGTGAGTAATCTAAATAAAATAAAAGTGCAGAGGTTGTAGGTTTAAGGCCTGATACAAAAAACCAACCACTAACTTTGCCTAACATTTATATAGAAGTACAACGAGATCTACTGAAGGTAACACATACGTATCGAAACAAGTTTGGGCAAAGAACAGGGAAAAAAACACATTATGTTTTCCAGAAGACTGAGTTTTAAACACCGGATGAGCTACTCAGTATATCGAAGCGATTTTTGTGCTCCAGTTTTTTCACTAGATTGAATAGATGGAGGTTCTAATTCAATAGCACATCTCACAGATTAATTTTGGATCCCATCTTATTCATTTTTCGTCTCACAGCCACCATCAACTCAATATTCAGGGGACCAAGTTTAAGTGATGCCGAAGAGTTTTTTTCCCCCCGGCAAGAAGAGTGCGCTCTTCTTGCTGGTTTAATGCGACCCGCCGTGATTTCTCCATCCGTGCCAACGTCTTCACCTCGGAGACAACTGTGAGAACAAACATTTACTGACCAAGGCATCCGGTACCCCGCACGACAGATATCAGAGCATTCGCCCTAGCCATTCTTTTCTATTATGCCTACTAAACGTCAGCTTACCATTGTATGTTGTAAATAGGATAGCTCTGATACCGTTAAAAATTGTAAAAGTTTCTGGTGTTGTCCATGTTTTCACTTTCCCCTGTATGTTAACTTCACCACCTTGCTTAGCAAAGGGAATATGAAATGAACATCTTAGAAATACAGTTTTGGGTTGGGGATTTTAAACTTCTCATCTCATAAACCAAACGGGCATTTAATGTTGCACGTGATAGATCGTTGCTCTTCGTATACTTTACAACAGATTGCTGCTCACTTCAGGATAATCTGTAGAATTGTTGCTTGGTATAATTTACGCTTTGAGGGAAAAAAAGTAAAAACGCACGACGAATGATTTATCCGAATGGGACGAAAATCGCTAGATGTGATGTACAATTTACATTGTACTAGTACCGACAAACAAAATATTATAACTTCAGAAAAAATTGATGACCTTTTTAGGAGAAGGAGCTTTATAAATTGAGCAAGTCAATTATGAATTTGTCCACCTGTGGCCTCTATATAAGCAATTATTCGGCTTGTCATTAACTGAATGAGTTGATGAACGTTCTTCGTACGGATATCGTGCCAAATTCCGGCCATTTGGCGCCTTAGATCATCAAAATCCCGAGCTGGCTGGAGGTCGCTGTCCATAATGCTCCAAACGTCCTCAATTGGGAAGACACCCGACGACACGGCTGGCGAGGGTACGTCTGCGTTGGTCATCGAGGCTCAGTTCGAAGCGGGACCCGTCACAGAAGATAATTCTACTCCATTCAATAAAATTCCAGATCGAAAACGTGTCTGGTGAAGCGCCAGGCAGCGGTGGGATACCAACCTGAATCTCGTCCACCATACGGCCCGATCACCAGGAGTGATTGATTGGGATGCCACTTCATTTCATAGGAGGATCCCTTTGGTTGTCAACAGCGGCTCCCCTCCGTCACAGCGGCCCGTCGACGTTATTCTGCCCCCCGTTTTGTTGCCCAACATGGCAAGCCATCCTGTCTTACATTTCAACAAGATAATGCCCGCCCGCATACGACGAAAGTTTCTAATGCTTTCCTTTGTGCTTGCCAAACTCTACCTCTCCCCAGTCGAGAACGTTTGGAGCATTATTATGGACAGGGCTCCCAAACCAACTCGGGATTTTGACGAAGTAATGCGCCAATGCCGGGTGGAGTGGCCGAGCGGTTCTAGACGCTACAGTCTGGAACCGCGCGATCGCTACGGTCGCAGGTTCGAATCCTGCCTCGGGTATGGATGTGTGTGATGTCCTTAGGTTAGTTAGGTTTAAGTAGTTCTAAGTTCTAGGGGACTGATGACCTCAGAAGTTAAGTCCCATAGTGCTCAGAGCCATTTGAACCATTTTTTTAACACGCCAATGCGACAGAATTTGGTACGGTATCCCTCATGACATTCATCAACTCTATGAATCAATGCCAAGCCGAAAAACTGCTTGCATAAGGGCCAAATGGCTCTGAGCACTGTGGGACTTAACTTCTGAGGCCATCAGTCCTCAAGAACTTAGAACTGCTTAAACCTGACTAATATAAGGACATCACACACATCCATGCCCGAGGCAGGATTCCAACCTGCGAACGTAGCGGTCGCGCGGTTCCAGACTGTAGCGCCTAGAACCGCTCGGCCACCTCTGCCGGCGCGTTAAGGGCCAGAAGTAGACCAAGATCTTATTGACTTGCTCAATCTGTGAAGCTCCATCTCCTGAATAAATGATCATAATGGGTTGTTTGTCTGTACATGTTCATCATCACATCTACCGATTTCCGTCCATTCGGATATCTACTTGGTGCGTCCTTTTTTCTCTGCTCCATTTGAGTGCATTTCCTCCTCGTAGAGGTGTCGAGACGCAGGTATATTTTGTAGCTGCTGCTGAGCTACCAATTGCTCACTTTTGCTCTGGAGAGAGGTAACAGGGGCTAAAATTGCTTCTTCATTCTCTTTCAAATCTTCAGCTTTGAAGCCAAAATTCAAACGCCAATAAAATCCTAATTCCCCAAGCTCCTCTGCCAAGGCCACCTGAAGAGTAGTTCTGTTCCTCCTTCTACAACAATATGGAGGCAAAAGGCACAAAGCGTGAAGAAAGACAATATTCGAGTTGCGATCCACTCAACCCGAGGAAGCACTCCGACCAGAGTTCCAAGAACTCTCTCCGTGAATCTATCCAGTACCCAACGTCTTAGGGTCTGACAATAGGTGAAAATCAGAAGCAACGTTTTCAGTTGAAGCGATTCAGATCAATCCCGATCCAAACTATACTACGAATCTGAGTGTTTCATTTTGGTAACTCGAAGTTTCTGCAACTACAGTGGAATTTTTCTCATGATGCGTGCTGCATTACTACCAAAGACTACTAGAAGTCAGTGGATTCTAATATTGTTTCACGCAGCTGTTATTTGCCTGCGTTTCGTCTGTTACAAGATTTGTAGGCGTGTTTTAGTAGTCGTGCAGCAGGAGCCAATTAATGACAAACAAACACCGTACAGGCCAAAGATAAACAAGCCCAGAGAGGAAAAAGAAGTTAAAATAAATCAAGAGGAGCCTCTTATAACTTCAGAGAGTGAATTCCGTCGGCGTCGTATTTATTTGGAAGTTGTGCGAGCACTTCTTAAGGAGTTGTCAAGAACACTAAGCAAGAAGGTCTACCAAGGCACACCTTGTCTTAACGTGCAGACGATTTATTACACAACCCTCATAAACACAAGAATACGGGTCCAGTAAATAAGTGAAGGCCTATAAACAGGAGAGGTTCGGAGTGCAACTGTAGGAATCAGTACGGACTGCTGCAAAAGGTGTGAAACAAGGTAACAAACATTATGTAGAGGTTGCACCTGTTTACGTATTTATCCGGCTCCAGAGAACAATAAAACATAATATAATTTAAAACTACAATCTAACATTATTTACAGTCAATTTCACACTTCATTAGTGCAATGTTCGGCGCCCAGAATGACACCGTCATTAGCTGCAAACAAATCTTCCATGTCACAGGGTTCGCTCAGATTATTGGAAATCAACAAATGTTTAGACTCCTGCTTCGCCCCACATTCACGAAATTCATCACCATAATTCTTCAAATTAGTCTTGCATCTTGTCACCCCTTTTTTCAGTCTGTTAAGGGTCCTGCAACTGCCCTATTGACGATCAGAGTTACCTCAACAGTTGAATCTTCCATCACCAAAGATACTACACTATTACATGTATGAAGTATGCATACAGACGGAACAAGAGAAGTGTTACAGTTAGAAACTATGTGCATGCCTTGGGGCAGCATAAATCACAGCGTGCAAATTACCCAGACTACATTCATCCAGTATTTGAGATTGTGAGCACTTGGCAACTTGCGACAAACTTTATAAATAACTTCAAACCATTACGAAACTTATTCTCGCCGAAATCCTCCACGAAATGACGACAGCAAAAAAGGATATCGTTTCATACATTTTAGCTATTCATATAGTAAAACTTCAGCATGTCAGGAATGAAGTTTTAATTTATTACTTCTTATACACAGCATGTTTTGCGGAGCGTATCGAGATGTACCACTGAATGTACTTGCAAAATTACATCATTGTACGGCGCACAATTCAAGAGATATGACGTCATAAGTACTGAGATCCGTAAGAAAGTAACTGGTTAAAATGGAGCGCAAATTTCCCAAACTCTATTCATCCAGTGTTTGATGATGAGAGCACTTAGCGACTTTTAACAAACATTAAACGTCATTTCAAACCTTTCTCAAACTTTTTTCGCTTACATGCTTAACGTAAACTATTTTAACACATTAATTCATTTTTACCACACATTTGAAGCTGTCTTATGCATGGGAGTTCGACTCTTTAAAGATTAACGGGGGGGGGGGGGGGAGAGGGGGGGGGGTTCACTGGTATATACGGGGTCTCTCTTCTGTGTGACATCGGACGCATTTGTTATGATTTTGTGGAAGATATCTGTAATTTTATTTCCGCACTGCGTAAATGGTATCAGAACAATTAAGTACTGTCACCGTATGTTTCGGCCGGCCGGTGTGGCCGAGCGGTTCTAGCGCTTCAGTCCGGAACCGCGCGACCGCTACGGTCGCAGGTTCGGATCCTGCTTCGGGCATGGATGTGTGTAATGGCCTTAGGTTAGTTAGGTTTAAGAAGTTCTAAGTTCTAGGGGACTGATGACCTCATATGTTAAGTCCCATAGTGCTCAGAGCCATTTGAACCATATGATTCATGCGGCGTGCAGTGTCAACGAAAGACGTCGGTTTGTTCCTAGTTGCAAACGAGATTACTTTTACTTTGAAGGAGGAATTTTACGTGCCTATTCAATAGGGCAGTCCCAAATTAGTCTAGTGCTATATTCAATTTATCGACATGTATTATAAGGGAGAGTAAAACATAAGGAATAGGCAGTACTCCAGTAGCGACCCACATAGTTCTGGCCCGCACTGACGACTACCACCGTGCAGCAGCGATGGGCAGTCGCTGATGGAGTACTGGTTATTCAAATGGCTCTGAGCACTGTGGGACTTAACTTCTGAGGTCATCAGTCCCCTAGAACTTAGAACTACTTAAACCTAACTAACCTAAGGACATCACACACATCCATGCCCGAGGCAGGATTCGAACCAGCGACCGTAGCGGTTGCGCGGTTCCAAACTGAAGGCCTAGAACCGGTCGGCCACAACGGCTGGCAAATAGGTAAACAAATAGCAAAAAAGTATTTTGCATCAAGGTGGAGGTGGACTCACAATTCCTACATTTTTGTATTTTTGCAGCTGAAGGTTTTCACCGTGAATTTCAACGATTGTCTAGCTGTTCACCACCTATAAGCATAGATGTTAAGACAGTTTAGAACAGCCACAGAGAACTGTTGGAACAAACACAGAAGGTACAAGGCAGGGGGTGCGGTATTAGGAAGCCCCAGGGATGCGCCAGGCCAGACATAACGCCTCGGTAGACGTAAACAGCATTCCGGGAACAGCAGCCCACCGAGAAAGCAGTGGGAGCGTACGTGTCTACGCCAGGCGCAACACATAAACACGGCCGACACTACACAGACGCCTAGGGGTGCTAACATTTCACTTCACCCCTTCCGGATGGAGCCTTACCTTCCCAATGGGTACCTGGTGCTCCATCGACGGGAACAGGCAAAATCGAGTCTTCGGTGGTTAAGAATCTTTCTAGCGCTTCAATTATAAGAACTGTAGTATTCAAACGAAACAGTACTCTGTATGCAATTCCCTTTTCCACAGTGAATAATGTTAATCCGTGCCTCATAGCGACGATTCGAAACCTGTATGGTTTACAAGTCGTGATTGACGACAGATAGTAAGCAGATAAAGCTCACTTGTTTTCCCCCGCTGAAACTTGGTCGAATCCTAACAAATGTATTCGTGCAGAACACAGTACGTGCAAATCGTCACAGCACAAACAAACTGGTCTAATGCTACAGCAGCCTTGCATCTGTTTGGCGCTAGATTTACGAATTTTCTCGTAAAGTCACGTATGTGAAAAAGGGGTGGAAGGAAAGGGAGGAAGATAGTCGTGCATCTTCATGACAAAGGTACTTATTTTGTATTTTCACAAAAGTTATCAATCGTAAAGCACAATTATTTCTAGAAGTAATCCTGTTCCTGTTAGATATTAAAAAAATAGGTAACTGTTGCTTTTAATTAAAGCAGTTCTGACAAGAAGAGTGCTGCAGCTAGAACGGCTAAAGCCGAATAAAAAAGATTCTGAAATACGAAGATGAGCCTGTTTTAACAGCCCATCAAGGTCATTTATCTGTGAAACTTGCAGTCTAACAACTCTCTCGATGCAGGAGCGCAAGCAACTGCAGGAAAAAATACCGTGGAACAGATAATTATGACCAGAAGATTCACAAGAATCATAGGTGAGGTAATTTTTGGGAAAAAGTTCAACATTTGCTTGAGTACCACGAATCTTAGTCCTCCCTACTTAACTCTGTTTGGAGGGGAAGAAACACTGCTGTTGCGAATGTGACATACGAGTTATCAGTTATTTCACACTCTCACTCTCTCTCTCTCTCTCTCTCTCTCTCTCTCTCTCTCTCTCTCTCTCTCTCTCACACACACACACACACACACACACACACACACACACAAAGAGAGAGAGAAAGAGTGTGAGAGAGAGAGAGAGAGAGAGAGAGAGAGAGAGAGAGAGAGAGAGAGAAATCCAGAGTACCGCACTACTTAGTCTTATTTCCCAAAATATAAGATAGTTTGTTGCAGTTTCTTGTCTTAGTTATCATCGGAGTGCATATGTGGAACTCCAGTGAAGCTGAAAGTGGTGTTCGTCGTCTATGATCGGGAAGGCAGTGTGCCCTTGATCAGCACTAAGACGTAGCGTCGCTATAAAAGTATCGTTGCTGATTACATCTGAATGCTGCAAGGTCGTTATGGTGGAACAACACACAACTAGGGACTTTACAGTGTGATCAACAAACGTAAGTGTACAACAGGTTATAGTTGTTATTGGCGAGTTTGCTGACCATGGAAAAGTTGTAGTACAATTAAAGAATCTTAAAATTGAAATCATTTCTGCTTATAACAGATTTTTATTTGCTCTAACTGACGAACACAGTTCACAAACAGTTGAAAAAGAGCAAAGTTTTCTAAAATCTCAATTGAATTTACACAAAATGACGCTAACTCTGTAGGGAGATATCAAATCATATGGAAACTGCGTAGATAAACGCAAGAAGATATCCTTTTCTGGACAGCTTGCGAATTCAAAGTTAAAAATAAAAATAATAAATTAAAAGTCAAAATGGCAACTTAATTTGCATATAAGAACAAATAATTAGCGTGCTACTCAGAACATGGACTGCGCTACTGCAGATTGCGACACATTCCCCAAAACCAGCAAAGCGTGTGCCCACCAGCACCAGACAGCGGCCGGGAGACGAATCTTAGTCCTCCCTACTCAACTCCCTACCTTCCAAAAAACTCTGCGTGGAGAGGACGAAACACTGTTGTTGCGAATTTGACATACGAGTTATCGGTTATTACACACACACACACACACACACACACACACACACACACACACACACAGAAGGAGAGAGAGAGAGAGAGAGAGAGAGAGAGAGAGAGAGAGAGAGAGAGAGAGGGGGGGGGGGGGGGGGGGAGAGGGAGAGAGGGAGAGAGAGAGAGTAAGTGAAATTCAGAGTATCGCAGCAGCAACTTCTCACTGTTGTTGTTGTTGTTGTGGTCTTCAGTCCTGAGACTGGTTTGATGCAGCTCTCCATGCTACTCTATCCTGTGCAAGCTTCTTCATCTCCCAGTACCTACTGCAACCTACATCCTTCTGAATCTGCTTAGTGTATTGATCTCTTGGCCTCCCTCTACGATTTTTACCCTCCACGCTGCCCTCCAATGCTAAATTTGTGATCCCTTGATGCCTCAAAACATGTCCTACCAACCGATCCCTTCTTCTAGTCAAGTTGTGCCACAAACTTCTCTTCTCGCCAATCCTATTCAATACCTCCTCATTAGTTACGTGATCTACCCACCTTATCTTCAGCATTCTTCTGTAGCACCACATTTCGAAAGCTTCTATTCTCTTCTTGTCCAAACTGGTTATCGTCCATGTTTCACTTCCATACATGGCTACACTCCATACAAATACTTTCAGAAACGACTTCCTGACACTTAAATCTATACTTGATGTTAACAAATTTCTCTTCTTCAGAAATGATTTCCTTGCCATTGCCAGTCTACATTTTATATCCTCTCTACTTCGACCATCATCAGTTATTTTACTCCCTAAATAGCAAAACTCCTTTACTACTTTAAGTGTCTCATTTCCTAATCTAATTCCCTCAGCATCACCCGATTTAATTTGACTACATTCCATTATCCTCGTTTTGCTTTTGTTGATGTTCATCTTATATCCTCCTTTCAAGACACTGTCCATTCCGTTCAACTGCTCTTCCAAGTCCTTTGCTGTCTCTGACAGAATTACAATGTCATCGGCGAACCTCAAAGTTTTTAATTCTTCTCCATGAATTTTAATACCTACTCCGAATTTTTCTTTTGTTTCCTTTACTGCTTGCTCAATATACAGATTGAATAACATCGGGGAGAGGCTACAACCCTGTCTCACTCCTTTCCCAACCACTGCTTCCTTTTCATGCCCCTCGACTCTTATAACTGCCATCTGGTTTCTGTACAAATTGTAAATAGCCTTTCGCTCCCTGTATTTTACCCCTGCCACCTTCAGAATTTGAAAGAGAGTATTCCAGTTAACGTTGTCAAAAGCTTTCTCTAAGTCTACAAATGCTAGAAAAGTAGGTTTGTCTTTTCTTAATCTTTCTTCTAAGATTATAAGATCACTATTGGCATATAAAATGCACATTAACAAACACGAGGCTGCATGGTGGCAGGGACCTCACATCCGATTAGATACATCAAAGTCATTTGGAACGAAAGCAACTGACTTTCTCGCACTGCGCCGTCTCATCCTTTGATATTCATGCAGAAAGGTAAAAACATTGTGCTCAATTATTCTCTGGGGATGGCAGTGGCGACAAGGCATCCTCTGCCCTCAGCAAGGACAGGCACCGGGTTTGACCACAATGAGATTTATTGACTGCCTTCTGCCAACAGACAGGAACCACAGACCACACCAGAATGCACCCTCCTAGCGAGAAAAACGCACGGCTTTCCTTCCTAGTAGATATGTTTACAATACTTACCATAAAATAACCAAGGAACTGTGGCAGACAAATGAAAAAACATCGATTAGAAATATGTGGCAGTAATATCACAAAGCGATAAAAATAAATCGAAATGGAACAGTATGCACTCTTGGCAAGGCCAACATGTGAACATATGGTATTTTCAATGGATTTTTCACTCAAGTAGTCCGATATTAAAAGCGACAGTGACTACATCATCAAATCTCCGCCATGAGCTACTCCATTATGTTATACAGGGTGATTCAAAAAGAATACCACAACTTTAAAAATGTGTATTTAATGAAAGAAACATAATATAACCTTCTGTTATACATCATTACAAAGAGTATTTAAAAAGGTTTTTTTCACTCAAAAACAAGTTCAGAGATGTTCAATATGGCCCCCTCCAGACACACGAGCAATATCAACCCGATACTCCAACTCGTTCCACACTCTCTGTAGCATATCAGGCGTAACAGTTTGGATAGCTGCTGTTATTTCTCGTTTCAAATCATCAATGGTGGCTGGGAGAGGTGGCCGAAACACCATAACATACCCCCATAAGAAAAAATCGCAGGGGGTAAGATCAGGGCTTCTTGGAGGCCAGTGATGAAGTGCTCTGTCACGGGCTGAATGGCGGCCGATCCATCGCCTCGGGTAGTTGACGTTCAGGTAGTTACGGACAGATAAGTGCCAATGTGGTGGCGCTCCATCCTGCTGAAATATGAATTGTTGTGCTTCTTGTTCGAACTGAGGGAACAGCCAATTCTCTAACATCTCCAGATCTCCAGATCTGTTGAGCGGTCGCCATCTTAGCATCAACTGACGCTGACGCCTAGTCAACAGCGCCTCAAGCGAACAAATGTACAACTAAATGAAACTTTATAGCTCCCTTAATTCGCCGACAGATAGTGCTTAGCTCTGCCTTTTGTCGTTGCAGAGTTTTAAATTCCTAAAGTTGTGGTATTCTTTTTGAATCACCCTGTATTTTAAACACTCCATATTCACACTTCGATGACTGATAACAGAACAAATAACAGCAAACAACTACAATTTAAAGAAAATGTGTAAGGGCTTCGTGCATTAACACGCGTTTTCTCAAGCGAATTTTTCGCTTTTGCGAAGTATCTCCTTAATTAAGACTTTGAATCTACTGGTAACAACTTCCTGTTAGACGTACTGTTTTTTCAGAGACTTGTGCTTAGATTCGTTGACCTTGAAACATCGATTTGCCTATAACTCTGTGTTTTAAATCACTTTTATTCGGTTTTAGATGCTCCAGTTGTGGTATTCCCCTCGTAATATACAGTGTCCAGTCACATTAATGTGATCAACTGTCAAAAGCCTAAATAATCAACTTCTGCAGCATGAACAACTGCGAGCAGAAAGCCAATGAGGTTCTGCGAGATACAGACAGGTATATGCAGCCATGGCTGACTCCAGGGACGTGGCCCACTGTGCTATATTTCTCGGTTGAGAATCTATGGCACTAACAGTCCGATCGACGTGGTCTCACAGATTCTAGACTGGGTTTAAATCCAGTGAGTTTGATGGCCAGCTGAGTAGAGTAAACTCATTTGATGCTCTTCGAACAACGCTCGTACACTGCGAGCTGCGTGGCATGTTGCATTGTCCTGCTGGTAGACGCCATCGCGCTGGGAATAAATAGCTGCATATAGGGGTGGACATGGTAGTTAAGGATACACGAATACTTGTTGATTCATTGTGCCTTCGAAAATGACGAGGTCACTCATGGATGATGATGACTGGAATCCCACGAAAATATCCCCCAGACCTGCTCCACACTAGATCCTTCCAGCGGTTGTTCCAGGGTGTTTGCCATGTGTCCGATGGAGCATAAAATCTGATTCATCTGAGAATAGCACCGTTCGTCACTCAGTGGACGTTCAGTTGCAGTATTGGCGTGAAAACTCAAGCCTTCGTCGCCGGCTAATAGCTGTCAGAATGGGTGCATGAAACAACAGCCTGCTGCGGGCGCTCATACGCAGCAACGATCGATGAACTGTCACTGAGGAGACACTGACGGTAGCTGTGGATGTTCTGTACAGTTGCTCAACAGCTGCACGTCTTTTCGCAAGTACATATGTCTGCAACCATCGTATAGCCCTGTCATCAATGGCCCGCCATGTGCCACAGTTGCCTCGGTGGCATTCTACTGCTGCCACGAGCCGTCTATGAGTGGTTATTCCACGTTGACAGACAACAAGTGGTTGTCACATTAATGTGTCTGGACTGTGTAGATAGTGGATTCCTTTATTTAGGTGCTAAATTTGAGTCACAAAATTGCGAATGGCCAGGAAGTTATAAGTTAAAGGTTTATCTCCTTAGCCATTGCAATAAATCATCTGAGATTGACTGGAACTGCATATTCTCTCCAGCACTATAGGGTGCAAGATTAAACAGTAATAAATCTCCATCACACAGTGTGTAAGTGTTATCCACCACTTATGAGTAGGCTAACTCAGCATGTGATTAAAGAAAGTTGAGTAATGTAAGTTAAAAGAAGCATTTCTAAATAAATTTTTTTGCTAATTACGTAAACACCATTTTGGGCCCTACGTATTAGAGATAGACAATTGCCACACTGCAGCTAAATTTGATTGGTAGGTAACTATTTATTAATGGCTATTCTGGAAATATTCACAATCAATTCTGTGTTGTACTGTACATCTTGACTCATTTCATATCCCCAAGGGCCCTAACTCATTAGGAAACTACGATACATGTATATATTTACGTAAGTGTGAATGTCAGAGAAAATGGGATGGTATGCTGAAAAGCAGCCGTGCATAGAATATGCTAGTGGAAAGTGGGTTAGTTCTTTCGTGGCTTTTCTCTGGGGACGTTTCATTTTGTGGAGTGCTACGTTTCTGACCTCTGATATAATATTCCTTAGTAGTCAAGAAAAGTACAGCTGGGTCACGCAAGTCGGAGAAGAGACAGAAAGAAGACTACAGTAAGTCAACTTCGGCCGAGTAGATGGGTCCGGGCTTTTCTCATTACAGAGAGAGGCCTGCCAACTATTCCACCTGAGGCACTCGCTGGCTCGTGGTCCGTCCCACAAATGGAGCAAGTCCTCGTGCATTTGAGGAACGAAGTCGGCCCTGATGATCGAAGAAATTTCGCAAATAATTTTTCTTCGCTCCAACCTATTTAGTGTCCTGGTGTCAAATTACACTCGGAAATTAAAAATGGATATAAAAATAATGACATATATTCTAAGGAAAAGAACAAAAACAAAAAAGGAACGACGCACCACGAAGAAATTATTCAAATTAGAAGGTGATCGGTGTATCTGGTATACATGTACAAACATATGATTACAATTTCAGAAAAATTGGATCATTTATTCAAGAGACAAAGCTTAAAAAATTGAATAAGTCAGTAAGGCATCGGTCCAACTCTGGCCCTTATGCAAGCAATTATTCGCCTTGACACCGATGGATAAAGTTGTTGCTGGATGTCATCCGGGGGATATCGAGCCAAAGTCCCTCCAATTGGCGCGTCAGATCGTCAGTATCCCGAAATGGTTGGAGGGCTCTGTCCATAACGCTCTGAACTTTCTCAATTATGGAGAGATCCGGCGACTTTGCTGGCAAGGGAGTGGTTTGGCAAGCACCAAGACAAGCAGCAGAAACTCTGGCTGCCTGCGGGCGGCTGTTATCTTGCTGAAATGTAAGCCCAAGATGGCTTCCCATGAAGGCCAACAAAACGGGGCATAGACTATCGTCGATGCACCGCTGTGCTGTATGGGTGCCGTGGATGACAACCAAAGGGGTCCGGCAGTGAAAGGAAGTGGAATTCCAGAATATCATTCCTGTATGTCACGCCGTACCGCGGGCGACACTCAGGTTGGTATCCCATCGCTGTCCGGTGTGTCTCCAGACACGTCTTCGCTGGACATAGAGGCTCAGTTCGAAGCGGGATTCATCACTGAAGGCAATTCTGTTCTAGTCAAAGCGGTTCCAGGCCCGAATGACCAGCGAAGATGTGTCTGGAGATGCCCTGTTTCAGGTTGATAATGCTAGATGAACTACCCCGTGGTGTTCCTGCCATGGGAGAGTTTCGTCAATTTCAATACTCTTTTCACAGCTACGTGTTAGCCCATTTTGTAGCAGAAGGATATACACCATTCAGTTACAATTTTATATTATTTTTCTTCTTCCTTTACATTGTCCCGAAGTCACAGAGTTCGACTTCCCTGATGATGGATATCTTCCCTACCGCCATAGTCGCCGGTTCACCTAGGGCAGGTTACAGTTCCTGTATGTAATACACAGAATCTTTCACGACGATTAGTGCTGGTAAATACGAGGGTTGTTCAAAACGTAAGTTCCGATCGGTCGCGAAATGGAAACCGCTGGGAAAATCCGGTAAAGCTTTGCACAGATGTATTGGTCAGTGTCTCTAGTATGCCCGTCGATCGTGTCGCGTCGCTCTTTTCAGTTTTGAGTGAGCAGTGAGTACGTAAAGATGCCTATGGAATAGCGTCTCCCGCCAAGTATGAAGGCCTGGTTAGACATTTCGCCTGTGTCATGCAGCCCACATAACACAACAGTCGAGCAGTTCCTTCTTCATGCCAATTCTTGGCCGCACACTGCAGGGGCAATGAAGATGCTCCTGCACCGTTTCCGATGAGAAGTGTTTGATCACCCACAATACAGTCCGTAATTGGCTCCCCCTGAGTCTCATCTCTGCTCACAAGAACCGCTGGCTATAATGACACAATTTTTCCACAGAAAACGAGCCGCAGACCAGTGCGCCTGCTTATGACTAGGACATTGGAAAGTTGATACAACACTACGACAAAAGTCGAAGTTGGAGCGGCGACTATGTAGAGAAGTAGGTGGCAGGTGTAACTAACTGTTGCAAATAAAACGTTTCTGGTTTTCACTGTGGTTTCCAATTCGGCATCGATCGGAACTTACTTTCAGGACACTCGCTTATTTTGGATGGTATTAGTATGGACTAGTTCGAGTAAAACGTTCCATATAACACTGCCAATTTTCATTCGTTACAAAAATACGATATTGAAGTGATCGTGGCTTTTCAATTATTTTAAAAAACAGTCATCGCCCCACGACACACCATGTGTTCACAGCAAAAAATACGGCTGTTGAGATGCAGCTCAAAAAATGCAAAAGATATCAAAGGAAAATTTTAAGTTCAAAGTTGAGTTTCAGGAATTCTATCTCCAACCTCAATGCACTTTCAATTCTGTTGACATCAGCACGAGTAGCTCTGCTGAGGTCGTCTTGGGGTTGTTTCACAAGAGCAGCGCTACTCGTACCGAACCAGTTCGTCTATTGTGTTTACGTTTCCTTTGTACACTTCGCCTTCAATACCATACCAATAGGCAAGAATCGTAAGGGAAATGTTACGCGACTAGAATGTGCAGGGGCTCCGACGTAATGGAAGAGCATACCCTACCTTGTAACCATATGAACCTCTTCTAGTAATGCTGGAAGCTCACTTTCAACAATGTCCAGTTAATGGAATGCAGTAGGGCGTTGCAGTAACACAACAGGCTCAAGCAGCTGATTATCTATCACGCACCACCACAGCATTTGCAGAGAAACGTTCTTGAAAATATGTCTCAAATAAAGAATTTAGGTTTTCGTCAGACTACCGATGTGAGTTACGAGTGTTATTGATACATAAAAAATATACCACTTACAATACAAGGAGATGCCTGTTTCTTTTAACTTAACGGAAATCACTTACGCAATTACCGGAAGAAAATTGGTATAAAGTATCCATCGTACAGTGGCTTGTGGAGTACGTATGTAGAGAAAGGTGTACTGCAGAACCTAACAGGTGGATATCGTTACAGTAATGGTTGTCGACCAGTTCAGCTGGACAAAACTGACAAATGAAAGTGTGCTGCATACAAAAGCCGCACGGTTCATCCAAATTCCACAACATCCACAGACTGCATTTCTGACACACACACACACACACACACACACACACACACACACACACAGACAGAGAGAGGGGGGGGGGGAAGAGACAGGGACAGGGGGGACGTAAAAATAATAACGAAAAAAAGAGAGAGCCAACTGCACTGTAAAATTAATATCACGAACCCAGTGCAACGGCCAGAAAATATTTTGTCCGGTGCTCGCAAACAGAATCAGCGCACGCATCAATGAAGCCGACAATTGCGTTACCGGCCGTGACGACTGGACGCAACGCGACGCCTGTGAACAGCGCGAAATCACAGGTTTGCCGTCCCTACCGTTTCAATCGCGAGCTGATCGAATTCAATTTCGCTATGGCGTGCGTTCCCTACACACGGCTGCTAGCGAAATCCACCTTTATGTACGACACAGAACGATCTGTTCTACGTTCCCGCAGTCCCACGACATGTACGAATAACCTAGCGGTAAATCGTATTACTGTACCGGAACGGGTACTTACAATGTTAACTGAGAATTCAGCTTCAGCACCCGTTCAGTTAAGAAGGGGTTGGGGGCGGTACTAGTTACGCCCATAACTAATCAATACTTAAACGAGAGTTTCTTTATGGTCCTATGATTGTAGAAGACATCGGCAAGTACCATACGTAATCCGCTAACCTAAACAGCTCCCCACAATACGATAACAGCGAGTAGGAAAATGGTTCTAACGAAGATAGTGCTGACGAGTGCACCATATGGCCCGGTAGTGAATTGTGGGAGTAGCGAGAAGAATGTGAGTCCTGAGAGCGAATCTGGCTTCCCCGTGAGTACTTAGGGGAATCACGAATATTTTCACGTAAAACTCAGCATTTCCTTTATTAAATATTATTTGTTTAAGTCCAATTTTGACATTAAAAATACGAGGAGGAGTCTAGGGGTCATCAGGACGTGTTTTTTCTTTTTGTCGTGTTCTGACTGGTTTGATACGGCCTGCCACGAATTCCTCTCCTGCGCCAATCTCTTCGTCACAGACTAGCAGTTACGACCTACGTCCTCATTTGTTTGGTGGATGTATTCCAGTCACTGTCTTCCTCTACAGTTTTTGCCCTCTACAGCTCCCTCTAGTATCACGGATGTCATTCCCTGAGGTCTTAACAGATGTCCTAACACTTTGCCTTCACTCTATCGGTGTCCGCAGCTCGTAGTCTTGCGGTAGCGTTCTCGCTTCCCGCGCACGGGGTCCCGGGTTCGATTCCCGGCGGGTTCATGGATTTTCTTTGCCTCGAGATGACTGGGTGTTGTGTGTCTTTCATCATCATTGACTCGCAAGTCGGCGAAATGGCGTCAGCTAAAAACGACTTGCAATTTCGGCGGCCGAACACCTCGCATGGGGTCTCCCGGCCAACAATGCCGTACGATCATTTCATTTCACTTTGTCAGTGTTTTCCAGATATTCCTTTCCTCTTCGAGTCTGCACAGAACCTTCTCATTCCTTACGATATCAGTCCACCTAATTTTCAAAATTCGCCTGTAGAACCGCATCTCAAATGCTTCGACTTTCTTCTCTTTCGGTTTTCCCACAGTCCATGTTTCACTACCACACAATGCTGTGCTCCAAACAACATTCTCAGAAATTTCATCCTCAAATTAAGGCCTATGTTTGGGTAACTCGTAGACTTCTCTTGGCCAGGAATGCCCTTTTTTCCAGAGCTAGTTTGCTTTTGATGTCCTTGCTCCATCCGTCGTTGGTTACTTTGCTGCCTAGGATTTGACGTTAAGTTCACGCTGTTCTCATTTCTGCTACTTCTCATTACTTTCATCTTTCTTCGATTTACTCTCAGTCCATATTCTGTAATCATTAGACTGTTCATTCCATTCAGCAGATCATACAATTCTTCTTCACTTTCACTCAGGCTAGCAATGTTATCAGCGAATCGTATCATTGATATCTTCTCACCTTGAATTTTACTTCCACTCCTGAACCTTTCTGTTATTTCCGTCATTGCTTTTTCGATGAATAATAGGGGCGAAAGACCACATCCCTGTCCTATATACTTTTCAATCCGAGCACTTCGTTGTTAGTTGTCCACACTTATTATTCGCCCTTGGTTCTTGTAAATATTTCCATCCGCTGTGGCCGAGCGGTTCTAGGCGCTTCAGTCCGGAACTGCGCTGCTGCTACGGTCGCAGGTTCGAATCCTGCCTCGGGTATGGATGCGTTAGATGTCCTTAGGTTAGGTTAGGTTTAAGTAGTTCTAAGTCTAAGGGACTGATGACCTCAGGGCTTAGAGCCATTCTTGTTTTGTAAATACTGTATATTGCCCGTCTCTCCACTAGCTTATCCCTATTTCTCTCAGAACTTCGAACATCTTGAACCATTTTACATTGTCGAACGCTTTTTCCAGGTCGACAAATTCTATGAACGTCAGAATTGCGTGTCTGGTTCCTTTACCTTTCTAAACCAAAACTCATTATCATTTAACATAACCTCATTTTTTCCCATTCTTCCTTATATTATTCTTGTCAGCAACTTTGATGCTTGAACTGTTAAGCTGATTGTGCGATAATTCTCGCACTTGCCAGCTCTTGCAGTCCCGAAAGTCAGATGGTATATCGCCAGACGTGTACATTCTACACACCAACTTGAATAGTCGTTTTGTTGCCACTACCTCAAAGCTTTTAGAAATCCTGATGCGTGTTATCCATCCCTTCTGCTTTATTTCATCATAAGTCTTCTAAAGCTCTCTTAAATTCTAATACTGGATTCCCTATCTCTTCTAAATCGACTCCTGTTTCTTCTTTTATCACAGACTCATTTCCCCTCATAGAGGCCTTCAATGAACTCTTTCCAATCATCCGCTCTCTCTCCTGCCTTTAACAGTGGAATTCCCCGCTACCACCCTCGCTTTTAATGTCACCAAAGATTATTTTGACTTTTCTATATGCTGAGTCAGTCCTTTCGACGATCAATTTTTTTTCGATTTCTTCACATTTTTCATGCTGCCATTTCGTCTTAGCTTCCCAGCACTTACTATTTATTTCATTCCTCAGCGACTTGTATTTCTGTATTCCTGAATTTCCCTGAACATTTTTATACTTTCTTCTTTCATCTATCAACTGAAGTATTTCTTCTGTTACCCACGGTTTCTTCGCAGTTACCATCTTTGTACCTATGTTTTCCTTCCCAACTTCTATGATGACCCTTTTTAGAGATGTCCATTCCTCTTCAACTGTACTGCCTACTGCGCTATTCCTTATTGCTGTATCTATAGCGTTAGAGAACATCAAGCGTGTTTCGTCATTCCTTGTACTTGCGTATCCCACTTCCTTGCGTATTGATTCTTCCTGACTAATCTCTTAAACTTCAGCCTACTCATCATCATTACTATATTGTGATCTGGATCTATGTCTACTCCACGATACGCCTTACAATCCAGTATCTGATTTTGGAATCTTTGTCTGACCATGATGTAATCTAATTGAAATCTTCTCGTATCACCCGACCTTTTGCAAGTATACCTCCTCCTCTTGTGATTCTTGAAAAGAGCATTCGCTATTAATAGCTGAAATTTATTACAGAACTCAATTAGACTTTCTCCTTTCTTATTATTTGTCCCAAGCCCATATCATCTTATAACCTTTTCTTCTATTCCTTCTCCGACAACTGCATTTCAGCCCCCCCCCCCCAATGACTATTAGATTTGCATCTGCCTTTAAGCACTGTATTACCATTCCAGTATCCTCATGTATTCTCTGTGTCTCTTCGTCTCCAGCTTGCGACGTCGGCATGTGTTCCTAAGCTATCGTTGTCGGTGTTGGTTTGCTGTCGATTCTGACGAGAACAACCCATTCACTCAACTGTCCACAGTTAACCACTCTCTGCCCTACCTTCTTTTTCATAATGAATCCTGCTCCCGTTATACTATTTTCTGTTGCTGTTGATGTTACCGTATACTCACCAGACCAGAAATCCTCGTCTTCTTTCCATTTCAATTCACTGATCCCTACCATACTTAGACTGGGCCTTTCCCTTTTTACGTTTTCTAGCTTTCCTGCCACGTTCACACTTCTGACATTCCATGCCTGGACTCGTAGAACGTTTTCGTTTCGTTGGTTATTTAGTATTTTTCTCATGGTCTCCTCCCCTTTGGCAGTCCCCTCCAGGAGATCCGAATGGGGGACTACTCCGCTATCTTTAGTGAATGGAGAGATTATGGTGACATTTTTCAATATTACAGGTCACATGAACCGTGGACACACGTTATGTGCCTTTAGTGCAGGTGTTTCCATTGTCTTCTGCATACTCATGCCGTTGATCATTGCTGATTCTTCCACCTTTAGGGGGTTTCCCACCCCAGGGACAAGACAGTGCCTTGAACCTCTGTCTGATCCTCCGCTCTCTTCGTAGAATGAGGGTGACTTCTTTGGCCGGAAGCCTTCGGCCGCCAATGCTGATTATTAATCAAAACTTAGGAGGTGGCGGGTTGCCAACTCGAGACCGTGGACGTTTTGATTACTAATCAAAGAGGTTAACCCTAGACCAGGGATCTTATCGGCGCTTTAATACCATAATATCGCCATGCGGTAAACCAGTTAACTCATTAAACAAATAGCCGGCCGAAGTGGCCGTGCGGTTCTAGGCGCTGCAGTCTGGAACCGCGAGACCGCTACAGTCGCAGGTTCGAATCCTGCCTCGGGCATAGATGTGTGTGATGTCCTTAGGTTAGTTAGGTTTAACTAGTTCTAAGTTCTAGGGGACTAATGACCTCAGAAGTTGAGTCCCACAGTGCTCAGAGCCATTTGCACCATTTGAACCATTAAACAAATAAATAAATATCGTTTAATTCCCGAACATGCACGTAGAACTAGGAGATCTTATGATGTAAGCAAAAGATTTCGGCCGAGCACTAATCTCGCCGATCGTCGGTGACATTTACTCGGAGCCTGTTTGTACGTTATAGTCAGTTTTACATGCTCTCGAAATTAACAAACTTTGTGATATGAATCGTTCCATACTGTTAAACTGTGACTGTTTTACAGTGTTTGTTAATAGACGCATCGTAATTTCATCCCGGCGCTTATTTTTAGTAAATTAGCTATCGCATGTCCACTTACAATCACAGGTAGCCAACTTGCATCTTCTGAAATATCCAAGGCACGACAAGAACTGCTTCGAGGGATAACATCTACAAGAGATTTGCCGAAAACGGGTAAGAGCAGAGTTTCGCGCTACCAAAACTACGGTTCAGTAGATTCGGTACAGTGCACAAATGAGTGGTAAATCGTAGGATTACCAGCACTGATGGCACTGGTAGGGAAAGAAGTATAAATGAATGTGTGAGAGAAGGGTTCTCTTTGTCTGTTTGTTTAACAAATAATCAGAATTGCACATAGTTCTTTGCTAGCCCAATGTGTATTTTGTATCATTACAAAATATAAATTGCATTTTGTAAGTAATAAAAAGTAGCTGCTCGCGGAACTTCTGTAACCAAAGCAATTACTTTTGATTCAAGTACCGTTTACATCGACAAACAAAAAAAATCTATAGAATTATTGTTATTTTGTAATCAATTGAACATTCTTCATCATGACAAAGTCAAGAGTTCTCTTTTATTATTGACAAATGTGAAAGTTGCTTGTCAATAACAGAAACATGTTTTATATAAGTTCGACGAGCTGTTGAAGCGATGTTTTGTGTAGTTTTATTTTGCCGTTTTCTATTACACCTTTTTGTTGAGGAAATTGCGTTTACTAGCGCTATATGATGTATCTGTTTTGTTTTCTGTATTTTTACTACAGTATCCCTCCGTTCCACGTTACAGAGCAACAATTTTCGAATAATACCTAAATTAAACAGTGAAAATGTCAACCTTTCTATAAATAGTGTTTATTCTCAAGTAACAGTCAGGAGAATAACTATGTAGAACAAACATGTTCCGTAGTTTACTTGGCCCTTTATATATCCCCACTTAGTTTCTAGACGACTCACCGGTCCCAGTTTTTAGGGGAATCTGCTGATCGCATGCATAAAGAAAGCAATCGTTGTGAGGTAGCGCCTGGAACGTAATGCAACACGTCCTACATATAGGTAACGCGGGTACGACCTTAACGGACGAAAGCTATCAGGAAAAATAACGTAGTCTGTGCTTACTTATGGTAGTCTCTGGTAATCTGCGGTAGTTTTACAACTCTATCAGCAGCTCATGGTGTTGGAATTATGGAGCTTTTAAATTCAACTTTCAGGTCTGCTACAAGTGATGTACCGGATTATAATTTATAACGCTTTTATTTTTCTTTCTTTGGATCACAAAGGTTCTGGACATTATACACAGACCACAGGTCTTCAGTAACCTAAAGTATTTTCATAACTCTAAGTATATGCAACATTGTCAACGTTATGAGGTAGGGAAAGGCATCTTTAACGAAGGAGAACAAACGAGAACGAGGAAAGTTACTACACCGGAAAAGATTCTAAGTGCGGCGTGCGTAATCGCTGATGAAGCGGAGCCCGCGTAAAGCAAACGACCATGTAACAGCCGCGACTCTGCAGCTCACGAGGCCGGTTTGCTTGAACGTTCCGATTACACGCCACTTATGACGGCGGTTATTCCCGCCGTGGCATATAAAGATGGCGGAGTGGAGGGACGTGGAAACCAGCGAAGGAGGCGTGCTCGTTGCGGAGGCACTTACCAGCTATCTACGACGGGCGCGGCAATTTTCATTAAAGGCGGCGGCTCAGCTCCCGGCGACGGGAGGAGGAAAGTCTCTGGCCAGAGATAATAGCCGACGCTGTCGCCTCGTTTGTTTTTGGTTTTGTGAGAGCTGCCAGGCAGCGGCGACGAACGCAATCCCACGAAGCGGCAGGCGAGGAGTCGCGGGCCGCTTAATGCCGACCAATTTGTCACGCGGACCTCGGGCAAAAGGAGAAGCGGAAATATTTACCGCGGCCGCTGTTCTCTTCAGAGCTGCTCGCTGTTGTTCATTACCCGAATGTAATCTCCAGCTACGCCTGTGGCACCAAGGCAGGAAGCCAGAAGGTTGGATCACGATTTGAAATGCTGCTCGGTGGAGAGGCAATTCATTACAGCTCTGAAAGAAGACACTTAGACAATTTATGCATTTGGAACGGAGGAAATCTTCGACAGCACACAGCAGCTTATCTGCAGAGATGTAGAAGGACCACAAGATCGTAGGTTTCCGTGGCCTGAGTGAACTTCAATAAAATAGTTCTTCAAAATCAGATCCTCCACTTATGGTCGAAACGATGGGATGATGCCCAAAGAGCCAGGCGCACCGATGGTTTTCTGCCAAATATAAAAGATAAACTGGCAGTGAAGCACCTGACTGCCTCAAGAAACATGACACATTTCTTGACTCTGTAGGTCCATCTTTTTTGAGATGGTTGCGAGACGTCGGTTGTTCAGTACAGAATGCCAAATCAAACAACTTTCAGCTGTCCAAGTTTCCAAACCGTTATTTTATCGAGCTGCCAGTTTCGGCGATTTATTTGGTAGTGGTATGTTCCTATGGGAACAAACTGCTGACGTCATCGGTGCCTAGGCTTACACATACTTAATTTAACTTACACTAACTTACGCTAAGGACAACACACACGACCATGCTAGAGGAAGGACTCAAACCTCCTACCGGGGAGGGTGGGGGGGGGGGAGCCTCGAGAACGTGGCAATGCGCCCTAGACTTTGCGGCTATCCCGTGCGACTGCGATTTATTACGCCATCTTCAGGCCCCTAACCGACGTGTAGGTCAATGGTGGCCACTAAAAGTGCAGCATCATGAAGACCGCTTGCAACAAACGTCAAATTAGTATGGACTAACGTTATGATAGGATATGGAGATAAACAGGGTGGCCCAAGGGAAATGGTCAATATTCAGAGATATGACAGGAACGCTCATTAGGAAGCAAAGAAGTCGGCCGGAGTGGCCGAGCGGTTCTAGGCGCTACAGTCTGGAACCGCGCGACCGCTGCGGTCGCGGGTTCGAATCCTGCTTCGGGCATGGATGTGTGTGATGTCCTTAGGTTAGTTAGGTTTAAGTAGTTCTAAGTTCTAGGGGACTTATGACCTCAGGAGTTGAGTCCTATAGTGCTCAGAGCCATTTGAACCATTTGAAGCAAAGAAACTTCACAAGGGCGGAGGACCTATTCCAGATTGTACTGGATCGAGATAAACAATCCTCTGAGATGGAATTACTTGTAGGTGAATAATGAGCTCGCCCCACACTGGGATCAAATAATTCAGTGACATTAATGACTATCGAAACCACAAATTAAAAGGTTATGACACCAACGAAGTGATAAGCAAAGGGAACAGATTGGTTGGGTGAATAAAAGTGCAGCATCATGAAGACCCCTTGCAACAAACATCAAATTAGAATGGACTAACGTCATGATAGGATATGGAGATAAACAGGAGATGACTGCATTTATTTCAGTAACTTTCACACACAAAACAAAACAAAAGAATTACAAGTTTCATGACCGATATGACTGGGCGTAGACACGTTTCAGTTATTAAGGGAAATGAGGGGGTGCGGGAGAATGAATCTCACCATTTTTCATAGCCATTCGTGTATGGTGATGAAGGCGGTAGGTGGTGTGTCGGGATGGCCCGTCGCCCCTTACCTGTGCGCAGCACCTGTGCAGTGAAGGCCCGGAGCGGTCTTCACGTTGACTGGTCGCTGTATGTTGCAGTAGCTGAAGCACCGTCATAGCGGTGTCAGCAGGCAGATGTTGGCAATGGACGCAAGAGCCACCATGTCATCTTGCTTCTGCGCTGTCTCAACAACTCCCCTCCTCCCTCGATTTCTCAGCTCAACTACTCCTCGAAATTTTCCTTCACTCAACTTTGTCCCTGGCAGACTAAATTTGCAGTGCCGCCCAATGGCAGATCACCGTTTCATGACCACGCCGCCCCCCCCCCCCCCCTCCCCAGTGCACGATGGAACTTTCCTGCCTTGCGTGGGTTGGTGCGTGTCTCGGGAATTGTTGTCTTACTCACAATTTACTGTCGTGACTATTTCCAGCGTTGGTCGAACATCGTTTCGATATTTTTCTGCATTCCTAAGTTGCCGTGAAAGCAGCCACACAACACAGCCACGGCTATCTCTGCGTGAGGCCTGGACATCTCGAGTTCGTGCTTCGACTAAGAACCTGCTGGTGCTTATGATTTATAAGCAGTGTCCTTCCTATACAGAAAACATCTTTTTAAGCACGCTTCTTACGTAGTTCTTTAGTCTCAAACACCTTCCTGTGCGGGTTCTTGTCGCTTTGTGTGTACGCTCCATCCCAGAGCCTGTGGGGTACTTCAATTCTCTACACCTTCTCGCTTTTTAATGGAGGTAAAAACGGCTCCTGCCAGCCAGAAGAATTCACACCTTTAGTGTGCATTCTTGACGCTCCATCCCAGTGGCCGGAGGGGCCCATCAGTTGCCGATAGGCTTCTCATTGTCCACAAGGCTCTTCGTAAGGCGTCCATTCTTAAGGGAGTTGAGGGCATCCTCTTGCCTACTCGCTGTGTGTTTGAAGAGTGGCATCTCGAGCGCTCGCCACATGGAGTCAGCCTCTCTCCTAGGCCGCTGACTTTGTGCGCCAGGGACCAGTGGCCTCCGGCAGAGGTATCACAAAATGTACATTGGTATTTGTTTTCTGTATCGTTCACTACATTGTTATGTTTGCACAAATGTACATACACACACGTACAATAGTTAATAAACATTGAAATATGCGTATAACAACGTATCAATTGAAAAATACGTGTTTTTATCACATTCACCTCTAAGGGTTACCCTACTGTTCGCTGTAACTTCTCTGTTGCATGTTAAACTATCTGCATTGCCATGTGAATTGCCTACTATGAATGTTCCAAATATGCATACTTGACTTTATTTCAATTACTTTCCAAGATGGGTGGTTTGAGAATGGACACAATGGTTCAAATGGCTCTGAGCACTATGGGACTTAACTTCTGAGGTCATCAATCCCCTAAAACTTAGAACTACTTAAACCTAACTAACGTAAGGACATCACACACATCCATGCCCGAGGAAGGATTCAAACCTGCGACCGTAGCGGTCAGGCGGTTCCAGACTGTAGCGCCTAGAACTGCTCGGCCACTCCGGCCGGCTAATGGACACAATGTCCGAAACTAGTCACCACCACTAAGTAAAGGATATTTCTCAATACAACATACGACGGAATTCTAACCATTTATTTCAATAAAATTTCGTTATTTGGTATCCTTCCTGGTATTGCACGTTTAGCGGCCAGCAGAGAATTCAAACGATTAGGTATGCTCCAGGAGTTATTTAGTGATTTGGGAAAAAAATTTGTCCGAGTTTTTGTGGCCAAACGAAGAGGGGGAAATGGACAAAGGGGTATCAAATTGACCAGCATGAGGTCTAATTTTGCAAATAAACATTTATTCGCTTGAAAGTGATAGGCCAATTAAGAAAACAGTAATTAGTGATTTCAGGGAAAAATGAAATATCTGCTAGCTATATTAATGAAGTGTCAATAAGTTTATCTCTTGAAGTCTTAGTATCATGCACATAAAAAGTTACAGCGGTGTAGAAATTGTGGAATCCTTTCTTTCATGTTTCGAAAAAATAAATAGCAAGTTACAGCATAAACTAAAACTTCTCTGCTTTTTATTAACCTGCGTACCCTTAATAAAAATAATAATAATAATAATAGAATACCGATCGGTATTTAAATACATACTATTTCTGCTTTCTGAAGAAAACTTGAATGTAAAAAATTGAAAAAGAAGGGTAAAATGTTCTGTGAAATGATTTCCCTAAAAGTAAGAAATAAAAAAGGTTAAAGAAACATTTCAAGCTCCTCATTTGCTTTAAGTGACTTCGAGCATCATTTAAAGGGGAGTCAAATGTTTCTCTAATCTGTTTTACTTCTTACTTTTAGGCAAATTATTTCATTAAGCATTTGAGCTTTTTTTTGTAAAATATTTAAAATAACTTATGTTTTTCAGAGTTACTGCAGTTTGAGATTTCGCTACTGAAAATACAGCAATTGACTACAGAGACGAAAATGCAAATTAAAAAAAAAATCAAATGTGTGTGAAACCTTATGGGGCTTAACTGCTAAGGCCATCAATCCATAAGCTTACACACTACTTAACCTAAATTATCCTAAAAACAAACACACACACCCATGCCCGAGGAAGGACTCGAACCTCCGCCGACAGTGAAAGTGCTAACTACTATTTTAAAGGTGTACTAGAGTAGGGACCTATTTGTGCTGTCGGTTTGAGAGTAAACAATATCTTTTTCTTTCATACCATTCAAGTTTCCGGGAGAGGGAAATACAAAGTAGTGATGAACCTGACCAGACCCGAGTGCAGCGTTTTGTAATAAAATTTTTCTTCGTATGTAAGGAGAATGGAGGCAAAAGAAAACAAATGCCCGCTGCCCCGAGCGGGCGGCCGCCTTGCAACCGAAGAGGGGCGGAGCAGAAGGAACGGCGCATAACAGCGGACCGCTACTCACCTGAATGAACATTCGCGCGGGCGGCTTTTGTGCTGCGGAGAATAAATTGAAGGAAAAGAATGCACAGGGGAAGAAAGGACGCGGGGGCAGCGCCTGATGTGAATAAGACACGGCCCTGGGGGGCGACTGCATGAATATCAGCGTCCGTCACAATGCGCGCCTGATGGATGGTTTACCCGCGGCAGCAGCTCGGTCGACCCCAGTTTGTTTGCGCGGCAGGTGTCTGCCAGCCGAGAGCCAATGAGAGCAACCGACTCCAAAATAGCGTGTCCCTCTCACAGAACGTACTTCTCCCACCCGACCTCTGCTATTCTAAAGGGTATTCATAAGAGCCTCCGGAGTTTCAGAAGACGACTGCGCGAAATCTATTACACATAGAGAATAATGCCACATATTCGTGGATACAACATCTCTCCAAATTCCGATTCGCAATAGATACCATGATGTAGTTTCACCAGGGGACACGCGTGTCAGGACTTGTAGATGAATCTTCCACTCCGTACTGTTGCATCAAATTAGTTCGCGCCTGCAGATAGGCAACCTAATGAACTGATTTCGAAAGCGGGCGGCTGTTGCGCCTTGCCAGGCAATTCAGGTCAGTGATGAATTGCATTCACGTATTGCGGGGCCGCCTGAATTTGCATTCGCAACGGCGTGATTTGCAAACTTCGATGCTAATTAGCACGGGAACAGTGAAACTTAACGATTTCTTTCTTAACAATTAGTTCTCAGCACAAGCCAACCTGCAACACCCTTACATGCTTTTCACACAGTTTCTGATTACCTTGCATATACATAAATGATTTGACGGACAGGGTGAGCAGCAATCCGCGGCTGTTTGCTGATGTCTGTGGTGTACGTAGGATGAAACAAGATGACTTAGACAAAATTTATGGCTGGTGTGATTTTTAGATTTCTGGTAAGCTCCTATGGGACCAAATTGCTGAGGCCATTGATCCCCAGGCTTACACACTACTCAATATAACTTAAACTAACTTACGCTAAGGACAACACACAAACACACACCCATGCCTCGAACCTCCGACGGGGGAGGGGGGGAGGGGGGGGGGAAGGACCCTCGTGAACCGTGGCAATGCGCCCTAGGCCGCGCGGCTACCCCACGCGACCTAGCTGGTGGTGTGATGAACAGTAGCTTGCTCTGAATGTAGAACAATGTAATTTAATGCAGATGAATAAGGAAAAGACACCCATGATGTTCGAATACGGCGACAGTAGTGTGCTCTGTTACGTCGTTTAAATGTCTGTGTGTGACGTTGCAAAAGGATATGAAATGCTACGAGCATCTAAGGATTGTAGTAGGGAAAGCGAGTGGTCCACTTGTTTTACAAGCAGAATTTTAAGACAATGTGGTTCATCTGTAAAGGAGACTGCGTATAGAACACTAGAGAGAGCCGTTCTTCAGTGATGCTCGAGTGTTTGGGATTCCCAACAGGTCGTGTTAGCGGAAGACATCGAAGTAATTCAGAGGCGGGCTGTTGGATATGTTACCAGTAGGTTCGAACCACACACCATTGTTACAGAGGGAAGGCGACGTTCCTTTCGAAATACACTGTTCAGAAAATTTATAGAACCAGCACTTGAAGTTGACTGCAGAACGATTCTAATATCGCGAATGTACATTTGACGCAAAGGCAAAGAAGGTAAGATTAGAGAAATTGAGGCTCTTATAGAGGGACGTAAACAGTCGTCTTCCCTCAATAATATTGGTACAAGGTATCCTCAGCCACGCACCGTACTGTGGTTCGGTTTATGTCAGTAAATGTAGATATCAAAAGTTACCAAGCAGGATTACTAGAAGAAAAAAGAGAGAGAGAGTGAGTGAGTGAGTGAGTGAGAGAGAGAGAGAGAGAGGGAGAGAGAGATGATCCAACGAAGAGCAGCGCGTTTCGTTTAGTAGGCCAGAGAGCGTTACGGAGATGTTCTACATAGTGCACTGGCAGTAACTACAGGTGTGTCGTTATTTATCACAAAGAAGGGTACTGATGTAATTCCGAGAGCGCACGTTCGAAGACAAGAGGTCGGTCAACTTATTATTTCCTCCCGCACACGTCTCGCTAAATAAAGGCTACTAGAAAATCAGAGAGATCAGAGTTCATACGGAAGATTATGATCGTTCTCCCATGTGCCATTCACGAGGCCACCAGCAAAGGAGGCAAACGTTAATAGTATCAGGATTAGACGCTGTAGGTTGGATTCGGAGACCTTATCTATTCATTCTCCGGTTGTGGTTCTTGAATACTTTCAAGAACCTCACAAGGGGGCTGCTTTCAAAGCGCGTTGCTCACCGACCCCTCCTTTCGACATAACTCCTCACTAGCATCCTTGATGAGAGATGAAATTTTGTAACCGGAACAGACAGCAAGATATTATATCACACAACAACGCAAACTTGATTTGTTGTCTGCAGATTTGATCGCAGACATAGGGCACTGCTTATAAAGAGAGCCATGCTAGTTTTGGTGCCTTTAAGGGACGTCTAACTGCTGAAGTAAAAGATGAACTTGCTACACAAAAGACCGAACTTGTCTTAACACCCAGAGGAATGACTTCAAATATACGGGTGCTAGATGTTGCCGTAAACAAGTCCTTTCAAAGGAAACCTGCGATGAATGTATTCATATTGGCACCTGGAAGAATACTATGCCTGTACCCCATCTGGTAAGATTAACAAACCATCGGTCGCCCTTCTGTACGAGTGGTCCTCCATATTACCAGACCCTGCCACCAAGGCGCTCCCTGGTTTGCAGCGAGGATGACGTACTGTGGGAAGAGAACGTAGAGAGAGAGTGATGAAATGAATACATGTATTAATAGTAATGAGCGTGAATAAGATAAAATATGATACCGGTATGTTAGGTGCGTAAGTGTTGTGTCGTATGTTAGAACAAATTGTCATGGTACATACCGACGACTTACTTGTTAGTACAAAGAATTTCTGGTAATTTTTCTCCACTCACTCAGTGTACGAATTATTTTCGCGCATTTTTTTTATCCATGCGTTGGTTTTTTACATGCAGTGGTGGCTTATTATCGGAACAATGCGTTATATACGTTACCCATAGCATAAACATTATTGATTTACTACGGCCTTTTTTTAAGTCTGATTCATGTAAACCAGAATAATTCTAAATACGTAGGTGTCTTAAAAATGAAAAAAGAGAGGCGCGATCAAACTTAAGTGTACAGGGCCTGAAATATATTTGTAAGAACACCAATTACTTTCCTAAAATCATTTTACTCTTAGCTATTGCTGTTAAAATATATTTATGTTAAACACTACTATTCATCGGAAGATTTTCAGTTAAACTCATTAAATTAAGATTACTTTTCGTGAAATCATTTATATGACTTCAGAACTCAGTAACAATGCTAGGGACACATTTATTAATTTACGTTTGAAGTATGTTTGCTGCATTCGTATAACTAGGACGAAGTAACTAATTTTGTGTGTATTCATTTTCCTCCCATCGTGAAGCGCTACGAAAGATCAAGCAGAACTTCTCCAAACGCAGATATACCAGACGGGGCGGTTGCAGGTGACATGTAGACTGCCCGCAGAGCAAACCGCTGCAGCTGGTAACATAAGAAGAAGGCGACGTGCCGTAAATGCAGTACAAAATCCTCTAGGTGCAGGTTTCTGTTACTGACGGCTGCGAATGAAAGCTGCTTTTCTTAAATCAACACAAAAATGATACAAATACGGAAGACTTCTATCGACTGGTAGAGTTCAACAGGGACACTTCCGATAGCTGGTTTTTCTGTGTTAACTGCAAGCATATCACAAGAGGAGATCATAAATACTGGAACATACAAAACACACTCCCCCTGCGATTTATCCTCATCCCCCCTCCCCCAATCCAACCATTGAATGAAAAACGGCAACTCTTCGTCCTCCTCAGGAACCACATTTCTGCGGTTTGAAGTTTATTTCGTTGGTTTTTTTCCCCCCACTTCCGTAGGACAGAATTTCTTAGTGGTCTCTTTTTGTACTGCGTGGGCAAATGTTCTGCTAATGGTAGAGAGCTTTCAATTTGTATCTTTTATTTTCAATATCGGAATCAAAGCAACATTTATATCACAGCCTGAGTAAGAGATCTGGAACACTTGTTCGAACACTGAATTATCTAAAAAAATTTTTGATGTGATTGGATATTTTCCACGGAATGCCATCACTTTCGTTTTATTACTAAACTTACATGTTTTGCTCAGCTGGTGTATTGAAATTTGGAAGCCACCCTCATTCTTCTGAATAATAGCAATGTCATCTGCAACCAAAAGCACATTTAGGTATTCACTCATTCACTATCTTTTTTCCTCTGTTTACTGTACATTTCCACTTAAGAAGCATGTAACTAATATAAATATTGCAAAGAGTAGGCGATAGTCCACAACCTTTTCTTACATCTTGGTTAATAACTATTACCTGTAATTGATTTCTACCAGCGTTCATTATAATGCTCTACCTGTGCTTGGTGATGAGGATATTGACATTCAGACGCAATCTTCCATAGGTTATGAGGGCTCACACGGTCGAAAGTCTTCACGGTCAATAAAGCGCAAATAGCTTATACAGTAAATTCTCTGTGTCTTTCTTTAGTGTTCTTAATTACAAATACATTGCACACTGCATTGCACATTGGTCTCAGTCGATCGTGTTCCTCGAAAATAACAACTTTTATGATATTTTTCATGCAGTTACTATATCTGCGTATAGTTCATTGACAGTGTTTGGAAGACTAATATCACGATAGTTTTTACAGTCACCGCGTTTTCCTTTCTTCAACGGAGGAATCACTTCTGCTGTATACTTCCAAACAACATTAGGAGCGAAATATTCGTATGTGGCCGTATGCTTCCGTGGGTCGAAAAAAATTCTTCAGCTGAATGTGATGGTTACCTGGAAAATGGAAGATCAATGACTGACATCCACACGCCTCCACATATCCACTGCAATGACGTTGAAAATAGAAGGAGCGTGAACTAGGACAATATAGTGATAGGTAGAAAGCTAACGGCAATGGAAACGGTGCAAAATGCCATGGCGTTATGTGGAAGGAACCTCATTCTCCGAGACAGATAAAGCACTATACATAAAAATGGAAAACAATGGCTGACGCGGGAGAATCCAGGAGCCATACTCCACATAAGCAGGGGGAGTCACCCCATACTTCAACCCGAAACACTTCTGAAATGGAAGGTTCTTCTAATATGTTATTTTCACAGAAAATAAGTGTAACGACACAAAGAATTTGCTGATCACTAGAATCCATGTAGTTTTTAGTAAGCCACATTTTTCTGCGCGGAATAATTCCCACAGATATTAACAAAATAAAATTGCATTATTGACGCTGTTTCTTTTTCAGGATTCTCATAAAGTGTTGTCAGCGATCAAATCTCAGTTTTAAAATTATAAACAACGGCGGTTGTTTGCTCGGTGCGTTGGGACTAACTTAAGAAATGCTTTCGAGAAGGAAAAAGATAATTGGCCTTCCAAGGTGGTCTCCAAAAGTCGAGCATCACATTCTATACAAGCTTCCAGTCTGCCGTGTAAAGATTGATGCAGAGGTTCTAGCTTTTCAGTCTTTAAGTAGCAGACCGGAAGCTTGTACTGTCGCTGGTACTCGACACCTTTGATTAACAGTTATCTTTCTTTTTCAGCACAAAAAAAATTGTTAATTTACTTCTTTTACGTAAATTATTTCTCACATAAGGAGCAGACAAATTCCATTTTCAAACTGCGATTGGTCGTGGACTAGAAACCTGAAAACATAAAAAGCGCCATTAACATTCTGTATGGGGCATTCAAAAGAAAACGAACTGGAGGCTGTAAAATGAATGGCGAAGATCACAAAGCCATGGCCTACGGAAGAGGGTGTGGTCACTATAAGAGTGCTGAGGCACCAAACACGTCTCTAGAAGGATGTGGACGTATATCCACGTGCAAACGCCAACGACAATCAGTGGCGTTGAACACAGAGAAATAGAGGCTTCAAAACAAGACAAAAGGTGTGCAGTGCGTTCCCTAACAGCAGAATAAGTGCGAAGAGTGGAAATTCATCGAAGAATGGCACAAGTGTACGAACGGCGCTGCGTATTCCTTCCAATTCCAACTGTCAATCCGACCACTTTGGTAATGGCTACCACCGTAAATCGCTGGTGTTCAATGATGTGTGCACCCACCTTCTGGACAATGGTATCGGTAATGCGGTGCCGTGTTCCAGATCGTGCGACATCGGCCAATGGTATCCATCATTCCTTTAATCGCTTGTGCCACGCCTTTACCCTCGGAATGGACATGCACTGCTCTCCGCACACTCGGGCCGTTCTTTGATGAATTCCGTTTCCTGCGCATCTTCCACTGTCGAGACACGCATTACACAGTTTTTTATCTTTTTTCAAAGCCCCAATTTCATAGGTTTGAGCACAACAGAGTGCAGTGGATGGTCGATGCGTGTACGAGCTCGCTCTGTCGTCACGTGGGTGTGGGCCCGTGTCTCTCTAGCGACGAGTTTGGAGCCTCAGAGCTCTTGTAGGGACAACATCTTCTTCCGAGGGCAGTAGCATTACGATGCCTTCAGCGGTTTTCATTTTAAAGTAATACGCTCGTTTCTCTTTGAATGTACATTACAGTTCCATTTTGATAGTGTCAATGGGCATTTTTCCGTTTAAAACACGTGATTTCTGAAAAAAGTACAGTTTCTAGTGGAAGTCTGTATGGGCTGCAATTGTGAGAAGTTGGCTGCACTTCTCTTCTGTGACAGCAGAAAACCACCTGCACTCTCCATTCCCGAAGTATTTGGTGTGCAAGTTTAGGGTGATCCACGATGTACGAAGTCGTAATAGTGCCAGAAATTCGGTATGGATCAATTCTAGAAAGCATGATATCGAAAACCAAAGTCGGAACGCAACAGTTCATCTGGAATAAGATCCTAAATGTACTCAAATGGGCTAGAATTGTAGTCAGTCACGCCTACCTAGACATTATGTACATCAGTGAAAGGATCAGAAACACTAGCCCATATCTTAACGAAATACAACAGTATAACCAAGGCGAATTCATAAAATTATAATGGAAGAGTACTATGAAGCTTAATAAAATCGTGTGCGTATAATGTGTCACTTGAGTTGTGCGACTGGACCTGTAATTTCCTCTCATAAAGGTCACAGTACTTAGTAATCGATGGAAAAATCATCAAGTAAAGTAGAAGTGATGTCCGGTGTTCCACAAGGAAGTGTTCTGGGTCCTCTGCTGTTCTTAATTTACATAAAGGACTTAGGAGATAATCTGAGCAGTCCACTTGTTTGCGGTCATTTACCTTTTAGTAAAGTCATCATAAGATTAGAACCAATTGCAAAATGACTTTCACACCATGTCTAAACACTGTGAAATGTGGCAATTGTCTCTCGATTAGAAAAAAGTGTGAGGTCATCCACGTCAGTACAAAAATAATTCCGTTGGATTACACGATAAATCACACAAATTTAAACGCTGTCAATTCGACTAAATACCTAAGAATTACAATTACGAACAACTGAAGTTGGAACGATCACATGCATAATATTGTGGGGAAGGCAAGCCAAAGACGTTTTATTGCCAGAACAGACTTATTAAAGAGACTGCCTACACCAAAATTGTTCGTCGTCTGCTAGAGTGCTGTTGTTTTGTATGAACCTTTACCATATAGGATTGACTGAGGACATCGAAAAAGTTTAAAGAAAGGCAAGCACGTATTGTATTATCGCGAACTAGAGGAGAGAGTTACGGATATGATAAGTGAGCCAGGATGGCAATTATTAAAAAAAAGACGCTGTTTATTGCGGCGAGATCCTTTCACGAAATTTGGATCATCAACTTTCTCCTCCGAATGTGAAAATATTTTAGTGTCACCAACCTACATAGACAGAAAAAATCATCAAAATAAAATACGGAAACTACAGCTCGTACAGAAGGATTTAAGTGTTGATTTTTCGCACGCGCTTTCGGAGAGTGGAACGGTAGAGAAATAGTATGAAGGAGGTTCAAGAACTCTCTGCCAGACACTTAAGATTGAATAGCAGAATAGTCATGTAGTAGAACAGAGTACCCAATTTAGACAAGCCGTAATAGCAATAAACTTGGAAAAGAACTATTATTCTGCGCTCAGCATAGCCCGAACTCTAAATACAAGGAAAATATTAAATAAATCATAAACAATCCAATCAAGAAAAAATCTCGCTGAATGTGAAAAATTCTCAGTTCCCAAGAAAAAAAAGATTACAACGTCAGAGACAAATAGCATACAGATCAAAAAGGAGATGTCTTAGAAGCGAGTATAAGGGATACAATTATTGCGTACAATTTGGTGGAAAAGCGCTACGAACTAGTCTTACAAAATGAGTTATTTGTTACATTAAAGGATGCGCCTTCTTAAATATGCAGCTGTTGATGGATGAAGCAATGCGAGAAATAAAGTTGCCAACAAAAGAATGCGATCAACGGAGAAGCTCGAGTGAATGGAGAAGACACTAGGTGTGTGGATTCAGCGCCCTGGTCACGTATAAACTGCAGTCGATTGTCAGCTGCGCACTTCTTCGGCGACGGACCACAGACACCCTTAACGAAGTGCAGCCGCGCTTGCATCTCGCTCGTCGTATCTGAAAATGTTTTCTCGACAGCAGCTCTCGGGAATTCCTGATGTAACTAAAACACAATTACTATGTTTCGCAGCCACGCTGGAGCGTAAAGTTTGTCCCACTCGCGGCTGTGCGGATTAAGTTCGTAACTCAGGACTTCCTCTGGATGGCGTTGTTTCGCCGCCGCGTTCCGCAATTAAACTTGGAACACAACTTTCTGCATTAGTTAAATTTCTCAACAATGTGACATTTTTCAAAGCTCGGAGAACGCAAATAAGCGTCTGCAGTCAATGCATTAGAGCAACGTTTCTCCAGTCTCCCTGCACTCGCGACGACCCAGTTTTCAATCACAATTTTCATCGCTCCACCCCCCGCACCTTCGTCATTCGTCATATATATTATGATGTGTGTTTGTGCATTTTACGTTAAATGCTACAAAGTTACAAATCCTAAAGTTTACTAACAAGTTAATCTGAAACTTCTTGGCAGATCAAAACTGTGCGCCGGACCGAAACTCGATCTCCGGACCTTTGCCTTTTCAGGGAAAGTGCTCTACCAAATGAGCTACCCACGAAACACCTCTCACGACCCGTCCTCGAGTTTTACTTCGGTCAGTATGTCGTCTCCTACTTTCCATATTTCCCAGAAATTCTCCAGTGACTCTTGTTCGACTAGACTCCTGTAAGAAAGAATAGTGCGGAGACATGGCTTAGGCACAGGTGAGAAGACGAGGTACTGGCGGAAGTAAAACCGTGAGGACGGGTCGTGAGTTATGATTGGTTAGCCCGGCAGGCAGAGCAGTTTAGTCTTCCAGAGCTGACATCTCAACAAGCGTGCGTGCCTCGTACTGATCACCTGCAATAGCAAACATTACAGACGTGCTTAACATGGCTTCGTGAATGCACATTAAAGACAGAATATTCTTCAAATGTGGCATTTATTGGTAGCTCTTTATACGACGTAATTAACAGACACAATGTGTAGGTTACACAAAACTTGGACGCGACCCTACCATCCCTATGTCACTTGTGGTTTTGTGGAACCACAAATTTAGTGCATATATTGTCTGCACTGTGTACGAAGGTCTCACCAGTTCCCGCGAAGTTGATTACGATAAAGAACACGAGTCTGCAACCTGCAACGAGTCAAGATTTTTTTATTTGTATAGGGATTGGGAATTATAGCTAATATTCTGTATATACCTGTATTTACAAGCTGCCTGCTTGCATAGTATTGCAAAGCCCACTCGTAAGTACTAATTCGGGCGAGATGTGAATGTTTCAAAGAATCCAAATCAAAGCTAACCTTTCTACTCAGGAATTAACAGAGGCCGTAGTGACACATTGGCATCAATTGGACAAAGAGCAACCACGACATAAAGTGTTCCAAATGGTGCCAACATGTACTGATCGTTACATGAGGGTAGTGAACTTTAATTTTTTATGTCTAAATGTATTTTAATTTATTTCCGTTCCATTAAATTAATCAATTATTGAATTCATATTTTCAATAAGCTTGCGCCCCCATTGTAGTACTATAACGTCCCCCATCCCCCTTCCTTATCTCCTGTTCGGGAACGCACATTGTAGAGAGAATTGCTGCCTTAGAGATGAGCAGTGCGGAAGTATTAGTGGTAATGTGTGTAAGAGTAGATATTTTTATTGGTGACTGAGAACCGTGTACTGAGCAACATGACATCAGTATCTACTTCACTTGTAGGCTAATAGTTATAGGTATTAGCAGTAGTACATTTTTAGGTTGGTTAGTACTACCAAGACATGTGGCAAGAGCAAGCCATTAATGGTTATTTTTCCACTGTGCAGCAGGTCAGGTGTTTACGTGTTGACAACTGGACACAAAACGGTTAGCCTTTACTGACCGGCAGAGTCCACTTAGTGGTGCAACTACGACTATGCTGAAAACGTCAGGCAGTAAATTACTTGATCTGGTGGTGGGAAGACATTTCGACAGAGAGAAAAACAACCAACACACTGATGTTTGTACAAATTAAGATACCAAAAATAAAAATGTATGCACTTATACCTGTTATATACCCTGTACATACAGAAAACTAGTTTTGGCAAGTTAACTTGCCATGTTCTAAAGAGGGCAAATTAACTACCTAAAACATTCATTTTTCTTTACGTACTACACGAATATGTAATAAAAAATGGGGGTTCCTATTTAAAAAAAGAACGTTGATATCCGTTTGACCTATGGCAGCGCCATCTAGCGGGCCAAGCATAGCACCATCTGGTTTCCCCCTTCAAGCTAGACAAGTTTCGTTCTTTGTAGTTTTTTCGTTTGACGCTTATTTCTTGAGATATTTGGCCCGGTCACGATCAATGGACCCCCTGTATACATCATAGATGTTTGAGACTTGTAAAGGTTTCTGGAATTATATAGTTTCATTTGAAACTGATTAGTGTATTAGACTAGGAAATGAGACACTGAAAGTGTAAGACAAGTTTTGCTGGTTGAGGAACAAAATAACTAAATCACAGAAGTAAAGAGGACAGGAAATGTGGACTGGCAGTAGCAAGAAAAGCATTTCTGAAAAAGAGAGACAGATTACCAAGAAATATATTATTACTCTTAGGGAGTCACTTCTTCCTTGTAAGGAGGCGATATTTGGATAACAAACACCGCAGAGAAGAAGATTATAAATGCTTTCGAATGTATGCTGATTAAGTAGTTACATTAAATGGCTAACAAAGAGGTACAGAATAGAATTTTCTATGGATTTCCCCATTTGTGGGCTGCATCTGGTTTAGAATGATTACCCATTCGTCTCTTCTCCACTTATATACGACTCTAATAATCTTGTGTCACTAATATCCCTACAACTTCCATTATAGCAAATGGCTAAGAATACTTATGGTTTAAGATCTCATCTTGAATAATAGCCCTTTGATAGCCACACCATGATTCACAGCCATGTGAGCAGAGTCCATGACATGAGTTATCATATGTTGATGTTTTATGAAAGAAGGTTGCCCACATAGCCTTTCTCAAAGGATGTATTTTGATAAATTTTAAAAGATTTTCTCTGCTACTATAGTACAGATAAAATTTCCTGACGTTTTTGTAGAAGTCCATACAGAACTACTGCAAAATGGCTCTGAGCACTATGGGACTTAACTTCTGAGGTCATCAGTCCCCTAGAACTCAGAACTACTTAAACCTAACTAACCTAAGGACATCACACACATCCACGCCCGAGGCAGGATTCGAACCTGCGACCGTAGCGGTCACGCTGTTCCAGACTGTAGCGCCTAGAACCACTCGGCCACTCGCGCCGGCTGAACTACTGCAACTAATTCCACAAACGACAAGTGTGTACACATAAAGGTGAATCAACGATGGTGATTTTGCAGGTTATCCAGCATTAAAGACTAAAAATTCACAACAAGACAAACAAGGAATAATAAACAGAACTCTCTGCATGACATGGGGACATTGTCTTGTGTGTAGCTACTTTTAAGTTCGTCTAATTATGGGGCTTTCTTTGGAATAATTTCCTTGAAATAAACTTTTTCTTCAGATAAAGAGAATTTTTTAAGACAAAAATTAAAAACTCGATTTTTTGACACTTATTCACGTATTCGTCCCCTGATGAAACTACCTCACACTGTGAGCAGGTCGTACGAATTCTGCAACGTTTGGCCATGGTACAGTGTGGGACGTAACTTTTCTGCTGCCAGACTCTGCGATCTTCAGCGGTAGTCTGGCACCGGCCCAGGCAGAGTAGACGAGACTCTGTGTGTGTGTGTGTGTGTGTGTGTGTTCGCTGGCCTGGGCGGGAGCCGCATTTAATTTCCTGCCGCGGCAACCGCAGGCTACCGGAGCAAGGTCGTCTGCAGCCTCCGTGGCTGCTGAAGCGCTGCAGAGGGAGCACAACACGCAGACGCCAGCGTGACCCACCTGACGGCTCTGACATCATCTCCCTGGCGCTCAATAAAGACTCCCACCAACTCCACTGAAACGTGGCTATTTCCTTTGACTGTTACACACCGTAGTCTTTGTCTTAGTTGGACTTGGCTTTTTTACATCTCATCTCGGTAAGCTAGACGACGTTACCCTCGAAGATAATTTCCTTAGTTGCCTCAGTACTGCCGGTTCTAGAACCTTTGCCTTGCTTTGAAATATCCTCCCAGTTGTGCTAGCCCTGTGCGCTATTACAGTCGCCTCAGCGTTTCCAGCGGCAGGATGAAGGAAGGTTTTATTCGCCTTGAAGAAGATGGGCTGGACTTTCCCTAATCCTCCTAAATGGCTTGTGGTTGGAGCTAAGTAGACTAGCTCACAGGGAGAGTAATTTTCCCGCTATGGTCGTTGCATTAATGTTCTGCCAGGAGGCAGCACCTCACACAAGCGCTGTAAGCAGGAGCAGGGACTCAACAGTGACAAAACCTACAATGTTCAACGTCGTTAAAATAATAAGAAATCAAATAAGGTTTATATCATATACGAGGCCTGTTCAGAAAGTAAGCTCCGATTGATTGCCAAATTGAAACCACAGTGAACATCAGAAATGTTTTACTTGTAACAATTAGCTACACCTTTCAGCTACTTCTCTACGTAGTCGCCGTTCTGACTTAGACTTTTGTCATAGCGTTGTACCAACTTTTCAATAGCCTCATCATAGAAGGCAGCCGCCAGTGCTTTCCGCCAATTCTCCACGCTGGCCTACACCTCGTTGTCTGTGTCAAAATGTTGTCTTCAAAGACAGCGGTTCATGTGACCAGAGATGAAACTCAGGGGGAGACAATTGCGGACTGTATTGTGGGTAATCTCACATTTCCATTTGAAAACGATGCAGGAGCATCTTCATTTCCCCTGCAGAATGCGGCTGAGAATTGTCTTGAAGAAGAAACAGCACGACAGTTATGTAATGTTAGCTGCATAGCTTCAGGCGAAATTTCTCACCAGGCCCTCGTACTTGGCGGCAGACACTATTTTCTAGACATCTTTACACACTCACTGCGAGCTCAGAAATGAGAAGAGCGACGTGATGCTAACTGGGGTTATACTAGAGACACTACCCAACACATCTGTGCAAAGCTTTATCGGATTTTCATAGTCGTTTCCATTTCGCGACCGATCGGAGCTTACTTTCTGAACGCCCCTCGTATTTGTAGAATTTAATATTACGAAAACGCAACTTCTCTTAGTAACTACATGGCAAAAAAAAGTCCGTGTTATGGCGCAGACTGACAAACGGGACCGACCAACCGCCGTGTCACCCATCGCCAACGGCGTCATTTGGATGTGATATGGAGGGCCATGGGGTCAATATACCGCTCTCCTTGTCGTTATGGACTTTCTTCACCTTGGAGCCCCTGATTCTCAACCAAATAGCACCTCAGTTGGCATCAAGAGGCTAAGTGCACCCCTATACAGTCCTCACACCGTGGAAAAATCCCTGGCACTACAGCGAATTGAGCCCAATTCCTCTGTCTAGCAGCTAGAAACGCTGATACTTGGCTACAGAAGAGGGCAACTAGGTGGCTGGTCATTTGTAACTGACAGCAAATAAATAATTCTTCTCGTGATTCTTATTGGCTGAACGGTCTTTATGTAAAACAGTTTCTTGGAGTGGTTGGAAGCTCTCCATATAAAGATGTAAGTCGTAAGCCCACGTGGGATGGGGCACCTGTGCACCATCAGGGGCGAACGTTTTGTACTCATTAAGTGTTTCGGAAGTCGAGATTAGATGATCCTTGTTCAGAAGACTGAAAAAATTCAAAGTGACTTCTTGGGCGTGGAAGAGGTATTCTGCTTAGGAACTTTCCTGCTTTTATCGGCGAGTATTATGGATTAGCGAGCGTGGACTGGATTGGTAGAGAGAGAGAGAGAGAGAGAGAGAGAGAGAGAGAGAGAGAGAGAGAGAGAAAGTTCTCCGGTTTGGGATAAAATTGACGGACTTGGCTGAGTAAATTGATAATTATATATTTTATTTCTGTGAAGCAAATTTGAGAGTGGTGATTTTGAGTGACTTTCTTTCCTAGTGTCTTGTTGTTACTGTGATTGGCAACGGCAACTACTAATAGCCAGTTGATGGTGGTGCACTGAACTGTGAATGTCGAACCACCGAAACTTTCCTGACAGTAGACAGACACGTGGGGGTGCACAAAGATATGGTAACCATGCCTAATATGGTGTCGGGATGTTGTTCACATTCAAAACATCTTCCAGTCGTCTCAGGTCCTGTATGGCTTCAAAATGCATCTTTGATTCTTAGTGCAAAACAGTGGCAGATCACTAACGATGAGGAAAATGGATAGCGCTCACGCAATATTTTCTCCAAGGAAGACAACAAAACTCTATGCTGTTGAGATCTGGTGATTGTGATGAGCAGAGCGGATGCGACAGTTCATCTTCATGCTCACAAAACCATCCCCGAACTATGCGAGCTCCCATGAACAGGGGGACTACTGTGTTGGTACACGGCATCACCACATTGTACCTTGTGATGCAACTGATCAGCGAAAATGGCCATTAATCCTTGGCAGTAATGGAACATTGCAGAGTAACCTTGGGGCCTGTGAAACTCCACACTATGGCTGCCCAAAATTCACCGGAACCTCACCATCTTTCACTCTTGGGAGTGAACCCGACCGGAAGCTGGAAACTGTGTGAAGCATGATTAACCCGACTAAATATTTTTCTTCAATAGCTCCTAGTCCAGGCCGGCCGGGGTGGCCGAGCGGTTCTAGGCACTACCGTCTGGAACCGCGCGACCGCTACGGTTGCAGGTTCGAATCCTGCTTCGAGCATGGATGTGTGTAATGTCCTTAGGTTAGTTAGGTTTAAGTAGTTCTCAGTTCTAGGGGACTGATGACCTCAGCAGTTAAGCCCCATAGTGCTCAGAGTCCTTTTTTTTCCTAGTCCAGATTTTTTGGCTTCGGCACCAAGTTTTTTGTTACGGGCTGCTGCATCACTGATAAAGGGTTTAGGAATTCCAGATCGCCCTGTAATTTCCTTCTTATGAAACGCCCTTTGGTGCTGGAGGGATTTGCGAGTGCGAAATTCAGTTATGCAGTATGTTTTGCACCTGTCGTTCTCTTATTTCTCGTTACAATCATCTCAACAGAATCTCCGTCATCACACACATTCGTTAGCGCTGTGGCTTAGCGGATGATGTTTTTCCCATTTCCCTGTAAGCAGTATAAATTTTTGTTAAGGTGCTTCTTGAAGCACCAAACACTTCATCTACCTTGGTTATGGAAGCACGCAGCATAAGGCACCAATAAAGTGCCCATGTTCGACTCATTTAGCTCCGATATAATGCCCTCACAAGTACTCACAACACTATCGTGGCCGCGACTGACACTTGCAAGGTATTGAGGACATTGTAAAGGTTGGACCAGAAGTCACGATCAGAAATGTTTAACGTTATTGTACTGAAACAAGAAGCAACACGAAAGGGAAACAGACACGAAACGACTCCCTAGCCCTACCAAAATTGTGTTTAACAGAAAAACATACATGCAAGAATGGAATAACAAATAACTGTATGTTCTCATATACTTCTTTCATATTTCAAACTCTCTCTGCATGCTGACCATCACTGCGGTGCAGAGTTGGATTCGCCGCCATGTGCATCTGCTTTCCCGGCGCAGCATTTTGGGAGTGATCATTCTCAGGACTGTCTTTTACCCAAACACAAACGTTCCTTGACCGGGAGTTACGATACACAGCAGATGCATCTGCCATCGCTTCCTCGCCGTTTTTGCTGGGAACGAAGCAATGACGCATATAAGCATTGACTGATTTCATTATCGTTGTTATATTTCTTGAGTGCTCAACCGCATGGTGCGTCTGTTACAAACCCAGTTGCAAAGTTTCTCGAAGATTAGCCTCCGTTGTGGCTTCTTTTTTGGACAAACTGAAAATGTTTTCCCAATTTCATCATATGCCTCATCTGTTCGTTCTTTTTCAAGCACCTTTACGCTAAGAAGAAGAAGTTCTTCAATTGTGAATTTCCTTGTATCCGCCATTACAGCACATATGTTTAGAGCGGTAACACTTTGGTAGCAATACAGAACACAACGACATGCCGTAGAATTCGTCAGAAACACAAGCAGAAGGACGCGATCGCATGCCGTATTTTCCTGGCGTGACGGCACCATTGTTGTTATCTGAGTGCCCTCTACCTGGTAACAAACGTATTACGGACAAGGAAACTTATTTACAACCTAGAATAAATTTCCGGATCCATGTTATTGCGCAACTATATGTTAAGTTATTTGAGTACTTTCCGATTGTGATTTCTAGCCGCCGGCCGCTGTGGCCGAGCGGTTCTAGGCGCTACAGTCTGGAACCGCGCGACCGCTGCGGTCGCAGGTTCGAATTCTGCCTCGGGCATGGATGTGTGTGATGTCCGTAGGTTAGTTAGGTTTAAGTAGTTCTAAGTTCTAGGGGACTGATGACCTTAGAAGTTAAGTCCCATAGTGCTCAGAGCCATTTGAACCATTTTTTTTTTTTTTATTTCTAGCCCACCGTGCACAGGTGCCGTTCGCGGTCAAATACAACAGCGCAACCCTCAGACTTGGCTAGCATCTTTATTTATGTTCCTCTAGTTATTTCCATATTTTTGTCCAAACCCTGTAGCTGCAGTGCTTTTCGTAACTGACTTTCGACTCGTGTAGTTTAACCTAGTCTTGCGAATTAAAGCGAGGCTCGTGACCCTTAGATACTCGCATATTGCTTTGGTAATGTAGCAGGGAAGACAATTAATCTGGGTTCGCAAAATATAGGTTTCAATTTAAATTGGTGGAGCTGTATGGGGGGTAATTGTTTCGTGTGCTGCATATCACAAAGAGTACTTGGATTCAGTCTGTGATCGCGAATGTGACTTGGTGTAACGGCATGGAAGCACCGAAGAACGGACGAAAGGAACGTGTCAAGTTGTAGATGCATCTAAAATAAATTCCACGTTCATTTAACGTCGCAGTTTAACAATTTCAGAGTAATCAAAACACTAACAGACAGTAAAATTACGTAACAGATTATTTAAGAATTATTTTCAGATGAATAATATTTTCTCATATAATCCGTGGTTGGAAGTGGACTAGTGAGATACATCTCTCTTATCTGCCGCGTCCAGCGATGAGGAGGTGAACACACTGACCGCCAGAGTAATTCCACTCCAGAGGAGTAGTACGGATGGTGGCTTCGAGATGCCTGTACACCGAAGCCACCCTGAAAGGAAAGTACCATGTCCAGTCAATAGGGTCACAGGCTTATAAAAGTTCCGTCACAAACAGTGCGATACAGATTTGCAATTGTACTCCACATAAGATAAACATTATTTCATCATTCCCAGATTTTAGTAAAACCCTAAGGCCATTCTTACTTGATCACTGTTCCTACCCAGTAGCAGAACCTTTGCAACATGTGATTTACGGAACATAAAAGATAATGGAGCAAAAGATCTTAATACAAGTAGCGCAAGCTGTCCCGTAGATTAACCACACGAACAAACTCACTCCTCAAAAAGAAGTTGAACTTATATTTATATAACATCAAATATTATATCATATAATAACTAATAATAAAACATCAGAACCTATTAAAAACACGGATGTTAGGGGAAAAAAAATTCAACGTAGCGGTACGCGAACCACCACCGTTATCACGCATCATATTGACAGCCAGTAACGCTACTCACTATGCTAAACCAATGACACTATGTAAACAAACAATCCTAGCATCTTCCTAGGTGCTAAAACCTTTAATCGTAGCTATGGTACTAATTGACATTTAATTATAACAAACTGCACCAAGAACAATGCGTTTTTGGTGGATCCTCAGTGAGTCGTCGCCTTCAAATGGCATACTCTCATAATACGCAAGTTACAATAATTATTTTGCCACGAATATGTTTCTCATTATTTTACTGCAACGAATCACACGATTAACATCAGTTTTTCGAGTGATGCTCAATTTGCTGGTGCTCAGAAACGGCATATATACATATACGCTTGAAATGAATGCCAATATGGCGCCTCACAACTTTGTGCTGAAGGGAGATGGCGTGCATGTGACGTAGGTGGCTTTGTGACATCTGATTGGTCAACGCTCAGACGCACGCTCACAATATCTGACATGCTAGATATTGCCCTGCGCATTTGAAAAGACTCTCGAACGTGCTATTCCACGCTATGACTTCAGAAACTCGGCACGCTCAACGTTCGGGTGCACGGTCTGTGAGCCGACGGCTTTAGGGTGAGTGTGGTAACGTGGAGAGAGAAGGGAGGACGAGAAGATGGGCAGACAGCGAGGGGGAGGGAGGAGATAGGCACAGGAGGAGATGAGAAGAGAGGGGAGAGGTGTGAATGGACAGAGACGGGGGAGGAGAAGGAGATGGACTAATAGAAGATTGGAGTAAATACGTACCCAGGCAACGCCGAGTTCTCAGCTAGTCTCTAACAAAAAAAGAAAAAATCATTCCAATTCTGGCCCCTCGGCCACGTTTCCAGTTCTGGACTGCCGAGCGTCTGGAAGTCCGTCGTTATTGTAAACTGCCTCCCCGAGACGTGCCGCCTCCTCACCTCGGGACAGACCGGAGGCGGAGGCGGCGGCCACGTGCGACGGCCACGTGTCGGCCCGGCCCGGCCCGGCCCGGCGCTAAATATACCGGACACTGTCGCGTCTGAGGCCGTGGCCGCTGCCGGAAGGCGTCCACGGCAGCTCCGGACAAGACAACGGGGCACCGCTGACAGGGAGGCGCCACACCCTGAGGCTCACCCGTGTCCACCAGCTCTGGCGTGCTAGTCGGGGGCGACTCGGAAATAACTCCCAGTACAGAGCTTAGAGCACTACGCTTCCGTTCTCTAAAAAAATCCGTACAAGAACGGGTAGGTCTCGGGATGTGAGGGTTCCATATAACTTCAATTTAAATATACCGGGTGATCAAAAAGTCAGTATAAATTTGAAAACCGAATAAATCACGGAATAATGTAGATAGAGAGGTACAAATTGACACACATGCTTGGAATGGCATGGGGTTTTATTAGAACAAAAAAAAAAAAAAACGTTCAAAAAATGTCCGACAGATGGCGCTTCATCTGATCAGAATAGCTATAATTAGCATAACAAAGTAAGACAAAGCAAAGATAATGTTCTTTAATGCTCAATATGTCCGCCATCATTCCTCAACAATAGCTGTAGTCGAGGAACAATGTTGTGAACAGCACTGTAAAGTATGTCCGGAGTTATGATGAGGCATTGGCGTCGGATGTTGTCTTCTTTGTTCAGAACCCCTAGAGATCGATCACGGTACACTTGCGACTTCAGGTAACCCCAAAGCCAATAATCGCGCGGACTGAGGTCTGGGAACCTGGGAGGCCAAGTATGACGGAAGTGCCGGCTGAGCAAACGATCATCACCAAACGACGCGCGCAAGAGATCTTTCACGCGTCTAGCAATATTGGGTGTTTTTTTTTTTTTTTTTGTTCTAATAAAACCCCATGTCATTCCAAGCATGTATGTCAATTTTTACCTCTCTATCTACATTATTCCGTGGTTTATTGAGTTTTCAAATTATACTGACTTTTTGATCACCCGCTATATATATATAGTTTATCCAAATATCGATACTGGCAAGATATCGATCCCCGGAATGCCAAGATTTTCGAGAAAGTTTCAAGTTTAAATTTTTGTATAATTTCGCATTCGGTATACTAATTTTCCACTTATTTTTTTAATTCTTGAGTTACATTAACATGCAGATGCTCTGACTTTCATGTGATTTCTACATCTACATGGTTACTTTGCAATTCACACTTAAGTGCCTGGCAGAGGGTTCATCGAACCATTATCATACTACTTCTCTACCATTCCACTCTCGAATGGTAGCGTGGCAAAAAGGAACACCTACAAAATATTGATTGATCGTATACAAAAGTCTTTATCGTGGTTCAGTCTACCTATTATTGAAAAGGAATCCAAAAACCTCTCGAAAAACCCTTCATAATTTCCTCAAATTTTTGCCGGATTATGAATTCAGTATAAATTTGTAATGGATAAAAATATTTTTTACGTGATGTTATTAGAAATTAACGATTTTTTCCTTTTACTAGTAGTGTGAAAACAAGTTTTTTGCCAAATTTCATGATTGTACTTCAACAAGAAGCGCCTTATGGGTCTTGATTAGTGAGCTTGGGAGTATCAAAAATGACAGTATATTTTTATTACATTTACTTAGAAGCTTACATTTTTTACACCGCAAAGAGACTGAAGACCCTGGTATGTGATATACATTTCAATTCGATACCTCTACCCGCTCCTGACAAAAATCGGTCGTAACAGTCGGACAGACAGACGGACAAAAAAATGACTCTACAAGGGTTCCGTTTCTACCAGTTGAGGTAAAGAACCCTAAAAGAAAGGTACCAAAGATGATGAAGGTCAAACGGTTATGGTGTTCGAACGTGTTCAGTACTATTGGCAAAACTTCAAAATATTGACCATTTGAGGACACTTATTTTCCTTTTGTCAATATTAACGAGCGTAATGATAGACCAAAAAATAATCTCTGTATTTTTAATATGTACTGAGCGTCTGGGGTCGAACGTTGGCGGTGTGACAATATCCGCTTCTCAGATGTTGACAGAGCTTTATGATCCAGTCACGCCGGCCGGAGTGGCCGAGCGGTTCTAGGCGCTTCAGTCTAGAGACGTGCGACCGCTACGATCGCAGGTTCGAATCCTGCCTCGGGCATGGATGTGTGTGTTGTCCTTAGGTTAGTTAGGTTTAAGTAGTTCTAAGTTCTAGGGGACTGATGACCTCAGATGTTAAGTCCCACAGTGCTCAGAGCCATTTGAACCATCCAGTCACGCACATTTATTGTGCATTGTTTACGTTTTCTGTTCGTCTTTGTCCTAAATGTAGCTCAAATTTAAGTTTTCAAGTAGCTTTTCAAACAACAAAAAATTGTAATTGGCCATTGCAGGGGTAGTCATTTAATTTTCAACTTTATGGTGGTGACTGGCGAATTTACTATGGGACCGATTTTTTATGAATTTGAAAGCACAGAATTTTCTTGCTGAATTACACAACAGTGTGGAAAGACGCTCCATCTTCGAGAAGTACGCCATATACAGGGTGTCTCAAAGTCTTTGCATCTAGGGGTGATGGACCATGTCATGCGGAGCAGCTTTAACTTTTGTTAGAGACAAAATGTTCGGTTACGCTTCTCGGTAATTCTAGTGCTACTTTTGCATCGATGATGCCCCTGAGAGGTGACAGGGTGTAACCATTCTGCAGTGTGCATATCACTTATGTGTTGTTTATAATCCAGTCATGTGCTCCGAGTGAAAGAGGATATGGCTGCAAAATTAAAGTTCTTGATTAGTTTCCAAAACGTCTTTTTATGTTAGGTTTTCTTGTTGTAAATCACTAACAATTTACCGCGGTAGGTAGTATGCAGCACACATGGTAACTACACCTGGCTAGTTAAGTGAAAGGAATAATAAAGGCGCCAAGAGTCGCCTGCAAGCATCAGTGAACGTTTCGTCAATAACGAAAGCTGCTGCCCATGACGTAATGTATACTCCCTAGGCGTTTGATGCTAAGATTATGAAACACACGGTATACGCAATGGCTAGTACGAGTCTGCCAACACATGTCAGGCTCACCAAATTCTCACAAACATGTAAAAGGTTTTACGTCAGATACCCGATTGACAATTTTTCTTATCGTATTTGCTGATTCTGTATCTCAAAATTTAAAGCATTTGAATGACGCACCTGTCGTCATAAATCGCAAAGCTACTCATAATCTTTCGTCGACTGCAACTGCCTCTCTCATTAACCTATTCTGTCTCTCAGTTTAACGGCGTATCATAACTAATAAGTTGCTGTACAACGCAGGATCCACCCAAAAACAGTTTATAAAATCGATCGCGATCGTAGTTTTGCTTTCAGTCAGTAAATTAACATACGACAGATCACACATTTGCAGCCATTCACGAACCTCTTCTATTTCATTTTTTCTATCGTTCTTGTCAGCTATAGGTAACACAGTTGTGGAACATACTTTCTCTTCAGTATTCGACAACATTTCTAACCTTCTTAAGTCGCGTTGCCACCTAACGTCCGACAATATTAACAAAATTGTTGATGGTATGAGTGTCTCTTCAGTATACGAGATGAGGCTTTACACAGATGTGTTGGTTACTGTCTCTACTATGCCTGTCAATCGCGTCATTTCCATCTTTTCAGTTCTGAGCGCATAGTGAGCACGTAAAGAGTCCCAGAACAATAGTGTCTCCCGTCACGTATGAGGCCCTGGAGAGAGTTTTCGCCTGACGTTATGCAGCCCACATAACATAACAGTCATGCATTTCGTTCTTTTCCGCAGGGGCAATGAAGAAACACTTGCAGCGTTTTCGATGGGAAGTGTTTGATCACCCACGATACAACCGTACCTAACTGGCTCTCCCTGAGTTTCATATCTGCTCACGTGAACCGCTATGAAGAGAACATTTAGGCACAGGCAACGAGCTGTAGACCAGCTTAGAGAATTGGCGGAAAGCACAGGCGGTTGTCTGTAATTTGACGAGTGCAATGGAAATATGTCTAAGTCAGAGCAGTAACTATATAGAGAAGTAGCCGGAAGATGTAGCTAACTGTTCCAGACAGAACACTTCTGATTTTCACAGGGGTTTTCATTTCGTGACCATCGGACCTTACTTTCTGAACAGCTCTCGAACTGAAGGTTTGTCGAACTAGTATCGTCAACACATACTGAACGTGTGAAGGTCCCTTTAGAACACTCCAATGCAAGGTAATCTTGTTTATGATTATGTTGATTAGGCGCGCAACGTAATAGTTTCTGAAAAATCGAGGAATTAGATACTCTTGCCGCCTGGGGCGGTGGCTTAAACCACCCACTAAACTGAGGTATTTCAGACGTGAACTGAATGTCCCATCCGGGCAACCACTTCCTTTCCTGTGCTCCTGCGGTCACACTCAAACCCATTAATCCTCAAGTAATTAGTCTTGCAATTCAGGATAGCGTCCTCAAGAAGTTCTTTGATGTTTGGAAGGTCGGACAAGCGATCAGGCGGAAGTAAAGCTGTGAGGGCGAGTCGTGAATCGTGTCTCGATAGCTAAGCAGGTATAGCATTTGTCCGCAGGTTAGAGTCCTGGTCCGGCACACAGTTTTATGTAATACTGGCTGACAAACCCGACATTGCCTGGGTATTCATTTTGCCAATTTTCTATCAGAAACGGAAACAAACGATAAACTGTGTTTATAGATAAGTTTCAGCTCCATGTATTCTTGAAAATGTCTTTGACGTTAAGAAACAGTTGTTCAAAGATCCCAGACAGTTTGTCTAGGCTGGGCGCAGCTGCTTCGCATGTTTACAATGCGATTTTGTACACGTCTTTATGGCAAAGTCTGTTCATAATTCTAAGACGGCTATTAATTTGCCTGCTGCCGTTTGCGATTCGCAGTTGAAGTCTGTCAAAAGCCCTGCCAGGTGTCAGGGATTTACTTACGCTGACTCGACTGTAGGAGTGTGTTAGTAGTAAAGAATAAATGAATTGAAACTTCATGCACGAGGCGGCATTTTTTCACGCATCTCAGTGTTTATTACGTCATATCTCTTGACCTACGTATCGTACAATGATATATTCTACATCTAGATCTACATCCATACTCCGCAAGCCACCTGACGGTGTGTGGTGGAGGGTACCCTGAGTACCTCTATCAGTTCTCCCTTCTATTCCAGTCTCGTTCGTGGAAAGGAGGATTGTCGGTATGCCTCTGTGTGGGCTCTAATCTCTCTGATTTTATCCTCATGGTCTCTTCGCGAGATATACGTAGGAGGGAGCAATATACTGCTGGACTCTTCGGTGAAGGTATGTTCTCGAAACTTTAACAAAAGCCCGTACCGAGCTACTGAGCGTCTCTCCTGCAGAGTCTTCCACTGGAGTTTATCTATCATCTCCGTAACGCTTTCGCGATTACTAAATGATCCTGTAACAAAGCGCGCTGCTCTCCGTTGGATCTTCTCTATCTCTTCTATCAACCCTATCTGGTACGGATCCCACACTGCTGAGCAGTATTCAAGCAGTGGGCGAGCAAGCGTACTGTAACCTACTTCCTTTGTTTTCGGATTGCATTTCCTTAGGATTCTTCCAATGAATCTCAGTCTGGCATCTGCTTTACCGACGATCAACTTTATATGATTTGTGTAAATACATTCAGCGGCAAATGTGTATACAGTCTGCGAAATATGTTCCCAGTATAACTGGTAGCAAAGAACTAATAAATTTAAACGTCATGCTCTATGCGGCAGTTTTCCACGCCTCTCAGAGTTTACGATGTCATATCTGCTGAACTATGTAGTACCATGACATAATTTTGTAGTTGCGTTTACCATCATATATAGATAAGATCTGTGAAACGTATCGCGAATAGACTTAGTAGTACAAATGTAACAAATGTAAACATCATGTAGTCTACGGAGGTTTTACACGCATCTCATTGCTTATGACGTAGTATCACCTGAACTATGATATGCAGATGGTTCCTACCTCCACAGCAATTATTGCCTGACAGAAGCGGTTATGTGTAACACGTTTGGCTGAAATCGGCCCAGTGGTTTAGGAGAAGATGTGGAACATACACACATACATAGATCCATTTTATAGTATGTTATGGATACCAGCAAGTTGCAAATCAGTAGACAGTCCACGGCAGAGTGAAAATCCATTCTGGAAACTGCGTTGCTCTTTTATCTATTTTGAGAAATGCTTTCGGTCTGGACTTTATTCTCTGTTAGTGCCACCTTTAGTTATTATCTAATAAATCGTGTTCAAATCAAATTACAATAATTTTCTACGTGTGAACAACATGAGATGTTGGCCTGGCAGCAGAGGTATTGCCAAAGAGACTCTCTTTCTCCCACAAAGAGACAGACAGAGAGACAAGAGCGACAGACAGAGAGAGACAAGAGCGACAGACACAGAGACAAACAAGAGAGAGAGAGAGAGAGAGAGAGAGAGAGAGAGAGAGAGAGACGAGGTATTCAAAGCGAGCGCCAGTGCCGTCCGGACATCCTAATTGCAGCTTCCGCCAACACGCGCATCTCTCGGCCGATCGCGCCTCGCCGCTCGCAGACGTAAACAAACGGGCGCCCGCGTGCCTTTGAGGCTAATCTGGCGCCGCGTATATCATCGCGGGCGATTCACCGCAACTTCTGTGGAGCCGCCGCTTCGAAAATAGGAACAAAGCACCCCGCGATCCAACGCCAACTCCAACAAACAACTGTATCCGGCGGGGAAAAAAATGTATTCGGAGAGGTGTGGGCTTGCAGTTGTGTTCTTTCAGTACACACACGAGTTCGGTAGATTACTAAACTCACTGCTTCCCCGTATCATAATGAAACCAGCCAGGCTTTCATCATCATTATTACAAACACACTTACAAAGTTACAATGGAGGCCTCTTCGGTGAACTTCACTGATGAAATGTACTGCCGGTGCCGAAGCTAGAAGCAGCGTTTCGGCAAGTGTCTTACTCTTCATCTCAAGGCTACTTGCCTGAAGATGATGAGGCCTCGTCGAAACATTTTCTCAAGCCGCCACTGTTGAGATTTAAATACAGAATTCATTTCCGCGAGTTGTACTGAATAGACTTTGGCGTAGCATTTATTGTTGTTCGCTGACGTGCTGCGGATATCCAGTTCAAGCCCAACCACCACTAATTGTTTAATGTTTAATAATTATCAAATCTAGAAGGTTCTAGAAATTTCTTACGTTTGAAATGTTTGCATATTATGTTTGTATAAATAGCAGCACGTAAGCTGTCGTTGCTTGAAATCCACTCCAGTCGAATGTCTTTACCTCTTCGCAGGAATAGCACTACCTCCTGTTCGAAGAGAAATAACTGCGGATGAGGAAAGAGAGCAAGTGGAGCAGGAGAGAACGCATCCTCTGTACCGGCACGAACCGCACCAGCAACGACTGAAGTCAAGGAGGAGTTTCCTAAGAACATCAATGGCACTTGGAACCAACGCTGAGAAGCTAGGTAACAACTATGGAGGGCTACGAGTTATCTCCCCTTGGCTGGAAAAGAGTTTCAAAAACTCTGCCGTCTGGCTATGATGAGAAAAGGACGACTTGGAAGTCCCTGAACAGACCGAGATCTGGAATTGGGAGATCAAAGATTAATTTGGCCAGATGTGGCTACACTGATCAAGATGACATTCAGTGTGAGTGTGGAGAAGACCAGACTGATCACCATACGGTTGTGTCCAGCCTCCTGCACAGAAGAAGGAGCACATCAAGGAACAGAAAATGCTTTGGCAGTGTCCAAGTTTTGGGCAAAAATAACACTGTCATAACAGTGTATGTAAACCGTATGTTTCTGATACGAGGATAAATAAATAAAATGTACGTTGGTGTTCATGATAAACGTACTTTCAGTGCTAAGTTTGTGCTTTGTTGACGACCCTGCTTTCGAATAAACCGAATTTCGTACTGTTCCTCTCAAAGCCATTATTCCAGTTCCTCAGAAGAAATGTCAGTCAGAAATGCTTGTCATTTTAATTCTCGTATTCACTAAATCCGTTACGGATAATGCCATGCACTCTGTGCGTCATTATTACCATGCGAATTACATAAACGAACAATGCTTCCCTTACCGAATAAATATGGTCCTGTAAAATATTTTCACATACCTTAGAATCTACTTTTTCTTCCAGTGCGATCAAAACTCCATTGAAAAACTACCGATATGATAGTCCTAACCATTACGGAACCTCCACTACAACTCAAAGCTAAATTGTACCGTCCGCTTGGTATGTTCCCTAAGTAAATGCATTTTACGCTATCGGATCACATTACCGAATCTAACTGATTTTTGCCGGGATTAGCCGAGCGGTCAAAGGCGCTGCAGTCATGGACTGTGCGGCTGGTCCCGGCGGAGGCTCGAGTCCTCTCTCAGGCATAGGTGTGTGTGTTTGTCCTTACGATAATTTAGATTAAGTAGTGTGTAAGCTTAGGGACTGATGACCTTAGCAGTTAAGTCCCATAAGATATCACACATATTTGAACATTAGAACTGATTTTTGTCTACGTTTATAGCTCATTTTCCTTGCTTTTCAAGAACTGTGGCGTTGGCAAATGTACGACGATTACTTTGTCTGCGCATTTCCCGATGAACTGGTTTCGTCAGCACTGTGTTCTCTAAACGCCCATTAAGCTTACCAGTCTGTTTCGAGACATTAGTCTTTAAAAAAAAAAAGTACCATAACGATTAATGAATATAGGTCGTGTTTCTTTCACTGTCCTACGCAGGAGACGAATTGAACTGTGTATACTACTATGATGCTTGTAGCAGATCTCTAAGACACCTGAAACCGTTGCGTCGTCCAAGCCGACACCGATCATTTCCTCTTGTAAGTATGCACAATATTAAATAAATGTAGCTGTCTAAAGAAGCCTAACCCGGTATAAGGTAAAGAAAAATAGCATCCTACGAAATAGCTTCTCATGACTCTTAATTTCATCAAGATACATAATTTACAACACACGTGGAATTCAACAAACCGAAGAGAAAGTAGACCACAAGCTGGGATTGGCCTTTCACGGAGAAGAAAATCGGCCGTGTCCTGTTCATAGAAACCATACTGACACAACTAATAACAATATTAATTATGAAAGTACATTGCTTCCTGCGCACCGCAGGCGAGTGAACGCCATGGGTGTCAGCCATGCACATGAGTTGCTCTTACACGCTCTCGTCGTAATAATTTCTGGCCAGTGGTTCGCAGTGAACAGCATAATACTTGAACACTAGCGTGAACATTCTTTTTTATGCTTTTGAAATGGTGGTAGTGGAAGTTTTAGGACTGGGTTGAGCTATGAATGAACAAATGCATCGGACCATTTACTGATATACCACCTAAAATCCTATTTTATAGAATTTCATTAAAATGATTTTAATTTTGAATCAATCACTTGGCTAGTCAAAACATCAACATTAAGAATTTACTGACAAGGCGATGCTTTCTGAATAGAAGCCAAATGGAGGAGACAATAGCGAGTTGTTTAAACTCCCGGTGATTGCGTAGTCCCAAAGAGTAAAAGCGGCAATAATCAAACATATTAAAATCAGACCATGAATGTATACTGTTAAAAAAACAGAAAGCGAGACAGAATTCCGCTGTACAAAATATGCAATATTCAGCAATCCACCCATATTGTGAAAATGGCTGTATATACATTGCTTGTATGTATGTTACACATCTTTTAAACCACTGCACACATTTCAACCAAACTTAGTACTCATATGAAGCGCTGTGGGGTATCAACCACCTACCTATCAAAGGGGGTGGGGGTGCGTGTGGAGGTGGAAAAGCAGCGTCCACGACGCGCGAGTACAGTTACCATAGTCATCCAGTATTTGAGAACGGGAGCACTTAGTGAGTAGAAACGAACTTTACAAATAATTTCCAACCTTCACGAAACTCTTTGTCGCTAACGACCCCAGTAAAGGATGAAATGAAAACGTTTATAGCTTCCTACATTTTCGCACTTCATGCAGCAAAACTGCCGCATGAAGCATAACATTCGAATTTATTGTTTCTTTGCGACTAACTGTATTCGCGACACATTTTGCATGCAGTATTGACATATTTCAGTGGAATGTACCAGCAAAATTGTATCATTGTACGACACATAATTTAGAAAATACGTCACAAAGACTGACATTCGTGACAAACTGCCGCATCACACATCACGTTTAAATTTATTACTTCTTCGCTATCGACTCTATTCGCAACACGTTTCGGAGACAATATCCACTTATGCCAATATATATATATATATATAAAATTGTGTGACACACAGTTGAGGAGATACGGCGTCATAAACATTGCGCTGCGTGAAAGTAAAACTCCAGGACGAAATTCGTTAGAGATACAGGTGAAATATGTGTTCAGATACCTGGGAAATACATTAAACTGATGTGAAGTATATTTGCCGTGTGTGTACACGGGTAAATCCATGGGTAAAATAGCCATCCTAAACCCCTGGAATGATTTTAACCAAATTTGGTACACGTATCGGTTAAGATCTGGGAATCGTGTGGGGCTAAGAACCACCGGCCTCCTGTTGGGATGAGGGTGATAACGTGGAGAGAGAAGAGGGAAAGATGGATAGAGAGGGAGAGGAGGAAATGGACACAGAAAGGGAAAAGAAGGAGATAGACATAGAGGGAGAGAGGGGGAGGTGAGGGGAAAAAGGAGGGGATGCAGAGGGGAGAAGAAAATGGAATTAGACAGAGAGGAGAAGGGGGGGAAGAGATAGAGAGAGAGAGAGAGAGAGAGAGAGAGAGAGAGAGAGAGAGAGAGAGAGAAGGGGGGGGGGGGGATTAGAAGGAAATGGGCAGAGAAATGAACAGGAGGAGATGGAAAGAGAGTGGATGGGGTGGAGGGGGTGGACAGAGAGGGGCAGGGACATGGACAGAGAAAGGGCGAAGGAGGAGATGAGCGGAGAGGGGGCAAAGAGGAGGTGGACTAATGGAAGGTTGAAACGTATGCATAACCGGACAACACTGTGTACTCAGCTAGTAATTAAAATATTAAAACAAAGAAATTTAACTCTTACAATGATTGCAAATGAAAGCAGAGAAACAAATAAAAATATGCCAGTATAAGCAGGAAGTAGAGTATCAGTTAATAGAGCCCGTGGCCCTGATGAATTATACAGTGCAAATTAATCAGAATTACCACCATGTCTGGCGTATGGCGAACTGTCTTTTACTCAGATACGTACACAAAGGAAAGACAAACAGTTTAATTTATGGAGCGCATTTACATAGATCTACAATTGAACGTAAAGCTTCTGCTCACAATCAATCCTATAAACATTTAATGTAAATTAATCAAGTCGAACTCATATAGAGCGACTGCGTATGTCCACCATGTGATTCTGCCTTTTCTTCCCACAAAAACAGCGTTCATGCAACAGACAGACATCCAACATGTACTGGAGCCTGGAGAGAGCTGCACGCTAAACAGGGCCCACATCTCGTGGTCGTGCGGTAGCGTTCTCGCTTCCCACGCCCGGGTTCCCGGGTTCGATTCCCGGCGGGGTCAGGGATTTTCTCTGCCTCGTGATGGCTGGGTGTTGTGTGCTGTCCTTAGGTTAGTTAGGTTTAAGTAGTTCTAAGTTCTAGGGGACTGATGACCATAGATGTTAAGTCCCATGGTGCTCAGAGCCATTTGAACGCTAAACAGGTAGTGCTCGTGCAAGATAACTTAGCCCGTGCACAGAAACGCATTCTCATTCTCATCTCTGGGCAAGTCCACCCCTCTGTTCCGAAGGGGCGGCAACCTCAGCTGCCTGTCACCTACGGAGCTGTGTGCTTCATCTGTTATGAACGAAACATTCTCTGCCTGTCTCAGCTACACTTTGGGAGCAGAGGCGTGTACACGCCAGTTGCACTGTAATCTTTTTCAAACGGCAACTGTTCTCAAATATCTCCTAACCTCATCCGATAATTCATAGTGAACTGCCTGTCATTTCATTAACAGTCACAGTTATTGTAATATTTCTACATTTAGTAAGGTACTGTGCGAAATTTGACTGACTGCAATGAAAAATAGGGATCGCTATGAGTTTGCGTTTGGTGCACGTTAGATCACATACTGCTGTGTACGAAGTGGAATAACGTACTGAACTTTCCTTTCAACTTGAGACGAGGTATATTTGTATCCCCCATTATGTATCACCATTCCCGAAAAACTGGGCTGTCTGGAGTACATTCACTTCCGATCGGGTATGCAAACGACAGAGTGGAAGTGGAATATTCATAACATCCCTAATATCTTTTAAATTGTTCGGTATACCGAAACAAATTTTTAACAAATAATAGGTTGCCAAGTGGAGAGTATTTTGACACATAGCCAACATCTGAAACTTCCTCATTGACTGCTACACGCGAGTGACTACAGATTTGTATCGATGAAATAATGTAAATTCTTTATAGGGCCATCAATAGGTGGTGAAATGTGAATTAATATGGATATGTAAGAACATAAATGAAGAAAAAAATGTTCAAATGTGTGTGAAATCTTATGGGACTTAACTGCTAAGGTCATCAGTCCCTAAGCTTACACACTACTTAACCTAAATTATCCTAAGGACAAACACACACACACACCCATGCCCGAGGGAGGACTCGAACCTCCGCCGGGACCAGCCACACAGTCCATGACTGCAGCGCCTTAGACCGCTCGGCTAATCCCGCGCGGCTATAAATGAGGAAATTACACTTTTATTTTTATAACGAGTATCGGTTTTTCATAAGCTATTGACCTTACTTATTGTCAGTTATTTGGTTAATGTTGGACTATTTTGCATGTGCATTAGCATGTTAGTGATGTGAAACTGTGTAATCCCTGGAATGTTTTGGGGAAAGAAGCTAATTTTAATAAGGCAAAAAGAGAAAGAAAAGAAAGTGCACAAGACAGCGAAAATAAATCACGCCCTCTTCTGCACTTTCAGCGTAATCCTGCACCCACTGTGTTTTTAATAATAAATGGTTGAACTGTCCAATAATTGGTCACCCTAGCAGACTCGCCAGTTGTGGCTCACAAGTTCTGCAAAATGTAAGTTTGCGTGAAACTTTAAGCTGCAGAACTATAACTCCCCTACCGTACTGAACCATCCACAAACGAGCCCCCACCGCTATCGTTTTCCTCTCCTCTATGAGCGGCTACGTGACATGTAATACTGCACGCACTCTACATACACAGAACTCTAGCCTAATCGCAGTTTTTGCTTTTCAGCAAGTGCACAGCACAGGTTGCTTTCGTGAACCAATCCTCAACATGCCGTACTTGTTTCCATTAAAAAGTATATTCTTCTCCGCAGCCATCAACAAGCCAGCGACCACCGGAAAGTATCTACGAATGCTTCCTGTTTGGTGGTCAACGTTCTTCTCTCTGTAGTATTCAATAGTCTTTCCTTACAGCGGCCTCCCATACCGGTTGTAGGCGGTGATGATGTAGCGTCGGTCCCAGAAACATCGCTGGTGCAGCCTAAATATATAAATTACGACTGTTGTTGAAATGACAGGCAGTTCACCATGAATTGTCGGATGAGGTTATGAGACACGTGGGAACAGTTGCCGCCTGAGAAAGGTTCAAGTGCAACAGGCGTGTGCACGCATCTGTTCCCATAGCGTAGCTGGCAGGTTCCTCCATTTCATTCGATGTTCATATGCTATTACAGTACAGTTGAAGAGCGTCTCGAATTACTTTTGAGTTTAGGGGGAGTACCAAATGAAGTGAGACATGAATGGGACTCAGCTTTACTCTGTTCTTCTCGGACGTATTCGGTACAGCGCCACATTTCATTTAGTAATGCGATGCAGCGGGTTTCTGTCGGCACGACTTCCCTCAGTTCGGCAGAGTCGTGGTGTCAGCGCTGTTTTGCCCTTCGGTATTTGTTCATGGTGTAAAAAAATGGTTCAAATGGTTCTGAGCACTATGGGACTCAACTGCTGAGGTCATTAGTCCCCTAGAACTTAGAACTAGTTAAACCTAACTAACCTAATGACATCACAAACATCCATGCCCAAGGCAGGATTCGAACCTGCGACCGTAGTGGTCTCGCGGTTCCAGGCTGCAGCGCCTTTAACCGCACGGCCACTTCGGCCGGCTTCATGGTGTAAAGGAAGATCACAGGTCCAGCGGTTGTTTGCGCAAAAGGAGGCAGTCAAGCCATCTGTCGTCGCAAGCATTTACAATGAACGGGGGAATTCTCTCTATCCATTATGAAGTCGCAAAATCGACGGATATCGCTAATTTGCAGTTGAGTGACGTTACAACGCCATGCGAAAAAAATATGAAGATTTAAGTGACGATGAAAAGACAAAATATTACAGCCATCGACAGACGGGATTCACTGTTTTCTACATGAAAAAGCCCTTTCGCCAAACATGCAAGCTTGGAGCACGTTGTGAAATTGGTGGTACGAATAGAAAATTTTCTGAAATTGCACACATTATTATAGTGTCAGTTCCAATAATTTTCGATGCAGATGAATGAAGAGTGTGTGGGTATAAAGTATATTTATTAAGTCTGGAACGATTTGTCGATTTGAATTTCTGATGGAAAGTAAAATATTCGGAATGGATAGTGGGCCTCGCATTTTAAGTATAGTTGACTGCAGACTCCCCTCCGTACGACAATACAATGGGAGAAGCAACTTATTTCTAATGTCATGGTAAAAGTGGATGCACTAAAAGAGGATTCCATAGTGAAAGTGACAACCTCTGGCACAAAACACCGTCCACCTCTCTGAGCTAATTGGCGTTAAAGAAAACTCGAAATATGAATAAAAAATGGTTCAAATGGCTCTGAGCACTATGGCACTTCGGAGGTCATCAGTCCCCTAGAACGTAGAACTACTTAAACCTAAGGACATCACACACATCCATGCCCGAGGCAGGATTCGAACCTGCGGTTCCAGACTGTAGCGACTAGAACCAAACGGCTACCCCGGGCCGGCGAAGTATGAATAATTAATTGTGACGTAAAAATAATTAAAACAGTAAATGTTTTGAGGACACTGACAATCTAACATCTGTTTTCGAGAACGTTTGCGTTTTCTGTTGAACGTACCGCTGTACACGTGCAGATGGAACTGTATTGTACTTCCCACTTAAAACACAAATTATTTTACTTTAAATTGTCCAGGAGTTCTATGCTGTTTCCGTCAGGAAGACGTCCCACCACTCCATAATGAGGTTGGAAACGTGATAAAATGTTTCGATTAAGATATGTGTGTGAAATGATTTTTTCAACTATGATACTAGGTAAGTCGCGATTACGTGGCAACCTCAGACTGGAAATCTGTGAAACTGTCTATATCTGTCCGTACACCGATAATTTGTACCAGGTAAAAATTATATTATGACCTCAGTATGCCGAAAATAATTAAATAATACTAAGAATATGTTTTGTTTGTGATCTAAATTGTTGATAAATAAGAAATATAAAACAAAGTCGCATGCAGGGGACAAATTTATCTTTTAAATGCAGCACCTTTGCAGTTTTCTCCTCTTCCCCTCCCCACCCTCAAACAGCATGGCTTGGCGATGAGGGAAGCGTGCAGCCAGGCGAGGGAGCTAAGGCACTCGTGCCAGGGTATGCCTCGCGTGCCGAGTTCTTGTCCGTCCTTGTTGTAAGGGCTTGTAGATTTCATCATCTTTCGAACTGCGTTCTTCCATTTCTTTTAATTGTTTGCAGCACTTTCAAACTCATTGCTTATCAAATTTTAAATTCCATATTGGCGTTCTAATAAAAACTCGGATCTTCGCAAACGATACCGTCCGTCGCATCTCAGTTAAGAGGGACGAGAGCAGGAAGTCGTGTGTCCAGCGGGCAGACCCGCTGTGCAACGAGGCCCCCTGACACACGCGACGTCTCGCGCTGCAATGTAAACACGGCCGACCGGCGGGACAGACAGCAATTACGGCGCGTTTCAGTGACGCGCGCCTTGTCCGCTGCGCCAGTAATTCCGACGTCGGCTCTGGCGCCAGCAACAGCGCCGCGTACTGGAAAGACAGCTGCTCCAGCTCCAGGCTGCATTGCGCCAGATCTGGCGACGGCTCAAAAAATAAAAGAAAATGTACAGGGATCGGGAGTCTGTGACGTTCGAGGATTCTAGACTGGATCTTTACCTATGCGCAGACGTTCTCTACTTTCGTTCAACGTCCTTCTGAGCCACAATTTTTCCATATTAAACACCCTACGACAGAATAATTAACGGCGGATATCTCCGTGTTAAGCCCCTTTCATAGTTTTTATTTAGACTTCAACGTCAAAGTTGCTTTGAAAGTGAGGTTATGAGAGACTGTCCAATTTACAAAAAGTTGGAGCATAATAGTGAGGAACTGACAATTACCGTGGAGTTTCCGTATCTCCAAACTGGCGGAATTAGAACAGGTCTGTAACTTTTAAATGATTACAATAACTGTCAAAGGAACCATCTGAAGTTGCTTAGGAAGCTTTTATTTATATATTCAGTGAAGACTACTTTCTGACGGCTTCTCCATTATCAAGTCATACATAGCAATGAAGGTTTAACAAAATTCCAAATCTGTTCGAAGGTCGATAACATTCCATGTGCATTAAATCTCGCATTACAACCAGATGTGCATGTAAGTTACTGACCACAAAACATTGACAAACAAAAATGGTTCAAATGGCTATGAGAACTATGGCACTTAACATCTAAGCTCATCAGTCCCCTAGAACTTAGAACTACTTAAACCTAACTAACCTAAGGACATCACACACATCCATATCAGAGGTAGGATTCGAACCTGTGCCCGCAGCAGTCGCGCGATTCCAGACAAAAGCGCCTAGAACCACTTGGCCACACCAGCCGGCCACTGACAAACACACAGGCCCTTTTGTGCAACCGCTTCTGTAAACGTTCTCTTTTTTATTTTTTTATATTTTTCAATATTTTTCAATATTTTATATTTAATGTCTGCAGCTACGGTGGTTTACTGTTCCGTTCGTATTTGATGTACAGTAAGTACATAAATACAGTTACGTCCTTTTGGCACACCAAGCCCACACTATACGAACGCCTCATGTCAAGTTATATTTCGTTTTAGTTTTTTCTGTAGTTGATTTGCCATAATCCTTTTCGTGTTCCCCTCTGTGATAGTTTTAGAGTAAGCCGTGTGTGGTGTCACAGTACCTGTGTACTTTTATAACATGGTGTTCACATAGACCGATCACAACTTTTTAAGACTGATTTTTAGCAATGATTTCTGTAAAGTGTATTTGCATTACAATAGTAAGTTCAAATCCTTTGACGGACGCCGCCACTGGCGGCATCTGGCTACAGTGGTCCCTACAGGTACTCTTTAGTATCAGTTTACGTTTTGACTTACGACGGTGTTCATGTGTGGACGCTGCTTTGTATATTGCCTCGTTTATATATTTTGTGGCCAGTAACTTCAGTGCATGCCTGGTTGTGATGCAAGACTTACGTACATGACAAGTATCTACGTTCGCACTTATTTGGAATTTTGTTAAGTCTTCGCTGCCATGTATCGTAACATCCACTTTATTTTGTTCTTTAGGATGATTTGATAAAGGACAATCCGTTAATAAATAAATAAATAAATAAAACTGTCCTCCAGAACTCAAGAGAGTTCTTCTAACAAAAATAGTTCAAATGGCTCTGAGCACTATGGGACTTAATATCTGAGGTCATCAGTCCCCTACAACTTAGAACCACTTAAACCTAACTAACCTAAGGACATCACACACATCCATGGTCGAGGCAGGATTCGAACCTGCAACCGTAGGGGTCGCACAGTTCCAGATTGAAGAGCCTATAACCGCCTCTTTTTTTTTTATCTCATTTTGTTCTATATTGTTTGTGGAATTTGTTCGGGGCGGACGTCCGATGACACTCATGTAGGTTCTTCGTTGATCTGTTCACTCTTTTTTGTTACAGAGGGTAGCTAACCCTCTCACCGAACATGCTGAGCTACTGTGCCGGCATCGCTCGGCCACTGCGGCCGGCGTTCTTCTAACAGTTCTTGTAATCACAGTAGAGTTTCTTAATAATCAAAGCCAGATTAATAGTGAAAGTGTGAACATGAGACTTTCCTTTGATGTATGACATCATGAAGAGGCTTCAGTGACTGTACAGGGTGGTCCATTGATCGTGACCGGGCCAAATATCTCACGAAATAAGCGTCAAACGAAAAAACTACAAAGAACGAAACTTGTCTAGCTTGAAGGGGGGAACCAGATGGCGCTATGCTTGGCCCGCTAGATGGCGCTCACATAGGTCGAACGGATATCAACTGCGTTCTTTTAAATAGGAACCCCCATTTTTTATTACATATTCGTGTAGTACGTAAGGAAATATATGAATGTTTTAGTTGTTGGACCACTTTTTTCGCTTTGTGATAGATTTCATATGATTATTGATTGAATTTAAAAATCTCAAATTCTGTCATAATTTACTTATTAAGAGGTATAATCTAACGTTAAAAGTTTATCACAATAAGTGAAGTATGAAAGTTAGAAACTATGTATATGTCCTGAGGCAGCGTAACTCATGGCGCACAAATGAGCCAGACTATATTCATCCAGTGTGAAAGCGCTTATCACTTCCAATAAACTTCACACATAATTTCTGTGGTTTCATTGATCGATACCATCCCAGAGGCATATCACAGTTGCCGACAATAGTGTTTGAGCAGGGACCGGCAGAACCAATGATGCGCGCCCACTGAGCCATGCCGTCAGTGCCTCTGATTATGAGCGCCCTCTGCCGCCGCGATATTGCCGGCGGCAGCTACACGGCCAGTCTCAGTGGCAGTTTTCAGTCTGTCACCCTTCGACAGTTCAGAAGTGCATTATTAGAGGAGACTTGCACTGTGCAACGCTCGTAAGTTAGCTTCTTCTAATAGCTGGGCTTTACTGCTGTTTCTTCTTCTGTTAAGTTTTCTCGCAATGTTTGGAGAAAGCTACAAATTAAGTAAAACTTCGCTAGTCATTTCTGCTTGTCTGCAGCATCCCTACGACAACTGCTGCTGCACCACTTTGTAGCCTACCTCTCCTTAACGTTGTGTACGATGATGTACACAACAATTTTAAACCTTTACGAAACTACTTCTCACTGACTACGGCTACAAAATGATAACAGAAAAGTTTATCGCTATGTACATTTTCGTTGCTCACGTGATGAAATTCAAGCACCGGAAATGACTTCTTTTCTACTAAATCTATTCCCAAGACATTTTGCAGACTGTATCCTCATATAACACTGACTGTACCTGCGTAATTATATCACGGTATGAAACACAATGACAGAAAAAAATCGCAACGCCAAGAAGCACTTGCGTGATATAAGCGAAAGTTGGAGAGCGTGTTTCTACATCTGAAACATGAAGTCTGTTTAGATTTCGCGCCAGTCGCGTGAGAGCGTCGGTAGTAACGCCACTGTGAGTATGGAAATCAGGTTTTCTATAAGTACACGCTGTAACGGCAGTGAGCGTGAGTTGCCTTTGAGATTGGACATGATGTTCGTCAAGGTGACGAAGACGCCATCATTAACACCTCAGTCAGTTTGAACGAGACCGTGTAATAGGGCTACGAGAAGCTGGATATTCCTTCTGCGATAATGCAGAGACTTGGCAGGAATGTAGCCACTGTACATGATTGCTGGCAGCAGTGATCACGACAATCAACGGTAGCAAGAAGGCCGGGCTCTGAACGGCTACGTGGCACTAACAAGAGGGAAGACCATCTTGTGCCGGCCAGGGTGGCCGAGCGGTTCTAGGCGCTACAGTCTGGAACCGCGCGACCGCTACGGTCGCAGGTTTGAATCCTGCCTCGGGCATGGATGTGTGTGATGTCCTCAGATTAGTTAGGTTTAAGTAGTTCTAAGTTCTAGGGGACTGATGATCTCTTAAGTTCAGTCCCATGGTGCTCAGAGCCATTTGAATCACTTTTGAAGACGATGTTGTTTGGTGTAGGTCCCTGCCGCATCATAATGCATCTGCAATCTGAGAAGCAGTTAGCAGCACTGTGGCAAAACGGACTGTTACAAATCGGTTACTTCACGGAGAGCGCCAAGCCAGACGCGCTGTAGCGTGCATTCCAAGGACCGCAAACCACCGCGATTTGCGACTTCAGTGGTGTGAAACGAGAGCTCACTAAAGGGCAAGGTGGAGGTCTGTAATGTGTTCTAATCAAAGCCGGTTCTTCCTCAGTGCCACAGATGGCTGTCTGTTGGTTAGGTGGAGGGCAGTACAGATACTGCAATCAACCTGTCTGCATGATAGTCACACTTGACCTACACCTGGATTTATGGTCTAGGGCGAGATTTCATATGACGGCAGCAGTTATTCCACGCACATTGCCTGCAAATTTGTCTGTCAATCTGGTAAAGGAAATGAGCGTTTGCCGTGCCCCTTGCGGGGCAGGTCCGGCCGCCGTGGTGCAGGTCTTATTACATTCGACGCCACATTGGGCGACCTGTGCACCGGCCGGGGATGAAATGATAATGAAGACAACACAACACCTAGTCGCTGAGCGGAGAAAATCCCTGACCTAGCCGAGAATTGAACACGGGCCCGTAGGACGGCAATCCATAACGCTTACCACTCAGCTATCGGGGCGGACTGTCAACCTGGTGATTCGACCTGTTGTGCTGTCATTCATGAACAGTATTCCAGGCGGCGTTTTTCAACGGGATAATGCTCGCCCACATACCACTGTTGTAATGCAATGTGCTCTGAAGAGTGTCGACAAGTTGCCTTGGTCTGCTCGATCATCAGATCCGTCTCCAGTCGAACACATATGGGACATCATCGGAAGACAACGTCAGCGTCATCCTGTATTGACCGATGTAACTGCCCACGTCGTGTTGTGCCGACTCCACTGTAGCTTGAATGGATTTTTAAGTTTGTTTCATATGCCCGTCTTCTAATTTCACCACACAAGTCTCCAGGGTTGAGCAGTTATTGCCCGATGATGGCACGCCATACAGTTTGTTAAAGCGGAGATCGCCGTTATTAATTATGTTTTTAGATTTAATTTTATTACTCGTACAGAGACTCATCGTTCCTCTGTTTAACAGCGCATCGTCAAAATAAGTATGAAATGCTAATGACTTTGCAATACATAATGTCGACTACTGAGTTAAAGTTCGTACCTATTTTGCCATTTTAGAGAAGAGAAACCTTAAGCGCTTCTGCTTCTATAGTCTCAGTATCGAATGTTCACTAATTTCAATTTACTTAACACAAATTATATATCCAGGTCATTTCAGAGATATTACGTCGGTTCCACCCTAACGTAATAACACGTAATTGTCATTTGATATTACTTTTATTACTAATCCTTTTTCTTACGACGTAAATGTTAATGAATGATCGCTATCTAGGACGAAAGAGGGATTGATCCTAATCATGAGATAACAGCTTTTAAAGGGCCCGCAATCGTTAATTAAATAAAAAGTCACGTTCGAGGATGATATGCGAACAACTTTCGTGACGTCCGTTTTCACGTATGTCTCAAAACTAATCCTGTCGCCCACAATTAAAATTAACACTGATGTTAACCCCTTTTGTCGGAACATCGAATCGTAACTATCATGTGAAAGTTTATTCTAGTCCCCGAATTAATTCCTTTCAGATGCGCGCACGACCGCACAGCAGAACGGAACACAAACGACTTGTTTTAACAACCGAACAACGCAATGACGTTACATTACGACAATGTCCGCCCAATGAACATCTCTCTGACTTTATCTTTCTACTCTGCTTAATTAAATTATTCCTAATTACAATTTATTCAGCTATTTAACGAAAATATCTAACAAAAAATAAAATAAAAGATCCGTTATACCGACCAAATGCAACAGGCACGGAACTCCATCCCATGAACTGACATCCGGCACCTGTACAACACAACACATGCAAGACTGCACGCTTGCATTCAACATTCTGGAGACTACATCGGTTATTAATGAACCAGCATTTCACCTTTGGAGTGGCTTACCTCGCGCTTACATTCACCCTGACGTTGTAATGTCAATCACTTAAATATATTTATCTACACAAATGTATTCTCGAGATTTCATGGCTTTACATTAATTATTTTTGGTGTTGTGGTATTTTGTTGTGCCAGTCTATTTAACACCTGAATTACTTTGTAAAGTAATCGGAAGTGTGAAGCTCTTTCATACATGGTGTTACGTTCTGTGAAGAACTGATAAGCTTGGGGGGGGGGGGGCTGGAAAGAGAGGAAGAGGGGTTAGTGGTAGATTCTAAATACGGATCTGGTCCCTAGCTTCCGTGCAGCGTCTGCACAGCACGGCAGATGGGTGGGTTGCAGGACAGGAGAGAGTAGTGCAGAGGCGGCGATGAAATATGGACGGCGCCTCCGGCTGAATTAAGCATTCGCCGGCCGCCACCTGCGCGACTATTTTCGGCCTCGTGGCGTGGCGGCCCGCGACGCGGATGAATTCCATTCTGCCGGTGCCGAGGACGCGTTGTTAACTTTAATGATGGAATTTTCTGAGAGGGCGCATCATTTCCTCCTCGTTCCTCCCGTCATCATCTCGTGCCCGCAGATCCTCTCCCCCCCCCCTCCCCCACCTCGCGCACTCTATCGCCAACAGCAGATGGCGATCCACAAATCAGAACGACCCTCTTTAGAGGGGACTCAGTCTGCCGGAATAAGGGCACGAGCCGGGCTGGGCTGGCGCCGGATCCCGCGGATAATGGAATGCGAGCCCGCCTCTCTGCCCGCCTCCAGTCGCAAGGTTTGCTATTCTCGGCCGCCATACGGCGCGACCCGCGCACTTTGAGAGAGAGAAGGGGTTGAGTATTCGCTGGCGCGGAAATACCATTATTAATACCGAATATGCATTTTCCAGTTCATCGACTGTTTCAGATCTGTTGTAGCATCAAACGATAAGCCAGTAATTTCTTCCGTAATGGACTATTGCGATTCATTTTGTCACCTTCCCACACGAAAGTACAACTGATCGAGAATGATTTCCCGCAGTTAGTTAGAGCTCTAATGGTGTCCTTCAACTTGTATATGTTTAAAAAGAAATTCATTTCTGTATAAAACCACGTGCTGCTAACAAACAAACCTGTGTGCTTACACGGAGACTAGGTTACGTTTCGGATTTTTGTATTTCTTTGTATTTATAGGCTGTAGAGTTCAGATCTCAAAAACCAATGATCTGGAAGACCAATCCCTCAAAGCTGTTCGATGCAGCTCCCGAATATTATCCAGAAAATCACTTCGAAGTTTTCTGGGGAACTTGAGAAACTTTAATTCTCTAAAATGTACGTAATTTTTGCGACAGGTAGCGTGGTTCACTCGGTAGCGCTTGGGAGTGATAATTTGGTAATCAGTGGATTTCTGGTTCAAATCTAGTTATGCTATTTTTTATTTACTGTGTGTTCATTTCGAATATCTACGTTATTTAATATAAAATATATCAAATGGTTCAAATGGCTCTGAGCACTATGCGACTTAACATCTATGGCATCAGTCCCCTAGAACTTAGAACTACTTAAACCTAACTAAACTAAGGACAGCACACAACACCCAGTCATCACGAGGCAGAGAAAATCCCTGACCCCGCCGGGAATCGAACCCGGGCGTGAGAAGCGAGATATAAAATCTATCAAATATATGCTAATTAACACATATCTAGTCATTGGTTTTTATGAAAAATGCCTATCATTTTGTCTCAGTTACATATCGCAAGCAAAGTTCCAGTTTTGACTGCAAATATAAGTTCTTAAGTATCATTATTAGATAAAACATTATTAATAAAGACTGTGTAGAGTTAAAAAATTATCAATTTATTAACAATCTTCCATTAAATATCGATAACTGAGAAGCTATATTTGCAAACAAAACTGGAATTTTGCGTGTGATATATAATTATATACAACAAGATTTGCATTTTTCATAAAAGTAATGATTACGTATTGTTAAGTAGCGTATATTTGATGAATTTTATGTTTAAATGATGCAGGTATTCGAATGGAACGAAAAAAAGGAGAAATAAAGACAATAGCCGATCAATCGATTACTCAATCAACGCTCTCGAACGCTCCCGAATTTTCTTTCTAAACTTGAATTTATTCAGCTACAGCTATTACAGACTTTTACATTGACTTTAAATACAACATTTGAATAAGATGTATAAATGGTAAGAACCTTAGTGTTTTAGATTTATTGTTAAGGATTTCTTATTTTTCGCTCTTCATTTGTTGTTTATTTAAAGTCATGTACAAACTCTCCTTAGTTTATAAAACACTATATGAACAATGTAAGCCTTCACGTCGTGGATGCTGGAAACACTGTGATGTCCATATACATCATTTTCTTGCTGTTTATTTCGTTAACAGTTATTAACAACAAACTTGCTGACTGAAATTTTATCCGTTTCCGAGTGAGCCACATGGCGTGTCGTGAAAAATCACCTTCATTTTGCAAAATTAAAGTTTCTCAGTTTCCTGGGAAAACTTCAGACTCGATTTTCTCGAGAATTTTTTGAGAGTTACACCAAAACGTTTTGGGTTATAAGTATCTGAGTTCCGAATTTCATGCACCAAAACATAAAAAATAACAGAAATCAGGCTGCCGGGTGATCTCCTACTTAGCAAGTGAAGTCACACGGCACAGTTGGCTGCGAAACACCGAAAGACCTGATGGGACGCCTGCTTGGAAACGTTTTTCGTTTCCTTCGCGTTGTGTCAGTTGTGTGTTTAAACGTCTCCGGTAAGAGCAGTCGGACATGTGGTGAGTCTGTAGTCTGGTGTTGTCTTTGTGTTTTATGATACTGAGGGAAGGGAGAGGGTGAAACCCTGTGCCACGACGATGCCTGCTCCTCTCTATTAGCTGCAAGAAGGCCGTTGAGTTTTATGTCCCCATCCTATGGACGGATCACCGCCATCAACAGCGCCACAAGCCCTCACTTCATGAGACACCGCGGAATGGTTTTGAGCTGCAATGAGATTTTCACTCTGCAGCTGAGTGTGCGCTGATATGAAACTTCCTGCAAGATTAAAACTGTGTGCCGGTCCGCGATTCGAACACGGGACCTTTGCCTTCCGCGGGCAAGTGCTCTACCATCTGAGCTACCCAAGCACGACTCACGTCCCGTACACACAGCTTTACTTCTGCCAGTACCTCGTCTCCTACCTTCCAAACTTTACAGAACCTCTCCTGCGATCTTAGCAGAACTAGCACTCCTGAAAGAAAGGATATTTCGGAGAGATGGCTTAGCCATAGCCTGGGGCATGTTTCCAGAATGAGATTTTCACTCTGCAGCGGAGTGGTTCCTTCGTGTTGTGTCAGTTGTGTGTTTAAACGTCTCTGGTAAGAGCAGTCGGATATTAAACTTTCTGGCAGATTAAAACTGTGTGCCGGACCGAGACTCGAAATCGGGACCTTAGCCTTTCGCGGGCAAGTGCATTACCATCTGAGCTACCCAAGCAGACTCACGCCTTGTCCACACGGCTTTACTTCTGCCAGTACTTCTTGCCCGCGAAAGGCAAAGGTCCCGAGTTCGAGTCACGGTCCGGCTCACAGCTTTAATGTGACAGGATGGTTTTGAGCTGTTGGGACACGTCTCACGACCAGCTTGGAAAGGAAATAAGCTTGGAAAGGAAATTGCTCGCGAAAGGCTAACGATCCAGGTTGAAGACTTGATCTGGCACCCGTTTTAATTTGTCACAAAGCTTAATAAAATGAACCAGGATGTTTATTTTGACGTAGCCGACGATTATTTGGTACCCTTCTGCAGCATGTTCACGACGAGTGGCAATCCCGTATTCAAATAAGACAAGAACCATGCTCATACGTTTCTACACTGAAGAGCGAAACAGACTGGTGCACCTAACAATGTATAGGGCCCACACATGCGCGCTGTAGTCCCTTGACACGACGTGGCATGGACTCGACTAATGTCTGAAGTAGTGCTGGAGGGAAATGACACCATGAATCCTGCGGGGCTGTCCATAAATCCGTTAAGAGTACGAGGGGGTGGAGATCTCCTCTGGACAGCAGGTTGCTAGGCATCCCAGACAAGCTCAATAATGTTCATGTCTGCGGAATTTGGTGGCCAGTGGATGTGTTTAACCTCAAAAGAGTATTCCTGAAGCCACTCTGTAGAAATCCTGGACGTGTGAGGTGTTTCATTGTCCTGATGTAACTGCAAATCGGAATGCACAATGGACTTGCGTGGATGCAGTTTATCAGACTGGATGGTTACGTACGAGTCCCCTGTCAAAGTCGTATCTAGACGCAACGGAGGTTCCATATCACTCCAACTGCACACACCCACACCTTCCACCAGCTTGAATAGTCGATGGATTCATGAGGTTGTCTCCATACCCGTACACGTACATCTGCTCGATGCACTACGAAATGAGACTCGTCCGACCAGGCAACTTGTTTCCAGTCATCAACAGTCCAACGTCGGTGTTGACCGGCACAGGCGAGGCGTAAATCTTTGTATCGTGCAGTCATCAAGGGTACACGAGTGGGCCTTCGGCTCCGAAAGCCCATATCGATATTGTTTCGTTGAACAGTTCGCACGCTAACACTTATTGATGGCCCAGTATTGAAATCTGCAGCAACTTGTGGAAGGGTTGCACTTTTGTCATGTTGAACGATTCTCTTTAGTCGTTTCTGGTCCAGTTCTTGCAGGATCTTTTTCCGGTCGCTGCGATGTTGTAGATTTGATGTTTTTCCCTGTTCCTGATATTCACGGTACAATGGTGAAATGGTCACAAGGGAAAATCCACACTTCATCGCTACCTCGGAGATGCTGTGACGCATCGCTCGTGCGCCGACTACAACACCACGTTCAAACTTCCTCAAATCTAACAACTGCGCCAGACCCTTCGCGTTATATAGGCATTGCCGACCGCAGAACCGTCTTCTGCCTGTTTACGTATCTATGTATTTGAATACGCATGCTTATATCAGTTTCTTTGGAGCTTCAGTGCAGTTTGACAAAAACTCAGGCACCCAATTAGATCATCTGCTCTTATCTCTAGAAAATGTTTGGGATTTTCGGTACGGCGGGTGAGCCATAGAAATCAATATCCCATACGGTGTACTTACATTATGTTTCCTTTAGTCTTGTAAAATTTATGTTGCTTCCGATGGATCTGGTTTATAACATTCATTTCTGTCAGACTGCCCTCCACGATATTTATACTCCCATGTAAACATGAATTCCAAGCCAAAGTCCATTTGGCTCTACGGTGTCACGTAACAGCCTCCGTTTAATCTGTGACAGAAACTACTTACGACATATATGATAACGTCAAAGCTCTGATTAGAGCGTTTCAACTGTCACAGAGAATAACTTTTAAGATAAGGAACGGAAAATTGACACTGAGTACATTCCTTATGTGGAATTTTAGAGCGACTTCTGCCAGGAAATCTGATTCGACAGGAATTCAGCGCCTCCTTTTCTTCGAAGAAACTGTGCTGTGCATATACGAATCTATTTCAACCTTCCTCTGTTAATTGAAGCAAGCTCTTCTCTCTACAGGGACTCAAAATATTTACAGCTATGAATCAAAAAGATGGGATCCACGACCTTAAACAGAGTTTTTTCTGTCTTTTCAGTCTGCATTCGCAGATATGACGGACTGATCTGGGAGGAGGGAGTTCATGTTAGTGTCACGTCGAATGACGAAATAGTTATTTCACCAGTAATGGCTCGTGACATACTTTTTTGCTAGTAAATATACTGAAGCGCCAAAGAACGTGGTATAGGCATGCGTATTCAAATACAGAGATATGTAAACATGCAGAATACGGCGCAGCTGTCGGCAACGGCTATATAAGAGAACAAGTGTCGGTTACTGCTGCTACAATGGCAGGTTATCAAGATTTGTGAGTCTGAACGTGGTGTTACAGTCGGCGCACGAGCGATTGGGCACAGCATCTCGGACGTAGCGATGAAGTGGGGTTTTTCCCGTACGACCATTCCACGAGTGTACCGTGAATATCAGGAATTCGGTAAAACAGCAACTCTCCGACATTGCTGAGACCGGAAAAAGATCCTGCAAGAACGGGACCAACGACGACTGAAGAGAATCATTCAACGTGACAGAAGTGCAACCCTTCCGCAGATTGCTGCAGATTTCATTAATGGGCCATCAACGTCAGCCAGTGAACCGGCCGGCCGAAGTGGCCGTGCGGTTAAAGGCGCTGCAGTCTGGAACCGCAAGACCGCTACGGTCGCAGGTTCGAATCCTGCCTCGGGCATGGATGTTTGTGATGTCCTTAGGTTAGTTAGGTTTAACTAGTTCTAAGTTCTAGGGGACTAATGACCTCCGCAGTTGAGTCCCATAGTGCTCAGAGCCATTTGAACCATTTGAACCAGTGAACCATTCAACGATACATCATCGATATGTGCTTTCGTGTACACTTGATAACAGCACGACACAAAGCTTTAAGCCTTGCCTTGGCTCATCAACACCAACATTGGGTTGTTGATGACTGGTAAAACGTTGCCTGGTCGGACGAGTCACGTTTCAAATTCTATCGGGCGGAGGCAACCTCATGGATCCTCATGGATCCTGCATGGCAGCAGGGGACTGATCAAGCTGGTGGAGGCTCTGTAATGGTGTGGGGCGTGTGCAGTTGGAGTGATACGGGAACCGTGATGCGTCTAGACACGATTCTGATAGGTGACACGTACATAAGCATCCTATCTGATAACCTGAATCCATTCATGTCCATTGTGCATTCCCATGGGCAATTCCAGCAAGACAAAGTGACACTCCACACGTCCAGTATTGTTACAGAGTGGCTCCAGGAGCTTAACACTCCCCAGAACACTATTGGGCATATCTGAGATGGCTTGCAACGTGCTGTTCAGAAGAGATCTCCACCCCCTCGTACTCTTATTGATTTATGGACAGTCCTGCAGGATTCATGGTGTCAATTCCCTCCAGCACCACTTCAGACATTAGTCGAGTCTATGCCACGTCGTGTTGCGGCACTTCTGCGTACTCGCGTCGCCCCAAGCGATATCAGGCAGGTGTAACAGTTTCTTTGGCTCTTCAGTGTATATTTTCTGTCACTTTGGTTGGAGAAGGTTTTTTGGGTTGGAAAAGGCGGGAGGGTGATAACTGGCGTCCCGTGTCCCTCGCTGTGTATTCGTTCTTAATGGATATTAATAAGTCATTGCCGCAGTTCATTCTCAGCAACTTAATAGCTTAGTAAAGCCTGTTGTCTTACATTAAAATAAAGTAGGCGTTCAGATACACTGTATTCACACACCACACGCCTTACTATTCTCTTTGACGTACCCCTTCCATTCCTCTTATTTGTGACACAACGAATACAGATAATTATTAATATGGAGATGAAGTAAGTTGGTTGGTGATTTGGGGGAGGGGACCACACAGCGAGGTCATCGGTCCCATCAGATTAGGGAAGGATGGGGAAGGTAGTTGGCCGTGCCCTTTAAAAGAAACTATCCCGGCATTGCCTGAAGCAGTTTCGGAAATCATGGAATACCTAAATGAGGATGACCGGACGCGGGTTTGAACCGTCGTACTCTCGAATGCGAGTTCACTTGCTAACCACTGCACCACCTTGCTCAGTGGAGATAAAGTTGATTGTGAAGGAGGGGGTCTTGATAGACAAGCAAATCACGCTGCCGTTTATGAGTACAGAGTCGCCTACTGCGAATTTTGCTAATTTCTGTGTTAGTGCAGTTCTCCATAATACACTGTTCTGGGAAGGTCGCTTCATATCTGCACACTACTGCAGCTACCTACATACACATAGACCTGATTATTGCAGTCAAGCAGCTGTGTCCCCTATATATGAACTACACTGCCGGAAAAAACTCCAACACCAAAAAGTAATTAATGCAGAGTAATGAACTTTCGGGAAAACATCTCTCTAAACAACAGATTTAGGTGATTAACATTGCAAGATCACACGTTAATGTAAGCGCGAGGTAAGCCATTGCTGATATGAAATGCTGATACATTAATAACCGGTGTAACCGCCAGAATGTTGAATGAAAGCATGCAAAGGTGCATGCAATGTGTTCTACAAGTGCCGGGTGTCAGTTTGTGGGATGGGGATCCATGCCTGTTGCACTTAGTCGGTCAATGTAGTGACGGTTAATGCTGTTTGTGGATGACGGTGGTTTTCGTCCGATGATGTCCCATATGTGCTCGACTGGAGACAGATCTTGTGATCGAGCGGGACAAGGCCACGTATCCACAGCCTGTAGAGAATGTTGGGTTACAACAACGGTACGTCAGCGAGCATTTTTCTATTGGAAAACACCCCCTGGAATACTTTTCATGAATGGCAGCACAACGGGTCCAAACACCAGACTGACGTACAAGTGTACAGTCAGGATACGTGGGATAACCAACAAAAGTGCTCCTGCTGTCACACGAAAACGCATCCCAGACGATGACTCCATGTGTAGATCCAGTTTGTCTAAGCCGCACGCAGGTTGGTTGCAAGCGCTCACCTGGTCTGCTCTTAATCAACACACGACCATCACTGGTACGGGGCGGAACCGACTTTCATCGGAAAGTACGACAAACCTCCAATCCACCTTCTGTCGCTTGACACCACTAAAGTCGCAAACGGTGGTGGTTTGGGGTGAGTGAAATGCACATTACAGGGGTCTGGCTCGGAGCTGTCCTTGAAATAAGCTATTAGCAAAAGTTCATTGTGTCACTGAGGTGCCAACTGCTGCTCAAACTTGCTGCAGATGCAGTACGATGCGCCACAGCCATACGCCAAAAACGACAGTCTTCCCGCTCGGCAGTGCTACGTGGCCCTCCCTGGTCATCTAGCGACCGTACATTACCGTGACCACCGCAGCTGGCAATCACGTACGGTAGCTACATTCCTGCCAAGTTTTCTATCACGGAAGGAACATACAGTTCCTCGTAGCCCCAGTACACAACGTCCAATCTCGAACTAATGCTCACGACCGTTACAACGTGTATTTAAAGCAAACCTTATTTGTATGGTCATAGTGGCGCTACTAGTGCCACTCTTAAGCCACTGGTGCGAAATTTTAATAGACATCATCTTTCAGATGTAGAAACAGGGCTACCAATTTTGGTTTATGTCGCACAACTCATTCTTGGTTTTGTCAGTATATCTATATAATAACTGTCCGCAGCTCGTGGTCTTGTGGTTAGCGTTGCTGCCTCCGGATCACGGGGTCCCGGGTTCGATTCCCGGCCGGGTTGGGGATTTTCTCTGCTCGGGGACTAGGTGTTTGTGGTGTCCTTATCATTTCCTCATCATTATTTGTGACAGTGGCTAGATTGGACTGTGTAAAAATTGGGACGTGGGACGGGCGCTGACGACCGCGCCGTTGAGCGCCCCACAAATCGATCATCATCATCATCTACATAACAATTACGTTTGTACGGAAGTCTCGGAGAGTGAGTGCTACTCGCACTTACCCGTTTCTTTCTCCTTAAAAATGTGCGATTTGGTATTTAGCACGTTTCATATTTCCCCTCTGCGTATGATCCCCTGGCACCAATTCTTACACTGTCTACATATAGACTCTAAAGCGACCACCAGTGTGTTCCTTTAAGAAGGTGATAAATTTTTGTCAAGGGTTTTTAATTTTTACTGTATGGATTTAGACATAAATCCGGGACTACTCTCTCAGGAGTACATGTGTGAATTAAGTTAGAATCTTCTGGGTTATTAGGCCGCGTCATGTTTGTTCTATATGTTCAACGTTTCGGTCCCTCTGATGGGATCTTCCTCAGGATCTTTTAGTGTTCACTACTGCTAGAACACTTTCAGAGACGATTTTTTTTTCGCTTTATTGATTTTCAATTCCCCCCCGAAGGGGGCGGGCTGGCAGCAGCTTAGTACACTTCTCTACAGCCTACAGACTGTTATTTTAAAAACGGAAGAAGAAAAGAAACAAGAAAAACAGGCGATAAAACGGTGACGTAAAGTGTAAAATGGCGGAAAAATGCGGAAGGTAAAACAGAAAGCAAAAGGGGTTGGCAATGTTAATAAAAGACACAGGAATCAGACAAGTAACATAGTACACACACAATTAAAAAACATGGCGACAGTCTTGTTTCTGTTCACAGGAGATAAAAGCACACCCAGCGACAGTATGATGGCCGTTCGCAACACTTAAAAAAAAAAAAAAAAAAAAAAAAAAACACGGAACACTCACTGTACAACACTGCACGAAAGTGGCGGCACAAAGATGACACTCCCGAGCCAAAGGCAGATGGGGGGGGGCGGGACCTGGAGGAGGGGGAAGAACAAGGAGGGAGGAAGGAAAAAAACGAAAAAGGGGAGGGGGAACCAAGGAGGGAGAGGACTAATAAAGGGGGAGAAGGGCAGATGCGAGAGGGAATGAGAGGAGGCAGAGGAGGGAAATGCAAAAGGACTCTGGGCAGAGAAGGGGGCAAAGAGAGGGGAGGTGGGGAAGAAAGAGGATAGAAGGGGGGGAGAGGGAGCCCGGGAAAAGGACAGAGGAAAGGAGGGGGAGTGAGGATCAGAGTTGATAGGAGGGATAAATGGAGGGAGAGAGGGCATCATCCAGGAGGGGGAGTTGATGGAAGACACCTTGGGAAAGGAGATGTAGGGTAGGGGGGGACACAACAGTGAAGACGTGGCAGGGGGCGGGGATGGGAGAGGAGAGGAGCAACCAGGGGGTGAAGGGGTTCAAGGCGGCGGGAGGTGTAGAGGATGCGGATATGTTCAAGGAATAGGAGCAGATGGGGGAAAGGAATGAGATCATAGAGGATCCGTGTGGGGGACAGGAGGCGTATACGGAAGGCGAGGCGGAGTGCATGACGCTCAAGGATCTGGAGGGACTTATAGAATTTGGGGGGGCTTCAGAGACGAGTGTTGCGTCCACTTATAAAGGGGGAGTTTTCTGGAGTTCGTGCTGGGGAAGTGATAGCATTGGTTAAAATTCATATGGCTACCAATGGTGGGCCATAATCAAAGGCTAATATTCCCGCTCTGATGCAGAAGAAGGGGCGTTGGTAGCTCATCTCCTGTGGATACCATTGGCGGTCCATCGTCATTGGATAGAAAGGCACTATTCCACACTTATGCAGGAGAAGGGTTATTGGTTGAAATGCCTGCTACCACTATTGGTTGGTCATCATCAGTGACTAGATTCGAAACGGAAGAGCAAGAGAGTGGGAATGTTTACCGAAAATATTGTTGTCCGCCGAGGTGACTTGCAGCGCGTTGTTTATGGCCGCGTATTTACTTCCTTGATGGCGGGGAGCCACGATGCCGGAAGCCTATAGCCGTCCTCTCTATTGAAATTAGATGCATTCCTAGAAATTTCAACCGATTCTCGGACCTTTCTTCTATAAATGTTTGTTTCTTCAGCCAGTACACGTACGTTATTAAAATCGATGTCAGAGCCACAGTTCTCGTGATGTTCCGCTACTGCCGGTTTTGCACTTTGTTTTAGCTGCATGTGCCGATCGTGTTCCTTAATGCGTTCTTTAACAGTTCTTCCCGTTTCGCCTATATACACTTTGCCGCAGCGACATGAAACTTGATAGACGCCTATATTGTGGAGGTAATCAGGTGCATCCGTTTTCCGTCGGAAAAATTATTTTGTTTTGACTAAAGAAAGATGTCTGAATACCATTTTTCTTTAAAATTCTGCTTATGCGGTCAGTGACCCCAAGAACGAATGGTAACCTGACGGAGTGAGAAGGCGGTTCCTCGTCATTCTTATTAGGGGTATAAATATTCCGCCTAAAAGCCCTGTGGATTGAATAACTATCATACCCATTTGCCTTCAATGTGGTCTGTAAAAAATTCAGCTCCGATTCCAAGTTGTCGTCAACGCTGATACGGAAGGCACGTGAAGACAGAGTGTTGAGTACTGCTTGCTTCTGCTTTGTTCCCTGCTATTTCACCGGGCTCTACGGCAGGTGGTGCTCTCTTCCGTTATAGGGTTTGTGCCTTCTTGCGCGCTCCCGCCGGCACGGCTGTCGGACACATCCACGCGGGCGGGTTGTTGGTTCAGGGCGGGCGCGCAGCCACTGTGCGGGACAAGGGAGTCGTAGCCACGTGCAGATAAAGGGGTGCAAGCTGGCGTGGCAGCGCTCCGGCCGTATACATTATGAATGAGCGCGGTATGGCAGTGCGCAGCGTTCTTGCGCGGGCACGGCGCCGCGGTTAGCACAGCATCTGCAAGTTAAACTACGGGCCCCTCCTCCGGCTCTGCCGCCCCCGCACCTTCTTCCTGCTATCCCCAGATATTGAATGGGTAAACACGATGACCAGCCTCACTGCGCAGACCGGAAGCCGCTAAAAGCCCCGGCCGCGACGCCGGTCCCCGAGCACCGAGCCTGCGGTCGCCCGGCAACTACTCCCTAGCCTTGAGGCAGCAGCGGCTACTGCCGGCAGCCACGGCGGAATCTACCGGCGTACACTGCACTACCCTACCAGCACTCGTTTCATCTACGATCCGCAAGACATTCTGTGTGGTGAAACGTACTTCAGCAACTAATTTTACCATTTCCTCCTCCCCCTCCCCTTTCCTTGTTCCCTTTGCGAATGCTGCGTTACAAGAACTTGTGCAAGATTATTTGCTTCCTGTTGCAGAAACGCATTCTCGTTCCCAGAGCTGGGCTAGTCCATCCCCTCTTTTCCGAAGAGGCGGCTACCTCAGTTGCCTGTCAGCTACAGAGTTGCACGCTTCTTCTGTTATGAGCGAAATATTCTCTTCCGGCCTCGGCTACGAAAAGGGAAAAAAAGGAAAAATTCCCTCACATCTCATAGCCTCATTCACCAGCTTCATGATGAACACTCCATCATTTGGGTAACCGTTGCTGGCCGCTGTGGCCGACCGATTCTAGGCGCTTCAGTCCTCAACCGTGCTGCTGCTACGGTCGCAGGTTATATGTCATTTTAAAGAGAAACCCTTAAAGGTTTTTTTATTTTTTATTTATTTATTTATTTTTTTTTTTTCGTTCATGTATACCGCCACAGCGTAGTTTGGTAATTTGACAATAGTCAGCGCTAGTCGCAAACATGGCAGGTTCAGGTGCAGAGTGAGCTTTCTGTGTGCTACAGCTGTTCTACGGATTTTTAGAACCAACTACGATAAGAAACCACCAACAAGGGAGGCCATTTACTACTGGCACAACAGTCTAGATACGGGTTACTTGTACCCGGCAAAGAGAAGCGGACGTCCCAGTGAGAGTGAAGTGAATGTGGAGCGCGTACGAGAGACATTCATAAGGAGTCCAAAGAAATCGGTGCGTCGTGCGTTCCGTGAACTCGAAATGGCTCCAATGGCAGTGTGGAAAGTCCTACGACAGAAGCTGTCTCTGAAACCATTCAAATTGGAGCTACTGCAGAAGCTCAATGACGACGACAAAGACAAGCGTTTTGAGTTTTGTTCGCAGCTGCAACATTGAATGAGGATGGGGATGGCATTGTTGACTGCCTAATTTTTAGCGATGAAGCCGCTTTTCACACTAATGGGAAACTGAACAGGTATAACTGTCGAATCTGGGGTACAAAGCATCCACACGAATACACTGAAAATGAGCGTGATTGCCGGCCGCGGTGGCCGTGCGGTTCTAGGCACTTCAGTCCGGAACCGCGCTGCTGCTACGGTCGCAGGTTCGAAACCTGCCTCGGGCATGGATGTGTGTGATGTCCTTAGGTTAGTTAGATTTAAGTAGTTCTACGTTCTAGGGGACTGATGACCACAGATGTTAAGTCCCATAGTGCTCAGAGCCATTTGAACCATGTATGGGCCCAATAGAACCACTTGAGGTTCAATCCATCAACGTCGCTTTTGATGGTTCGCTTTCCTTTGTGTCCAAACTTGTTTCATACTTTCAGAATTAAGTCTCTTTCCTTCACCAGACCACTGTGTTCCAGTACGTTTTGTAATTTCTCTCTGACCAACTTTCCAATCAAATATCTTTTGCCTAAATGTTTTTCTATGTGTAACGTCTGCCTGAATTATTCCGGCTACTTTAACAACCTCCTCAATCGCAGCGATCCATTTAACTGACTCCGTTTTGACCTTACTTCTGTTTTCGTAGAATTCTACTATTTGTTTGGTCAACTTAGTGGATGCCTGCCCTTTACTGTGCACATAAAATTTAAGTCTTCTTTTCTCATGTCACCATATATGTCTGTGTAATCTTTTATTTCCTCACTACATCTCAGCCTATAAGTTTATCCATTACTAATTTTAGGGCCTAATATTTTCCTAATAATATTTATTGCTTTCTTTTGAATTTCTTCAGTATCCTTCTGTTTATTTAAAATTAAAGTTTCTGCTCCATAAAGACATTCAGGATTGAATACAGGGCTGTAATGCCGAAGTTTACTGAATTTAGAAAGTGATGTTTTGCGTCAATCTCAATGCAGTTGCCATTTTTTGACAGCGATCTTCGTTTGCAGCTTTTTCCAGACCGTTTTCTTAAACGATTTCCCCCAAATATTTAAACTGAGAAACCCTTTCATTTTTCCATATTTCGTGTTCAAAAACTTAGATGCTTGTTTGTTGCATGTCATATATTCCGTTTTTTCCGAATGATATTTGTAGTCCGAACTTTTCCGCAACTTCTTTAAGAATTTCAATTTCTTTTTGATCTGTGGTAATATCCCTAGTTGAAATTGCCGGATCATCTGCAAAGGCGAGACGATCTACCCTAATATTACTTCTATCTAACTTGATTGATTGATCTATATTTTGACTCGACTTTGCTCTCGCCATTCTGTAACTACGTTTTCCAAAAAACAGTTAAAAAGTAACAGTACTTCCTGTCTGTCACCAGTCTTTATATCAAATCGTTCAGAAATTTTTATCATGAATTTAACTTCAGAGCTAGTGTCAGTTAACGTTTCCTTAATCAGCTGGTCCCGGCGGAGATTCGAGTCCTCCCCCGGGTGTGGGTGTGTGTTTTTGTCCTTAGGATAATTTAGGTTCATTAGTATGTAAGCTTACGGACTGATGACCTTAGCAGTTAAGTCCCATTAGATTTCACACACATTTGAACATTTTTGAACCTTAATCAGTGTTAAGGGTTTTATTATCTAGTCCTTGTTTCTTTAAAATTTGCAAAAGAGATTGACTATTAACTGAGTCGTAGGCCTTTCTAATCATTAATCGTAATTAATGAAATCTATTTTGCGAATTTTTCTGCGGATCATTTTCGAAACGTTGTGGGGTCAAATGAAACCGTTAATAATAGACTGTCAAATGTTTGCAATTAGTTCACCTATCAAATTGCAGTTAATCTTAACATTAAATAACTTTAACATATTTCGCTTACCAAAATAGTAAGTAAACGTTACAATATAGAGATATAACTATATTCAAGATAAACATTGAGCGAGGCGCTTGTTTTGTACTGTACATAACATATTTCGCTTACCAAAATAGTAAGTAAACGTTACAATATAGAGATATAACTATATTCAAGATAAACATTGAGCGAGGCGCTTGTTTTGTACTGTACATAATTTAGGTCGTATGTTGGAACACGAGTCATAGCGCGGAGCGAAGATTCCAGACGATAGCGGGTTTTAGAATGTTAGGACGGATATAAGATATATTTGTAACAATGCGGAAAAGCACCTGCGGGTTTTAATAATGCGCGTACCATCGCCAGGACACTGCATTCTAGCTAACATGGTAGCATTCCGTAAAGAATAAGTAATAAGTTAGACTACATAAAATTAGCGATTAGTGTCGATTTCTGTAACCGAAACAGACGAAAATCTTGTCACTACACTTTCACCAAGAAGTAATTATTGTTGCGGATTAGGCAGAGATACCAGCGAAGCCGTAGGATATAATCTGAAAAACCGTTACTACTTCACACAGTCCTCTAATGACAGGACATGGGTTATGGCATCAGGGTATAGCTACCATGGTACTAGAGATAGCCGCAGACGGCATAAACTGTAGAAGTCAGAATACATCCACCGATAATTGAGGGAGTTGAGTGTACATTCTAATCTGAGACGAATAGATTGACACAAGTGAGAAAAAGCGACACAGGATGGATCAAACAAGACAGAAAACCGTTGAACAGCCCCCACCAAAAAGTTAAAAAAATAAAAATGAAATAATATAAAATAAAATAAAAATAAAAATTGGGAACTGTAATAAAGGTAAATGTTGCAGCGTGTTTCTGTTACGCATGACTATCAGATGTATCAAGAGAGAAACCCTCACCGGTTTTTCTTTCCTCATATCCTTGATTGTCTAGTATACAGCATGTTGCGAAAGGATCTGAAGAAGAATCAGGGCAAATTCCTGAGTGTCTCCATTGTCTGTCCAGGAACTATAGGTTCTTTCAGGGTGATAGGCACAATTAAATTTCAGACTTTCTAGTTCCAAGAAATATATCTGCCACTTAGCCGAATGAACTTCGAGCTGTAGCAAAGTGGCAGTGCTGCCGCGTCTGCCCGAAGTTGAGACAATGAGATATTTGGGCCGACGGCAGCTCTGGAAGCGAGACCGATGTTGTGGTTGCGCAGCTGGCAGATGCATTTCTTGGGCAAGCCGTAAGTCATTTCAAGACAAGATTATTCACCCAACTGACTCTTCGAGGGAGTATCATCCAGAATGCCTTGGCCTTAATAACATCAAAGTAACCTATTCCCGCACACTCTAAGAAGAATTCCTTTGCTAAACCTTGCAATAGTTAACGCTGCGGCGTCGGTTTAGGGAAGACTTGAAGTCTTCAATGACAGTAATCAATAATGCATTTACGGACTTCACTTTTATAAGATACAGTGCGTATGCATTTCGCAGCATTTTTATAACATACGTACAAATTGTAAAGTGATGAGAAAAATGCTGTGAATAAATTTTACTCTGCGTCTTATTAAACGTATTGAAATTACTTGTTGTCCGTGTGCCGTCACATCTTCACTACAGCTTCTTTTGATGATTAATTCTATCTGATTGTACATCGTTAATTATGTAATGGTTAGTAGTTAGTCACATTTGAAGTAAAATGAGGCGAGAAAGGAAAAATGTTATTCGTTTCATTCAGTCTCCAGAAGCCATCTTAATGTATTTGTTGATTTCGTTCCTAGCTCAGACTACCAACGACAACGTTTAATCTATGTAAGTCCGCAGCTCGTGGTCTAGTGGCTAGCGTTGCTGCCTCTGGATGGCGGGTTCTGCCCTGAGACTGGGGGTTTGTGTTGTCATTATTTCATCATCGTCATCATCATCATCATCATCATCATCATCATCATCGTCATCATTCGTGACTGTTTCGATTGGATTGCGTGGAAAATTGGACTGTGTAAAAATTGGGACTTTGTACTGGCGCTAATGATCAGCAGCTGAGCACCTCAGAAATCAAATCAGCGTCATCAATAATCTATGTAAAGTATTCCAGTAAGACACAATCAAAACCTTTCCTGTTGTCCGGGAACAAAGAGAAATATCTATGTTAGCAAGACACGGTCTAAGACGCAAAATTTAGAATACCAACGAGAATGCTTTCTCTCCAAAGAAAATTGGGGAATATAAGGTTGGTAGTAAAGGAGATACGTAACCTACCACAACAACAAAGCAGGCTGAAACAAGTGATATTGAGAGAGTCGTAAACACTGACACACTTCGGCCTATTATCGAGAATATAACAGCAGCCTCTTCCCAAGAATTACGTGAATGATGCAACGAAAGAAGGCGAAAATGTCATACAATGGAATCCTTACCCAGCTAAATATATGATGAAAGCGTAAAAGTTTCTCCACCTAGTGAAAGCAGAAAGGAATGGCTCCCCGAAGTGGCCGAAGGTATAACGTGACTGAACAATTCCCAACACTATTAATGGCGGCAAGTAATATATAAACAGGTAAGCTTCATGAGCCATCGGTAATGTAATGTTCATTTTTTAGCAGAAATGGTTGGAACAATTCCCATTTACACGTAAGTACCGGGTGATCAAAAAGTCAGTATAAATTTGAAAACAGAATAAATCACGGAATAATGTAGATAGAGAGGTACAAATTGGCACAATTGCTTGGAATGACATGGGGTTTTATTAGAACCAAAAACATACAAAAGTTCAAAAAATGTCCGACAGATGGCGCCTCATCTGTTCAGAATACCAATAATTAGCATAACAAAATAAGACAAAGCAAAGATGATGTTCTTTACAGGAAATGTTCAATGTATCCACCCATCATTCCTCAACAATAGCAGTAGTCGGGGAATAATGTTGTGAACAGCACTGTAAAGCATGTCCTGAGTTATGGTGAGGCATTGGCGTCGGATGTTGTCTTTCAGCATCACTAGTGATGTCGGTCGATCACGATACACTTGCGACTTCAGGTAACCCCAAGGCCAATAATCGCACGGATTGAGGTCTGGGGGCCTGGGAGGCCAAGCATGACGAAAGTGGCGGCTGAGCACACGATCAAGAGATCTTTCACGCGTCTAGCAATATGGGGTGGAGCGCCAACCTGCATAAACATCGTACGTTCCAGCAGGTGTTTATCAGCCAGGTTGGAGATGATGCGATTCTGTAACATATCGGCGTACCTCTCACCCGTCACGGTAGCAGTTTTGCTGTACAGCGCCATCCGTCGGACATATTGTGAACTTTGTTTTTTTTCCGTTCTAATAAAACTCCATGTCATTCCAAGCACGTGTGTCAATTTTTATCTTTCTATCTACATTATTCCGTGATTTATTAAGTTTTCAAATTTATAATGACTTTTTGATTACCCGGTATCAAAGTGAGGTTACCCAACTAATACAGACTGCCCTTTTAGAATGCAAAATTTCCCAGGCTACGGCCAATCGACATATGGATGAACTGGATGATGCGATGTCGGAATGCCATCAGAAACATCGATTGTTGACAAGGCACAGTACATACGAAGCGTGTTGCGTGAAAGGAAAACTACTCTCTCCTAGAGAACTTACAAGGCGACTCATCATTCTTACAAGGTCCTCCCAGTAGCAAATCACATTGCAAAAGACAACAGCGCCCTAAAATTGGAGATAGAAAAGAGGATCCCCAGAATGAAAGACGCAACAACTGTCTCATGCCTTGTGAACCGAAATGTCATATTTACTCGTGTACGTTCTGATAATCCTACAGCCATTCCGCGCTGCAACATACAATCCTTTGCAAGATGTACAAGAGAATAAGAGTGTCTGTTAAAACGCGAGAGTACAGGATTTCAAGTGCAGAAAAGGAAAGGAAACGCGCTGCAGTAGTAATCGCCAACAAAGGAATAAAACCAACACACCTCAAACAGTATTTAGACGAGAACACTGTTATAGTAGAAATGACAACAGGTTACTTACGCGTCTATGCAGTTAGGATGTATTTCAGTATAGCAAGGAACATACATATGATTCAGGAAAAAATTGATAAAATTTTATGTACACGGCTCGCCGTAGCTATGGAACAGATACATTGTTGGACAGGAATAATCACAGGAAATAATAGACGACATGAAATACAATACATACGTAATAGAGGTGGAGTGGTAGATTTATAACGAAAATAATACAGATTTCACCACATGGGAAAAGGATAATACACATCAACAACGTGCATGTTTGATACAGTCACCCTCCCAGTAGAAAGGTCGGTATGCCAAAAAAAAAAAAAAAAAAAAAAAAAATGTTCAAATGTGTGTGAAATCTTATGGGACTTAACTGCTAAGGTCATCAGTCCCTAAGCTTACACACTACTTAAATTAAATTATCCTAAGGACAAACGCACACACCCATGCCCGAGGGAGGACTCGAACCTCCGCCGGGACCAGCCGCACAGTCCATGACTGCAGCGCCTTAGACCGCTCAGCTAATCCCACGCGTCGGTATGCCCTAATGCACATTTTGCGTTAGTTATTCAAGCCGGTTACCGAACTGTTGAACAGTGCTTAGGAGATATTGTCTCGCTCATCACCCGAGGTGATTTTCACTGCTTACACGGTTCGGGGAAGGGGTGTTCGTTACATGTCTTCCAAAGGCATCCCAGACTTGCTCTATAGGGTTTAGGTCCGGCAGTACGCAGACGATTCCATACGTTCCAGTGTCTCCGACATCTCAGCGGTCCTGTATGGAGAGGCACTCTCGTCCATAAACAGAAAGTCGGGACCTATCGCACCGCTAAATAGACGGACACGATCAAGAATAAACTCCCTGGAATACCACTGTGCTGCTGGGCCATTGTGGATAAAACCTACTCACACCATAATGCCTAGGTAGTATCGATGGCGATCGTGAACATTCTGTGGTATGTAACGTGTTCCTCTCTCACTCCTTAGTAACTGGCGGCCAGAGTCACCTGCCAAGGTGAAGCGGGATTCGGCGAAAACATAACTCTGGGCAACTGTTGCTCACCACAACCACAATGCCCCCTACAGCAACGAACTCTTTGTCACCGATGGCATGGTCCAAGTTGGATACATTTAGCAGGCTTCCGAAAAGATCTGCAGCGGTCTGTCTGGGAATGAGATGTCTGTTCCTTTTCGCCACTAGAGCTACGTATCAATCCCCTTACGGTGTGGTGGTCCGTCTACGACAACCGGCTTGTTTTCGCATAGCATTTCCATGTTCAGCGGACTTTTTTCTTTATCGCGAGATTATACTTTTGAACACACCCAATGCTGTGGCCACATAGCGTCACTTTGACCACCTTCGATCCGTCCAACTCCTCGTCCACCATCGTAAGCACTCAAATAGTGTTTGCAAACATGACAACTTACCACGCAGAATGGCAAACTAATCCGTTCAACAAAAATCTTAATCAGATACCATACTGTACGAACTGTCGAAAGCACACAGAGCGTTCGTGTACAGGTTTCGTTGCAGGTAATACCCCCCTCCCTCTACGTTCTCTTTTACTATCTCTGGCCGGGTGTTAAGAAGCAATTGACGGTTGTTGCGTTGCAAAAGGCAGTTGTTCTTTAGCAGCTGTCAGCCAGTTTATTCAGAAAGGGGCTGGCGTTTAAATTTCCTCAGTTAGTAACGAGAGATCGAGGATGTGACATGATTCAGAGACAATAACGTAGATAAAGCTGTTGAAGAATACGTCAGAAAGTAATTCATTATGAATGAGGCAAGGACACATCCACTTTCGAAAGCAGCAGAGGATACTTGACCTAACAATAGGGAACTATCACATGTTACTTGTAACACATCAAAAAGAATTTAGCGAAGGTAGAAGCTGCTCATATAACACAATCATTCGCTTCAGTGTAGGAAAGCGTCATTGAAACCGGTCGCCAAAGAAGAGTAATTCAGCGAATTTGGTGAGTTCATTGTTAACGACCTAGCCTGAAAATATTTTCTAATGAGCGCTACAATGAATATAAGGGCAATAGATGGTAAGATGAACCGACTAGCTGAAAGGGAATTTCAGATGAATACGTAACAATTTTAGAAACAGCCTGCAATAAGAGTTTTAAAACATATTCTGCTTCCCAGCGACACACACATACCGAACATTTGCCTTGTGGAAAAATAAAAATACTATGAGATGACTATCAAAGAACAAAGCATGATGGTGAGATTAGCGAACAACGAAATAGACAAAACCTCATCGAAAAGGAGCACACCAAGGCCATACAGAGGGCATAATTACAGTCACGGAAGGAATATTGTAACCTAACGCCCAAAAATAACTCTTTGAGCCTAGCCTATCATCTATCACCTGGAAAAATTAGATGCACAACGATGATGATAATTTTAAAGAAATCAGATAATACTTACACCTCTAATTTGGAAGACACAATCACTTACATGTTTGATTATTTTGCACCAACAGACGAAGGAACAGCCGATAACTAACAGCTAATACGACGACAGACACAGAAAGCTACAGAGATGACTGATCACAGAAAATTCATGCAGCAAGAAATTCTTGAAATAATAGAAGGAACGATTCCAAATAAGAACCCTGACGAAAACAGTGTTACCAGCAAAATACTACTTCGAATGTTCAGTCTTTTCCTAATATATGACGCAACATTGTACAACATTCGTTTAAAACACGTCTGTTTTCCGAAGAAATGGATGAAACTCTAAAGAATATCAGCAGTAAAACTTGGGAAGGAGACCAATACCGAAGTTATTAATATCACCCAATCAGCCTCCCGTATACAAAGGCAAAAGTGCTGGAAAAACTGCAATTTTCATCAACAAAAAGCCAACATACCTAATGGGATACAAACTGTGAAATGACTGCTTAATCGCGCAGAGTGATTTTGCCATTTAATGTTCCTCGGAAAGCTAAACACATTATATGGCTTACAAAGAACGGTAGTAAGATGACCGGTAGTAAAATAACATTACGTTCTTTGGGAATCCAAACCATCACGACGGCCTAATTGAAGAAATAAGATTAGAATGTTGCAATAGAAGAACTTTAAACGATTTAAAGGTCACTCAGGCACAGACGGAAATGAAATTGCATACCAGCTGGCGAAATGGGCATTCAGATCGCAATAGGAATTTAACTATATCAAACGTCCCAAAATCTTTGTGAGACAAACGTCAAGAAAAGCAGCATTGGAAGAATGGGAGAAAGAACGGCAACAGACTACAAAAGGAATCGGAACAAAAGAATATTTTCCAATTATGCAACAAAGACTGGCGATCAGATTAACAAGGAAAACTAAAGGCTTCCTACCATCGAACTAAAATAACCAACGACGCTATGTTCCCATGTACTGGAGATAACTAAGCTGTGGACCACTGGAATGTAGCAGCTTAGACAGTCAAAGAACCACACTACTGAAAAGTGTAATAATGAAAGCTGGAAATTGACTAACTACAAGAATGAACTGGTATAGATTTTTAAAAAAAGAAAGACGGCCTTAAATTCTGTAATTAAATCTAATTTTCAAAAGTGTTATGATTTTTGTTCACAAATTGCTAAACAAACTCTGAAATAATTTTAATGTAGTAAACACTGTAAGCGACATTATACAATACTTAAAATATGTTTATTTTGTCTAAAACAAAAGTCGTAGCTAAGTTAACCAGCACATGAAGAACAATTCTATCAAATAGAGCATATTAATAATAGTAACAATAACAATACCTTAACTGCACAATAGCAATGATAGTGTTACCGACGACATTGCCAACCAAATTTTACGAAATACCTTCACCCATGAAGACGAAGTAAATATTCCTGAATTCGAATCAAGTACGGCTGCCAACATTACTTAAAACTAAATGCTCTCGGTGTAGCCAAGCAGCTTAGATTACTTAATGAAGGCAAGCCTTCCAGTCCAGATTGTATATCAATTATGTTTCTTTCGGAGTACGCCGATGTATTAGCTCCGTATGTAGTATTTTTTTTAACAACCGCTCGCTCGACGAAAGATCAGCACCTAAAGACTGCACAGGTCTCATCAATACACAAGAAAGGAAATACAGGGTGGGGCAAAAAAAAAAAAAAAAATTGGCACGGACGAGTGGATACGATTGAACGTGAATGTATGCATTTAACCACACCCCGTGACGCGCACACCACGTGTACGTGCTCTACGTGATTCACACCCATTCATAGCGTGGTACGGGCTGTGTCGATATAGTAGCCAAGGCTCTGGCTCTGAGCACTATGGGACTTAACATCTGTGGTCATCAGTCCCCTAGAACTTAGAACTACTTAAACCTAACTAACCTAAGGACATCACACACATCCATGCCCAAGGCAGGATTCGAACCTGCGACCGCAGCAGTCGCGCAGTTCCGGACTGAGCGCCTTAACCGCGAGACCACCGCGGCCGGCGCAAGCCAAGGGGGACGATGGTACTGACAGTGGAGCAGAGCGTTTCACGCGACAACAAAGTCGCGGAAACGGAGTGGTCAGTTGTTTGCTGAGAAGTTTACTGATGTCAAAGTGCCAGCAAAGAGAGCTATGCAACTCTTAGTCTGAAAATGGCGTCAGGCAGGATCTATTTTGAACAAGTTAAAAAAACAGTCCGAAACGTGCACGCACACCAGAAAATGTGGCTGCAGTTCACCATAAAATGCCTACGAAATCAACCCGATGCCTGTTGCAAGAGACTAGCATATCACGTCGATCATGTGGACGGATACGCCACCTGGACCTTGCACATGTTCATGCATTAACACCAGCATATGCTCCTCTACGCCTCCAGCTTTTTGAGTGGCTCTTCACTGAGATGATAATGAATGGCTTGAACATGGGTGTGTTCTTTATTTTTCATGAAGCCTGGTTTCACCTGAGCGGTTACGTCAACTCCCATAACAACAGGTCCTGGGCAGCGGAGAATTCGCATACCTTCCACGAAAAACCATTTCATAATCAGAAGGTTTGAATTTGGTGAGCAGCGTCTGCAAGCCGTATTATTGCTTCCCTCTTCTTTCATCAGACGCTGACTTCGACACGTTACACTGCCACCGTTTTGAAACCATTTGTGGCAAAATTAACAGAGGCGGAAAAGACACAGTTACTTCCAAAAGGATGGAATAACTGCTCTTACAGATGGCCGAACATCGGAGCACATTTACACAATCTTCATGCTTGTCAGAGTTGTTAGCGAAGGTCTTTCTGGTCGCGTCCGTAGCTCGCCATCCACGTCATCTGAGCTGTCACTGTACAATTACTTTGTGCAGGGAGCCTCAAGTCTCAGATATATTGCAACAATCCCCATAGTCTTCAAGAAATGCAGCAGGACATTTCGAATGAGGTTGCAGCAATTCCAGAAGTCCAGCTTCGATCCACCTTCAGCAACTTGATGACCAGGGCTCAAAAGTACCAAGAGATGACTGATGGTCACTCAATATCTGCTATAGTCTGGTTAGTACTGTATTTACATTCCTTTGCTGTATTTCTTTGTATCCTGGAACTCTGTTCTCTGGGCCACATTTATAGAACTGGTTTACATCGATTTAATTGTCAGCAATCTATCTTAAGGAAATAGAAGGAAAAATAGTTGTGAATGTCTTCACACCGTGAATATCTTCAGAGAAAGGTTTCATTAAGTGGAAAAGCTAATTTCCTGTTGTACACTTGTCTTTTCCTGTGAAATCCATCTATGGATGTAAATATGAACTCAAATAAGCATCATACTGCTTCGGAAAACTGGATTTTTGAGATTTCAGATTATGAAGGTGTCGAGTATGTGGAGCCGGCCATGGCAGTACAGTTGCTTCAATTACATATCAAATTTAATAGTTTTTTTTTGATATTTCTTAAAAGAAAGACACTTCTCTCAGTATCGTGCGTACTTACCACAGGTAAAACAGAAATTTTACTGTTCTTTGTGTCTTGTGTGCCCACAGATTCAAGGAATAATTCAGTCCGCCAAACGCTTCACTCACCTGAAACAAAAGAGAAGGGTATTTTAAGAATCTGAGGCAAGAGTATGTATCACATATTTGAAACCGCCAAATCACGAAAGCTATTTCCTGCAATTAATTTGTGGATTTAGTTGGAAACCTACAGAACGTGCAACACCCGAAAAAATACAAAGTTTCTAAGACAACGTCTTACTCATCTTCATTACCGCAAAGAATTATCGTTATTAAATCGGATTTTATAGCCAGATTAATCCAAGTGACCATCTACGTCCAGATGGTTCGATATCATGTAGCTTCCTGTTTCAAGCTAGAATATGTATTTTAATATTAATCACAACATCGACAGATTTAGTGGTCTACAACACCTCAAGTTATCTTTTAACTTTTGAAATAGGTTTTTCATTTTCTTTGAAGCTAGCTTTTGACTGTAAAATGGGGACAAATTCCCAAGCTTGGACATGAGGGAGCTTTAGAGCTGATAAATTTCTGAACTAGGTTCACTATCGATATATGTCGAAGACGTAGGAAGCTCAAAAAACGCATGCGCATACTCAAAATCTTTAGTCACAACTAGCATTATCATGAGACTGGATATCATCAACTCACTCTTACCATAATTTAGTTTACAAAATGTTGCTTTGCGTTGTCCTTTTCTTGTTTCTGTTTTTGATTTGTTTCATACTCCTATAGGGTCTCGCTCTTAATAGGATTTTTGTGTGTGTAAATGTTTGTAGAATTTCTGACTTACGATGTAACTGGCAGCGTCAAAAATATAGACGGAAATGTCAAAACAAACTATTGAGTGTGTTGTAAAATGAGGAATTCATCGCCAGATGTCTCTTCCGAATAGCTAACGTTCTACTGCATGTTATGTGTTCATGAAAGTGATAAATGATTCTGACACGGGCGTATATCTCCACCAGACGTCCCAACTGCCAGTACAGTCCCATCACGTAATTCTTTTTGTGCGCTTATCCTTCCTGCTGCACCAAGCATCCTCGGTAATCAGTTTTGTATATTCTGATTTCGGTCTGCCTCTACAATTTATCTCCTTATACTACTCCATCAAGCAACTAGTAGGCGCTTTAGCACTTGTTCCTGTGATCGGAATTCCGGTTCCGCAGGCACCACATCTGATAAAAATGATAAAACCGTACTACCACCTAGGCTCCCCTGCAGTAATTTTTTATTCTTTTGATCCACCATTAATTTCGGTTATTTGGTCCATTTCAAAGCGGTCATATCGTAACGATGAAGTACCATCATTAGTTTAAGTTGGAAACAAAACAGGACATTAATATTCTTTGGCTTTGGCTTTGGCTTTGCGGTTGGTGGAAGTGACGTCACATAATGAGCGCCAGCAGGGCTCGGCAAAGAAAGGTGACGATACGTTCTGTTCCTGTGAGTCATGAGGGCAATACTTATCCTAGGTCAGCTGCGTGATGTAACACATGAACTTAGCGTCAGTGAGACTACTTTGGCCTATCACGACTAACAATTTATAATCATGTACAGTAATCGAAAATAATTGCCAGATTTTTTAAAATTATTGCCACGTCACAAACCAACGCAATTCTGCATGTCTACACTACAAAAAATTTCTGCTTCAGTGTTTTAGTGAAGACCTCAGAACGACCGGCACGGCGAAAAGATAGACTAAACTGTGTTTATAATCATATTGCATTTTGCCAGTCTCTTTGTTTTTCGATACGCTTTTTTTGTAACACATTATTTCAAAGGATCGAAGTCTTACAGCTCCTTCTTCTCTGGGTTTCCAGTTTGCGTTTCACTTCATTACAGTTCTTTCTACGTCTACATTGTACTCAGCAAGCTACCTTCCGCTATGTAACGGAGGGTACTTCATATACCAGTATCACTTTTCCTGCTCCAGTCGTGTATGCTTCCCGGGAAGAATGATTGCTGGTAAGCTTGCGTGAGGCTTAAATCTCTCTTAATTTTATCATCATGCTTTTTCTTGAGATATATGTAGGAGGTAGCAAAATACTGTGTCTCTTCTAGGAAAGCACTCTCTCGAAACTTTAACATTAGACAAACGACGATGCACAGCGCTTGTTAAATTAACCAGTAAAGAAACACGCCGCTCTTCTTTGGATTTTATGCACCTAACAATCATGTCTCGTATGGATGTCAGACTGAGGAGAAATATTCAAGAACTAGTCGAACGAGTGTTTGGTAAACTACTTCCTTCGTGGGTGGATTACATTTCCTGAGGATTCATCCAATGAATCTTAGTCTGGCTTCTGCCTTACTCGCGATTAATATCAAGTGGTCGTTCCACTTCAAATCGCTCTGTACGCACGCCCCTAGACATTTTGTGGAAGTAACTGTTTCCAGTGATTGTCCTGAAATATTGTCATCATACAATAAAGCATTTTTCTGTCTTTGTATTCGCAATACGTTACATTTGTTTGTGTTGAGGGTCAATTGACACTTCCTGAACCAAGCTTCGATACTATGCAGGTCTTCCTGCACTTCGCTACAATTTTATAGTGTTGCTACTTCTCTGTATATAAAAACATCATATGTGAAAAGCCTCATGGAACTTCCGACATTACCACTTGGTGATTTATACACTCCTGGAAATGGAAAAAAGAACACATTGACACCGGTGTGTCAGACCCACCATACTTGCTCCGGACACTGCGAGAGGGCTGTACAAGCAATGATCACACGCACGGCACAGCGGACACACCAGGAACCGCGGTGTTGGCCGTCGAATGGCGCTAGCTGCGCAGCATTTGTGCACCGCCGCCGTCAGTGTCAGCCAGTTTGCCGTGGCATACGGAGCTCCATCGCAGTCTTTAACACTGGTAGCATGCCGCGACAGCGTGGACGTGAACCGTATGTGCAGTTGACGGACTTTGAGCGAGGGCGTATAGTGGGCATGCGCGAGGCCGGGTGGACGTACCGCCGAATTGCTCAACACGTGGGGCGTGCGGTCTCCACAGCACATCGATGTTGTCGCCAGTGGTCGGCGGAAGGTGCACGTGCCCGTCGACCTGGGACCGGACCGCAGAGACGCACGGATGCACGCCAAGACCGTAGGATCCTACGCAGTGCCGTATGGGACCGCACCGCCACTTCCCAACACATTATGGACACTGTTGCTCCTGGGGTATCGGCGAGGACCATTCGCAACCGTCTCCATGAAGCTGGGCTACGGTCCCGCACACCGTTAGGCCGTCTTCCGCTCACGCCCCAACATCGTGCAGCCCGCCTCCAGTGGTGTCGCGACAGGCGTGAATGGAGGGACGAATGGAGACGTGTCGTCTTCAGCGATGAGAGTCGCTTCTGCCTTGGTGCCAATGATGGTCGTATGCGTGTTTGGCGCCGTGCAGGTGAGCGCCACAATCAGGACTGCATACGACCGAGGCACACAGGGCCAACACCCGGCATCATGGTGTGGGGAGCGATCTCCTACACTGGCCGTACACCACTGGTGATCGTCGAGGGGACACTGAATAGTGCACGGTACATCCAAACCGTCATCGAACCCATCGTTCTACCATTCCTAGACCGGCAAGGGAACTTGCTGTTCCAACAGGACAATGCACGTCCGCATGTATCCCGTGCCATCCAACGTGCTCTAGAAGGTGTAAGTCAACTACCCTGGCCAGCAAGATCTCCGGATCTGTCCCCCATTGAGCATGTTTGGGACTGGATGAAGCGTCGTCTCACGCGGTATGCACGTCCAGCACGAACGCTGGTCCAACTGAGGCGCCAGGTGGAAATGGCATGGCAAGCCGTTCCACAGGACTACATCCAGCATCTCTACGATCGTCTCCATGGGAGAATAGCAGCCTGCATTGCTGCGAAAGGTGGATATACACTGTACTAGTGCCGACATTGTGCATGCTCTGTTGCCTGTGTCTATGTGCCTGTGGTTCTGTCAGTGTGATCATGTGATGTATCTGACCCCAGGAATGTGTCAATAAAGTTTCCCCTTCCTGGGACAATGAATTCACGGTGTTCTTATTTCAATTTCCAGGAGTGTATATACTGTGAAGAGTAACAGTCGTACAACACCTCCCTGTGGCATGCCGGAACTTACTATTACGCCTGATGACTTCTCTCCGTTCAAAATGACATGCTGTGATCTGTTGCCGGCCGCGGTGGTCTAGCGGTTCTAGGCGCGCAGTCCAAAACCGCGCGACTGCTACGGTTGCAGGTTCGAATCCTGCCTCGGGCATGGATGTGTGTGACATCCTTAGGTTAGTTAGGTTTAAGTAGTTCTAAGTTCTAGGGGACTGATGACCTCAGAAGTTAAGTTCCATAGTGCTCAGAGCCATTTTTTGTGATCTGTTCGCTACAAACTATTCTGTCCAGTAACACAGTTGGTGTGATATTCGATACGCTAATGCTTTGTTCACTACGCGGTAGTGCGTAACTGTATCGAATGCCTTCCAGAAGTGAAGGTGTACACCTTCTACCTGGGAGCCTGCATCTGCTACTCCTTTTTGGGTCCTTCCGACGAACGGAACGAGCCATGTCTCATGATCGGTGCTTCCGGAACCCATGTTGGTTCCTACAGAGGAGATTTTCGAGCTCCAGAAATGTCATAATATACTAGTATACACGGAGTTCCAAAATTCTTCGACAGTCCGACGTCAGAGATAGAGGTCTATAGTTCTGTGTGCCGGTTCGACGACCCTGCTTGAAAACGGCAGTTACCTGTGTTTTTTCCCAATCATATGGAACGCTTCGCTCCTCAAGAGACCTATGGTACACTGTTGCTAGAAGAGAGGGAAGTTCTTTCCCGTAGTCTGTGTATAATCGAACTGACATGTCGTCAGGTTCATTGGCCTTTCCTCTGTTAAGAGATTTCAGTTGCTTTTCTTGCTTGGATACTTATATCGAGTTCTGTCATTTTGTTATTAGTGCGACGATTTAATGGAGGAAGTATAGCGTGATCATTCTCAGTGAAACAGTTTTGGAAAAAGACGTTTAATATTTTGGTCTCTTCTGTGTCGTTCTCTATTTCAGTTCCATCTACATCTACATGATTACTCTGCAATTCACATTTAAGTGCTTGGCAGGGGGTTCATCGAACCAAAATCATACTATCTCTCTTACAATTCCACTCCCGAACAGCTCGCGGGAAAAACGAACACCTAAACCTTTCTGTTCGAGCTCTCATTTCTCTAATGGTCACAGAGTGTCTGCACAGATGGCTTCGATTCGTTTACTGATTTAACACAGGTTCAGAACTTCTTCGTTACAAAGGAAAAAGAAAAATCGTGGTTTAACGTCCCGTTCACCACAAAATCATTGGAAACGGACCAGATGTTCGGATTGGAAGATCGTCTATAATCCCGGCGTTTGTTTTTCGGAGATTAGAGAAATTACTCGAAGCCGCGATATGGACTGCTCGACTGGATTTGAATCGTCGTCCTCCAGAAAGTGAGTCCAGTGACTTACCAGTGCGCTACCTCGATCGGTTCCCGACATTGGTTTCAGTATATGTTAGTACAACATGCGTCAAATATATGAGTATTCTGAAAGGGACAACACATATTCTGAAAGGAACAACACATTCCTTTTTGGAAGTGGTTGAAGCTGAAGGCGGTGCCTGTGTTCTGTCTACGAGGAGTAGTGTAAAACACATGAGTCCATTTACTATCGTTCCCCAGAGGCGTAACATGGAACGCTCTGCTAACAAATCTTGTGAATTTTACCTCACTGGAACTCTGTCCAGTGTACTGCTTGCTGCAGCGAACTGCAACGTCATCAGGACCATAGAGCGAGTGTGCTACGCGCAGCTGGGGAGGTACGGCTAATTCTATAACAAGTTATTGCACACACAAGTGACCAGGTTATAGAGCAGATCGGAAAACCAGTTAAAACACAAATGGAATCGGTAACCATGAACTCCATTTCGACGGAATAAAACGTTAACGAAACAAAACTGCGATTTTGGAGCCTTTCGCGGCAGCAACGACGTATAAAATCCCACCGCCTTCAGACCGCCTTGTACCTGATTTAGAAGTCCACCTTTCTAAAATATTCACCATCTCCTACTTCGGGAGATGATTATCTCCCGACGAAAAAGATGATGAACATCTTCGAAAGCTCGAGTTTCCTCTATTCCTCTAATTCCGAATAGGGGAGAATCTAAATGAGGTTATGTCAAGCAGATGCAACATTTTAGGTGACAGTAAATATAGTTGCATCTCCCGCTTTTGATCTATTCCTATGCAGAAAAAGTCGTCCGTCCTTGTGTTGCGTCGTATGAACGACAATTAAAGGGCACAACATAAATTTATGGGGGTTTCTTGTCGAATACGTCAAATATTTCGTTAACAGCTATAGCCTTAGGTAACGAAAGGAACATTACAGAAAATAACAAGATGACAAAGAGAAATTAAGTTGCCGTCTTGGTAACACCTGAATCTGTTTTAACTGCTGAGATATGAAAGCAAATTTTTAATTGTACTATGTACTTGTCTGACGTCATGCGAAAACTCTTGGAAAGAGGAGGAAATGATAGGGCATTTGTTAAGGTTTGGGTGTAATTTTTACAAAAATGCGAGTAAGATGCTAATTTTAATCTTTTGTCGCTGACTGGGGTAGTTTTAAGCCTATAGTTTGATGGCTTCTTTGAGATTCCTACCGTGTTCAACGTAACGTGAAAGAAAATCGAACTGTTCTTCACTACTAAAAAATTCTAGCAGCGTAGCGAACGCAGAGACATTAGAATCCATTCATATCGACGACTGGTACGCCTAGCTTCCGGAATAGAAGCGAGCCTGTCCTGTGATGTTTACGCCTTCAGCGGAGAAGTCACAGCGTTTCGCCACCTGAGTTCTCTACAGCGTATAAAAGTACCTAGCTATTTTTGCGAAAATTTCACTGAAAAAGTAACCAAATTTAGGACCGCAATATCCACATTTTAAGCTTAAAATCATTTCAGCGTGGTTGCGTGATGCCTTGTGTCTGTGAACATTGTATGACATCACTCGGCTGATCAGCAGTCTGTTTTGACCCGCTCTTTTGTCGGACGCGGAGAATGGCAGGAAGTTGCCTTCAGAGTCCACTGGTCGCACCGCACCGCGAGGGACAACAGCCGCTGCCGGTGTTTGAGCCACGCATACTGTTCTGTCGTGTTGTGTTCTATGTGTGTCACATCCGCCTGGTTTCGCAACAGCAGGCTGCAGAGCGCCTGACGTCATGTTCTGCTCTGTCACCCGAGATCTTCCGCGGTCCTCTGCGGGGGTCAGCCTGACGTTGCAACCGCGTGTGTGTTCCAGTTTAGCACAGTTGTACAGGACTGGGCCATATTCTAAGGTATATTTGCAGTAACTATAGTGAGATTACTACGGAGCACACGGTCTCCAGCACCTTAATGGAATTCAACTACGACAGAAACGTATGAGCATGTGACTAATAGTGCAAAAAAATAACCACGAATGTTTTGGTAAGTTTTGCATGGATTTCCAAAGCAGCATCCTTGTCATGACGTCGTCCAGTTAGAGAGGAGGTGGACGTATCTTATCTCTAGTCAACACCTACACTTACAGCTCGCAGCGTATGTGGCGCACAGTGCTAACTTTATCTCCTCGGTCTTCTTGTGATTCCGTGATGGTGTTAAAAACTCTCAGGGATGATGGAGAACGTAAATGTATCATATTCGTCTTTAGGATCTGCAGCTCTTGTCCTTCCTTTCCGGGTTTGCAGCTAAACTGAAAATTATAGGTTCCGCCTTTTTGCAAAAACACTGTTTTTTTCTTTTTACACAAACAGGTTACAGCACCCCTGTGTCATCATCAGTGGGTTTTTGTTTACTGAAAAGTGTAAAAAGCGAACATGTTTTATGTTGTAACTGATTTGGCAAAGTGAGGCCTAAAGGAAGTATTTGTTGGTTTTGCTTCTTACCGTAACTTTACATTACACGGGTTAGCAGGACCAAGTCTTTTTTTAAGGGATGTGTTAACTCGCCGATGAAATTCACATTTACGTCGTTCGGTTTGCAGATGACAAGCTATCAGTGCAGGACACCAAACAGTTGGTCCTGCAAAACCATACAATGTAAAATCACGGTAAGAAGCGAAACGACCAAAAATTTTCTTTAAGCCTCCTTTTTAAATCAGTTAAAACTTAAAATACGTTCACATTTTACACCTTTCAATAAACAAACACCCACTGATGATGGCACAGAGGTGGTAAAACATGTTCAGGTAAAAAGAAAAAAAAATGTGTTTGCAAAAAAGCGGAACCCATATCCTATAAAGTAAATGTATCAGTTTGAGGACAGGGATCCCCTTCCGGAAAAGGCCCAGCCGAAAATTAGCAGCGAAAATCATTCTGGTACCTGTGGCAGCGGCCATCTTCCACTGCAAGCTCTTTGCTTTCCACGTTTTTGAAGGATGTAATTTGGACCAAAACAAGAAAAATATGTCCAGTAAACAACGGTGCTGAAGTGCACACGTTAAGAACTGTAAGCACTTGTTCATTTTCTATTGAACAAGTGCCTATTGCTCTTAATGTATGTATTTTAGAGCCTGTATTTACTGGACTTCTTTTCTTGTTTTGGTCCGTACTACCACCTCAGAAAGTCGCCTACCCTACAATCTTAACAACAAACGTGCCGCTACCAGAACTGTATTCCACTTTCAGGGTTGTTAGAAAGATTTTCACCTGTAACTTCCATCCCAATCGTTTCTGAACCAGAATCGCTTACTTCAGATTGATACGTGTACCCTTGTTTATCATCCCTAAAGGTTTTTAACATCACTGAATCACCCGGTATGTAGAAGGAAGTATATATATATACTGCTATCATTCTTAGGGATACACACTCTCGAGATTTTAACAGTAAACCGCACTGTGATGCACAATGCCTCGCTCGTGGCGTCTGTCATAGGATTTGGATGAGCATATTTGTGAAGCTATATGGATTAGAGAACGAGTTGAAATGAAAGACGCTACTGCTCTTTCTATCTTGTATATTTTCTCTCCCAGTCCTGTCTGTAAGGGTCTCAGGCGGAGGCCGAAGGTTTTCAAACACAGCTCGTTCAATGAGTGGACTGAATCTCCTTCAGATCCCTCCAATCTGACTCCCCCTACCATTCTTTTATAGTAGTACCACTTCAAATGCATCTGTACCTATACATACAGATATGTAATGAATGTCTATTATTCGTAAATGGTGTAGTAAAACAATAACGGGCCTTTACGTCAATTTATGCCAATATCTTACATTTCAGTTGAGGGTCAGCTGCAATTCCTTACATCAAGCGTTCATTCACTGGAGGTGTTCCTGTAGTCGTTACATTTTCCCACCATTGCGACTTTTCTATATATGATAGCGCTATCCGAAAGCAGCCAAATGGAGCTTGCTTATATCGTGAACACTAATAGCTGCACAAAATACACTCGTCTAAAGTTACTTCTACGTCCGAACGAAAGCTATGTTCCATCTGCTAAAAGCACTGCGATTTGATGCCTGCCAGACCATGTTAATGGAAATGTAAACATCATCAACTCAGAAGAAAATAACAATACGGATCCTACTTCCGAACGTCGCAAGTACGTATGTAGATATCTGTGAGCGTAGAGCTGAAAAACAACTGGAGACGATTAATAGAAAAAAGGCCTTTCGACCTGATGGGATAGGTATTACGTAGCGCACAGAACAAAAAAGTGCTGGAACTTAGCAATCCGGGTGACTGGAAAGAGGAAGAAGTAGCTATTATCTTTTAAGCAGGATCGCAGAACCGATGGAGAGCTGAGGCCCTTTCTCCCTAATACCAATTCGCTGAAATGTTATACAACTATTTTGTGTTTGTGTATGTTGACTTTCCACGAAGCGAACACGGTTCCTTAACAATCGACAGTGTAAAACTCAATTTACTCTTATTCTTCACAAGGAGAGAAAGGTTGTATTTTGGGGAGCACAATTCCATCTGGTGTTTCGTGACTTTTGAAAAATTTTGGCTAGAGTCCGAACGATCACCTATTACATTACATACATACTTACGGAATCTCAAATTGAAGACATCTGGTAAACAAGACCTAGTATTGTCAATAATGCGTATTAAATCAGAATAAAGTTTTTACATTTTCGCAAAATTCTTTATTTTACAGGTCCGTATTGATCACACAAACTTTTACAAATCGCTATTACCGGATTCGGCTACAGCCGTATTCAGATCATAAAATATTCCGATGTAGTATCAACGTCAACTAAACATGTAGGCACGTAGTAAGTGCTTACTATATGCCCACATGTCTAGTTGACGTTGTACCACATCAGAATCTGAAGATGACAGTAGCCGAAACCGGTAACAGTGAATTGTAAAAGTATGTGTGATCAACACGAACCTGAAAAATAAAGTGCCAAAAATATGATCACGGACTCATTTTCAGACTTCATGTCTTCCATTGAGTCGCAGCATTCCATGCTGTGCTTTACCACTTGTTTATAAGATCTTGTATAGGGAAATCAACTGAAAACGAGACAGATGAAAAAGAAGTAAGTAAATTGTTTATTATTCAAAAGTAATCACCATAGCTGCTAATAGATTTGTTCCACAGTGAGACAAGACCATCAATGCCTTCATGGAAAAATGTTTGTGCTTATCTACAGAACAATGGTTGTAACCAGGCGTGTGCCTCATCATCATCATCGAGGGCCACGAATGTCTTCCATCAGGAGTCGGAGAATACGCATGAGGAGAGATCGGTACTGTATGGAGGATGTGTAAGGGCAACCCAGCGAAATTTCTGCAACGTATTGGAAATAACTGGCGCCGGCCGCGGTGGTCTAGCGGTTCTAGGAGCTCAGTCCGGAACCGCGCGACTACTACGGTCGCAGGTTCGAATCCTGCCTCGGGCATGGATGTGTGTGATGTAGTTAGGTTAGTTAGGTTTAAGTAGTTCTAAGTTCTAGGGGACTGATGACCACAGATGTTAAGTCCCATAGTGCTCAGAGCCATTGGAACCATTTTTGAAACAACTGGCCGTCTACTAGTTGCCAAGGTTGCTTAGATTGTTTTGCGAAAATTTCGCTTGGATACCCTTACACATCCTCCATACAGCACCGATCTCCGATCTCTTCCCATGTTATTGCCTTTTTTTCCCCCCTCCTGAAGAAAGACATTCGTGGTTGTGAATTTACTGCGAACAAAGAGGTGCACGTCTGGGTAAAATCATGCGTCCGAATGCAACCGCAAACATTTTTCCATGAAAGCAATGACCATCTTGTCTCTCAGTGGAATAAATGTATTAACACTTTTGGCGATTACTTTTCAAAGAATAAACAGTTTACTTACTTTTTTCTATTTGTGTGTCCATATGACTGCTTCTTATATGTAAAAGAAATGACTCTATGCCTAGTCGTATTTTGAGATATTGTGTTCAAAGAATATAAATTTAGGTATGTAATGCGCCACAGCTGTGGGAAGGCCTCACTGAACAGATAGCATTTGTCTATCGTAGGCTATATGTTCGTTTGCGGAAAACTGGCGAAACACTGTCTATCGCTATCTTTTTAAATGTAGTAGTTTGCATTGCATGTACAGTATGTAATGAATTGTATGCGTTGTACAAAACTGAGTCTAGTTTGTTTCTCTCTGTTCTTATCTCACTTCACCTCCAAAGATAAGCAGCCAACGTGTGTGATAGCCAAGCGGAGGATTCGGTTTTAATTCACGTTACAGATATTTTACCTTGCTGGCAGGATGGGAACTGGGTCCATTCAGTCTCTTAAGCTTAGGGTCCACTGAGGAGCTACGTGACTGGGAAGAACTAACTCCAGGATCTGAGACGCTGTTGACGGCCGAGAGAGTGGTGTACTGAACCCACGCCCATCCGTACCGTATTTCCGTCACACGACAGAGGATTACACGGCGGCCAGTCGGTATTTCAAGGTCCTTTGGGCAAGACGGCGGAGTTATTTATTTATTCATTATTATTATTGCCATATTTTGGTAAGAGCTTCCGCCAAGACTCCTGAACTTGCATGGTGTAACAAAATAAATTACAATCAGACTGAACATTATGTTTAGACTGTATTACTTCGTTCTTAATGGAGATGAAGTGTCAGAAGTGGAAGCAACGTCCAATGTACCACAAGGTTGTGTGACAGGACCTTTACTGTTCACGATATACATACGCGACGTTTCAGACTACGTCGTCTGCTATCTGAGGCTATTACCATACGACACAGCTGTATACACCATCCGTCCAAAACAAGTTTCGAAACTGATTTTATTTCTGACGTTCAAGAAAAGTTAGCACTGTAAGTACAGTAGCAGCATGAAATAACACCTGTAAACAACGGATGAGAATGCGACCCGTAAGTCGCGGGCAGTTAGTGTTAAGTAGCAGACGTTTGGTCGCACGCTGTCAACATGGTAGTGTGTTGATTGAAATGAAAGACGCCGGAGATCTTTTCTAGGAGAAAGTAACTTGGGTGACGGAACGGTGTTATCAACACGAACATCCCGCAAAACGACGACGTACAGAAATTCATGTACACGGTCAAAGCTTTCACGACAACACGGACCTTAAAGCCATCCTCACGCACGAGTTGAACACCACCCCGATGTGGACTTTCCTGTCGGTTTCAAATGGTTGTATGAGCATTCTGTGCGTTGTACTCAAGTGGAAGGAGACTATGCAGAACGTCTGAAGCATTAACACCATCATCGTAACTTTTCTCTATTTTTTATACAGACTCGAAACATTCAGGACTGACCCATGAACTGACTCCAAGGAGATAACACCGTGAAATGCAGGAAAAGTGATAAGATGACTGGCGCTTGGTGCATACTCTGGCAACTACGTCCACAACATGAATAATTTTACTGCATTTCGCGTAAATAAAAATCACGATCGGCGATCATTTCTGGGATCAGTCAACTTCGCCTATTATTAAAACGCATTTTAATCTAAACGACCACATACATTTAGCCACAGAAGACGGACTGAAATCTAAGATTTATCGGAATAAGGGGAGGGGCTGTACCAGCGTGTATCTGATTTGTCAATGCTACATTTCGAAACACTTCCATACCTGAAAACGATTTTAGTAGGAAGACGTAATATAGAATTACAAAATTACGAAAATCTTCAGGAAGGAATTTGTAGATATCAGGGAGCATGGACAACATTTTTCGATACGAATCACCATTTATCAAAATGACTATAATTTGCCTATCAAATTGATGGTGCAGTTGTTACTGGGTTGTTGTTGATTCACTGGTAGGTAGCAGTAAAGTGTGATATCACGAGGGTATGTCCATGGAATATCGCCTCATTTGTGTGACTGGATTCGCGATTTCCTCTCACAGAGGTCACAGTTCGTAATAATTGATCGAAAGTCATCGAGTAAAACGGAAACGATATCTCGCGTTCTCCAAGTTAGCACTATACGGCCCTGCTATTCCTAATCTTCAGGGTGGTCCGTCTGAGAAACTTTAAAGGATGTTGCAGGTTAGGTTGGACTGAGAAATAACTTAAGAAAAAAAATCGTTACGTTGCGCCGTTTCTGAGTTAATAATCATTGAAGTTAGCCAATCGGGCTGTTGCGTGCGCAAATCCAAGCGGTCCGTCAGTGGCGGAGAAGCCAAAAGTGTTCTCCTCAGGTTGCTACAAGCGAACAAAAGAGCGATACTGTGGTGTCACCGCCAGACACCACACTTGCTAGGTGGTAGCCTTTTAAATCGGCCGCGGTCCGCTAGTATACGTCGGACCCGCGTGTCGCCACTGTCAGTGATTGCAGTCCGAGCGCCGCCACACGGCAGGTCTCGAGAAACTTCCTAGCACTCGCCCCAGTTGTACAGCCGACTTTGCTAGCGATGGTTCACTGACAAATTACGCTCTCATTTGCCGAGACGATAGTTAGCATAGCCTTAGCTACGTCATTTGCTACGACCTTGTAAGGCGCCATTATCATTTGATATTTATCTTGTGATGCATGTACCGTCAGACCGATGTTCACCAATTATGGATTAAAGTTAAGTATTCCAGAAGCTCCGTACTTTATTTACTAGACTCAACTCCTTTAACTGTTCCAGACCTCACGCCAGCCTGCGTGAGCTTAAACGCGTGCCTTTCGGCTATCTCCTAGTGGCTTGGCTGTCTTGCCAAGTCACAACAGATACAATAATTGGACATGGGACGGAAATAAGGATCGACTCAAACCCAAGCCAAAGGCAGAGCAGTCCCGTGCTCTATCATCTACGTTATGAGAACAACTGATACTAAATTTATCTGGCGGACCGCTTGAATTCGCACTCGCAACGGCCTGATCGGCTAACTTCAACGCTAATTAACTCGGAAACGGTGCAACGTATCAGACTGTTTTCTTAACAATTATTTCTCTGCATGACCTACCCTGAAACTCTCCTACAAGCTTTTTACTCTCTTTCTGACCACCCTGCAAATGGCAGACAATTTGATCAGTGTGCTTAGATTGTTAGCAAATAATGTTGTCATTTACCATCTAGTAAAGTCATCAGAAGATCAAGACCAACTACAAAATGACTTAGACAGATCTGTACGGTGCGAGAGGTGGTAACCGACTCTAAAAAATTAAAAGTGTGAGGTCATCCACATGAGCATTAAAAGGAATCTTTTAAATTACGGTTACACGGTAATTCATACAAATATAAAGGCTGGAAACTCAACTGTAGACCTAAGGATTACAATGACGAACAATTTAAATTGTAACGATCTCACAAAATGTTCTGAGCAAGGCGAACCCAGTCACATTTTACTGACACAACATGTAGATTATGCAACACGTCTTCTAAAGAGACTGCCTGCACAATGTTTGTCAGTTCTCTTCTGAAATCTTGCTGCGCGGTATGGGATAGGATTAACGGCGGAGGTAGAAAAGTTCAAATACGGGCAACTCGTTATGTATTATCGCGAAATAGGGGAGAGAGTGTCACGGATATGATAAGTGGGTTGGGGTGGCAGTCATTAAAACAAAGGCATTTTTCGTTGTGATGAGATATTTTTACAAAATTCAGTCACCAACTGCCTTCTTCAAATTATAAAATATTTTGTTCATGCCAAGAGAAAAACGATCATCGTAATAAAAAAAAAGAGAAATCCCAGATCGCAAGGAAAGATTTAAGTCTTTCTTCCTTGCATGCGATGTTAGAGACTTGAAGGTGGTTCAATAAATCCTCTGCCAAGCACGTAAGTGTGAGTTGCAGAGAACTCATGTACATGCAGATGTAGATGTAGAAAAACAAGACATTTCAATGTGTGACATGCTCTATGTACAAACTTCACACACTCATTTCGTTTTTTTTCAACCTTCTACTCACGCAGAACACTGCCGCTTCCAACTTCTTTTCATATGAAGCTTGTGCAGCGTAGCGCAAGTCGAGCGATAGTTTTGGTGTCATTTGCAAATATGCACCGTGCTTTTCCATGTGAAGCCCCTGCACGTGTGCTGCTCTTAAAGGTGCAGCTTTGACTGCAAGCAGGACAAATCTGAAGCCTGTTGCAGTGAACCATCTAGTACCTAAGAACGAGGAAATCTGCTGCCTAACTACCAACTCTCCAATGTTCCTTGTATTCATTTTACAAAACACTAAGGACAGATAAGGAATTAGAACGTCACCGACCAGCTGGCGATGCACACTCTTCCTCCCCTGCATTCATTATCGACGACGTATTACTTTAAGGGCACACAACGGCTCGGACACTCAAGAAATAATTAACACGAGAAAACTGTGGACTAATTGTTTCAAAATTTATAATAAATAGACAGGTAATTATAACTCTATTATCTCTCTCTCTCTCTCTCTCTCTCTCTCACACACACACACACACACACACACATATATATATATATATATATATATATATATATATATATACTGTGTGTGTGTGTGTGTGAGAGAGAGAGAGAGAGAGAGAGAGAGAGAGAGTTGAGAAGGCTAAAGACAACATCAAACGTGGGAAAATATGTTGTCTGATTTATCAGAGCTGTCAGGAACATGCAGTGCAGGATTTGCCGTTTAAAAAAAATAGGGAAACAACTCATACAAATCATTATTGTTGCTGTCATTGTAGAGCGATCAGTAACTGAAAAAATAAAACATCATGAATACGATCGTGCGCTGGCTGTTTCCCTACTGAAATGTCTCACAAAATGTACTAATTCTTAACATTGTGACCAATATGTGATAAGAGTTCTGTCACGATGAATTAATAAAACGAGCTGCAATCTCATTCGCGCTTTTGTCGCTGAACTGCGGAGATTGTGTCGTCGCGTTCTGTTGGATTTTCAGCGACCCAGAAAGTTAAGAGTGGAAACGTGGATTCCGCGAGATTAAGGCTTGATTTACGAATTTTGTTTCAATCATTGGAGAACATATAATTAGCTACGACGAAGCGCCAGTCAGACTATCTGGCTTCTTTCGCATTTCATTTGCTTGTAGACAGTCGTCCGCAGCTCGTGGTCGTGCGGTAACGTTCTCGCTTCCCGCGCCCGGGTTCCCGGGTTCGATTCCCGGCGGGGTCAGGGATTTTCTCTGCCTCGTGATGACTGGGTGTTGTGTGATGTCCTTAGGTTAGTTAGGTTTAAGTAGTTCTAAGTTCTAGGGGACTGATGACCATAGATGTTAAGTCCCATAGTGCTCAGAGCCATTTTCGTAGACAGTCAAAATACTCGGAAAAAAGCTGACGATCTCAGTCTCCAGATAGGTTGCCATAAGTTAGCATAAATCATTATGAGATCAATACATGCTAATCTGTTGTACGATAATATTCATGATCATCATGTATTCATCATGCAACAGATAATCGAAGCTATGGAAAAATAATTTGGAAACGTTAGAGTACCTCGGATTCACTTATTGTACAAAAGCTTTCGACATAGTAAAAAGACAATAGCTATGGAAAGCACCTTCTGAGAAGGGTCTTCCGAGCCATACCATAGACGTTTTATAACGCATATATAGACGCACCGCTGTCTTAATAGACGTTACCGATGATGTTAATGTTCATGCAATTAAACAAGGGGTTAGACAAGGCGGCAAACCAGTGTTGCTCACATTGTAATTGAGAATATGATTAGAATATGGAAAGGAAAAGAACCTGATGGGATTAAGCTAGCATCCTATGAACTATAGATCATGCAGTTTAAGTAACCTCTGCATGTATACAGTGGCCAAAAATATATATGAACTGTTTAATTGCTCATAACTTCGCAATTTAGTAACGGAAACGGCCCATTTTCGTTGAAAGTGTAGCTTCAAGTTACTGAAATCACTATAGGCGTTCAAAGTGGTCACCATTAACATCACCTCATAGACTATGTCGCTGAACTGCTCCACGAACTACCAACTGCAGTGTGTTCAGCTATATGTCTGCACACGAATGCTCGATGCATTCTCGAACTTCGTCCACTATGCGCGGTTTTTGTCGATGAACGACATCCTTTAGTGTTCCCCACTGCTAAAGGTCCAGAGCCGTTAAGTCTGGAGAACTTGGTGGACACTCAACAACACTTCTTCGGCCTATACACCGTTCGTGTAGAGGTTCTCCCTGAAACGATTATAGTAGTGGGGTGGTGCAACGTCCTCTTGAAAAAGTGGCTCAAATGGCTCTGAGCACTATGGGACTTGACATCTAAGGTCATCAGTCCTCTAGAACTACTTAAACCTAACTAATCTGAGGACATCACACACATCCATGCCCGAGGCAGGATTCGAACCTGCGACCGTAGCAGTCGCGCGGTTCCGGACTGAAACGCCTAGAACCGCTCGGTCACAGCGGCCGGCCGTCCTCTTGAAAGCAAACCCTTTCTTCCCCACACAACCCGCAGATGTCAGGTAAAATGTATGTCCCGAGCTTCTCTCGGTACACTTAAAGGTCACACGTGCCGTCCCAATCAAACTCCATACCACACATTTAATGCCGATAAATTCACGGCTTTGTCCACACTGACGTGCTTATTGGTGGTAGCCCTGTAGAAGCAGTTGTTATGATATACTGTGGCGGTGTGTTTAAATTGTGCCTCATCGGATCAAACAGTCATCTCAACAAACAATTTATAGTTGCGCACCATGCCACTAAACCACTCGCGGTACTTAATACCAGGATCAGGATAGTCCTCGTTCATTAACCTTCGCAGTCTCCAAAATGCGCTGAAAACTTGAGCGACTCAGCGTGGTTTCACGGGCACACTGTCTGAGAGACTCGTGTGTTGATCGAGTGTATAGCTGTGACACAGCACTGGAGTTCGCTGCGCTTGTTGCTGTTACGGGTCATCCAAACAGTTGTTTGTGTACATCTGTAATACAACCTTAGACGTCTCGAATACGTGCTATTGTTACACGTGTCGGTGGCTCTGTTTGACACTCATATCGCCGTTAGCGTTGAGCCTCATTAATGTTTTCGGACTTAATGCACCACTTCAAAACTGCCTTCTTTTATTGAACGTCAGCCTTGCACCAGCGATGCTTATTCACGTAAATGAAAACGAAGCAAAACCCGATCACAAAAAAAGCAAATCAACACCTATATTCCGTCTGCCAGAACAATAAATTGTGAAACTACCAAAATAAGACGCTTCCGTCAATTAATTTGAAAGTTGTCGACAATTAAACACACCAGCCACTTTTTTGGGCCACTTAGCATTTAGTACAATGACAGTCAATTTCTTTACAGCTGTATTTCATTTTGATGTTTATCTCACGTTGCATATAATCGACTTTAAGATAGTATTGTCTCATCTTCAGGAACCAGTTAAACGTGTTTTACCAACTAATGTCGTAAGCACTGCAATTATTGTTCTACCAAGGAACGAACCTATAATGCGTCTGCTACACTATTTGATAGAAATTATCAAACTGTGTCCAGAACGCATTGTTTTAAAGAATTTTGTTCCTGCTTCTCTTTTGTAGTGCCTTCCAGCATCTCAAAGTTAACATCGTCGAAAAATTAGGATTATTGCTTTCAGAAATTTTGTTTGGAGAGCAAAAGCCTTTCTAACAGTCATCTTCTTTAAATGCAATAAAAAATAAGATGACTTTAACATAGAGAAAAAACCTAAATAGTACCTTGTTCGGTATGGAAGCAGCCAGAGTTGCAAGATTCACTTTTTATTTAAATGAAGACTGGTTTCGATTTGCTTTAACCATTTCCCAATTATCTAGATGAGTAAGACAGTAGTTTCTTGAAAACAGCATAGAAACCATCTCAAGATTACACATAGATGTATAAGAGAGTACAAGATTAGTGGTGAGCATCTTGAGGATGTCACATCGTACATTTTGGGGGTAATATTAAGAAGAGATATGAAAAGGAACGATTACATAAAATCTTTATTAGGGAAAGTGAACGGAGACTTCGAAATTTGGAAGAATTCTGGGAAAAAGCAAGGCATCTCTAAAGACAATCTCATACAAGTTTGTGCGACCAATTCTAGAATATTGTTCCATTGTTTGGAGTCCTTATCAGTTATGCTTGAGTAGATAGAAAACGACTTCCGAAACGCGGCGTAGGATCGTAAAATGTCGGTGCAGTCCATACGAAAGTCAAATAGAAATGCTCAGGGAACTTAAAAGGCAACCTTTAGAAGAAAGTTGACGCATCTCTCGCGAATCCCTGTTGAGTGAATATAGAGAATCTATAATCGAAGAAGACCAACCTTTCTGCTGCCACAGTCTCTTATATCATAAAAAGACAATGAGAACAAGATAAGAGATATCAGGCCACGTACAGAGGCAGTCAGAGAATTATTTTTCCCTCGCACATTGCGCGAATGGAATAGGGAAAGAAAGGTTGACTGATACTGGTTCCATGTACCCTCCGCTAGGCATTGTACAGTGGCTTGTGGAATATACGTGTAGATTCTTTCTTGTGAAGGCAGCTTCGCACCGAATTTCCGTAGTACTTTCAGCTGCTATTCATGAAAATTATTTTTTTAAAGCAATATTTCCTTGATTATTTTGGTATTTACCTCATGTTACACTGGCGGAATTAAAGTCGCAGCACCAGGAAGAAGTTATGCGACGTAAACGAAAGTTGGGAGGCATGTTACTACATTCTGATAGATCATGTTTATTCAAATCTCGCGCCAGTCGCATAAGAGTCTGGTACTAACGCCACTATGAGGATGCAAATAAGATTTGCTTTAAATACAAGCTGCACTGGTGCGTTAGTTATCTTTGAGACTGGACGTCGTGAGTTGATATTAGTCAAGAATGCAAATCGGTTACTCCAAGGACAGCTCCGAACCATAGGCGCTGTAGCGTGCATTCCACCACCCCCAAACCACCACCGCTTGCGAATTCAGAGGCGTCAAGCGAGAGCTCATTGGAAAGCAGGGTTGGAATGTGTTGTGTTTTCTGATAAAAGCTGGTTCTGCCTCGGAGCCAGCGATGCCTGTTTGCTGATTAGAAGGAGGCCAGTTGAGGCCTGCAGCCAATCTGTCTGCGCTCTAGACACACTAGACCTACTCCTAGAGTCCTGGTCTGGGGTGTGATTCCGTATGACAGCTGGAGCATTCTCGTGGTTATTCCTCGCACACTGACTGCAAATTTTTACGTCAGTCTGCTGATACGGCCTGCTGTGCTGCCATTCATGAACAGTATTCCAGGAGGGGTTTTCCAACAGGATAACGCTCGTCCACCTACTGCTGTTGTGATGATCTACAGAGTGTGGACACGCTGCCTTGCTTGTTCGATCTCCAGATCTGTCTCCAATCGAGCACATAAGGGACATCATCGGACGACAACTCCAGCGTCATCCACAAACGGCATTAATCATTTCTATACTGAATGACAAATTGTAACAGGCATGGAACTCCATTTCACCAATTCAAATCTGACGCCTGTACAACACAATGGATGCACATTTGCATGCCTGCATCCAACATTCTGGTGGTGTCTCCGTTATTAACGTACCAACATTTCACATTTGCAATGCCTTATCTCGCGCTTACATTAACCTGTCATCTTGCAATATTAATCACTTACGTAAGTTACCTAGACCAATGTATTCGCAAAATTTCATTACTCTACGATAATTATTCTTCAGTGTTGCGTTTTTTTCCCATCAGTGTACATACAATCGATTTCCGTAGAATATTCTCTCAATTTCAGGCTGAGCGGTCTAAGGCGCTGCAGTCATGGACTGTGCGGCTGATCCCGGCGGAGGTTCGAGTCCTCCCTCGCGCATGGGTGTGTGTGTGTGTTTGTCCTTAGGATAATTTAGGTTAAGTAGCGTGTAAGCTTAGGGACTGATGACCTAAGCAGTTAAGTCCCGTAAGATTTCACACACATTTGAACATTTTTCAATTTCAGGCGCGGCGAATGCTTGTGGATGATTGGCGGCTGTCATTGAGAATGAGAGCAGAACAGTTGAAGATAATCGAATATAGTGTAAGCACTAATGTTCACGAACATTTGGAGATGTTGTCGATACCCAACAGTGCGCAGCCACGGTGCTTCGAAAGATTCCGCAAGAAGCGGTTCCTGACGGTTTCCAAGAGCTTTACACCGATGCCAGCAGAGTTTTGTAGCTGATGGTGGTTACGTTGGAGGTCTTTGTAACTCGTGTTTCCTTTATTTTCTGAGACCATTCACCGAATTTTTCAGACGCACTTTGTATTAATAAAATATCCCCGAACAAACTCCGAAATTTTTTCGGAGGCCATCAGGTTCACACTGTACAAAATACGATGTGGGTTGTTCGTAATTTTTGCGCCACTGCACAATGGCAGTACAAGCGTATGATGGCAGACTCGTGAGGAATCCGGCAACGCCGGCAGGGCATAGCCGACACGCGATCCTCTTGTCTCGCAGCATCCCACCGCGCCACGAACGCTGGTGCCAAGGGACTCTACCATTTGCGACCGCACAATGCGCCCCTAGATTCTCTATCTTCGGCGAGGACTCTACGGGCGCTGCGCGTGACGTCACCGGTCCCCATAAAGAACCCGGAGACACCCTCGGCCCGCGGCCCGACAAGATTTACTTCCTCTCCTCACGCCGAGTTATTATTTCACTTCCCTTTCTGCCGCAGCGGCTCCACCTTACCAGATTTTTCTTCTCCCTTTTCCGGCCTCCAGACCTCGTGTAAGTTTCATCCCCTTGTCAAAGGACGTGAGTAATAGATATCAGTGGGTGGCAGAGGCAGAGGGAGAGTAGAACCAGGCAACTTGCCAGGCCCTCATTTCTTAGCTGCCCGTCCTCCACACTAACACGTTTATCTTGTTTCCTTTGTGCTGCTCTCATAAGGCTATGAACACTTCAGGTACAAACAAGCGATGTCGACAATTACATGTAACTGATACTTCTACTTGTAACCCGTATAAGATATAAGGGATGGACAAAAATATGGAAACACCACAAATACCACATTACGATGCTTAACACGGCACAGGAAAACCGTTAGCATCCAAAACAGCTTCCAGTCGTTTCGAAATGAATAAATGCAAATCCTGTATGGTTTTAAAGGGAGTCCTGCATCCTTCTTCCTGCAAAATAGTGACATGTTCGAGTAACAATGATGGAGGTGGATAACAGTCACAGTAGCCACGGGATATGCGACAATTTATTCTTGTTTTCACAAAACCAGCCTTGGATGATGCGAGAAGTGTGATCAGTGGCCCATCGCCTTGGAACACAGCTTCACAACATTGGAGAACAAACATTGCACCCTGGGATGGACCTGATCAGCGAAAATGGTCACTTAATCTTGAGCAGTAATGCGGCCTTGCAGAGTTTCCGTGGAGCCCAAGGTATACCATGAGATGACTGCCAAAAATCACCATCAAATACCAGCCATATTTAATTTTTGCGGCGTAAATTCAGCCAGAAATTGAAAACAAGTCTCATCCGACCAAATTACTTTCTTTCATCGCTCCATAGTACAGGCTTTATGACTTCTGCACCATGTTTTTATGTTACGGCCATTAGAGTCACTGATGAATGGTTTTGGAAAGCCAGCTGGCCCTGTAGATATCTTCTTATGGAGCCTCCTTCCTGCTGTTCTACAAAATTTCGAGATAACTGCCGGATGTCTGTAACTTGCTGGTACCATATTTCGGCGCAGAATCTTCTGGCTACCTTCAGGTGAACACTGACGAGGAATACATTGAGCTCCCCTATTTAAGAACCCGTCGACACAGGAGTGGTGTCCTGCGTGGCATTGCGCATGCGTTGCTTGAGCGCATGCGTATTTTATTTATTTATTTATTTATTTCATTAACAGTACAGAGTAACCCACCGCCTTGAAATGAAAGGTGGGTCGGATGCTTCTGAATCTAATAGCAAAGACTTCTCATTGTTACAATCTTATTGTTTTTCTTTTTCATAATATAAATATGACCGTCATTGAAATGCTTATACCACTCGTAAACTCTTGTCTTAGTCATAGCAGATTCGCCAAAAGCGACAGTCAATATTTCGATTCGGTGCTGCACTTTATTTCATTTTTGAAGCAAAATTTAACGTAAATTCTTTGATCCACCTTTTTCGAAAGTAAAACTTCGCCGAGCACTCGGAAACACGTATAACCTCTTCGACTATCAACAATAAACTAAATATTCAAAACAGTTGAAAATGCAAACGTACATCGTGATCATGTGTAGTAGCAAGACAAAAAAAATTGAAAATCGGGTGCATAAAGCTCTTGAAGTTAAAAAATTACTCTTACTTTTTGATCACACCTCGTAAGCCCTGTTCCGAACGGTTTCCTGGGTAGAACACATTTAATGTACATTGTTATTTATCTCCTGTAACATTAAATATAGAAGAACGGTTTTTAAAGCGGAATTTTACGTGTCAATTCGAAAGAGCCGTCCGTAATTAGTCTAGCGGGGTATTTATTTATCGATATGTATCAGTAGGGACAGTAAAACAAGAAAAATAATAAAATGTAGTAAATGAGCATTTGGAGGCTGCGTATCAACACATAAAAAGGAGAAAAGAAAAGAAATTACGAAGACTAGACAAATTTGGGACCGCTCCATCGTATGGGTACGTAAAACTTCTCTTTAAAAGTCATTTTCCTATTTTGAATTATGCTGTCACATGCTTGTATAAATTTCGTAACAATCAAATATCAATTATCTGATCATCGTAAAGCTCAGTTTATTATACTGGCATTATTTTCATTACATATCTGCTCTGGTACGACTGTTACTAATCGATACTTGAACATTAAGCAATTCTCATTTTGTAACTCCAGAATACCTTTCAACTAATAATCTTCGTAATACTCGTTACTTTATGAAAGATATTGTTGAGAAACAGATTTTGCGAATTTCAATACCAAAAACTAAAAGCAGTGTAACACTTTATGTTGCAGTTCAAGAGGAACGAATTAATACGTAATTCTGTGATTTCAGTGTGCATACACCAGCAAGTTTTTGATCGTAGACCATAACATTTCTGCTTGTAATAATATATGACGTAACCAGCGTTTGTTATAACGATATACAAGCGGTGGCGAATCAGTCATCAGGGTCTCAATTTTCCGACAGTTTTTATGATCTAGTTTGATTACAGTTCGGTAACCATAGTACGAAATAAACACGTAATTCCGAAAGCGAAACACCGTGTCAACCTAAATTTCTTGAAATTTCTCTTGGCACTACCAAATTATTAAGTATACTACCAAGAACTCAGCAAGTTGCAGCAGATTTTGGTGTAGCAGATACTCGCAAATTCTTTTAGAGCGACTGCAGCATCGGAAACGAAGATGAGTGTTTGCTGTTAACTGTTACGCTCTGCCGCATTTGAAAATCTCGCAAACCATTTGGAATAAGGCATACACACTTATGAAGATTGTTGGCTTCAAATAACCGATTCTATCACATCCCTGAAAACTGATCATTCCTCCTGGGAAGCTCTGTATATTATGAGGAACTGCAAACCGCTGTCCGCAAGTTTAGCCTACGGCGTCAAGAATATACTGCGAAGATCTCTTCTAGTAAGGAAGACTTAATGGCACAAAACTGTTGAGGCTTACGTGGCCACTTGTTGACCTATTGCCTGTTAGCTTTTGTGGCGGGATCTTCGGCTGATGTTTGTCTAACGATTTGACGTTCCGCCAGCGCGAGTGGCTAGTATTGTCAAAAGATCATCCTCCAATCCTGGTGGCGGAGTTATATCCGTTACATTGTATACTGCATTCCTGACTCGATGTTTCCCTTTAATTTAGAAAATTTCGGAAGCTGTAGTACGAGACAGTTCTCTCTCTCTCTCTATCTATCTCTCTCTCTCTCTTCCTTGCGCGCGCACACACACACACACACACACACACACACACACACACACACACGAACAAACAAACTTTTAAAATAGTTTTATAGTGAAGCAGGGCGAGTCAGCACGTCTATCTTTGTACTGTGTTGTGATCCTGTCCGCTGATCGTTGAACCGTAGGACAGTGACCGTACCGTCATGAAGCCTAAGTGCCTCAACTAGAACAAAGGGTCCGACTTTTTTGTTCTATTCGCGGCATTTGAGCCCAAGCTGCCGTGGCGACCGAGACATCCGCTTTATATTGCCTCGCTGGCGACGTAATTTGAGGAAAGCCTCTTCTTTTTGCAGCCAAGAATTCGCCGTTAGACCAATAACGGGCACCTAGAAAGTCGCGTGATTCACCCGTCCTCCTTCCTAACTTCTTTTCTCTTCTGTTTCTGCGAAATTATTGGAATTCTGGTGGAGACATTCTGACAAAGGAGTGAAATAGTTCTGAAAAACGGAGAGCACAAAATACAGCTCTGCCAAAGAGAGGTCGCGTAAGGTAGAACTGATTTCACCCCCGATCTGTCCCAGACTTTGATCAAGCACGGCAGTAAAAAGGATGCCAGCCTCTCCAGCTAACGACAGCCATTTTTTCAGACTGTAAGTTCCCACACGACAACCATTAGTCCTCCGTAATTCAGCAAGTACAAATGACAACGACCTGCGCAATGCAAACGGCGGAATAATTACAACTGCGTTACATTATGGAGTACACTATAATAAAATCTGGTTGCGTGCAGCGTATTTTTCATGTTTTGATAACATCGCCTGCTTCTACTGTAAGTTTTCCGTAAAAATTATTTACAAATGAAAATACTGATTTTTTTTCCATAAACTCTCCTCGTGTAACCTGAGTTTTAGATACCGTATTCAACTGCTGACCAATACTGACTGTTTGTTCGTCCTGTGTTGCACATGTGAACAGCGCCGTGAAACAAAAGTGTAACCTTAGTGAAATACTGAATCTGAAACAGTGAAACTAATCTAATTAAATGCCAAAAGTAACTGTGTATTCAGTGAAAATTATTTAAAAGAAACTCAATAACGAAGTATATTATGAAAGCTGCCTGACGTGAAGTGCAATTGCTGACTTGAAAGGTCCACGAAAATAAAATATTGCTCTACTCAGAAGCAAGGTAAAAGTTTGACATCACCTCCACAGCCCACAGTAAATTAATTTGCTTTATTAGCACAACACCTGATAATTCTGACAGTTTCTTCACAAGAAAACTAAGTGAGATCTGCCCCGCAGTAAAAGCAACCTGTTGTTTTGTGCCTATTGTACTGAGAAATCAGCAGATGCATCAGCTAAAAAAAAAAAAATAAAACACTACTCAGCACAAAATTTGTTTTTGCTTGTGAGAAATAATCTCTGGCTTCGTGTGGCGCAAGGTGCAATGCACACACGATAAAATATTCAAAACTTTCCTAAGAATGCTGGAGGAGGGTTTTACTTTAAAGAAAGTCGATCTCAAAAAATCAGACTGTACAACAAAAGAAGACCCTCACTAAAAATTAGAGACATTCCAACTAATTGCGTTCTTTGTAACAATGAAAGAAATAGATCAAATTAACACTAATCATGAATTTAATTAGTTATGTGAGGGATAAAGATTTTCTTCAATTAATAATCCTGACAAGCAAACATTTCGTCTTGAGCATGCATTGGTTACCTTGAATAATTCCTCCAAAAAAATCTTCCTCATCAATAGGATCAGTAACTATGTTTACAGACAAGTTTACATCTCCGTAATAAAGTATTCCAGGTTCACAAACATCAAATCTCCATCCCTAAAAACTCAACTGCTCGGTACTATGCCTCAAATAAGAATGCTCCAGCGCTGCCCAACTGACAGGCGCGCAAGCCAACCACAGATAAACGTGGACACAGAGTCAAAGATCTTATTCGCCACTCGTGCAGCGTACTCATTAATCTTTGTCCCACTACCGTAAAACTGACTTATTTGCAGTGACAGAAAACAAATGAAAGTAATACACTACGATAAACATGAAAGTTTTTGCTTTTAACTATCAAAAATTGTAATAATTTTTGGCCTGGTGAAAGACGTATGGAAATATGTAATGCTGCATCTCTGACAATATTATCGTTATCTCAACTTTTCTCTAAAAATTGCAAGGCAATATAGAGAAACTTTATTATCGTTATCAGATATATAGTCGTACAACTCTTATTATGAAAACCCTTATTCCGACATGACAGTATTCAAACATTTTCTGGAACCTCCTACTATCGAAAATGTCAGTATTCTGATAGAGAACAGAAAAACAGAAATTAATTATTCTTCCTGCAAATATTGAAAAACTCAATTCTCTAGTATCTGACTGCGAATTTTAAAATATCCTCTAAAGTCTCCTAACTATTATACTGCAATGCTCCTGCTGCAACTGTGTGACCAGTAACATGCTAAAATAATTCAAAAGAAATACTGCGATCTATGCACTGTACAATACATGGTTGCAACAACTCCTATGTTGTTTATATATATATATATATATATATATATATATATATATATATATATATATATATGAATTGAATGATGAAGTGAGGTTCGGTTAACAAGTCTTAAGGGGTGTAAAAAATAAAAGGAACCAACAAAAACTTTTAATTTACTATATCCTGAAAATGACGATTCATACATTGACAAACTTTACTCAGACCTCTCTTTTCCTTGAACAGTTTGAAAATTTTAATTACTCTAAAATGTCTGTAATCAATAACCAAGTATCTAGTCACAACAAAGATACGAATACTACTCTCAATGTATACATACACAAATTCCAGTGCGCAAGTAAGCAACAACTACGTGCAGCAAAAAGGGAAATTACCAAAAATACTCAATTAATACCATAGTCTGTGGCGCTACTATCACGGTCAGGGAAGGCCGTGACCTCTCCTTACGCGCGGCTTCTTTCCACGCCAGGCATCGTCCAACTACTCTCAGCAACTGTTCGATCGCTACCACTCGCGATAATAATATCTTAGAATCAGAGTTTGTGTTTGCACGTAACAGAAGACTCTGTAGCCATCTTTCCAAAAAATGTGAACGTCCAACTTTCAAACAAATAAAAAACACAAAAAGTATATTTCATTAGAGCTGTCTAAAGTGAATTTTCAAAATACTAGACACTTACACAAGACTTCTTCACACACTGAAATCGATGTAATAGTGACCGTGCAGTTGATTCACAACATTAAAAAGGTGTTGCAAAGCGGAACACGGACCTGAAACCTTGCCGACGGAGCAATCCATTCGCTGCTCACGCCCCCATCCCCCTTGCCTTCCCCCCTCCCCCCGTGCACGCTTCAAAGCTTGTGTCAATACGCGGGAGAGCTTCTGTGGAGTTTCGAATGTAGGAGAGAGGTATTGACGTACAGTCGGCTGTTGGGCGGAAGATTCGTTTTGTACACATCCAATATTTACGTCCTCCAGCTTATTCTTCCTGAACGATTCATTTCTCCTAAGTAATGCCAACCTACTGTCATTACTTAAAGATACCGTATACTGTGCGGCAATAGTAACGATTTATCTAGTACAGTTACTTTCACCTAAAATGCAGCTGCATGATTTCACAGATGGTTCAGTACAGCATACCGCTAATTTAGTTACAACTTTTCGAATGAACCAAAGGGAAAAGTAAGGATGGTGCCTAGGATCTAGAGTGGAGGGAGTTCCTTGCGAACGCAACAGAATCTGTAGATCTTCTCTAAAATTTTCAGCAACAATGGGACAGCGTTGCTTGCACGAGACAACATTGCCGATTTTTTCCCCGTAATTTCAAATATTTACAGCCAGGTAAAGACGCGTCGAGCAAAGAAATGCGATTTTTCCGGATGTAGTTAAGCTGCAGGAAACGGCTTTCGGACGTAAATTCTGTGTCCCCTTTTTCAGAGCGGCCACAGTAAATAAGAAATGCTACAGGCGAAACGCAAAAATTAAAATTCGTTGCATTGAGATACTGAGGAAAAGCGACTGAATAGACTGCTCGTTCTCTCCGTAATAATAAAACGAAAATAGTTTTTCGTACTGACAATCACCTGCGAAATAAAATGCGAATAAGGAAAGAGTAGTTCATAATAAATACTTAAAGTCAAGTATGTATAAGACATAAGATAAAATGTGGCGCCTGTCTTGTCCGCTTTAGAGAACACTGTAATGCTATTAGCATGTATCACAAGCCCGATATAAGTCGTTATGGTCTTGAACGATGCCATTAGGACACACTTGAAGAGTTTGGAATTTGTACCAGTTAAAAAGTATCTTACAGGTGTTAAGTTAGCGATTTCTGTATTTCCGGTATGTAATAATGTCCTTTCCTCCTGTTTTTTGCCTTTTCCTATACAGTCGATAGGTACACTGGGCCATACTTAAGGTCCGAATTTCATGGACTTTTTATATATATTATATGCAGATGGTGCTTACTGTAGAATCGAAGTTTTCGACCTCGATAACTCTATGCTAACTTGGGGGAAGCTGATAACAACAAAAATTTTGATACGTTTTTCTGTATTTTTTTTCTCTTGCGTCCTAGAACAAAAATATGCTAAGGTTTCATCTGTAAAGCTAAAATGAAATCTGCAGCCAAAGTTGACTTTGTGCCCTTTCCGATACTCAGTGAAGAGAAGCAAAGGAAAGAGTGCACGCTGAAATTTGAACAATTCTCTCAAATTACCATCAAAAAGCTCGGCCATGCAAGCTCGTAGAAAGAGAGAGGATTAGCTGGGCACATGAAACTGAGGCTAGAGTAACAACCTTATTATTTCGCTTCAGCTTCATAACTTCAAAATTTCCTCCCGTCATTTTCTTCAAACATTTGACGCCGACACTTTTAACTAAATAACAGTTCATCCATTCGTGACTAACTGTTTCTGTAAAGAAATGGTGGATGCTCTAAGAAACATGGCTACCTGTGACGGCCTCATATATCCACGTTGTTCAGACGTTCCTGAATGTACCAGGGTGAATATATCTGTTTGATTATAGGCGTGTTGGAGGCATCATACAATTCATTATGGCGTGACCATGAGTCATCCTTCATCACTAGTCATCGTCGTCATCAGGAATTGCATTATGGACATATCTGATCATATGCTCGACGAACATTTTTCAGCGCCACGAATGCTGAAGTACCATTCAGCCGTGACTTCATGAAATTCATAACGATCCATTTTGTCTTATATGATCATGTAGTTGGTTCGTTGATTTAGGGGAGGAGACTAAACGCGAGGTCAGAGATATCAGGAAAGGATAGGGGAAGGAAGTCGGCCGTGCCCTTTTAAAGGAACCATCCAGACATTTGCCTGAAATGATTTAGGGAAATTGCGGAAAACCTAAATCAGGAGAGCGTACGCCGGTTAGAAACGACGTCCTCCGAATGCGAGTCCAGTGTGCCAACCACTGCGCCACCTCGCTCGGCGATTATGTGGTACACGTGTGCACTTTTAACTGAGATGACCTGCTTCATGGAACTAGGCAAGCATTTCTTTAACACATTCGACATGCAGGTTCCAATCCAACATCTGTTCAGCTTTAATGAAGTTTTACAGTCGACGAGGGACCAGGCAGGGATGAAGGATGAAGGGCACCGATAGCTTCGGGTCCACCAACTCTCCAACAGCAGCCGAGATGAACATCGCATTGAAAGGGGGAGGGAGGGGGGAGAGCTTCTCTGGGTTGATGAAAAGTTGACCATTAGAGGCAGTAATAACATGTTTTTAAAATAATTGTAAAATTTATGATATGGCTCTGAGCACTATGGGACTTAACATCTGAGGTCATCAGTCCCCTAGAGCTTAGAACTACGTAAACCTAACAAACCTAAGGACATCACACACGTCCATGCCCGAGGCAGGATTCGAACCTGCGGCCGTAGCAGTCGCGCGGTACCAGACTGAAGCGCCTAGAACCGCTCGGCCACTCCGGCCGGCTATGATATTATGCTTAAATGTGCACTTTTTGCAGTTTATTGTCGATTTTTCGTTCCTTTCAAATATAAATATGATTATAGACACATTATAACAATACTGTAATTACTGGAAGCTACTTATAGTCCGGCGGCGACGCCCACCAAAGAAGAGAGATTCTTAAGTTTGTCGAAGCTACACTATTTGAGACCGTACCAGTTGTTAGTAAATCGGTTTTAATCTTCGTTTAGTGTATGTACTCATCTCTATTTAAAAATGGAATTAATAAAATAAACACAGTATTTTTTGCAAAAAGTTGTGGGGCTATTACTGTACATGACAAGAACCTAGGCAAATACAACAGTCAAAATTCCCACAGATAAGTATCATTTTAGACTTTATTTCATTGTACGTTTCTATTCTTTATTATTGCCTCTCCGTGATGTAAATTGGAGATTTGTTCCTTGTCAAACACTTGCAGTTTGCAAAGTCAGTTTTTGTTAATGATTATGGTTTTCTGTAAATTATCGGAATAATAATCTACATCTACATACATACTCCACAATCCACATTACGGTGCGTGGCGGAGGGTACCTCGTACCACAACTAGCATCTTCGCTCCCTGTTCCACTCCCAAAAAGAACGAGGGAAAAATGACTGCCTATATGCCTCTGTACGAGCCCTAATCTCTCTTGTCTTATCTTTGTCGTCTTTCCGCGAAATGTAAGTTGGCGGCAGTAAAATTGTACTGCAGTCAGCCTCAAATGCTGGTTCTCTAAATTTCCTCAGTAGCGATTCACGAAAAGAACGCCTCATTTCCTCTAGAGACTCCCACCCGAGTCCCTGAAGCATTTCCGTAACACTCGCATGATGATCAAACCTACCAGTAACAAATCTAACAGCCCGCCTCTGAATTGTTTCTATGTCCTCCCTCAATCCGACCTGATAGGGATCCCAAACGCTCGAGCAGTACTCAAGAATAGGTCGTATTAGTGTTTTATAAGCGGTCTCCTTGACAGATGAACCACATCTTCCCAAAATTCTACCAATGAACCGAAGACGACTATCCGCCTTCCCCACAACTGCCATTACACGCTTGTCCCACTTCATATCGCTCTGCACTGTTACGCCCAAAAATTTAATCGACGTGACTGTGTAAGCGCTACACTACTAATGGAGTAGTCAAACATTACAGGATTCTTTTTCCTATTCATCTGTATTCATTTACATTTATCTATATTTAGAGTTAGCTGCCATTCTTTACACCAATAACAAATCTCCCGCTCCTCGAGAATAACAGTCTAATTTCTAACGTTTAGATGACAGAGTTTTGTTAAATCTGGTCACTCTTTCTGCAGCACCCTCCATTACCTGCGCTGGTGGACATAGGCATAATATTCTGCATTACTGAAATCTTCCTGATGACGAAAGTACACAAAAAAGCCAAAAAGGCGCTATGACTGCGAAAAATTTACAACTATAGTAAAATGCTCTTTCGAGTGGAAGTACAGGTACTCATCTGAACTTTCATTTTACTAGATATAATTTAAACAAGAAAACAGTGCCTTCATCTATCACACCCACGTTCAGCTCACGAAAGCGACAGCGTATTACCTTCAATGCTAGACATCCAGATAAAGTTCATGATGGTCTTTTAAATTTGTGGAAATACAGCGAAAATTGAACTGTCGTAGAACAGAATATGACAGGACTGGAGAACACTTGGCTGACACGTTGCGAATGTTGGCAATAGTGCACGAGCACGTGGCCGGAGGACAGATTACGCCGGTCGTATAACAAAAGCACCGCATTTACTGCCGCGGGGCCGGTCGCGTTTATAGGCGGCCAATAAGCGCGTGGACCGGCGAGTCCATATGAGCTACCGAGGCGCCGGCGCTGCTTTGTGACCCATAAATCCACCGTCTGGTTAGGCGCGCGGAATCCGCCCTTTAGCTGCGGAGAGCTGCCTCAAGGGGCCATCACGGCAGCGGGCGCTAAACAAGGCTGCAGTCTCGGCTTCTCACCCCAAGGCCCTTATTGTGGCTGCAGTTATTATTTATCCAATCGATTATTTATTTATTTACCGTATTAGGTAATGAAAGATTGTAATGAAAGATTGGCCCTTCAGCTTAAACCCGACAACCAACATATTTTTACTGAAAATATTTAAATTTTGATAGGTAATTACTACTACATTATTATTTTGTGTTTGTTTGCGCATGCTCAATGGTAATGAAAGAAAAGACTTCTGAACAAATCATGCAGAAACTAGTTACGTTTACAATTCGATCTAAACTTGACCCTTACAAACACATTTCTCACGTTACTACGTGAAAGCCAAATACACAATACGATTTAGTATTTAATTTTACACTGTTAACATTCACAAAATTGTCAAGTAAAATTTACACAAAAGTCAATTTTACATTTTATAAGTGCAAGGATTTATAATATTCAAGGTCGATTTTCATGGAAATGTCGTAGAGACCGCGCAAAACAACGTGACCGGTAGATGCACAGTTGGCAGGGCATGCGTAGACAGCAGTACTGGTGGGGGTTACGGAGGGCGCTGTAGAGGAAATGCCGTTCTAAACTGAAGCCGACGCTCACACGTTTTGTAAATATTAACTGTAGCCTCACCATGCCCATACCGATATGCTGACCATTCATTCATAAAGGTCTGTCATGTCTTCTTTCGTTAATATCTATAACGAATTCCGCTGAAAATGCAGCACTTTATTTTCGCCTGTTTTGTTAATCATTTGCGACTTTCAGAAAAGCACCTTGAGTGGCGAATTTTGAGTAAAACTGACACAGTTCCATCTATTCCACCTTAAAATTTGCTTCTCTTAGCAGAAACACAGCAGAGTTGACACAGTGTCACCTCACTAACATCTTGTGTAGTTGTGAGAGAATTCTGAAACTGTGGTTTATTATGTGAGGGACTGAGGAGTAAATAGGTTATGAAAAATGATGAATATGATGATGATGATTTGGGTTGAGGGGGCGCTCGACATCATGGTCATCAGCGCCCTGACGAAAAGTCAACATGCAAATCTCATGGGTGGGGACGAAGGCTGTCCCCACATATGGAGCAGTTTATAAAGTGTATTAAAGACTGCCGCCCTTCCCCACAAACTTAGGGATGAGGCCTGACAGTTCACAAAATTTCACCACACTTGTAACACTGGTATCAGTATCTGCGAGGATGGTGGGCAGATCTTCAGGGAGGCCGAGGGCTGCCCTAATATCAGTATACGGGACACATGAAGCCACAATATACTGAATTGAAAGCGGCACGCCACAAAATGGTGGATCCTCCCGTCGGAGGAGGAAGCTATGTGTTAAAGGGCTATGCCCGATGCGCAGTCTGGTAAGTAAACCCTCCTTCCAGTGGCGAGGCTGACATAAAGTCCGCCAGGCCTTTGTGGTCGATTTGAGCGACCGCAGTTTGTTGTCTGTCACCTGCAACCATTCAGTCTCCCACTGACGCATGATGCATCTGTCAGAAAATGAGATAATGGGGTGCAACCGGATGGGACATTGATGGACAGCACTATCGCAACATGCTTCCTTGGCTGCTTTGTCAGCCATGTCGTTACCCTGATCCCAATGTGGCCAGGTATCCCTTAAAAGACCACCTCCTCGCCAGGGTGTTAGAGCCGCTGTAAGGAGTCATGGATGAGCTGAATCAGCGGGTCTACCAGATAAGCTTGGTGAAGTGGTTGCAGTGCACTAAGAGAGTCGCAACAGACAAGAAAACTCGTACGGTGATGACTATGAACCCTCTCCAGTGCCATCAGAATGCCATACAACTCCGAATCATAATTTGTAAATTGTTCTGGAAGGCGCACTGTAAAAACCCTATCAGGTTCAAATGGCTCTGAGCACTATGGGACTCAACTGCCGACGTCATTAGTCCCCTAGAACTTAGAACTAGTTAAACCTAACTAACCTAAGGACATCACAAACATCCATGCCCGAGGCAGGATTCGAACCTGCGACCGTAGCGGTCTTGCGGTTCCAGACTGCAGCGCCTTTAACCGCACGGCCACTTCGGCCGGCCCCTATCAGGGAAAACAGCAGAACAACCGAGAACATTCTCCTGCTGGGATCCATCTGTATAAATAACGATACAACTACGGTATGTACTTAAATAGACGAAAATAAAGTTGTAAAAACCAAATCTGGAGTAGAACTTTTCTTGTACTGTGTCAAGCTTAAATCACTTTGGGCCTCTGAAGACACCAAATCGACAGTGCGTTCCATCCCTGGGTATGTATTTTCATCCCCGAGAGATCCAGATCCCTGAGACAGTCTGTAGTACGTATACCAAATGGCTCGGTCACTTGGGGCCGATTCCTGAACAGTCGTTCGAAGTTGGGTTGGATCACTGAACTAAATCCCAATGACTGAGGTGACGCTGAGATTTTCAGCGCCTGTCGAGCCAAAAGGATACGTCGCCGAATCCTGAGTGGTGGTTCACCAGCTTCTGCACAGCTCTGAACTGGGCTCGTCCGAAAGGCTCCAGCCGATATGCGAATGCCCTCATGATGGGCAGCATCTAACAGCTGGAGGTAAGAGGGACGGGCCGATCTGTAGACCACGCTTCCATTGTCTATGTGTGAACGAACAAATGTCCTATAAAACTGCAGGAGGCAGGACCTGTCAGCTCCCCATGTTTTTCCGCCAAGGCATTTCAAAATGTTCAAAGACGGGAAGTCCTTTGTTCGTAGGTCTTTCGGGTATGGGAGCCATGCTAATTTCGAGTCAAATACCCAAAAAGCGCACAGTGTCATGAAAACGTAAAATACGGTCCCCCATTGTAAGCACTGGTTGGTTAAAACTCCGACGAGCACGGTTAAAATTGACACGCGTAGTCTTCTCAGCAGAGAACAGAAAACCAGTTCCCAGAATGAGATTTTCACTCTGTAGCGGAGTGTGCGCTGATATGAAACTTCCTGGCAGATTAAAACTGTGTGCCCGACCGAGACTCGAACTCGGGACCTTTGCCTTTCGCGGGCAAGTAAGTTTCATATCAGCGCACACTCCGCTGCAGAGTGAAAATCTCATTCTGGAAACATCCCCCAGGCTGTGGCTAAGCCATGTCTCCGCAGTATCCCTTCTTTCAGGAGTGTTAGTTCTCCAAGGTTCGCAGTAGAGCTTCTGTAAAGTTTGGAAGGTAGGAGACGAGATACTGGCAGAAGTAAAGCTGTGACGACCGGACGTGAGTCGTGCTTCGGTAGCTCAGATGGTAGAGCACTTGCCCGCGAAAGGGAAAGGTCCCGAGTTCGAGTCTCGGTCGGGCACACAGTTTTAATCTGCCAGGAAGTTTCAGAAAACCAGTTGTCTGGGCCCAGGCTTCCAGCCTCCTAATGGTGAGCTGTAGCTGCCTCGTCATCGTTGTAAGATCAGAGGAAGAGTAGAAGTTTGCAATCATCCACAAACAAAGAGCATTTGACAGGGCTCCTGACTGTGGAGGATATGCCACTGATAGCGATGGCGAACAATGTGACACTGAGGACACTGCCCTGGAGCACATCATTCTCCTGAACATAGCAATTAGACATGGCATCGCCAATGCAATAACGAAAACGCCGCTCCTCGAGAAAGTATTGGATCAGAAGCGGCAGGCGTCCACTTGGTTCCCATTCGTGAAGTTGGCGAAGGAAGTTGTAACTCCAAGTAGTGTCATATGCTTCTTCGAGATCAAAAAACACATAAACAAAATGGTTTCAGCTTGAGAAGGACTGCTGTATCGCCGTCTATAGTAGAATTAAGTTGTCAAGAGTGGAACGATAGCGAATGAAACCGCACTGGGAGCGGCTCAGCTGACCTCGGGACACGAGCAGCCAGACGAGGCGGCGGTTGACCATGCGTTCACGAGTCTTACATTCTGGTAAGGGCGACACTCCGATAACTGTTAGGGGCGCGACGGTGCTTGCCTGGTTTCCAGAATGGAATTAATATTGCCTCCTTCCAAGTCGTGGGGTACCGTCCATTAAATCAGTTTCGATTGAAACAAGAGAGGAGCTGACCTTTCGCTTCAGGGCACAGATGACGAAGTATGGCATAATGGATCTCATAACGTCCTGGAGCGGTTTCTCTGGCTGCGGACAAAGCTGATTCCAGTTCCCACATGGAGAATGGAAGGTTGTAGACTTTCTCATTACGCGAGAGGAAATTGAGCTTCCTCATCTCTGCAGTTCGACGGAATATCTGAAAAGCAGGAGCTTGTCTGCATGACGTAGTAACAGTAAAGAAGGTTTCAGCTAAAATGTGAGCCATGTCTTCTGGCGTGTCCACCAAGACCCCATTATTTGACAAGGCCGTAAGGGGACGTGTACTATCCTTACCTGAAATTCGTCTTACTGAGTCCTAAACTTGCGCAGCGGAAGCGAAACGATTAATGGAGGTCGTGAATTCCCTCCAGGAAGCCCTCTTCCGTTATTTGATCACTCGCCTTGCATGTGCTCTCGCAGATCTGAAGACATGAAGATTGTCTGTAGTTGGACAGTGTTCGAAGTTCTGCAGAGCTGTCCATCTGGCCCTGATTGCCAGTCGACAGTCGTCATACCGCCAAGGTACAGGCCGTCGTCTGAGTTAGTTACTAGACCTGGGGATGGACACTGTGGCAGCCCTTCGGATCTCGTGAGTGATGAGTGTGCACAAGCCTTTTGTTCAAAAATAGCCTGTCGATTGTACTATAACCAATTTTCCCTGTGTATCACCCACCTGCGTGGTCTCCTGTTGGCCACCGTCGTAGTTGGCAGACGGATCCACTCTGGGAAGTGGTCACTAGAACGTAAATCTGGAGCCACATCACACTGAACTGAGTCTGCAATAGCTGGGGATCAAAAACAAAGGTCAATAGCTGAAAAAGACCCTGTAGCTGTGGAAAAGTGAGTCATCTGACCCGCGTTCAGAAGGCAGATATTCTCAGAATGGACGACCCCGGGAGCAAGCAGTAGCCGAGCCCCATTGCACATTGTGGGCATTGAAGTCCTCCAGAAGGAGGAATGGGCGTGGGAGTTCCTGGAAGAGGTCTGCCAGTGCGACTGCATACAAAGCGGCATTGGGGGGGGGGGGGGGGATTAGGGGCAGGTACAAAGAACACACTGTGATAGTAAAGGGCACGAGAACTTTCACAGCAATTGCTTGCATGGTCGCGGTAAGAGGGACAGGAGAGGAGTGGCATCTGTCATCAAGGAAAATAGCCACTTCTCCGTCAGCCCTGTCTAAAGTAGTATCGTTCTTCATGTATATATGGCAGCACCGTAATGCAGGTGTGTCTATGGCTTTAAGATGCGTTTCTTGTAAGCAGATGCAGAAAGGTTTATCTTGGACCAGCAGCTGCAATTAGTCCAAATGTGAGCGATATCCATTCAAATTCCATTGAAACACAGAAGTCCCTGTTGAAGCCACTGGTTGGCGATGGTTGTTCTTTTCTTTCTCCCTCAGAGGAGATGATTTACTGGGAAGGTCAGGGGGAACGTTAGCCGGTTCCGTGCTCTCTGGTTCCTCCGACTAGAAGTCCGTATCCTCAAGAGCATAGTCTCCATCAGAAAGCGAGAGAGTTCGTCGATCCGAAGGTTCAACTACCGCATTCTTGAAACTACTTTTCGAAGGACATTTTTCTTTACTGAAAGGAGGAGGCGGTTGCCTGGGTTGCGGAGATGGCTTAGTTGGCTTCTGATGTTGGGGAGTGGTATATGGCTGAGGTGGTAAGCCTACTGCTGACGGCTTCCGAACGACATCAGTTGCAAGTGGAGCGTTTCCCCCACAGGTACATCTACAAGTGCATGCGGTCGTACTTGAAACTGGGGTCTGAGTTTGTGTGGAGGCATCACACTTAGCGACTGGTGTCTCAAGGGCTGATGCAAGGAAGTAGCAAAAACCGGTGGTTGCATGTCTTTGAAAGCCTTTCTAGCCTCACCATACGGTATGCGTCTCTTTACTTTCAACTCTTGAATTTTCCTTTCCTTGTTGTAAGCCCCACACTTTCTGCTCCACACTGAGTGATCCCCAGAGCAATTTACACATTTCGAAGGAATTGTACAAGAAATCCCTGACTCGTGAGCTGAGCCTCCTCAATTGCCACACGTAGCCTTCCCATTACATCTCATAGTGGTATGGCCAAATCTTTGATATTTATAGCATGGCATGGGGTTAGGAACAAACGGGCGAACCTTAAGGCGGATATTGCTTGGAAGGATATGTTCCGGTAATTCTGGAGTACTAAACGCTAGAATAAATGTTGCCGATTTTTCCAATTTGCCATTCACTGTCCTCATATAATTCTGCACCCCCGTGACGCCTACATTCTTCCATTCTTCACGTAACTCTGCGGGGTCCACCTCCATTATATCGGGGCAGGTAACCACGCCCTTACTAAAGTTAAGAGTGTTATGCAACTCAGCCACGACTGGGTAGTCACCTAACGCCTTCCATCCCAGAAGCTTACATATTTGGTTGGGATTAGCAGTTTCAGCTAAAAGTGTTCCACTACGAAGTCGTTTGACGCTTTTCATAGACCCAGCAATACCTGCTAATGCCTTGTGAATACAGAAAGGGGATGTCTTATCAAAGCTTCCCCCGTTTCGCTAGATTACAATGAAAGTGTTATGGCACACTAATACCCTGTTACTCTGATTCAGAGGCTTCTTTTCGGGAGGGCTGACCAACCGAGCTCTCTTTGAGGAGTGGGTGTAGGTCCTGCCTGACGGCACACCCGTCCCGTCAGGAGCAGTAGTTTCATAAGACAGTTCCATAGGGATCCCACGAGACGCTAGGGAAACAACCGTCGACCCAGACAGAGCCCTGCATGCCTGAGCAAGCCTTATACAACTGGGGGGCAGCAGGTATAGAGAGAGAGAGAGAGAGAGAGAGAAAGAGAGAGAGAGCGAGAGAGAGAAAGAGAGAGAGAGAGAGAGAGAGAGAGAGGTGAGCACCTCCCTCGCGGTCCAGTCGGTGAATCCAAGACCCCCGTTCTCCGAAACACACAACATTCCACCGCTGCGCCGCACGGTGGTCGCTGAACTATGACCATAGCTTACAGTGGCGCTTACCAGTCCCCAGCTCAGTAACCCCGGGGTTGCCAAGCCCGTACTTAGCAAACGAATGCTGAGCCCCTGAGGGGGCTTATGAAAAAGGACATCCTCAGTACAAAAAGAATCGTGTAATGTCTTCACTTACGTTGTTCCAAAACCCATAGCTCTTCTCGTTTCTCTAGCTGTTGATGGGCCTAAAAAGTTACATTACTTTATCCAAAAAGTCTGTAGTCATGGTAGATACTCAGTTTTGCATAATAACCATATGGTAAAATACTCGCTTCTTTGCGGACTATTTGCCAAAATCTCCCTTCGATATCTCAAACCGTTTATGAAATGTGAGGATGCTGTGGCTGTTTCACTCTGTCTTTATCGCTAGCTCTTCATCAGATCAGCTTTCTCTAGATTGGTGACAGATAGACCTTCACCCAAGTCTAAAGAAAAATTAAGTATATTAGCTAAATTTCATATGCAACAACATATTATGTAATGTGCACCAAACGCAAAATCATAGCGACCTCTATCTTTTCATTGTAAACCTTTTCGAATTTCACTCAGTGTCTTTCTTCCATGCTAATATCAGAACAACTATGACCATTAACGACATGAGGGACACGTGAACATGAAGCTGACGTAAAGCTATAAATAACGCAAAAAAGAAATTTTTTACCGAACAGTTTCTGTAAAATCGTTTGAGAAAGACTGCATGGCGTGCGCCTCGAATCTGTCACCGCCGACCGGCCAAAAGGGGCAAACACTGTCGACCTCGCCCTCCGCAGAAATGAATGAACTTGCCCTGCGCTTTGGACAGAAACTGATCACTGCGTGTCGGCCAGCGTATCCTGCGCGGTCTCTACTGCGTGCATGCAATTTTCTAGACAAATTTGAGGTTATGTCCCTACTTTGCAGACCATGAAGAAAGTCTTGTGTCACGCTGTTCGACTCGACTTGCCATACGCCACTGTGGTAGTGTGAAACAATTGTCGTTTACACACTCTTTAGAACGAATACGTGAGGACGTTGAACCACCTAGAACCGCTCGGCCACACGGACGGCTTCTCGACGTCCCCCACGCATAACGTTAGACACCTCTCGGTACTAAGCCACGCGAAGGCAGTGGCCAAGACGAGACTTGGAATGGAACTATGATTAAGAAATGTATTCGCAGTTGCGAACCACCAGCTGTATAATGGAATGACGAAAATGAAAATGTATGCTGGACCAGGACTCGAAGCCAGACTTCCCGCTTTACGCGACCGGTCACGTTCTTAACCGCTTTGGTTATCCGTGTTACCCGTGCACGACTTACGGCCAGACTCGAACCTGCATATGTAGCTGTTGCTTCGTCACTACCTGCACTCGTACAAAACTGTGAAATTCCCGTACGTGGACATTTTAAATGAAAGTTGGTGCCTGACAACAGCGGATAAGTACGATATTGCATTGCCTGTATTGTTGAAAAGTTCGATGCAATACCATATAGAACTACGATCAGTTGCGTCGGATTTTCACCGACTAGTGCATGATTTGTCTGAGGCATGAACTCCAACTTATTCAACAAGGAGGTGAGTCACTCATAATTTTGGGTCAGTGTCGTGTACCGTTGTCATGTGCCTCTCGCCTTTAATGGGGACTGTGCAATATCAGGGCAGGATACTTTATAGTACTGTTCTGCCCAGAAGTCGCAGTTTCGTCTTTCAGAACTTCAGCAAACGTGCTCACAGCGTCGACCTCGTGAACATCTTCCTCCAGCAGGTACGAAACAAGCGAATTAAATAGCTTCCGGTATCTGCATGTAAGCCTGAGAATTTTCTGCTATCTATCACACACACATGAAAAAGCCTCAGCAACTTTCCAGGCCAGTCCTGCACAAAGAAAGGATGTTTAGTTACATTTCCAGTAACGTATTAGGACAGTAAACTCATCTACGATTCCAGTTATAGTAATCAGAGGCCTACTGCATAGTTAACTGACAAGCTGATAAAATTAATCGCAAATTTAGACGTTAATATCAATTTTGCTCAACCATCTGGGCCCACCAATGTGTTGCCTAGTTATGGTATCGTCAGGTGGAGGGGACGGGTCATATTTAATTTCAGCCAGTTAGTTAAATTAAGAAAGCCACAAGATGGTGCCACTGGCACTACAACGAGTGACCACGCGAAGAAGGACGAGTCCGGCCGAGCGAGACCGAGACCGAGACAGACGGGTAAGAGACTGAGGCTGGAACGAAACCGACCGTTTCCCGTTCCCGGGAACTATAAGTAGAAAGCCACGACCGAAGTGAACTATGATAGACCGTTCCTTAGAATTCTTTCTTCGCTCGTTCCGTTCATCTTGGTGAACCGTTCCTTTGGACCCGTTAGTTCGCGAACGACCCATCTCTAGTCCAGAGGATTGTACTCTATGTATTGATGCGACTGTACGGGGGCCCTTTTACTGAGACGTATGTGTTTCATCTGATGTGGATGTGTTATCATAGACTCCTACAAGATGAACTACCTGTCACCGGACTTATCAATAAAATGACCTTGTCCTTGAAGGTGATGCATTTTTAATTTCTTATTTATTCGCTTATTTATTTATTTTTTGCGGGAGTTTTGTCTGTAGCTTTCGCCCTGTCCCGTTTCAATACCATTTAATCTGCCAACACATACACCTCTAGTACGAAAAGGAGTCCGATGTCTCCACGTTCAGTGGACGGAATACTTGCAGGTAGGAATTCTTTTACCTGCTAACAGATATACTGTAACAGTGAAACAGCTGATTCATTCACTTAATTTCCATCTCTTCAAAATACAAATTCTACATGCTAACATGAATCCGATTGTGCTTGTTTTGGGAGATAGAGCTAAATGTTTCTGTTTCGTAGATGTCAATTTTTTCGTAGCGCAATTTTTGCGGTGTAAATTTACATTTACATTTTAAACTTGGAATATTTACAGGAAAAACTAAGTTATAGCTCAGAGTACACTTGCTGTAGTAAATACTAGTTTCATCTGGACAAGGTGTTCGCTCTTTTCTAGTCCGTCGTTTTCATTCCTTGGAGACGTCGAGAGGGGGAGGAGGGGGAAGGAAGGCGAAGAGGGAGGAAACCGGAGACCGGAATAAAATGCTGTTACTCGTTTTAGATCCGTGGATACATTTTAGTACGGACGGACTGCGTTACTTCCGGAACAATAACGTTGGGGGACCACCGACTATAAAGTCGCACAAGTCCGACTTCATAAAACTGCGATGCGATTGCCGGGACGGCCGCGCTACATTTTCGCAAAAGCGGTAGGCGGACGGAACTCATAAAAGCTATTTCAAGCCAATGAATTTTATGGGGGGGAAGCGCGCGTCTTAAAACACGCCTATAAAATGGGTGGGCGGACACTGGAGACACTGCCATGTAACTCGGACGCGCACGCCGGGACCCGGCGTAGACGGCGCTGCAGCAGGGATGCCTGAGGACGGCCGCTCGGTTTCTGCCGAATTTATGGCGGGGCGGTTCTACCTAATGTGGGAGGCGCCACGGGCGGCTGGAGGGACGCTGCTCCCGTGCCTGACCCCAGCTGTTGCGTCTGTTAAAACCTGCATGACACTTCAGCTGCACTGGTAACACCTATACAAAGCTACCACACACGTTGTACCGCAGGGTTCTATTTCGAGTCCCGTTGTTTCTGATATAAGTAAATAATCTTCTATTTGCATTGACAGAAGATGCTTATTTTGTCCTCTGTGTATGGCAACAGAAATTAAGATTCAAATAAAAAATAAAAGAAAAGACGGGATCAAAATAATAAGAAAAAAGATAACTAACATAGAGCAACGAAATTTCGAGAATATATTTGTTTAGGTAACATAAGTAGGCGATTAACATTGCAAGATCAACAAGGTAATGTAAGCCATCGATAAGCCATTGTAAATGTGAATTCTAGTACATTAACCAGAATGTTGAATGCAGGGGTGTAGACGCGCATTTATTGTGTTGTATAGGTGCTGGATGCCAGTTTATGGAATGGAGTTCCATGCTTATTGCTCTTCTTTTTTATTTTTATCATCACTAAGGTTTTGTTTACCTCTTTCCAAAAGTATAACATTATTCAACTAATGGTATTGCTACTATCAGCACATTTCTGAAAGTGTGCAGCACTTACCACTGTGGGCCTCTAAGTAATAATGCTGAATTAAAGAAGAAACAATGAGTCCTTCAACATACTTTGGGAAATTCTCACAATATTCATACGATGATAACGCGAGATCAGAAAGGCAATAACACGGCGAAGCATTTTAGGAAATACTTAAAATAATAATACATGATAAATAACAATGGTTGTCTTTCTATTTATTAGGAGGCCTTTTACTCTTGATCAGAGTCAATAAAATAAATTTGATCTGCTCACTCACAGTTTAGCTTTTCTTCATCATTACCATTCCCTTCATATTGCTTTCCTTCCTTTCCTGGCTCTGCTACATATTTTTACTCTTAGTAGAATTTGTGGTGAATTTGGAGGGGGGGGGAATGAAAATGAGAAGCTTTTAAAGATCATTGTACTTTGCCAGTTTCATAGGATTTGATATGGTTTTTTGTTGAAGTTCTGGAAATCTTTGAAGCTGTTAGCCCAATTTTTTCGTAGGTTTAAGATCTTTTTTGGCAAGAGCCACGGTTGCACTGAAACAGTCTTTAAAAAGTAAAGTAAAAGGATTCTTCCAGAATGAAATTTTCACTCTTTAGCAGAGTGCGCACTGATATGAAACTTCTTTACAGATTAAGATTGTGTGCCAGACCGAGATTCTAACTCGGGACCTTTGCCTTTAGCGGGAAAGTGCTCTTCTGACTGAGCTACCAAAGCATGACTCACGAGCCATCCTCATAGCTGTACTTCCACCAGTACCTTGTCTGTGGCGGAATGCCTCACTCCTTTCTGTACCATGTTAAGCCTGAGTGGTCGGTCAGTACAGGGACGGTTAATGCTGTTTTTGGATAACACTGGAGTTGTTATCTAATGAAACTTCCTGGCAGATTAAAACTGTGTGCCGGACCGAGACTCGAACTCTGACCTTTGCCTTTCGCGGGCAAGTGCTCTACCAACTGAGCTACCCAAGTACGACTCACGCCCCGTCCTCAGAGCTTTACTTCCGCCAGTAACTCGTCTCCTACCTTCCATACTTTACAAAAGCTCTACTGCGAACCTTGCAGAACTAGCACTCCTGAAAGAAAGGATATTGCGGAGTCATGGCTTAGCCACAGCCTGGGGGATGTTTCCAGAATGAGATTTCCACTCTGCAGCGGAGTGTGCGCTGATATGAAACTTCCTGGCAGATTAAAACTGTGTGCAGGACCGAGACTCGAACTCGGAACCTTTGCCTTTCGCGGGCAACTGAGCTACCCAAGCACGACTCACGTCCCGTCCTCACAGCTTTACTTCTGCCAGTTCCTCGTCTCCTACCTTCCAAACTTTACAGAAGTTCGCAGGAGGGCTTCTGTAAAGTTTGGAAGGTAGGAGACGAGGTACTGGCAGAAGTAAAGCTATGAGGACGGGGCGTGAGTCGTGCTTGGATAGCTCAGTAGGTAGAGCACTTGCCCGCGAAAGGCAAAGGTCCCGAGTTCGAGTCTCGGTCCGGCACAAAGTTTTAATCTGCCAGGAAGTTTCATATGAGCACACACTCCGCTGCAGAGTGGATATCTCATTCTTGTTATCCAATGTTGTCCCTTATGTGCTAGATTTGGGACAGACCTGATGATCGATACGGCTACATTCTGTACAGCATGTTGGGCTACAACATCGGTGTGTGGGTGAGCACTATCCTGTTGGAAAACACCCCCTGGAAACATGAACTGCAGCACAACAGGTCGAATCACCAGACTAAAGTACACATTTGCAGTCACGGTGCTTGAGATAACCACGAGAGTGTTCCTGTTATACGAAATCGCACCACAGACCTTAACACCAAGTTTGTCTAGTATGCAGACAGATTGGTTGCAGAGCTTTCATCGGAAAACACAGCACACCTCCACCTTGCCCTACAATGAGTTCTCGCTTGACGCCACTAAAGTTGCAAATGGCGACGGTTTCGTGTCAGTGGAATGCACGCTGCAGAGCGTCTAGCTCGGAGAAGTCCTTGAAGCAACCGAATTGTAGCCGGTCGTGGTGGCCGAGCGGTTCTAGGCGCTTCAGTCTGGAACCGCGCGACCGCTACGGTCGCAGGTTCGAATCCTGCCTCGGGCATGGATGTGTGTGATGTCCTTAGGTTAGTTAGGTTTAAGTAGTTCTAAGTTCTACGGGACTTATAACCTCAGATGTTAAGTCCCATAGTGCTCAGAGCCATTTAAACCATTTAACCGAATTGTAACAGTTTGTTGTGTGACTGTGGTGGTAACTGCTGCTCATATTGCTGCTTACAGTTGCAGTACGATGCGCCAGAGCCATTCGACGAACACAATGGTCTACCCTCTCGGTAGAGTCATTTGGCAGTCCGGAGCCCGGTCTTCTTGCGACCGTACATTATCGTGAATACAGCTGCCAGCAATCGCTTACAGCGCCTACATTCCTGCCAAGTCTCTCTGCAATGTCGTAGAAAGTACGTACAGCTTCTCGTAGCCCTATTATACGAACACATTGAAACTCAGTGAGGTGTTGATAATGGCGTCTTTCTCGCCTTAAAGGCATTCTTGACTAACATCAAATCACCAGGCCCAATGTCAAAGGTACGTAAAGCTCACGACCATTACAGCGTGCATTTAAAGCAAACCTGATTTTCATCCTCGAAATGGCGCTGCTAGCGCAACTCTTATGCGATTGCCGCGGAATTTTAATGGACATGGTCTTTCAGACGTAGAAACATGTCTACCAACTATTCTGCCGCACAACTTCTTCTTGGTGTGGCGATATTTTTTCCCGTCAGTGCAGTTACACGAAAAAGTTTACTGTCAACAGATACAGCACGTTTTCAGCTATTTTTCTACATAATCGTCACCCGAATTGAGGCACTTGTCATAACGTGGTATCAATTTTTGTATTTCTATGATCGAAATTCTGAGAAAAATAGGAGGACGCTATTGGGTGTACAAGGACCAAGAGGAAAAAAATAAGATTGTATGACCAAGAACGACGAGCGTAGATTGGAAACGATATTAAACTTTGATACAGTGTTTCACCCCTACTGTTCAATCTACACATAGAAGAAGCAACAACGGAAATAAAAGACTGGTTCAAGATTGAGATTAAAAGTCAGGCTGAAAAGATATCAGTTAAAAGATTCGCCGATGACATTGGCGTCCTCGATGAAAGTGAAGAATTACGGGATCTGTTGGATGGAATGAAGTCTACTGAGAACATAATATGGACTGACAGTAAACCGAAAAAAGACAGAAGTAACGAGAAGTGGCAGAAATGAGAATAGCGAGACAACATTAAATCTGGTGATCACGAAGTTTAGGAATTCTACTGCCTTGGAAGCAAAGCAACCCATTGCGAACGAGGGAAGAAGGACGTAAAAGTCAGACCTACAAGGACAAAGAGGGCATTCCTGGCCATGGGAAGTCTACTGGTATCAAATATAAGCCTCAATGTGAGGATGAAATTTGGAAGAATGAGCTTTTGGAGCACAACGGTGAACTTCTATCGTAATGAAACGTACACAGTGTGAAAACCGGAACAGAAGAGAATCGAAGCGTTTGAGATACGGTGCTACAGAAGTATGTTGGAAAACAAGCGTACTAATAAGATAAGAGGTGAGGAGGTGTCGAGCAGGAGGGACAGGATGATACGCTTGGAACAAGTGTTAAGACTGCAGGAAATAACTTACATGGTACTAGAAGTAAATGTAGAGGGTAAAAACAGTAGCGGAAGACAGAGACTGGGATGCATGTAGCAAATAATTGAGGGCGTAGCTTACAAGTGCTACTCGGAAATGAAGAGGTTGGTGCAGGGGAGAAATTATTGGCTGGCCGCATTAGAGCAGTGAAAAGACTGAAGTCGTTGAAATCTGCCTCCTGGGAATGGAAACAGCGTGTGTCTATCTTCTCCAGCTCTTCTTCATTGTGGAAATGCTGACTGAAGGACAGGAATTTCTTGAGGCGCGTGAATAGATGGAAGTAGCTCGGAGCAAGGCCAGGACTGAACGGCTGATGATCAAATAGCTCCCACCCGATCTCCTTCAGAACAGTTGTTGAGTGCCCAGCCGTGTGTGGGCGCGCATTGTCACAGAGATCACCGCAACACCTGCACTGGCCATTTCAGTTCTCTTGTACTGAATGGAGAGCCGTAGATTCCGCAGTGTTTTGCAGTAATGGCCAGCGTTCACTGTTTCACTCTGGGCAGGAAGTCAATGAGTAGACCGCCCTTCCTGTCCCAGAACACCATACTCAACACCTTCTGTACCGATATAATCTCCACTTAGTCTTGAACGGAGCTGCACTGGGAAACCAATAATCGACTTCTGCTTGGTTTCCGTAGTAAAATCTCATCGCTCGAGACAATCTCGTCGAGGAACTCGTCGTCGTCACCATAGTACCGTGACTAAAATATCGATGCTGCTTCTATGCGACCTATTTAGTGTTTGGGTTTATCGGCAACCACCTGGCACGCACACTTTTGAACAGCAGGTCCTTACTGACAGTTTTATGCAACAAGAATCGCGGAATCTGTAGAAAATCGTGGAGCGACGGATGTCTATACTGCGCTGACGCACCGTCTATACAAGGTCCTCGCTGATGAGTGGCGTGCTCACGGCCGTCCTCAATACGGACACTTTGTGGCGACCTTCGGAAAATTGGCTACACCTGCGACGTACCATGTGTTTGCTCACGACCTGCGGCCCGTCCGCCTGACACGTCAGAAATTTCGATCGCCGTTGTGTTTTGCGTATTAACAAACTTGATCACAGATCGAACTTCGCAGTCGGAGGGAGAAAGAATAAAAACCGCTGCCTTCAGCCTGTGTGGCAGCAATACCGACAACAACTGACACATGAGGGGCCGCCATGTGATTTGCTAAAAAATTTAATAGCCTTGATCGTACTAAGAAATAAAGCTATTACTGTACGCGCAAACTAAGTTGACACCCGGAGCGGCGGCTTATGGGAGCGACCGAAAAAACATTTCCCATGCACAGTCACTCCCATCAGCCACAGCGCCGAGCGTCAACTTAGTTTGCATATGTAGTACATGCTCCTTACCGTTATCTCATCACTAGCAACCCTACTCACAAGGGAACCTCCCCAACGCACCCCCCTCAGATTTAGTTATAAATTGACACAGTGGATAGGCCTTGAAAAACTGAACACAGATCAATCGAGAAAACAGGAAGAAGTTGTGTGGAACTGTGAAAAAATAAGCAAAATATACAAACTGAGTAGTCCATGTAAAGGTAGGCAACATCAAGGAGCATGTGAGACTACGAGCGCCGTGGTCCTGTGGTTAGAGTGAGCAGCTGCGGAACGAGAGGTCCTTGGTTCGAGTCTTCCCTTGAGTGAAAATTTTACTTTCTTTATTTTCGCGAAGTTACTATCTGTCCGTTCATTCATTGACGTCTCTGTTCATTGTAATAAGTTTAGTGTCTGTGTTTTGCGACCGCACCGCAAAACCATGCGATTAGTAGACGAAAGGACGTGCCTCTCCAATAGGAACCGAAAACATTTGATCGCAAAGTCGTAGGTCAACCGATTCCTCCACAGGAAAACATGTCTGATATATTCTATACGACACTGGTGAAGGCATGTGCGTCACATGACAGGATATGTTGTCGACCCACCTAACTTGCACACCTGGCGAATGGGTAAAAAGATGCTTCTACCTTGCCCGATTTAGGTTTCTTGTGGATGTGATAATCACTCCCAAAAAGTGATGAAAACATAAGAGTTTGTCACATAAACTGCAACAAATGAATGCAACAGTTTCACAGTCGCACGGTTTTCCCTGCACTCTGTCAAAACATATGTTTTTTTTACGTTTTCAAATGTTTCCGTGTGTAGACCGTCAAATCCTGCATAAGTCAAAGCAAATCTGAACACGTCCTGGAATTTTGGAGAGCGAAGCTGATTATCTGTGAGTGCCTGAACTTTGATAATTCTCTGAAAATAAAAAATTAAACTTTTTACTCGAGGGAAGACTTGAACCAAGGACTTCTCGGTCCGCAGCTGCTCACGCTAACCACGGGACCACGGCGCTCGTAGTCTCACATGCTCCTTGATGTTGCCTACCTTGCGCATGGACTACTCAGTTTGTATATTTTGCTTATTTTTTTCATAGTTCCACACAACTTCTTCCTGTTTTCTCGATTGATCTGTGTTCAGTTTTTCAAGGCCTATCCCTGTGCCAACTTATAACTAAATCTGAGGGGGGTGCGATGGGGAAGTTCCCTTGTCAGATCATGCTAAAGAATCAGTACCTAAATAGAATGATGACCACATTGTCGTCAAACGTGAACACAGCATTTGAAGTAATCAGACGCGACGTATCACAGTGTTCTGTTTCGGGCCCTCATTTTTATTTTTATTTTTATGTTTTTTTTGGAAGAGTGACACTGACAGTAGCCTATAAAAGCCTGTGATAATGCAATAATGGCTAACACCATGACAGAATAAAAAGCAAACCCACAAACTCAGCCGGCTGGTGTGGCCGTGCGGTTCTAGGCGCTTCAGTCTGGAACAGCGTGACCGCTACGGTCACAGGTTCGAATCCTGCCTCGGGCATGGATGTGTGTGATGTCCTTAGGTTAGTTCGGTTTAAGTAGTTCTAAGTTCTAGGGGACTGATGACCTCGGATGTTACGTCTCATAGCGCTCAGAGCCATTTGAACCACAAACTCACTGAATAGTAAACCTCACGGCATTCACTTCGTCGAAACTCATTCCCAGTCAAAACCCAAACCTAAATACGAAGCCGGCCGGTGTGGCCGTGCGGTTAAAGGCGCTTCAGACTGGAACCGCGTGACCGCTACGGTCGCAGGTTCGAATCCTGCCTCGGGCATGGATGTGTGTGATGTCCTTAGGTTAGTTAGGTTTAATTAGTTCTAAGTTCTAGGCGACTGATGACCTCAGCAGTTGAGTCGCATAGTGCTCAGAGCCATTTGAACCTAAATACGAGTACACTGTGATGTCATAACAGGTCCCTCATCATACAAAAATCAAAATAAAAAAAATGGTAAAATTGGCTTCCAAACTAATGATAAACTGCAATAAAAAGGAACCCTTGATATAAAATCTTCTCGTTTTGGGCAATCATCTATGTCACACTTTCGAAACTATGAATTTTTCTTTATCCTAGGGCAACTCCACCGCAAACAAATGAAGCATGTCGGAAAGAATACTTTAATCGAACTGTATACGACGGTTATTGAATGTTTTGAAAATAATTCACTGTCCGACACGTCATACCAATTTCCAACCAAAGGACGATTTCAACTGGAATAGCCTTTCTTGAGACGATGAAATACAGGCCGTGGTTCTGTCTTACCGCTGCGGGAACCAGGTTGACAACACTGCTGACGTCCACAGGTGGAACCTTAAAATACCCTGCAAGTGACCCCTGCGTGGTGTTGAACGAACGACAGTGCTGGCGGCCTGGCGTACCTTCGGAGTAAGATCTCCTAGCTGTAGCACACAATGAATCAAATTTACATCTAAATGACTCTTTTCAGGGCCACAGGACAAGGAAAGTAGAACAGACTATATCTTAAGAATGCACTAGCGACGAAATCCAGTACTTTATTGCACGTAAAATATAATGCAGAAACCATCATATACTGCACACAGAATTCGGGGTTATGGAGTCGAATATAGCGTTTGCTCGCTCTTTTCTCCCTTGGTCAATCGCAGCACAGACAAGTGCCAGTTGTTACTAACTGTTCAAAACAACCTGAATAGCAAAATAACCATTTCATCCATCTCCACAGTACAAATAGTCACACAATCACACAATTGTTTCATGTTCAATACGTTAAATAATAAGTAAAATATAATTACCTGACATTGTATGATGGAAGCCATCTTTAAATAAAGTGTTGTAGTCTTCTTTTGGAAAACCTTATTTGTGAATATCGCACGTAAGGATTCAATGGCTACAAACTTCGGCCAGTAAATGGCCATTTTCTGTCACATAATAGAAATAAGTGTATAAATCAATTATTGAAGCAAGGTGTTTTGTCAGAATCATGTTTGTAATTCTAAAATTTTTGGATTTAGAATTGTAAACATGATTATGAAAAAGCGTCTCGCGTCAATAAAAAATGTAGGCACTGTTTACTATTATGTCTCAAGATGGCCATTTAACAGATCGAAAGTAGGAATCATCGTATCCTTCCCTGCGATTTTGGCAAATAAAAAGCCTTCCAAAAGGAGACAACAACACTATAATTACAATAAACTCGAAATTGAATCTGGGATATCCTGACCATATGGCACCCAATACTACACCTTATTCGGACCGTATGTTCAAATTATCTCGTGTCTATCAATATCTGAAACAAAAAAATGACCGACATGAAAGAATTCGCAAATCCGAAAATCGTTTCCCTTCGTCAATGGCTAACCGTTACCGTGACTACAGCATAATGTTTACCCTGTTGCAATGATTCAGGTACGAGGGATAGTAAAAAAATGTTAGTTATAACGGAGAAAATATTAAGATATGTAGTTATTGCAGGTTCGTGTCTACATTCCTGGTGTATACCCAACCCCCCCCCACTACACAGTCTCAGTGTCGAAGAGTAGCTGAAACAAATTCCCTCAGTTCAACTCCACTTTATCAGCCGGCTGCGTGATAATGTTTTCGCTCCTCTAGCGGTATGAACAGGACTCTTTTGTCGGAAATTTAATGTAGTTCAAAAAATGTTCAAATGTGTGTGAAATCTTATGGGACTTAACTACTAAGGTCATCAGTCCCTAAGCTTACACACTACTTAACCTAAATTATCCGAAGGACAAACATACACATCCATGCCCGAGGGAGGATTCGACCCTCCGCCAGGATCAGCCACACAGTCCATGACTACAGCGCCTTAGACCGCTCTGCTAATCCCGTACGGCTTTAATTTAGTAAAATTTTGTACTGTGATACGTTTTCGCTGGAGGCCACGGTTTTCGAGTCATTCAAGAAAAACTCGTCTGAAGGTCACTTTTTTAGATTGCGATACAATGGTTAGCAGATTTCAACGTGAAATAAGACTACAGACCTGTTCCTGGATAAACAAGAAATTGATTACGTAAATTTATTTTTCCGAGGTGATAATTAAAACCCTGTGGGTATCCCTCGTATAGTGTACTCTTTGAGAAACGCTGAAGTTACGTAACGTTGAAACAGAACTTACCTCGTAATCTCAGTTGCTTCTTCGAACGCAATAAATACCGTGCGCCCGTTCATTTGTCAGGCGCGCGTCCAACGCAGATTGCTGAAGCATTAACAACGGAGCTTGCCTTTAGAGCAAAATACGCAAAAAGCGGAAAAAAAGACACCACGTGCTACGAAATACAACCTCCGGCAGCCACAATGCGTGATACCGGATTTCATTATCGTCCGCCGCTGTAGACCGCACTCGGAGGCCCGCAACAGCAGCTTGCGGACTTAAATTTCCAACTTTACGGCGGTCACCGTGAGATACTGGCGCTGTCGGGATTCGATTTCCGAACTCGGCGGCGCTCAAATTTAGGACGGCGGGTGCGGTCTGCTGCCCGCCCTTTCATTTGGCGCCTAGTATCGCGGGTCAGAGAAGGGTGGGGGGAGGAGAGGGGTGAGTACACTTTCCGGAGACGGTTCTCTCTCCCCGTAGACCAGACCCTCGCAGATAGCCGCGCTCCTGCGCCGCGTATCAGATACGGCGAGAAATAGCCCACCAAGCGCGCCGTCGATTTGTTCTTCGTATTGGAAACTGCCCCGTATATCGCGATAAAAGGCAACTTTGTCGCTCGGGGATTTCTGTCGCGGGAAATATTTTTCTTGTGAGCACCGTTACCGAATAGCGGCTGGGACGTGTTGCGTTTTATTTCGTACGAGTAGCAACTCAGTGAACATTAACTTGCCGTCCCTCGTACCTTTCAGCGTGATGTTGGGCGAAGTATCACACTTCCAGTTTCATACATCTTCTGTTTCCCGTATCGGTAAACTCCTATATAGTAAAGTAACTTAAACGCGATTCTTAAGACACTGATTGCGTTTAGTAAGCACTTCAACTTGAGTACGCAGGTGCGATTCAGCTGCCCCTACCTGCAGGTTTTATGCAACCCGCAAGATATCTTTATTTTCTCCTTGCTACACACACACTATTTTCGTAGAAAATTTAATGTAGTTAAATGGAGGCCATAGTTTTCGAATTATTCAAGAAAAATGTACAAAAGTGATTTTCAAACGCGTTTTTCTTGAATAACTCGAGTACCGTGGCCTCCAGTGGAAACGTATACCACTAAAACATTTAGTTACATTAAATTTCCTACAAAAATATCGCCGGCCGGAGTGGCCGTGCGGTTCTAGGTGCTACAGTCTGGAACCGAGCGACCGCTACGGTCGCAGGTTCGAATCCTGCCTCGGGCATGGATGTGTGTTATGTCCTTAGGTTAGTTAGGTTTAATTAGTTCTAAGTTCTGGGCGACTGATGACCTCAGAAGTTAAGTCGCATAGTGCTCAGAACCATTTGAACCATTTGAAACAAAAATATCACACTCATTTTCCTCGTATGACTAACAATTTGCACGGAGCGTATGCTTTTTGAAGGTGTTGTGGGTTGCATAAAACCCCTAGTTGGAGCCAGCTAAATCGCCCCATATTTAATCATCTTTCTGACGTAAGAAACTCATGTTACCTTTATTGGTGTTTTATTTTAAATGCGAGTTCAATAACTCGGCATTATTGAAAGCACATCGTGTTACTTTGTTTTATTCTTTACCCAAACATGTTCCATGTGGCACCACCAGTAAGTCTCGTCTTACTTCTGTAGAACACTGTGTAAACTTACAGTTGGTTCTCTGTTTTAGGGCTAAAAACTACAACATGTGTATTTGATGTTTTTTGTAACAGCTTAACTAAAACTACTGGTGTCGCTCGCCTAGCTGTTATTTTTCTAGCGCCCTAAAGCCGAGGCTAGTTTCACGGTGACTTCTCTGTCAACTATAATCAACATTCACTGGAGCAAAAGGATCTGGATGATTATGGAAGATTGCAACTTTAATGTCGAACACAAATTTATCTTAGCCACGTTGGTTTGAAAGGCGACGAACCTCAATAAGTATCACAAATTTACCAAACAACATAAAAGACAGCCGGCTGCTGTGACCGAGCGGTTCTAGGCGCTTCAGTCCGGAACCGGGCTGCTGCTACCGTCGCAGGTTTGAATCCTGCCTCGGGCATGGATGTGTGTAATATCCTTAGGTTAGTTAGGTTTAAGTAGTTCTAAGTCTAGGGGACTGATGACCTCAGATGTTAAGTCCCATAGTGCTTAGAGCCATTTGAACCTTAAAAGACAATATGAAGTAGCACGCTAGGTTAAATATAAGAGGCGATCAAAAAGTTTCCGCTTGAGGCCGTTATTACAACGTATATGCGACGCACGTTATTACAGCGTATATGCGACGCAGTGCGACTCCAATGCCGTTATATAAGCACCGACATGTAGGTTAGGGTTTACTGTGGCATTCGTGTCTTTCCGACGAGCGAGTGGTAAATGACGAAACGTGAACTATGACGACGTTATTAGCAAATTGATTGAAATAAGACCAACGTCTTGTTATTCCTTTCTTGGCTGCCGAAGGACAAACACCGGTAGACATCCATCGTGGAAAGAAGAAAGTGTAGGGGGCAGTATATCTGTGGAATGGTGCGCCACGGGGTGCTTCTGCCTCATGATAACGCACGTCCCATTATCGCAAACGTAACACAGGAATTACGCCAACAAAGTGGGAGAGACTCGAGCAACCGCTCTATAGCTTTTGTCTTTCCCCATGAGATTATCACACCTCCGGTCCCTTAAAAAGGCCTTGTAGGGTCGACGATTCCTGTCGGACGTGGATGTACAGCGGTAGCTATGGACTTCTTCAGGCATAAGGACACGGTGTTTTACCTAACTGGTATCTTCAACCTCGTGCAACGGTGGGGTGGTTGCCTCAATCGCCATGGCGATATGACTGATTGGCATACAGATTCTGGACTGGCGGACTTCAAACGGAATCTTTTTGAATGCCCCTTAGAATATCCGACATGAACAACAACTACTCTCATAAAAGCGAAAGCAACGGTAACTGCCTGCTGGCTAGGCAACAGCCGCAATACTTCTCCATCTGTCGATCTGAGGCTACGCGTATTGTAACCTCCTCGCAGAATTTTGAAAAGACAATAATTAAATGTAAATGGGCATCGAACCAAGTGTAGCCTTCCCACAAAAATGAAAGAAAATAATTAAATGTGAATAGACATCGTACTAAACGTAACCTCCCAGCAGAAATAAAAGAAAACTCAATGATAATAAAAATGTACAAAAATGTTAAGTCCCCACAAAATTAACGTTAAGATCAACCTGATAAATTTTATAAGGGCAGCTGCGCTGACCTTAGGCCCTGTGCAATAATTAATCTGATAAATTGATTCTGGGAGGAAAAGCATAGGAAATATTGTTTCAATTGGAATGATTCTTTTCTTAAAAACGATTGCTTTGAAAACAAAATTATTATTGGGGCATTTCTTGAACAAATTAATTACAATTAACATACATTACATTATCAGATGTGCGCAATGCTGCTTCATTACCTTATTTAACAATATACCTCGTCCCGAACCTTGACCAGAGACCCATGTCGACGCCCGCCGACACCTCACACACAACTACTGTCTCGCGCGCGCTACTAGCACTGACTACTCGCAACTGAACTGTTGCTGCAGGCTCGCTACACGCAACTCCCACTCGCAACTGAACTCTCGCGCGGTCAAGCGCAGACTAGCAACGATAAACAACTCTCTGGTCAGAGATTCTGTCATGACTCGCCATCGCTAGTACTGAATACATACGCGTTTCAGTATCCTGTGAGGTTTTGTTGGACTTTAAAAACGGGAGTTATTGTTATCAGCGGTTGCGGTGTTCTGCCTCCCACCGGAAGTTCGATTCCTCCGTTGGGCGTGTGTGTGTGTGTGTGTGTGTGTGTGTGTGTGTGTGTGTGTGTGTGTTGTTCTTAGTAAAAGTTAGTTTAAGCAGTGTGTAACGCTAAGCACCGATGACCTCAGCATTTTGGTCGAATTCACACACATTTGAACATTTTTTGTGATGTTCTTAGTGCGTTGTTGTTCAGCAATATTATAACCGCGCAACACTAGGAAGCCAAGAGCTGTAAAAATAAATAAATAAAATCCTATTTTAAGCCTAGCATGTTCACAAACGGCATTGAAGCCGACGAAATTAGGTTTATGAGATGATGATTATCGTGATTAGTAGTTTAGGATGCTGAACGACGATGTTATCAGTCCCCTAAGGTTACGAAGCGAGTCAAAAGTTGCATATTCAGAGATGGAGAACGTTGTTACCGTATAAAACCGTAACTGGGGAGGAAAGAAACGAAATAAAGATCGGGGAAAATGGCTCCGACACACACACACACACACACACACACACACACACACACTTCGTGAAAGGTAATATATGACAAAATATACTGACAAGCAGTAGTTCCATAACGCTTCACTTAGGGAGAAGTAGGTAACCATTTTCCACCAAGAAATACAAGCATGGCTGTGGGTATCATTTTCTTCATATTTCCCTTTTCTTTCTCGTTCCTAGGGCATCACTCTAACAGGAAACAGTTTCAGCATGTGAATAACGACAAAATAAGACAGTTCCATACTGTAGGATTGTGTGTCTCGGAGAGCGTGGCATCAGCTTGCTGCCTGGACGACTTCCATGTTTGAACGTAATATAGGTCTCAGAGTCCGCAACTAAGTTTCCGGCGTTCTGTGAGCTAAACATATAAAACGAGTCGCCAATAATGACACCATTTTGAAATCTTAACACACTTTGATTGAATATTTCTTGATACAGGTTTTCGTTGTTGCAGTACCCTTAAGCTGTAATCTATTTTACACGAGGTAGCAGCATTTATTATTATTATTATTTGTCTGCGTATATAGAGGAAACCATTATACGCCGTCACTAAAAAAAAGATTTGAGACTGGATTAACGCCAAATTACCAACGCGTCGTAAAATTTAAGACTGTAGCTTGTAGAAGTTCGCGGTTCCCTCGAATCTCGTGTGGTCAATATAGAGCGTAAAAGTGAACGTTTTGTATTTATTTTGTATGTGACACAGTATTGGAGACCTTATAATTGTAATTAAGTAGTGCGTAAACTACAGATTACGGCTTCCTTTGAACAGAATATGGAATAGTAAAATTTACGATGGTTTAGTAACAATTTAACACTTCCTCCCCTTTAATGTTCTAGCGTTAATAAAAATAGAAAAATGTTAATATGATGGTTTTAATACTCCACATAGGTTCCCCCATTTGAATTCAACGCGCAGATCGTCCATGCAACTATGTGGAAGTGTCAGAAACGTCTTTCTTTGTTTGTTTTCAAAAACTCGCGCGTCACATTGGTTTAAATGCCATTTATGCTGTCAAAACTGTGACATTTCAGAAGAATTCTTGCATTTTGTCGTTCTGCGGTCGCAGTGATAACACCAAGTCTTGTCACTCGTGATGATTTTTTTCCATAAAATAACTGTCCAAGTTTTGAATTTCAATCAAGACAAGGCAGGCAACCCCGTGTCGTTTTTGTTCCAGAGCCAAGGCGTGCGTAACAAACTTTGCACACACTTTTTTGCTGAAAATATTTTGGAGAATACCTTGAACGTTTCATGTAGAAATTTTGCTCCATTACGATTTGTGACACAACAGCGTTGACACGTTACATCTAACGTCCACTACTTTGTCAGCTCACAACTGGCTGGTCCAGTGCACATCTGCTATTTACATTAATTGTTAATTCAAGATGCCACCGTAGCTATTGAGCTGGCGTCAGTTATACTCCGAGAATAAAATGAATCTCGGAACGTTTTTGGGCGGACGGTCTTTCTCTTTTTTTAACACACGCAAATTTGTTTTTTTTTAAAACTTCGCCTTCTGTTGAACACAATGTTTTACCATTTATTTCTTCTCTGCTCAAACATGATTCGAGAGCAATGTGTCATCTTCTGCGGATCTCGTTACATTTATTTCAAGACTGAACTGATAAGATACAGTTATACCGGTAAGGCACTTTGACACAACCTGTCAAGATGATAAGCGACTGAGTGATCAACGGGTTACTATACTGTGGCGGGACAATTGTGCTAGACAATCCTTTACTGCCATACTTCTGCGGAAGTGTATGTTACCAGCGAACTGGAATACAACACATTAATCCCCAACGGTGGCCATCGCTGGTTGCTGTCAATATGGAACGAGTGATTTTGTTGAAAAAAGTTTGAAAACGAAATCCATTATCAAGTTCTAACGTGCTCCAATCTCAGTGCTCCAGTTTTCGGTCTTTGGTGGGTGAGCGGACAAGTTTGCTTCCGGTTGGTCATAGGATTTTTTTTCCATGTTTTATGGAATATCACCTCTTCAAATTATTTGAAAATGTCAAAGACACCACGTTTTATATTACGTGTTAAATTGAGCGAGTCTGTGAATAAATTGGAGGAAAGCAACACTAAATCGCCTCCTATAGGATGATACCTAGTAAGACATTGTGGTGTTTAACGCGGCCTTCGTACTTACTGTTTCCTGCATATTTTCGCGAACACATTTCATAATTCATCAACTTCGGAGAGAGTATGAGAGAAATTCGTTGTAAACGTGGAAATGTAGATTAATGATGCCATGAATATTAAAACAAAGGAGGTTCATGTATTTGCTCATAGGTAGTCTGGTACAAATTTTTGATCATGCTAGCAAGTTACCGAGTTATTAACGAACACACAGTACTGGATACAGACGTATGCAACCAATCGTTATATGTTCTGCGACTGTTGTCTCAGGCAGTGCTTAAGTTGTTTACGTTTTTCATTGCGTCATTGCCCGCAGCTCGTGGTCGTGCCGTATCGTTCTCGCTTCCCACGCCCGGGTTCCCGGGTTCGATTCCCGGCGGGGTCAGGGATCTTCTCTGCCTCGTGATGGCTGGGTGTTGTGTGATGTCCTTAGGTTAGTTAGGTTTAAGTAGTTCTAAGTTCTAGGGGACTGATGACCATAGATGTTAAGTCCCATAGTGCTCAGAGCCATTTGAACCATTGCGTCAACAGTAACTGCAGAGCCACATTGGAAGCCGTGGTTAGCATTCATCTGCTTTCCAAAAACAACCGAACATCTGCCACTTCAGAAGTAATAATCACTTCCTAGCATGGAGACAGTTGGCATCCAATGCAGCGGAATTGTCTTCCATCTGCGTCGGTTCCTGGTCTTTTGTTCTCATTGCACTGTTCGAGAGAACATATGCTAGCACTGAAACGTTTTTGTGTACCACAAAGGATGCACTCTGTTATTAATGTAAGAATGACGTCTTCCGCACCCGGAACTGTTGGACAACAGCTGCTGGCGTGGCCACAATGTGCTTGACAGTAACAAAACGGTTTCCCCCTGTAATGTCACTTACTCATGATATGTCTGATGACGTGAGGAACTGGTCAATGGCTTTCTGTACACCACCAGGGGAATAAAACAATCATTTGGCATCGCTGTTAAAAGAAAGAGATAATTTAAATTTTTATACTAAACAGAATGTAATCCATGTTTACTCTTAAGTTAGTAAGTCTGCTATACACGTTTAAACGAATAAAATCTTTATTATGAGTTCTGCAACTGTATTGTGTGGACAAACGTGTTTTGCATCAGTCTAAATCGATAGATGCCATTATATCTATTAATTGATCACTGTCTGGTTAAATGTAATACTTGGACCTGGTTCTCTGTACAGGGTATCGGAAAATTCCCGTTACAAACTTCTTGGACTTGTAGAGGGCAGTGAGAGGATAATGCTTTGTACTGAAACCCATGTGCGGAAACGAACCGTTTCTGCACTACATCCACCTGAAAACATGTTGGTGACGCGGCCACATTTAGAAGTAATTTAATAAGCATGACCCGGCATAGCACTTGTTACGCAATTCCACTCATTAACAGCCAGAGAAATTACCGGTGTACTCGTTGATGCGGTCTCATCAATGCGATGCAGTACGACTTCTTCCAGTTCGGGAGCGCAGGGTCTCCTTGGAGCACCACAGTCATGCGTGCTGACATTGACGTTACCCTTTCTCGAAGTCCTTTCATAATTGTGACGAAAAGGGTGTGCGATGGGGTCGGAGTTTGTGGAGAACGCTCTTGATAAAGGCAACGAGCAGCTCTTCCATTACCGTGGGCTCACAAGGGAAACTCCCCATCGAACCCTCCTCAGATTTAGTGGTAAAAGGACCCAGTGGACAGCCAGTCAAAAGCTGAACACAGATGAAGCATGGAAATACGAAGAAGGTGTACTGAACTGTGAAAAAAAAAGCAAAACAGGAACAGTCAACGGTCCAAGAACAAGAAGTGCAATACAGAGCTGCCTGTAACAGCAACAGTGTCGTGGATAAGTGGTCACTGGGTTGGACGGCCAAGCGGGCGAGCTGAGTTCAAGTCTCCCTCGTGCCAATTTTTTTCCCGCTGCTCGCTGTATTCAAATTTGTGTGTGTGTCGTGGTATAACGTCCGTTTGGAACAGCGAGGTGTAAGGTAGGGACCTATAACGACAGTTGATTCTGCATAACTACTCTATTAGAAGCCGAAACGAAGTGGCTTTCGAATGGAAACCGCAAAAGTTTGATGACAAGGAAACAAGCCAACCAAATCCTCCACCCGAAAACACGCCTGGTATCTCATACACGGCATTAGTGACAGAACATATGTCATATGTCATATGATGGGAATCTCTTACCGACGCACCTAATTTGTACGCCTGGTAACTGAGTGACATATGCCTCCTTACCCGATTTAGCTGTTCGTATGAATGAGGATGTCATCACTCCCAAGGGAATGATGAAAACATAGTAGGTTATCATATAAGCTGCAACAAATGAACGCAAAAATTTCACAATCATACAGTTTCTCTGTGCTCTGTCAAAACACATGTTTTTATGAAGTTGCGTTCCGTTTTGGAAGTCTTAACTCTTGAATACATTTGTGGTAAAATAATTCGCATCCGTTTATTTGATGCTTTCATTTTTATGAGACGTCTAGGTGGTATATTGCCTGCTCTCACTATTCATCACATTTACTTGCGACGATATGGTATTCTTACCACATGCTCATATTCTACGTGTATAACGACTGTATAGAATGACAATTGCCAAGACTACAGAAAGAGAAAAACACATTTCAGTGACCGGGCGGACAGTTAATAATGTTGTGAAAAGAAAGTAAATAAAAATAATTGGCACGAGAGAATTTTGAATAAGGCTCGTCCAGATTTACAGTCCGACACGGTAACCACTTAACCACGACGCCGAAGTTGTTCAAGTTCTCTCGATATTGCACTTGTTAAGCCTGGACAATTCACTGTTTTATTTTGATTTTTTTTTACAATTCAGTACACCTTCTTCCTGTTTTCATGCTTGATTTTTGCTCAGTTTCTGACGAGCTATTCACTGGACTGTCTTGCCAGTAAATCTGAGGGGGTTGCGATTGGGAGTTTCACTTGATAGATGTTCAAAAGGATCATGTCGGTATATTTCGCAAACTTGTAATCAACCAGGCTGCTCTAACATTCACAGATACGTGAGTGATGCTCGAACCAGCTCAGAGATGACAGACATCAAATGACATCGGCCGGTCCGACGTAACCATCTCTCACAATGGCCACTCTGTCACATACCTACCTATCAAAAATGTTTTCAAACGGCTGTAGCACGGAAGCGGTACGTTTCTGCACATGGCTTCCTATTCAAAATATTATCTCACTCCCCTCTACAAGTCCTAGAAGTTCGTAACGGGAATTTTCGAACATTCTGTATATAACAACTGTGTACATCTAGAAGCTGGTTTTAGTTTGCTGTCACACACAATACTGCACTAAACAATATGGAGTATGTTGTCGATGAATAAACCTTAGAATTACGAACAAAAATGCAAGTGTTACTCATATGATCCTGCTTATTCCGCTTGCTTTTTATCGTTTCGTATGATGTGATATTGTGATGTTATCCGCCTGGTGTACATACGGGGTGTCCATAAAGTCCTGAAACACTTTCAATTATTTATTGCCCAAGAACCAAACATTGTGCAGATATCATACATATGTCATTTTGAAGAGAAACCCTGAAAGTTTTTTTTTCCATGTATACCGCCAGAGCGTAATTTGGTAATTTGCCAATAGTCAGCGCAAACATGCCGAGTTCAGATGCGGATCGGGCTTTCTGTGTGTTGGAGTTCGAAAAAAACAAGTTTCCTACAGCTGTTCTACGGATGTTTACAACCAAGTACGGTAAGAAACCACCAACAAGGAAGACCATTTACCACTGGCACAACAGTCTAGATACAGGTTGCTTGTGCCCGGCAAAGAGAAGCGGACGTCCCAGTGTGAGTGAAGTGAATGTGGAGCGAGAGACATTCTTAAGGAGTCCAAAGAAATCGGTGCGCCGTGCGTCCCCTGAGCTCGCATTGGGTGTAATGACAGTGTGGGAAGTTCTGCGAAAGAAGCTGTCTATGAAACCATTCAGATTGGAGCTAGTGCAGAAGCTCAATGACGACGACAAAGAGAAGCGTTTTGAGTTTTGTTCGCTGTTGCAACATTGAATGAGGATGGGGATGGCATTGTTGATTGTCTAATTTTTAGCGACGAAGCCACTTTCCACACTAATGGGAAAGTGAAAAGGCATAATTGTCGAATCTGGGGTACAAAGAATCCACACGAATGCACTTAATTTGAGCGTGATTCTTCGAAGATATATGTTTTTGATGCCTTGTCACGTCGAAAACTACGGGCCATTCTCCTTCGCCGAGAGCACTGTCACTGCATGTTCCTACTTGGACCTGTTGCAGCAATGGCTGATGCCTCAAATGCAATCGGACTCTCCGTTCATCTTTCAGCAGGATGGGGCTCCTCCCCATTTTCATGGTGAAGTTCGTGGTACCTGAAGGCGAAGCTGCCGCATCGATGGATCGGCCGTGCTACAGAAGGGACAGCTGTTCCATGAAACGGCCTCCCCGATCACCAGATCTCACTCTATGTGACTTTTTTCTGTGGGCACACATTAAAGATCTGGTGTAGCAGAGCTCCGGGAGAGAATACGGGAAGCGACTGCCACAGTCGACGATACCATGCTGGGACGGTTATGGCAAGAATTCGATTACGGTATTGACGTCTGCCGGGTCACTCATGGTTCGCAATTCGAATGTTTGTAAAAAAGAACTTTCAGAGTTTCTGTTCAAAATGAAATATGTATGATATCTGTACAACGTTTAGTTCTTGCGCAATAAATAATTGACAGCGTTCCCGTACTTTATGTACACCCCGTATTTTTATTAATTTCCCACTGTTTTTTATCCACTTTTTGAGACGCAAGGACTGACTAGTCGCTGCTTAACTAAAGGACAACAGTGTGGTACTATACCTCACCAAAACAAAATTAGGTACTTTCACGGCTATTAAAAACGGTTAAATGAGAGAAGATTAACGATGATGGAGACCGCTATTTTAGATACGTCTTCTGCCTTCAGGGAAAGTTGTGGTACAAACAGTACAGAACTCCCAAGTGAAAGAACACCAGTGTACAATCTTACTTTTGTAACATCCGAAATATACATAAAGGTTGATCAATCCCTTCAATCCTTAACGCAACCACCCAGTGAGAATTTTTTTCTCCCGCTGGCAGCCAGTCCGCAGCGGTGCTGGCGGGGAACATATTCCCCTCCGATGCGAGGCCTTTGTTGTATAGAAACCTTGCACAGGTAGCACGTGTTCGTTAGGCTACACAATGCAGTGTATTGAGTGAAAGCATTTCAAGTTAAATGCCAAAGTACAGCTGTTCTATTCGTTATAGGGTACTAGTTTCTGTTTCATACGTGCGCACAGAATCTGCACGTGCAGTAAGGAGATTATTTCAAGAGGAATTTACCTGAAGTGTATGTTGCAGTTCACCGACAGATAAATAAATTTCATGAAACACTAAGTGTTCTTGACAGGAAACTTAGACAACCAAGTATAGTACTCACAGAAGAAAATCTGGATAACAATTTTAAACACAACTGTGGATCAGCAACTGTACAAGAATATGATCCGTATACTACAGCCAACCGGTTGCAACAAGATTTAATGTGATCTGGTTTTGACACCGACTATGAGTATCTTCATCAGAAAAACCACAAAAAATTACATACAAAGAATACAAAACCGGTAACATAGAGGAAATCCAAGAACAGATGTTTATCATACCAAACACATTTACGAATCAGTCTGATGCCACCTCCAACACCTGTTTCCTCTTGCAGCCCTTAGCGGCGTACAATATGCTACGTCTGGTAGCTCTTATTTTTACTGAGAAGTACCACTGTTAGGCCAGTTTCAATACCTGTAATTTTTATATCGTTTCAAAAATGATTTTAAGAAGTTGTTTTCTTTGACGAGAGCATTTTGCTCGTAAATTTGATTTCATCTGTCACTACATGTGAATACAGCCAACTCACAAATTTTTTCGGTACAATAACCATCTATTTATAGTTTTTCTCTATGTTAATGGTTTTGCAATATTCATATACACTGAAGCGCCAAAGAAACTGGTATAGGTATGCGTATTCAAAAACAGAGGGGTTGGGTTGTGTTGTTTGGAGGAAGAGACCAAAGAGCGAGATCATCGGTCTCACCGGATTAGAGAAAGATGGGGAAGGAAGTCGGCCGTGCCCTTTCAGAAGAACCATCGTTGCATTTGCCTGGAGCGATTTAGGGAAATCACGGAAAATCTAAATCAGGATGGCTCTACGCGGGACTGAACCGTCGTTCTCCAGAATGCGAGTCCAGTGTGATAACCACTGCGCCACCTCACTCGGTCAAAAACAGAGACATGTAAACAGGCAGAATAAGGCGCTGCTCTCGGAAACACCTATATAAGACGAACAAGTGTCTGGCGTAGTTGATAGATCGTTACTGCTGCTACAATGGCAGGTTATCAAGATTTAAAAAATGGTTCAAATGGCTTTGAGCACTATGGGACTTAAATTCTGAATCTCTCGGCCACTCCGGCCGACTATCAAGATTTAAGTGAGTTTGAACGTGGTATCATAGTCGGCGCAGGATCGATGGGATACAGCATCTCCAAAGTAGCGATGAAGTGGGGATTTTCCCTTACAACCATTTCACGAGTCTACCGTGAATATCAGAAATCCGGTAAAACATCAAATCTCCCACATCGCTGCGGCCACAAAAAGATCCTGCAAGAACGGGACCAACGACGAGTGAAGAGAATCATTCAGAAGTGCAACACTTTAGCAAACTGCTGCAGATTTCAATGCTTGGCCATCAGCAAGTGTCAGCGTGCGAACCATTCAACGAAACATCATCCATATGGGCTTTCGGAGCCGAAAGCCCACTCGTGTACCCTTGATAACTGCATGACAAACCTTTACACCTCCCCTGAGCCCGTCAACACCGACATTGGACTGTTGATGACAGGAAACACGTTGCCAGATCGAACGAGTGTTGTTTCAAATTATATCGAGCGGATGGACTAACTCATGAATCCATGGACCCTGCATGTCAGCAGAGGACTGTTCAAGCTGGTGGAGGCTCTGTAATGGTGTGGGGAGTGTGCAATTGGAGTGATATGGGACCCCTAATACGTCTAGATACGGCTCTGACATTTGACACATACGTAAGCATCCTGTCTGATCACCTGCATCCATTCTACATCTACATCTACATTCACACTCCGCAAGCCACCCAACGGTGTGTGGCGGAGGGCACTTTACGTGCCACTGTCATTACCTCCCTTTCCTGTTCCAGTCGCGTATGGTTCGCGGGAAGAACGACTGTCTGAAAGCCTCCGTGCGCGCTCTAATCTCTCTAATTTTACATTCGTGATCTCCTCGGGAGGTATAAGTAGAGGGAAGCAATATACTCGATACCTCATCCAGAAACGCACCCTCTCGAAACCTGGCGAGCAAGCTACACCGCGATGCAGAGCGCCTCTCTTGCAGAGTCTGCCACTTGAGTTTATTAAACATCTCCGTAACGCTATCACGGTTACCAAATAACCCTGTGACGAAACGCGCCGCTCTTCTTTGGATCTTCTCTATCTCCTCCGTCAACCCGATCTGGTACGGATCCCACACTGATGAGCAATACTCAAGTATAGGTCGAACGAGTGTTTTGTAAGCCACCTCCTTTGTTGATGGACTACATTTTCTAAGCACTCTCCCAATGAATCTCAACCTGGTACCCGCCTTACCAACAATTAATTTTATATGATCATTCCACTTCAAATCGTTCCGCACGCATACTCCCAGATATTTTACAGAAGTAACTGCTACCAGTGTTTGTTCCGCTATCATATAATCATACAATAAAGGATCCTTCTTTCTATGAATTCGCAATACATTACATTTGTCTATGTTAAGGGACAGTTGCCACTCCCTGCACCAAGTGCCTATCCGCTGCAGATCTTCCTGCATTTCGCTACAATTTTCTAATGCTGCAACTTCTCTGTATACTACAGCATCATCCGCGAAAAGCCGCATGGAACTTCCGACACTATCTACTAGGTCATTTATATATATTGAGAAAAGCAATGGTCCCATAACACATCCCTGTGGCACGCCAGAGGTTACCTTAACGTCTGTAGACGTCTCTCCATTGATAACAACATGCTGTGTTCTGTTTGCTAAAAAATCTTCAATCCAGCCACACAGCTGGTGTGATATTCCGTAGGCTCTTACTTTGTTTATCAGGCGACAGTGCGGAACTGTATCGAACGCCTTCCGGAAGTCAAGAGAAATAGCATCTACCTGGGAGCCTGTATCTAATATTTTCTGGGTCTCATGAACAAATAACGCGAGTTGGGTCTCACACGATCGCTGTTTCCGGAATCCATGTTGATTCCTACATAGTAGATTCTGGGTTTCCAAACACGACATGATACTCGAGCAAAAAACATGTTCTAAAATTCTACAACAGATCGACGTCAGAGATATAGGTCTATAGTTTCGCGCATCTGCTCGACGACCCTTCTTGAAGACTGTCCATTGTGGATTCCGACGGACTTGCGCCATTCCAGCAGAACAATGCGTGACCCCACATGTCAGAATTGTTAGAGAGTAGCTCCAGGAACACTCTTATGAGTTTAAACACTTCCTCTGGCCAGTAAACTTCCCAGGTATGAACATTATTGAGCATATCTAGAACGCATTGCAACATGCTGTTCAGAAGAGATCCCCACTCCCTCGTACTCGTTATGGACAGCCCAGCAGGATTCAAGGTGTCAATTCCCTACAGCACCACTTCAGACATTAGTCGATTCCATGCCATGTCATGTTGCGGTTCTTCTGCGTGCTCGCGGAGGCCCTGCACCGCATTAGGGAGGTGCATCAGTTTCTTTGGCTCTTCAGTTTATAATTGTGTTTGTTTTTTCTGATGAAGGCACCCATTGTTGGTGTCAAAACTAGGTCAACTTGAATCTTAATTCACAAAATAACCATTATTGGTGTTCTAGAAAGCCAAACGTAATATAAGAGGAATCACTCCATGAGCAAATAGATGGAGTGTGGTGCACTATTGGCGGTGGAGAGTAACAGGCCCATTTTGTTTTACCAGCAAACATTTTCAGCCTTTTTTTCGACTGGGAGAGAAAGTGCTTTCGCGACCTTTCAGCAGCACTCTGTGGTGGCACACCCAACCGACCACTCATTACAGGAAATTACATGTTTGAGGATAGGGCTTACCAGTAGCAACATAGGCCTCCTCGCTCTCTCGATTAAACCACTGTGATATTCATACCTGTGGGCGCTGAAAGAGAAGGTGTACAAATGGAATCCACACACTTTAGATGAACTGAAAACTAATATTTGTGAAGAAACTGCTGCCATTTCTCAGAGAAAACTGCAGAGAGTAATCTCCAATTTCCTATGCAGGTGACAGAAATGACTGAACAAGCGAAGGGAGGCAGTTCCAGCATTAGTTTATATCGATTTTTTTGCACGCCATTTAACCTGACTGTTAAAACGGCTCAAGATAACCAGTTTCTAAAGTAAGTTTTTTATTCCTAATATTTTCTATAATAAACGTAGAAATCGAACAAAGACTGAAAAAATTTTAGTCTCTTCGTTTCAAGATACATTGAATTAAAATATTAAAGTTAAACAGGCAAACATAAGAAAACTTAGTTTGTCCACCGTTCGCTACTTTTCTCGACATGTGGTAAGAGGCTGAATATTACAAATCATTAATATTCTCCTATTGATTCTAAGGTTTTGAGGTTCTTCTCAAAAGTCATGTTGTACTTGGGAATCATACAACTATTTGGGTATTATGAATAGTCATTGCTAAAGGGTGAAAACTAAGATTTAATAATGTTTTTCGCGGTAATTTGTCCGTTTTCAAGGGCTGCAAGCAGATAAAGGCAAATTATGTAGGCACACGCAGCAATCATCTACATGCTATTTTCACTCTATATTATGAATTAATCGTTGTTAAGTTTTTTCTCTTTGCCGGCCGCGGTGGTCTCGCGGTTCTAGGCGCGCAGTCCGGAACCGCGCGACTGCTACGGTCGCAGGTTCGAATCCTGCCTCGGGCATGGATGTGTGTGATGTCCTTAGGTTAGTTAGGTTCAAGTAGTTCTAAGTTCTAGGGGACTGATGACCACAGCTGTTAAGTCCCATAGTGCTCAGAGCCATTTTTTTTCTCTTTTATTATTTCATAGAAATGGCAGACAAATCTTTAACCTTTTAAAGCAAATGGAGCATTGTACTTCATTGTTACATAACTTCAGAAAAATATTTCCAGACTAGGGTTGGTGCCATTCAGCACTACAGCGGATGTCCAGCAACGAGAGGGAGAAAGTACCGTATAAAGCAGCTGCAGCCACGTCGTGCATACTGCACGTACACACGTGTCTTAAGCCACAACTCATGGCCACAGCGACATTATTGCTCACCAACGATGTAATTAAACCATGAGTATGCTGCCCGTTTGCTGGCCGGAGTGGCCGAGCGGTTATAGGCGCTTCAGTCTGGGACCGCGCGACCGCTACGGTCGTAGGTTCGAATCCTGCCTCGGGCATGGATGTGTGTGATGTCCTTAGGTTAGTTAGGTTTAAGTAGTTCTAAGTTCTAGGGGACTGATGACCTCAGATGTTAAGTCCCATAGTGGTCAGAGCCATTTGAACCATTTTTGCTGCCCGTTTCTGTCTTTTCACATTAGATAATTCAAACAAAATCAAATTTTACGAACAAAAGTTATTCCTTTTTAAAAAAAGAAAAAAAAGAAAAAGGTTCACTTAAAAGCAAAAAAAATTTTTGCACTGCTGCTACGCTTAATTGAAATGTCGGTTTTTTACTCGGTTATTAGTATAATATAAATGGCACTTGTTATAACAGAGGCCAAACAAATACCGAAAAGTATCGGTTATTTAGAATTAAAATACCGCTGTCGATTTTAACCGGTCGGTTATTCCCATCCCTGTCTCGCCGGCGGGCCGCACGTCGCAAAAGCAACGATTGATCACCGTGTATATTCTATAAATTATCACGTTTTGCAATATAGCTGCAACAGACTACGACTCTCTATGATGAAAATACACACTAAATATTTGCGACTAATATTAAGTGGTTTTACTAACGGAAGCGTCATTTTATGTGCAAGGATCCGACCTAGGACACTGAAAACAAGAGAGTGACAGAAGGGAATGTGACATATTACTATATACAAACATATCCTTCAGTGGCACACGGAACGATACGACGAAAAAAAAAAAAAAGAAATTGTCTACTGTGAGGCTGAATTTACAGTTGTGACACCAGCATTCTTTCTGGCAAACACACAAAAACCAAAAATAGTGCGGAGAGCACTGTGGAACGTTAGTCTCACGAGAGATTACGAGGCCACACGCGGAGGTACCTGCCAGGTTTCATGAAGAAATGACGGCGTAATAAAAAGTTAGGTGTTATTACGTGCGCAAATAATTCGCTGGCTGCGAATTTTGCGCGCTGGGTGTGACGCACAGGAGGCTGAAATGAGCTCTGACCATCACGGCGTCGTCCGTGTGACGCAGCGAGCGTGTCCGGCGCAAGCGCAGCGTCCATTTCCCCTGCCGGCGGCCACCGCTAAAAATTAGCGCGACTTGACACGCAGCGCGAGGCGCACGCTCTTTATATTGCCGGAGAGCGGAATGTGGTTTTGTACAGCGCACACCTGTCTGCTGTATCGACTGGTTAACACTTTGAAGTTGATAAAAACACCGTTTCTCACGTCACCACTGACATGTTTCCACAGCAGCGACTGTTCGACCAAAATCTCTCAGTAAGACGATTGTTTACTTAAACGAGCAAGAGATATGTAACCAGATACAGTGCTGAAAGGAGACCATGAACTGACCTGCTTAAGGTCAACTTGACACGCGGAAGACCCTAAGAATGTGATAATTGTGGCTTTGGTATAGGCCTATTGCGGTGAGCGGATTATCGTAAACTACGCGTGTTGCTCTTGCCAAGTGTATATACTGTTCCATTTCACGGTGTTTTAATATTTTAACAGAAACTGCAAATTTGCAATTCCATAACGAGTAAGGGAAGTACACTCATATTCAGAAGAAACACCACCTTGAACGACTACAAATCGGACGTTCGTAGCATGTAATGATAATTAAATCAAGACCCTAAACTGTCGACAGGCGTTGATATACATCAACGGGGACAATTGAAAATGTGTGCCCCAACCGGGCCTCCAACCCGGGATCTCCTGCTTACATGGCAGACGCTCTACCCATGTGAGACATCGAGGGCACAGAGGACAGTGCGACTGCAGGAATTTATCCCTTGCCCGCTCCCCGTGAGACCCACATTCGCAATTTAATGTCAGCACACTACATTCGTATTGCCCCTGCCTACTACACTAATTACTCGCGGTAGACAATCTTACATGTCTGAAAGAACAGATACCATCTTCATATAGTTAAGCCTAACCGGCCATTGACCTTCTTCTTCTGTGTGGATGCACACGCATTGCCGGAAGTCCTACGGTACTGGGCAAGATTGTCTGCCGCGAGTAATGAGTGTAGTGGGCAGGGGCACTACGAATGTAGTGTGTGTACATTATGTTGGGAATGTGGGTCTCACGGGGAGCGTGCAAGGGATAAATCCCTGCATTCGCACTATCATCTGTGCCCTCGATGGCTCAGATGGATAGAGCGTCTGCCATGTACGCGGGAGATCCCGGGTTCGAGTCCCGGTCGGGGCACACATTTTCAACTGTCCCCGTTGATGTATATCAACGCCTGTCGACAGCTTAGGGTGTTGATTTAATTATCATTCATTCTAGAGAGCTGCATGGTCACTGATGGTATCTGTTCTTTCGGACATGTCCGAAAGAATAGATAGCATCTTCATATATTCAATGCATGTGTCCTGCTGCCTAGAAGGCACAGGGTCCGCCGTGGGCCCTGATAACTTGTTCCATGCGTGACGGCATCGACACGTAGGGCCCTGATAACTTGTTCCATGCGTGACGGCATCGACACGTATAAGGCGGGAATGGCGTCCTGTGGTATAGCCATCCATGCTGCATTCACCTGGTTCTAAAGTTCATCTGTGGTGGTTGGGTCGCAGCGCTGCACCCGTCGTTTCACCATACCTCACACAATTTCGATTAGCGATAGGTCCGGTATCTGGAGGGCCAGGGAGAAAGGCGGACTTCCTGTGACACCAAGAAGGCACGTGTTTGTGCAGAAAACATGTGGTCATGAATTGTCTTGCTGAAAAATGACATCTGGGGTGTTGTGCAGAAAGGGTACGGTTACGGGTCGCACGATGTCACTCACGGACTATCTGTCGTTGTACCCAATAGCACTCCAAACCAAAAGGCCTTGAGTTGGAGCTGTATGTCTTTTGCGAATGCAGTAACTGTCGTGCCGCCGCTCCGCCCCCCCCCCCTTCCACGTCTGCGGGGAAACTAAAATTTGGCCATCTTTTTTAAATAAACAGATCCAAGATTCGTTGGAAAACACTATCTGACGCCATTCCTGCCCCAGTGACGTCGCCCCATTCACTACCGCCGTCTGACATGTTTTTGCATATTCGTCAGATACAGGCGGGTAAGTGGACGACGCGCATGTAATCCATGCCGTAATAAACGGCGACGCACTGTCACCCCCGATAGTATACGATGTCTTACACTGTTCCGCTGTTGCACCAGAGCTGAGAAGGACGCAGATCTGTCCTGCAGTGGCATTCGGATGAGGAGTCGATCTTTTTTGGGGGTGGTCTGGGTGGTGCGACCTGACCCATCTGGTCGTTTTCTAAGGCAGTCCGTGAACCGTTCGGCACACTCCCATGGCACTGCCGAAACACTTCGTTCCACATAAACAGCAATTTCCCGGATGGATGCATCACATTCTCTCACGCCAATAACGCGCCTTTCTTTAAATTCACTGATCTGATGGTACGGTTCGCGTATACGTCTGCGAGCCATCCTGCACGTCTGCTCGTCACACTGATCCATTACTTTCGGTTTATAGCCAGGGGCGGGCAAACGTTGCACGCGGCTCATGAGCACACAACGCTGCACGTGTGCTGCTCGCGTGCAATCGTCGAACGGAGCAGTGGCGACAGCCGGCAGGTTGCCGCAGTGTAGTTCCAGGCTAAGCTGCGGACGTTGAAGCGAAGCGACCACTACGTAGTGAATTTCAATAACCGGAAAATGCAGAGTGAATCAAGGAAACGGAGAATTGGAGATTTGCTATCTTTTAAAAAGGAATGGGAGAATCATTTTTTCTCTGTGCAGAAACGTGAAAATTGGAAATGTCTAATATGTGACAGTATTCTCGCTGGTCAGCGGAAGTTTAATATTGAACGCCATTATAATAAATTTCAGTATGTTGCCGTTCTTAGTGCAATAAAAGAGGAATTTCTCAAGCGATTTGGGGATATATCTTACTTATCCCAAGGTTTTGAATAGTTCTCGAGACAATCTGCTGTTTCTGTACATGATATTCATCCCAGTTTGCAAATGGAATTAATAGGTCTACAGCGTAATTCTCGTCTGAGAGACAGGTTCCTTTTGGCAAGACGTGTGATAGATTTTTATCACGACTTTCCACAGCAAGTTTCCTCGTCTCCATCGTGAAGCCGCGAAGATAATGTCAATGTTTGGCTCGACATACGTTTGTGAGAGATTTTTTTCTGTTATGAAAATTAATAAGTCTCGGTTAAGAGCAAACATCAGTAATGAAAATTTGCGTAACTGTTAGCGTTTGTCTGTATGTAGAAATTTTGTTCCAGACATTAAACGTATTGTAAACTCCACCTGTGATAATTAAATAAAACGTATCGTAGGTAATAGGTACTCTTTTAAACGATGATTACTTTCAAGCACTCCTACTAACCTTATTCCTTCATTCAATAAAGCACGCCAGGAAACAAAACGCATTACAGAGGAAGAAGCGGAGAGACGGTATGGTGGGGAGGGGAGAGAAGCGGGTGGCCAGCTTGCCCCTGTGTGCACGCAGAACACCTGTTAACTGCACACGTGCATGTGCACGCACACGTGCAGAATTCCTGCCCGCCCCTGGTTTATAGCGATGAGAGCCTCAGACACATTTTACCGACAGGTGGTGCTGCGCCGAGACATCGGTGTTGACCTTGAACCCGCGCGCAGACATGGTTCAAATACTTGTCGTTACTGCAGACCATATTAACGTATCTGTCCTTTGAATGTGAACATTCTACGTGTAGTCATTCAAGGTGTTCAACAACTTCTTCTGCGGGGAATATAATACTGTAAGAAATGCGTCTGTTAACATATACTGTTTCAAGAAAATATCAAGGTTTTTGCCAAATAATACTTCGTTTATGACCTTTGTGGCTCTGCTGCCTATTATTGTTATACGTTATTGTTAATCCTACAACCAGTTCTTCTAGGGTCTCTAGGTTCGTTAACCTTCTAACATCGATTGCACACAAATGCGTTGTTTTACACTGAACTCGATGGGTGGTCGAACACATACACACACTATCCGATCAAAAGTATCCGGACACCGGTTAGAGGACATTAAAAAAGGGTTTGACGGTTTCAATCTTCTAGGAACAGTTTCAGGGAGGTGCCAGAATGGCTGTAAGCTGAAGGCAGGCCATTCGTCCTCGAGAACCTAACCGGAGTTAGAGCCATAATGGACGCTGCAATCTGAAGCAAAGTCGGCGTTCTCATTCCTCCCAAAAGTGTTCCTTTGGGTTCATGTCGGGATTCTGGACAAGCAAGTTCATTTCAGGAATGCTATTGTCTACAAATAACTGCTTCAACGATGCTGCCTTATGGCAGGGTACATTCCCATGCTGATATCATCGTCTTCGAACTGTTCCTGAAATCTAAGCATTACTCAGCGCTGTGAAATGTGATCTAATACTTCCACATTTGGCGTTATCTCAAGCGCGATAAAGGAAACGCAAGCTAAACATGAAAAGCAGCAAAATACCGAAACACTGCCTCCTCCGTATTTCACTGTTGACACTACACTTGATGGCAGGTAACGTTCTCCAGACATTCACCACACCCAAACCCTTCGTTCGGACTGCCATAGAGTATAGGGTGATTCATTTCTGCAAGTCACTCCTTTCCGTCATCCACTATCTAGTGGCGTTGTTCTTTTACACCAACTCAAGGGTCGCTCAGCTTGGCTCCAGAAATTGTTGGCTGATGAGGAGCTACCCGAGCATTGTATCCCGTACTCTGTAACTCTCTACGCACTCTGCATTGTGTTGGTTGGGCTGCTGCTAGCACTACGGAGTTGACGAGTTATTCCTTCACCTGACTTCATACGATCTTTAACAATGTACCATCCGCAATTCTCGACGACCCTGTGCGTTAGTACATGAGATATGCCTGGCCTTGGTTCAGTAGCAGTTGTTCCTTCCCGTTTCCACTTCAGAATCCCATTATCAACAATCAACTTGGGCAGCTTTAAAAGGGTTGAAATGCCCCTTACAAAGTATGCCCCAGGTGACACCCAGTGAGTAGTTCACGTTTGAGGTCACTCGGCTCTTCTTCCCTTGGAAATGCAGACGGGACATAAAAAGTCTCTCGTAATGTCTGCCACCGCGTGGTTTGCGTAAGAATACAGTCGATGCGCGAGAACACGGAGGAAGCTGATATCCAAGCTACAGATTCGTTTAGAGATTTAAATCTACTACAGAGGTTCTACATTTACATACTCGTGCGTACTCCTTAAGCCACCGTCCGGTGTTCCACTCGCAGATAGGGCAAGGGAAAAACGATTACCTGTATGCCACCATACGAGCCTAACTTCTAGTATATTATCTTCGTGATCCCTTCGTGAAACGCATGTTGGCTGCTGTAGACTCATTCTGCAGGCTACTTCAAATGCCAGTTCTCTAAATTTCTCAGTCGAGTTCACTGACTAGAGCGTCGCCCTCGCTCCAGGGATCCCCATTTGAGTTACCGAAGCATCTCGGTAACACTTGCGTGTTTTTCGAACCTACTGCTAACAAAATTAATAAGCTGCTCCTGAATTGCAGCGTGGTGTTCCTTTAGTCTGACATGGTGCGGATCCCAAACACTGGAGCAGTACTCAAGAATAGGTCGCGCTTTACACATGAACCACGTTTTGCTAAAATTCTACCAACAAACCGAAGTCGATGATTCGCCTTCCCTACCACTCTTGCTAGTTCCATTCCATATCCGCTTCGCTGTGGCACGCTCCGATATTTAAACAACGTGACTGTGTCCAGCAGGACACTATTAATGCTGTATCTGAACATTTCTAAAACCGTGCAGATTCGTGGACGTATGCTTTTCGGCCTCTAGGAAACTTGTTATTCTCGATGCTTCAGCAAACTGACGTTATGGATATTGGTCTGTAATTTTTTAGGGTCCGTTCTTATACCCTTCTTATATACAGGATTTCGGCTTTCGTTTTGCTGTCTTCAACTGCCATACCAGACTGGCCACGACTGACACCTGCTCTTGTTTTTCCAATGGCTTGGAACTTTGCGTTGGACAAGATATTCGTAATAAATGCAAGCTAAGTAAAGAGTCAATGTTGTAGAATACTCTTTGTAAAACCAAACTGAGATTCCATCCGGACCTGGTGTCTTGTTTCTTAACAACTCTTTCAGTTGTTTCTTTACACTCTTTTTTTTTTTTGGTCATCAGTCTACTGACTGGTTTGATGCGGCCCGCCACGAATTCCTTTCCTGTGCTAACCTCGTCATCTCAGACACTATGGATGCTTATTACTGTGCCGTTCATAGGAGACTCCGCGTGATGAGCAAACGGCGGTATATTTGTACGCTTCTCCTGCATGAACGATTTCTTAAACGTGGAAGTTAAAACTTCGGCTTTCGTTTTGCTGTCTTCAACTGCCATACAAGACTGGCCAACGACTGACTGTACGCAAGCCTTAGACCTGCGTAGTGATTTTACATGGGGCCGGAATTTTCTTGGGTTCTCGGCGGGATCTTTTCCTAAGGTCTGATGGTAGTAGTTGTTGCAAGCTTCACGCATAGATCTTTTCACAGATGCACGAGTCTTTACAAACTTCTGCTTGTCATCATTTTTCTTTTGAACCGAGAGTCAACAGCCTGTGCTTCCTCAGCATTTTCTGAATTTCGTTGTTCAGCCACGCTCGGTCTTTTTCATCCTTAATCCGCACACTGAGCACGTACCTGTCCAGCGCGCGATTTAAAATCTGTTTAAAGTTTGTGCGTAATAATTGGTGAAGGGCGCAACCAACCACATACTTTAAAATGTTTTTTTTTAATTATTGCCGGTTTCGGGTTGTCATGTCCATCGTCAGATGGCTGATGTTTTTTGCTACATTGGTGTTTCGATCAATAGCATTGCATTTGCTCCACAATACGTTCCAGTATATGGCGATTTGTTCTGATGTGGTCCACATGGTTTTCTAGCTCGATGTACGTGGTATGTCCTTCAATTGCACCACAGCACACATGCTGTAAATAAATTAATGTGGCACACTTCATAATATTCTTAAAATGCGTGTTGAGCATATCACATATGTTATAGACTTAATATTATTATTATTTTTTTTTTTAACTTGGGCATAGTAGTCCGAAAGCGGTTACGGCACGAAAATAAAACTTTTAACAAGTATTTGCTGCTGGTTGTGTCATTCATAAACTAACATTAAACAGTCGCTGAGGTCACAAGATTCAACATGGGCAAAATAACATTTGCCCATAATTCCTCTGTGTCCATCATATTAGAACTGCATGGCTGCAACTGTTTATCTGCTCTTTCTAACAGAAAGTCTCGTAGCGTTCCTGACGGATTTATTTAACTTTCATAACCATAGTCGCTATGATGGCATCATTATCACTAGTCCTCGTCTCTACACTGACGCCATCGATAAGGTCTGGCCTGTTTGTAACTACATCGTCTGTTCCTATTGCGTGTGGTTGACGTTAGATCTATGTTACTAAATGGACAGCCCGGGACACAGTCCCAGTTGCAGGCTGCGTATCTAACGACTTCCAGGGCTAAAGAAAAGTTGATTTTCAGTATTTTATACAGTTATTGACCTATTTAAAAACTCAAGATGCTGCCATAATCTACTCATTATAGATATTATCTTACAGTTAAAGCCGGCCGGAGTGGCCGAGCGGTTCTAGGCGCTACAGTCCGGAACCGCGCGAGCGCTACGATCGCAGGTTCGATTCCTGCCTCTGGCATGGATGTGTGTGATGTCCTTAGGTTAGCTTTAAGTAGTTCTTAGTTCTAGGGGACTGATGACCTCAGAAGTTAAGTCCCTTAGTGCTCAGAGCCATTTGAACCATTTTTTACAGTTAAAAACTGTACATATTTTGTGAGGCAGCATAACTCATTGCGCGCAGATTACGCAAATAATATTCATGCAGTATTCGAGCAACAGAGCACCTAGTAACTTACACCAGACATTACACATAATTTCCGACTTTTCCGAAACTTTCTCTCGCTTACATGCTTAACGTCAAATATTTGATACATTAGCTCATTTGTAATGTAATACGACGTTTGAAGCCGTTTCATACACAGGAGCTCAGTTTTCTAAGAAATTGGGTTTGCAACGTTTACTGGTATCATCAGAAGCGGAGAACATTTGCGTTGTAGAAAGGGTTTCTGGGAACTTGCACTGCGGAAGTGAGTGGTTTTCATTCGCCACATTGTGGTACGCGCGATTTAATGTGCGTAGCGGCAACCCACCCTGCAGGGCATGGCTGTTTGGTGATGCGGTACGGTTGTCTCCAGATGACGCGACCTGGATTTTCTAGACAGGCACAGACACACAAAGTGTTTCTCTCTCGCTCTCCCTCTCTCTCCACGCCTGTCGCTATATAAGATCTTCGCAATCCGTTTCTCGGAACTGGAGAAGTCTCTTTCGCCTAGTTCGTGCTCAGAATCATGTCGGCATATAAAGGTGGCGGTGGCGGAGGAAGAGGCGACGCGACACGGCGTGGCACGGGCCGGCGTATAACAAACTCCCGTGAGGGGAGCCAAGGTTGCAACCGATATTTCCAAAGGCGAAGTTGGCGCGCCCTTTCATCAAAGTTGTCGGCGCCGGCTCCGGCAGAAGCCGTAACGTTGCGCCTGCTGCTGGCTGCTGGCTGCCGGCTGCAAGTTGGCCCGGGGGTCTCCAGACGCGCCGTGCACGCTGGCGAGAACAGAGGCGGGGGCTGGGTGCGCCTTATAAGCTCGGCACGAGGCGGCGCAGCGGTCGACGCGAGGGACTCGCATCCAGCAAGAGGCGAGTTCATGTTCTCAGATCGACTTTCAGTCGGCCACGTTTAGGGTCCCCTTACGCCTCGTGATAGCGACTAGGGCTGGACAAACGATAGTCGCAATCGAACGGCTTGGAAATTTTCCGATACGCAGCAGCGTTCCATACAGTATCGACTTGCTCGAACAATGACGTGACGTTTGACCAGCGCGGCGCGAGTGCAAGGGACATGCAACAAACTACGAACTAGCCACAAAAATAAGCTATGGCTCCGATTAAAATCTGATAATTTTGTGAAACATTGGAGGAAATACGCTACTGGCCATTAAAATTGCTACACCAAGAAAAAATGCAGATGATAAACGGGTATTCATTGGACAAATATACTAGAACTGGCATGTGATTACATTTTCACGCAATCTGGGTGCATAGATCCTGAGAAATCAGTACCCAGAACAACCACCTCTGGCAGTAATAACGGCCTTGATACGCCTGGGCATTGAGTCAAACAGAGCTTGGATGACGTGTACAGGTACAGCTGTCCATGCAGCTTCAACACGATACCACAGTTCATCAAGAGTAGTGACTGGCGTATTGTGACGAGCCAGTTGCTCGGCCACCATTGACCAGATGTTTTCAATTGGTGAGAGATCTGGAGAATGTGCTGGCCAGGCAGCAGTCGAACATTTTCTGTATCCAGAAAGGCCCGTACAGGACCTGCAACATGCGGTCATGCATTATCCTGCTGAAATGTAGTGTTTCGCAGGGATCGAATGAAGGGTAGAGCCACGGGTCGTAACACATCTGAAATGTAACTTCCACTGTTCAAAGTGCCGTCAATGCGAACAAGAGGTGACCGAGACGTGTAACCAATGGCAACCCATACCATCACGCCGGGTGGCACGCCAGTATGGCGATGACGAATACACGCTTCCAATGTGTGTTCACCGCGATGTCGCCAAACACGGATGCGACCATCACGATGCTGTAAACAGAACCTGGAATCATCCGAAAAAATGACGTTTTGCCATTCGTGCACCCAGGTTCGTCGTTGAGTACAGCATCGCAGGCGCTCCTGTCTGTGATGCAGCGTCAATGGTAACTGCAGCCATGGTCTCCGAGCTGGTAGTCCATGCTCGACCATCGCGAGCAGCAATGTCGCGATACGATAATCCGCAATCGCGATAGGCTACAATCCGACCTTTATCAAAGTCTGAAACGTGATGGTACGCATTTCTCCTCCTTACAAGAAGCACCACAACAACGTTTCACCAGGTATTATTCAGCAACCGGATACTGGTTTCAATATAGGATTAAACAGCCAACCAGTTGCACATGAACGGTTGGTACATTGACCTAGGTTTCGGCACCTACTAGGGGTCTCTTCATCAAAATAATGTTGCTAAGTCGTAGAATTACACTGCTAGAAAGCAACAGACAGAGTTTGGAGCAGCTATGCTGCTGTCAAAAGTAAAATATAACGTTCTAGCGTTTGCCACGTGTGCCCAGCTGGGAAGAACATCAAAGTCTGATTCTGATGTTGTTCCCAGCTGGGCACACGTGGTAAAGGCTCCAAATTCAGACCATTGCTTTTTAGCAATGCAATTTTACGATTTAGCAACATTTATTCTGATGATGACACCCCTAGCACGCGTCGAAACCTAGGTCAGTGTACCTACCGTTTATATGAAGCCGGATGGCTGTTTAATCCTATGTCGAAACATTTTAATCACTTTGAAAACATGACGCAAATATTCACATGAAACAATCAAGACAGGTAATTAATAATTAAATGCCAAATAAACGAAATAGGTCGTAATAAAGTACTAATTATTATCACTAGAATGAATGACAGAACCATCAGACGTCAATAGATCGCGGGACGAAGGAAACCTTCAGAACTGGATAGAATCCTGATTTCAATAATTTAGTTTTTTTTTTTTTTTTTAGATGTCCTTGTTACGCTTGTCCTTCAGCCTAAGAAGTATTTCAGACAGTGTTGCACAATTCTTTTTATTATTAAAATCAACAATGCATTAAAAACGCTAAGACAGATCGTTGCGACGGCACCAGCAAAAGACACTAGATCGCGGGCCGATCAAAAGATCAAACAGAACCCGAGATTTCCTGACGTGACGCAAACTGTTCGAATACTTTGAGGTGAGTTCAGACGTAGCCCTAGTAGCCACTGTAACTATTCTTAGTACAGCCGACATATCCAAGGCCCAATTCACACAGAAATGGCGTGGCACGGACGCCTGGCGTCGGGGAGTGAGGGATGTGGTACCGACGGGACGTGAGCAATTCACACTGAACGGCGGTGTCAGAGAGACGCTGGACAGTATTGCACTGGATCTTCCGTAACTCGTAAATGTTGAGCAGTAAAGAAGATACTGAGTATATTCGTTATGGCTTAAAAAAGGGAAGAAATATGGCACATTTGTTGGAACGAAAGAACTGAATATGTATCTCGAACATTTCCATCCGTTTAACAGAAAGTCTCACAAGTGCTTCTATACTGCTTTAGACAAAAAGGAGGACAGCATTCAGAGAAAATACATAAATTTTGACAACATAGTCCACAGAGAGCAGTGACCTGATTGTATCTTTAAAAATGGACAGTCGAGATAGCAATAACTTTTCTTTATTAACCGGTTTCGGCGTATCTACCAGCCATCTTCAGAATTTTTTGGCCCCCTATGGCTGGTGTTGGCAGCTCCTCGGATTTTTTGTAATACCACGATCGCCATCTGAAGATGGCTTGTAGATACGCCGAAACCACTTAATAAAGAAATATTATTGCGATTGAATAAAAATTCAGGGAAAAGCAACCTAACTGGAATGAATTGGACGTAATTCCAGTTTTTCATAAGATTTTCATTTGAACGTAAGCATAAATGCACTCTGCGACAAAAAGATAAAAAAACTAAAAAACGCACTATCAAGAAGTTATCGGCACGGGACACAAATCGGTAGGTGTGATGTATGTGAACAGAGAAATAAGTTATTACAATTCCAGAAATTTTGGATCACTTATTTAAGAGATGTTGGATGTCCTCTTAAGGCATATCGTGCCAAATCCTGTCCAGTTAGCGTGTTAGGTCGCTAGAATCCCGCGCTGGTTGGAGGTCCCTGCCCATAATGCTCCAGATGTTCTCAACTGGGAGAGATTCGGCGACCTTGCTGTTAATTTTGGCAAGCACGAAGACAACCAGGAGAAACTCTCGCCGTCAACTGGCAGGCATCATCTTGTTGAAATGTAGGCCCACGAAGGCTTGCCATGAAGGGCGACAAAACTGGGCGTAGAATATTTTCGACGTACCGCCGTGTTTGAAGAGTACCGCGGATAACAATCAAACGGGTTCTGCTATGAAAAGAAATGGCACCCCTGACCATCACTCCTGGTTGTCGTGTCGTATGGCAGACGACAGTCAGGTTAGTATCCTACCTCTGTCTCCAGACAGGCCTTCACTGGTCACTGGAGATCGATTCGAAGCGCGACTGATCAGTGAAGGCAGTTATGCTACAGTCTGTGAAATTCCAGGGCGAAGAGGAGTCTGCAGACACCCCAGACAGCGGTGGCTTACCAACCTGACTGTCGCCCACCATACACCCCAACAACAGGAAGTCTGAGATTCCATTTGTTTTCATAGCAACACCCTATTGGTTGCCATCCGCAGCAACATTACAGCACAGTGGTACGCTGGCAATATTCTATGCCCCGCTTTGTTGCCCTTCATAGCAAGACATCCTGGGCTTACATTTCAACAAGATAGTGCCCGACCGCACACGGCGAGAGTTTCTACTCCTTGTTTTCGTGCTTGTCCAACCCTATCTTGGCCAGCAAGGTCCCTGGATCTCTCTTCAATTGAGCACGTTTGGAACATTATGTGCACAACTCTCCAACTTGCTCCGGATTTTACTATCTAGCGCCCCAACTGTAGGGTCGTACACTCGTCCCAATTGTAGGGACTTGCCACTCACCCCAACTGTAGGTTCATGCCACTCGCCCCAACTGTAGGGTCCTGCCACATGCCCCAACTGTAGGGTCCGGCCACTCGCCCCAATGTAGAGTTCTGCCACACACCCCAACTGTAGGGTCCAGCCACTCGCCCCCACTGTAGGGTTCTGCCACTCGCCCCAACTGTAGAGTCCTGCCACACGCCCCAACTATAGGGTCCGGCCACTCGCCCCAACTGTAGGATCATGCCACTCGCCCCAACTGTAGGGTCATGCCACACACCCCAACTGTAGGGTCCGGCCACTCGCCCCAACTATAGGGTTCTGACACTCGCCCCAACTGTAGGGTCCTGCCACATGCCCCAACTGTAGGGTCCGGCCACTCGCCCCAACTGTAGGGTTCTGCCACTCGCCCCAGCTGTAGGGTTCTGCCACTCACCCCAACTGTAGGGTCCTGCCACACGCCCCAACTGTAGCGTCCGGCCACTCGACACAACTGTAGGGTTCTGCCACTCGCCCCAACTGTAGGGTCGTGCCACACACCCCAACTGTAGGGTCCAGCCACTCGCCCCAACTGTAGGGTCATGCCACTCGCCCCCACTGTAGGGTCCAGCCAATCGCCCCAACTGTAGGGTCCTGCCACACGCCTCAACTGTAGGGTCCGGCCACTCACACCAACTATGCCACTCACCCTAACTGTAGGGTTCTACCACTCGCCCCAACTGTAGGGTCCTGCCACACGCCCCAACTGTAGGGTCATGCCACACGCCCCAACTGTAGGGTCCTGCCACACGCCCCAACTGTAGGGTCCGGTCACTCGTCCCAACTGTAGGGTCCGGCCACTTGCCCCAACTGTACTGTCCTGCCACACACCCCAACTGTAGGGTCCGGCCACTCGCCCCAACTGTAGGGTCGTGCCACATGCCCCAACTGTAGGGTCCTGCCACTCACCCCAACTGTAGGGTCCTGCCACACACCCCAACTGTAGGGTCTGGCCACTCGCCCCAACTGTAGGGTTCTGCAACTCGCCCCAACTGTAGGGTTCTGCAACTCGCCCCAACTGTAGGGTTCTGCAACTCGCCCCAACTGTAGGGTCGTGCCACTCACCCCAACTGTAGGGTCGTGCCACTCGCCCCAACTGTATGGTCGTGCCACTCGCCCCAACTGTATGGTCGTGCCACTCACTCCAACTGTACAGTCCTGCCACTCGCCCCAACTATAGGGTTCTGCCACGCGCCCCAACTGTAGGGTCCTGCCACTCGCCCCAACTGTAGGGTCCTGTCACTCGCTCCAACTGTAGGGTTCTGCCACTTGCCCCAACTGTAGGGTCTGGCCACTTGCCCCAACTGTAGGGTCCGGCCACTCGCCCCAACTGTAGGGTCATGCCACTCACCCCAACTGTAGGGTCCTGCCACTCGGCCCAACTGTAGGGTCATGCCACACGCCCCAACTGTAGGGTCATGCCACACGCCCCAACTGTAGGGTCCTGCCACACGCCCCAACTGTAGGGTCCTGCCACACGCCCCAACTGTAGGGTCCGGCCACTCGCCCCAACTGTAGGGTCCTGCTACTCGCCCCAACTATAGGGTCCTGCCACTCGCCCCAACTGTAGGGTCCTGCCACTCGCCCCAACTGTAGGGTCATGCCACTCACCTCAACTGTAGGATCGTGCCACTTGCCCCAACTGTAGGGTCGTGCCACTCGCCCCAACAGTAGGGTCTTAGAGTCCTTGATATGTAATCTGTTCAGGCAAGTTAACACACGTCACTGATAACTAACGGCCGCGATCCGGTGCCAACCTGAGCGGCTGGGTGGGGGGGGGGGGGGCGAGGCTAGCAGAAGTGGCGTTTATATACGCTTCTTCCAGGTGTCGCTCTTGGCGCGGCGCGGTTCAATTTGGCACATCATTGGCCGCCGTTTCCTCACCGCCTTCTCTGCTCTTGCGTTCCGTATCTTCGTTCCGGCGCTTGTAGTTACGCCAGAGCACCAACTAGACAGAATCTGAGGCGGTAGCCATCAGGACCACATCCAGCAATTGTCTGTTTAAAAAGGACACATATAAGGTGCCTGTGTATGTGCGGATAGTAAGGTCACATGACAGTCATTACTTTATCAATCGCTTGCAACTACTCATTATCGTTAAAAGAGATTATAAATATATGTAATCTACCTTTAACACATCAAACGACGATTAAGGTGAAGAAGATCACCGCTTCGCTCTGAATGCGTATAGGAACTGAAGGGTGGTACACTATTTGCTGCGAGTTATTTTGATGTTTCTCGAATGAACAACAGGGAGAAAATTCTCTGGTAATTTGCCATTACAGTCGTTCACCATTAAAAATATGATGGGTTCCTGGATTCTGCCAAAATTGCAATACAATTGGCGAGTTATTTTTGTCTGAATTATTAAACCTTTCTTATTTGAAGAAGCATCATCATTTATTAGTAACGGCTATGTTTCTCATGTCGACGGGTTTAATTTTGTTTCTTTCGTCAAAACACAATAATTCGGACAAAATCATCTTTCATTACCTATTGCGAAATAATTCTGAAACCGAGTCATATAAAACAAGCAACTGGCGACAAGAGAGGTCAATAGCTTACGGAAAACCTCAATGTTCCGGTTTGCAAAAACGTAAGTAAAGAAGCTTCATGTTTATTTGCGTACTAGCAAATTCTCTCCTCAATAACCGTCGAAGATTGAGAAAAATTACAGCTCTAGGTTGAAAAAATAAAAGAAAAACCATAGCTTCTGCTATACCTCTGTAGATAGGAAAGTTCTGTACGTTAACCAAATAGTAAAATACTCTCCTCTCTGCGTGCTAGCACTTGCCAAAATCTCGTATCGATATCGCGAAAGGTTTAGGATATATGAGGGATGCTATGAATATTTCATTCTCGCGGGCGGTCGTCGGAAGTGAACGTGGTGCACAAATTCCATTTTCTAGGGACTGGAGGGACAGACATCTCCTCTAAGTCTGAAGGAAAATAAAACACTTTAGCTAAATTTCATTGCCAGCAACGTGTGGTGTAGTATGCAACAAATGCAAAATGGCTGCAACTCCTGTTTTTCATTGCAGACTTTTCGAATTTCGCGCAGTGTCGTACTTAGATGTAAATATGACGTTAATTACGACCATCATCGAAATTCCGAAGAATTCACCATGAAGCTGACATATAAAGCTACCTGCAGTAGCATATCATCCCACGACACATAGTTCAGGTGGCAGACGCCATAAACATTGAGATGCATGACAAACTAGCTTTTGCTTATAACGGAGCGTAAATTACCCACACTATAGCCTCATCCAGGATTTCATAATGGGAGCACTTAGCGACTTGCTACAAACTTTAAACATAATTTCAAACTTTTTCTAAATTCTTCTTGCTTGCATGCTTTACGTCAAATATTTAACGCGGCAACTCATTTGAAATTTAATAAGACTCTTGAGGCTATTTTATATATGAGAGTTTGATTCTCTGAATTGTCGAGGTTGGGGGGTTTACTGATAACGTGGAAGGCCTTCAGATTGTTGTAGACGACAAATTCTGCTCAAATCTCGGCTGTCTGCGAGATGTATATTGAGTACACGTATACAGTAATTCTAATTTAAAATTTTACTATAAGCGCATAAATTTTACGTACATCTGCACACAGGATTTTGTGTGTCATCTTGCAAGTATGCCTTTGGCTTTCAACATCAGCGAAGAATTTGCAAACACAACCCAAGTGGGAAAAAGAACGCTGCATACACAACAAAAGATATATGGGGGGAAACGAAGAGAGAAGCACTTTAAAGCTGTTTTCCAGATTAAGCTGAAGACACTTTAAGAGCCTATGCGGCTTCGTCGGAGCACATCGAAGACCGAAGGCGGATGCTGTGAAACCGGAAGTCGCACGCGAAATATAAGCGAAGTAGCGAGACTCGAGTAATTTTATCTGCGGTGGACCCGGGCCAACCCAGTGAGCCAAGCACTTAATTACAGGAGTGGAGAAAATAAATCGCACCCAGGCGCGGCTTGCAGTTATCATTACTCATTTGTTGCGCAACTAGTTCCCCGCTCCGTACCTGCTGTCACATGGACCCATTCATACTGGATTTAGATCACTGCTGGCTGTGCTTTGTCGTTGAGCCACATCGAACTGTGAAATTCTTAAGATGTGAAAAGACAAATTAAAGTTTTCTCACGTGCAGAGAGAGAAAGAGAGAGAGAGGGGGAGGTAAGGGGTAAGGTAGGAAGCACGTTAACGATCGCAAACTGCTGCTCTCTGAACAAGGAATTTGTAAAATACCGTCCACATAGTGTTACAGGCAGATCAGTTTCAATGTAGATGAGTCGCGGTACACACAATTAAGTTCTGCACGCAAGAAATTGATATGTTGCCGTGAAAATATATTAAAAAAACTCAAGTCCCCCGGTTCAAACCAAGGTTTTCGCAAAGTATAGATTCTTTGTAAGGTCAAAATCGGTACTGATAATCACCAGTCAAAAATTCCCAACTGAAAACTCGTCTGACTCAAACCGAAACGAACAGCCATTGGCTACAGGAAAAAAGAAATCTGAAATGAGATGGATCTCAAACTACATGATTTAAAAAAAAAGAAAAAGGTGTGAGTGTAATATTCGTTAGGTTGATGTACGCTGCACATGTCGACGATCTCATCAACTTAACTCGCCCCCCCCCTCCCCCACACACACACACACAAACACACTAGGGACCGATGACCGTAGCAGTCTGGTCCCTTTAATCCCCCAAACCAACCAACCAACCAACCAACCAACAAACACACTAGGCGTTAATATCTTTTTTAAGTGACATTTTTTCTGATAAGCATAAAAATAACTCCAATGAACGAGTTCCGTCAAGGTTTTCAGATTTCCCTTGACTAGAGGACCAAACTGGATTTCCAAAAGGGAGAAATACCTCCACATAACGCGCTTTCCTGCAAATCGAAAGGTAACAACAATTTCACGCAGTCATTTGACACATAACCTTAGCGAGTGCAGTAGATCACAACAAATGATCCCCTTTTTTCTGAATCCCATAGAAAGCCCCAATTTTCCTCTGTCCTTCGCATCGGGCTTTTAGCCAAATCTTTAAATTTTATGACTCCATTAAAAAGCCTCAGAAACTGTAGACATTCAATCAGTCAGCATTGTGGCTAAAGACTGACTGCCTTTTGCGAAAAAGAATGGACTTTCATATTGTATCTGCCTTCACTTCTACTGCAAGCACTTCTCTTTTGGTTGCTGTCTTCCTGCAGAACTTCTTGCTAGTACTATTTTCCTTGAAGCCATCCAGAAATCTCTGATAAGTTATGTTGGGCCTGCTGTGTGGTCTGCGAGCACTTAAAACGACTCCCTGGTAATATTAAATTACGGGAAATTCAGTTTCCACTAAATTTCTACAGAAGTGGCCTCTGCGAGTCTCATGCAGAAATGCACTGAATGCCTGCCTCTCGCATCAGTGACAAAGAAATTCCGGTCGTACTGCAGCCTCTCCTCACGATGATTGGTAATGAACACTTTCCCTGAATTACGATCCAATCACGTAACTGACTGAAACGGAAGCAACTCCCTGAGGCCTAAGTTCAACAAACTGCCCCTGTGCAGCTGAAGTAGCACTCTATCTCGATCGTTATCTGGTCAATTGCTTCTGCATAAAAGTACTTTGGTTCCCCCCCTACTGTACTGTATCGATACCTATTATAAAAATGGAGGACGCGCGGAGTGGCCGCGCGGTTAGGGGCGCCATTCACTAATTGCACGGCCCCTTCCGCCGGCGGTTCCCTCGGGCATGGGCATGTGTATGTTGTTCTTAGCATAAGTTAGTTTATTTAGTGTGTAAGTCTAGGGACCGATGACCTCAGCAGTATGGTCCCTTAGGAATTCACACACATTTGAACATAAAAATGGATGTACGTACGTGCCTGTGTGCATATGTTCCACATCATCTCCTAAACTACTGGACCGATTTCACCCGATCTTAGTACACGCATCCCTTACTATCAAGAAACAATTCCTTAGGGGTAAGAATCATCTACCTCTCATAGTTCAGGAGATATGACGTCATAAACAGATGCGTGAAACACTGCCGCGTCGTGAATGAAGATAATTTATTACTTATTTGCATCACATTTCGCAGGCAGTATCCACAAATTCCGTGGAATGCACTTAACGCAAATTTATTATTGTACGACACATAGTTCAAGAGATGTGACGTCATCAACTGAAACGCCTGAAAAATGCCCGATCATGCATGACGTTTTGCCGGCCGCGGTGGTCTAGCGGTTCTGGCGCTGCAGTCCGGAACCGCGGGACTGCTACGGTCGCAGGTTCGAATCCTGCCTCGGGCATGGGTGTGTGTGTGATGTCCTTAGGTGTAGTTCTAAGTTCTAGGGGACTTATGACCTAAGATGTTGAGTCCCATAGTGCTCAGAGCCATGACGTTTTAATACATTTACTCTTCACTACTAAGACACTCCTCCAGTCGACTCAGTTATTGTTAAGATCTGACACCTGGCAGCGGTTTCGACAGCTTTCAACAGCGACGCGCAAACGACTGTAGGCGAAAACAGTAGATATGAAGAGGCGTTGCCATAAACCATTAACAAAATCGCGTTGTATTCACGCGAAGCAGATGCGTCTAGCGTACAGAAACTGTCCGGAATCATATCACACCGAGTCTACTGTACAATTTCGAAGATTTTTTGACGAATACTTGGAAACGAAATCTTTTCGATTTTACACTACAAACACAGTCCATTATTTTGTTTTTGTTTCTAACATAAAATTGGAAAAATTAATATCCGTGCAATGCCGGGTTTGTCAGATAGTAGGCACAATAATAAACATTCTATTATTTGTAATTACCTGACATTTTCAGACAGAGTGCAATGTCTAAGACAGTGCAAATGGAAATGCCGTGTGGCTAGGGCCTCCCGTCGGGTAGACCGTTCACCTGGTGCAAGTCTTTCGAGTTGACACCACTTCGGCGACTTGCGTGTCGATGGAGATGAAATTTTGATGATAAGGACAAAACAACACCCAGTCCCTGAGCGGAGAAAATCACCGACCCAAGCGGGAATCGAACTCGGGCCGTTAGATATGACATTCCGTTTCCCTGACCACTCAGCTACCAGGGGCGGACTAAATCAGTGTAAAAATCTTTCATAATAGGAGTTTTACTGCACAGATCGCTGTTGATACATATCCTGATTACTAGTTTCAGCAAAGTTATGTTGCCATCTTCAGCTCATCGGATAAGTGAATCATACAACCTCTACGTGTGACAGATTGCCGTCTGTCCATTCTGTCCATTGAAAACATGGAGGTAAACTCACAGAGAGAAGACACTTCCGTGCAGCACTAAGTACATTAAAATAAAGGGATAACTATATCAGCAAGGCAAGAAGGTGTCAAATTCGTCAGATAGAGCGCATCCACTGCTATCACACACACACACACATATGTGTGTGTGTTGTTTTGATAACTGCAATATGGAGCCGATGTATTTGACACGTCTGTGGCTTGCTGATACAGTTATGACTTTTATATTAATGTATTCCGTCTTCCATGGGATTGTCTTTCATGTCGTCAGTGGCCAGATGGCAATGCACCACACGTAGGGGGCTTTTAATACACGCATCCGATGATCTGAAGACGGCACTAGTACTCTGATTTTGTCCATTATAAATGGTTTTGCGAAAGCCTGTGGCTGTGAAAACAATAGGTTTGTTTATAAATAACTTTTCTGCTGCTAGTCACTATTTTCCTTTATTACTGTCATAGATGACGCGATTCTAGACATGATTCCCATTTTGAAGTGTGTTTCCTTTTTGTACTATGCCGTTTTTAAGTAATGTTTTCGATGTGTGAGGTGCTTTGTTTTGTTATTATCGATAAATACTTTGCACTGAAAGTTGTGTGTGATGTTTAACAAGGGTGAGACTCAGCCCAAATGGACGATAATGAAATTTAAGCCAACAAAACAAAGCAGAACCTCACACATCGAAAACATTACGTAAAAATGGCATAGTACAGAAAGAAATATGTGAATGGGACTATTGGAGATGGCAATATAAATTTCCTGAAACCAGTAACCAGGATATGTATCAACTGCGATGTGGGTATATCAGCTGCGATGTGGGTAATAAAACTTCTATTTTGGAAGTATTTTTACATTTCACTATCAGCCATCCTTTAAAGTGTGCTGTTTTTATTGGCCCTAAGCGCCAGAATTGGTTCAGCCCTTGTTCTACGACGGTAGACGAAACACTGTATTCCGGAGGCTGCTACTGCAGTTATAGCGTACGAGTACGAAGCCCAGCCGCAAGGAAGTAGTGCGTGGATGACACACGGCGTCGCCGCAAAGTATGTCAATCGCCCGCGAGTGCCCGGCGCCGCATCGCTGGAGATCCACGGTGTTTGCGCGCCCCAGCTGCCGCTCCATCCAGCATTCCCATCGAGCAGCCCGCAAGAGCGGCGACAGCAGCGCGGCTGGCCTAGTAAGGCCCAGTCTGGCCCTCCGCGGCCCGCTGGAGATGAGAAACTTGGGGCGGCCGCATCTCATCGGCGATATTAAAGCGCCCAGCGGACGGCCAAGTTGCGGCCGCGTTTGTTTTGTTCGGCCATGTGACCTGTCCTGCATCCCGAAGAGCTCGCGTCACCCAACTTGCGAGTTCAGAGGCGAACGCGTACGGTTTTATCTTCGGCGGGCGGAGGAAACTTCTTGCCATATTTCCCGGCGGCGACGCTTATTGTATTGCTATTATTGCCGTTTCGCAAGTTTTCAGTACTGCCAAGTTTTTCAGCACTGTAGGCCGAGTTCTTTACGTTTCTTACTTGGCTCTGGCTCTGAGCACTATGGGACTCAACAGCTTAGGTCATAAGTCCCCTAGAACTTAGAACTACTTAAACCTAACTAACCTAAGGACATCACACACACCCATGCCCGAGGCAGGATTCGAACCTGCGACCGTAGCAGTCCCGCGGTTCCGGACTGCAGCGCCAGAACCGCTAGACCACCGCGGCCGGCGTTTCTTACTTCTTATGAATTGCAGTAGTATGCTCGTAAACTTATACACCATCCATAATACGAATATGATACATTTTTTTATAAGGAGAAACGTTTTCACTTCTAACTATTCTTTTTTTTTTGTTTTGTTGTTTTCTGCTAAAAGATTTCCGTCTATAAGACATTTTTCAGACCAAAGGCTCCACGCGATGTCAAGAGCCAGTTCATGGAGCCACTACGTAACTGCAGGTTCTAGTCGCTACTACACCGCGGATCCGTTAACAGACTCTGAAGTCGTGGGCAGCTTTTGGTGTGAAGAAATAAGGGCGAAACTGGTTACCAGAATTAATTTAAAAAGTTGTTGCCGTTTATACTGCATTTCATTAAAACCCGACAATGCTTCGCAGTGGCTGAATACATATGGGAATTGGATGTATGTCCTAATCTCCTTCATCTTCCTCTCTGTTTATCCCTCTTCACCTCCACCCTCCCTTTATCCATCTCCTCCTCTTCCTCCCTATCTCTGTCCATCACCTTCCCCACACTCTCAGTACATTTCTTACGCCACACTCTATACATCTCCTCTTCCTGCATCTCTCTATCCATACCCTCCTTCCCCTTCTTTACATTCGTTTCCTCCCGACTTCTCTGTCCAAATACTCCTACCCGCTCCATCTGACCTTAGCTTTTGTTACTGCAAACGGAACCTTGATAGGGAATAGAAGCCAGAATGGATGGGTAATTCGATTGGAATCATTCGTGCACGGGGGTACAAGGGAGACCTTTCCAGCTGCTGCATCTGTGAGGATACTAGCTTTAATCACAGTAGGTCGCATGGTTTCAATCTACGAACAGGTAGGCCGGCCGGGGTGGACGAGCGGCTCTAGGCGCTACAGTCTGGAACCGTGCGACCGCTACGGTTGCAGGTTCGAATCCTGCCTCGGGCATGGATGTGTGTGATGTCCTTAGGTTAGTTAGGTTTAAGTAGTTCTAAGTTCTAGGGGACTGATGACCTCAGAAATTAAGTCGCATAGTGCTCAGAGCTATTTGAACCATTTTTTTTTTTTTTTTTTTTTACGAACAGGTAGGATTACAACGTTAGCTATAAACACAACTTTCATGTTTTCTGTTAAAAATAACTTCGAAAAGGAAAACAAAATCGCATCTTTTCACAACACAGCGTGATCTTTCTCGCAGCCGGTTTTAGCAGAAAGTATTTATTGGGCAACGTGTCTGTATGTCCAGCGATGTCATGGGTGTTTTACTGATGAATGGTGGCATTTGTTCCAACTAAATTTAGATGAGTGCTTACATCATATCCTGTTACCAAGAACTGATAAGCAATTCACTCTCGCAACACAGAAAATATTAACACCACCGCTAACACTCTAAAATATCGCCTTCAATTGTATTCCTTTTTGGAAAAATATCAATACTGAGAGAAGAATTTGATGATGTTGTGGAACCATGCAACAGCATAACTGTCACATTGAACGTCACATTCTTTCTTATCAAAACATGTGACAGCAGAACTGACAAACCGATCGTCACATTTCTTTCACTGAGATTTTCATGCAGAAATACTATTCAAATTTCCTTTTCCGTTGGATTTTCCAAAAATGTTCTGTCATACGAACCTTCTCCTGACAACTACGAACACAAAAAATGAACAGCTAAATCTGTCGAGCCATTCTCAGATGATTTTTCATACATTCTGCAACTGATTTTTATTTATGGCTCTGAGCACTATGGGACTTAACATCTGCGGTCATCAGTCCCCTAGAACTTAGAACTACTTAAACCTAACTAACCTAAGCACATCACTCACACATCCATGCCCGAGGCAGGATTCGAACCTGCGACCGTAGCGGTCACGCGGTTCGATACTGAAGCGCCTAGAACCGCACGGCCACATCGGCCGGCCTTTTATTTATGTAAACTAAGTAAAACTTATAGTTACCGTGAGAGATTTTTATTACAATATTAAGTATGATCGCTGTGGTTCCATAATGAATCAAAAATTATTCTTTTATTTAATCACGAAAAGCTAATATCAGCCTTACTGTTATATGATCGTGGTGAAATTTAAGTTCATTCAAGGGTAAACAACCGATTTTTTTTCCTTCTGCAAAATTCGTAAGGGCTACGGAATACAGTAAGAGTATGTGATCTCTCAGGGTTTCTCGGCACGACTGACAAATAGGGAGTTTCCGGGTGCTCAGCCGAGTTGTAAGAATAATTTATGCGATAACACTATAACAGACTTGTGTGCAAAACTTCAGAACGAAAGTAAGTTTCCCATGCTGTGTCGCTGCTACGTAACGTAGATCGAAGAAACTTGAACCATACATAGAAAGAACCGATGCAGTGTAGCACAAAAGGCAACTGAAAGAAATACCAACTGAGATGAACACAAACGACACTTTCACACAAATATAATAATTACACTTAAGTCATTGCCATTCGTGATCGTACCCTGGACATTGCAAAAGGCGAGACATTGCTCTTAATAGGGTGTGTGATCACCACGGATGACAGTGCATACTCTACAACACGCTAACATGCTGGCCACCAGCTTAGTTCTTATGGACATCCTTCCATTTCCTACATCGGCTTGGTTGACAGCTGTTGAATGGTCGATGGTGCACGAGTACGTACTGCAGTACGCCTCTCCACCGCATCCCACACATGTTCCATGCGAATTAAGTCCGGGCAACCGACAGGCCAGTCCATTCGCCGAAAATTCTTTCGTCCCAAGACATCCTCCGTTTGCCCTTTTCGATACAGTGGTGCATTGTCATCCATAAAAGTGAAGTCAGGGCCCAATGCAAAAAATGGCTCTGAGCACTATGGGACTTAACATCTATGGTCATCAGTCCCCTAGAACTTAGAACTACTTAAACCTAACTAACCTAAGGACAGCACACAACACCCAGCCATCACGAGGCAGAGAAAATCCCTGACCCCGCCGGGAATCGAACCCGGGAACCCGGGCGTGGGAAGCGAGAACGCTACCGCACGACCACGAGATGCGGACGGCCCAATGCATGACTGAAAAGACGCGTAGGTGCAGTTTTACAATAAAGTTGACCGTTGAGTGTAGGAAGTTGAAAGATTTGGAGGACAGTACGCCTATGAAATATTATGCCTCCCCACACCAAACATGTGGACCACTAAAACGATCATGTTCGACGTTGTTCCTGAGTGCGTTACGTGTTCCGATCTCTCGCCGTATGACCATTATGTCCAGCAGTGTCCAACCTGATCATTTAGGTTTTCCCAGTGTTATGTTGTGGGGAGGCATAATTTGGCATTCCCGTACTGACCTCCAAATCTTTCTACATCGTATCCTCCCCAGGCACTGTTACTATGACACTGTACTTCCTCCCCATGTGCATTTTTCGAGGATGCATCCTCCCCTGACTTCATTTTTATGGATGACAACGTGCGACTGCACTGAAAAAAAAAACAAGGTTCAAATGGCTCTGAGCACTATGGGACTTAACTTCTGAGGTCATCAGTCCGCTAGAACTTAGAACCACTTAAACCTAACTAACCTAAGGACATCACACACATCCATGCCCGGGGCAGGATTCGAACCTGCGACCGTAGCGGTCGCGCAGTTCCAGACTGAAGCGCCTAGAACCGCTCGGCCACTACGGCCGGCTGAACTGAAAAGCTCAGGCGGGGGGAGTTCTTGGAACGAGAGTATATTCGGCGAATGGACTGGCCCGCTTGTTCATTCGACTTAAGTCGCAAGGAACAAGGGTGTCCTGTTGTGGAGAGACATAGTGTAGCACGTGCACATACACATGCACCAACGAACATTCAGCAGCTGTCAATCACTCTGGTGGAAGGATGAAACGCCCTACCAAAGAAATCCTTACCGACATTTCTGACAGCATGGGTGCACGTTGTAGAGAACGCTTTGCCGCCCTTCCTGATCACACACCCTGTTAAGAGCCGTGTGCCGCCTTTTGTAATGTCCAGGGGACCATCAAGAATCGCAGCGACATCAGTGTGCATTCTGTTCACTTCACAGCGTATTTCTTCCGGTTAGTTTCTATACTTCAGCAGTTCTTTCTATGTATGGTCAAGTTTCACCGATATATGTTACTTGGCAGTGACACATCATGCGAAAACTACTTTCGTCCTCCTAAAGTTTTACATACCAGAGTAGTAGTGGCAGTAATAGCAACAATCGTAATCTTATTCATGCGTTGATCACTTTTTCAGGACATATCATGGCATTAAAGATTGATAGTTTGACAATGATGTGGCAGGCAGTAGACCGTGGACCGACAATAGGATCATCCCGGCATTTGTCTAAATATGAGAAGAACGACGGTAAACCTAAATCAGGGTAGTCGGATGAGGGTAACAGCCTCCAGTTTCTTGAATACGAGACCAATCGCAACCCAAATCATTTCCTTTTTTTTTCTTTCTTTTTCTTTTTAAATCTTTCATTACACCTCTTAAGGAGATGGTGGGCTGCAGGAGAGTATAGATCTTTTAAGCCAATAGTTGTAATTTGTTTATTTATTCAAGACAGTTGGATGGTTATTTAATATGTAGTATTTTTAATTGCATATGGACGGGCAGTTGAGAGGAAGATGATCAACACGTTTCCTTCGCTCCAAATTCCGGCATTTGACTGACGGATAAGCCTTCCGGTCGAAAAAACACCAAGTGGGATCTACTGCCTGTTGTTAGGCTTACATATTTTCTATTTTTCTATTTTTTATGCTTCTTATGTTTTATATTTTTAATACTTTTTAGTGCATAAAGCAATGTAGTTTTCTTTATAGTTTGTTTGCAAAAAAAAAAGTGCGGAAGTGTGGTATGAATCAGAGGAACACGATCACTGCGGAGGATGCTATACCACGTCTAGTACTTACATATGTTTCTTCAATTATTTAGCTTGATTCTAAATCAAAAGACGTGATGTAAACTCGACTACAGGCAAAGGAAATAACCTTAGCTTGATAAAGAAAAACTGCAATATAGTCAGTTTTATTACACCTGCATTCTCAAAGATATACTACTGATCTGTATCCCACGAAACTCTGGGATTAAGCTCGACGTAGCTGCAATGTGTAGAGACATACAAAGCATTTTACTCAACTGCCACAACAGTTTGTTTAACGATCCGTATTATGCGTGTGGCCAGCAACACTCGAAATAATCGTGTGCATCTGACATCAACCGTGCACAGGTTTTTATCATATTTCTATATGAGAAAAAGTCATTCAAGCCAACTGCAATGGCTAAGTGAAAGTAGCTTTTTCTCTGAGGTGAAGTTTAGACTACAAGGAAATGCCCTAGCAGACCAAAGCTAGAAACTGTATACTGCTAATGTTGCACAAATATCACTCTGTCAAACAGGAAAAGCTTATGCGATGTTTAGACATACATATATTTTGTAGACATAAAGGACAACACATGAAGATTAAATACAGGACAATTAACACAAGCCGCATGATCCCTCTCGCTGAGGACAATAACGGTAGCAAGGCTGCGAGAAATGCCGGTATCGAAAACGGAATGTGGATTACAGCAAACAAATCTCTGTTAGTACTGAACTCAGATATTACAACGAGCCATAAAGCCATAAAATTCGAAGCACCTCGATGTTCAGCACGTGACCCCTAGAGACCATAAAAAAAAAAAAGTCCTGGGAAAGGGACTCGAGAACGTCGACTACAACTAAATAACGAACTGTATAAAATTAGGAAAATCAAATCATCATTTGACAGTAGATAACTATGCTTCCACAGACACGCAAAAAAGTCCTAAAAGCCAGAAATAGGATCTAGGAGAATTCTGCACAGAGGGAAAGTTCTATCAGATAAAATAATGTTAGGAACAAAAGGACGTGAAACAGAACTCGATGGATACCGACATCGACGAGCAGGAATAGGACAAGGATCAGTGGAGTGCAAAACAGCATGAGTGTGTTGTCATAGACCCAATATTATTATCATACAGTCAAACGCACACTGACTGAGTTATCTAAAATCTTGGCTTCAAAAGGTCTTTGACAAAAAGCTTGCACCCGACCTCAGTAACCGAACGGTTCTAGGCGCTTCAGTCCGAAACTGCACTGCTGCTGCGGTCGCAGGTTCGAATCCTGCCTCGGGCATGGTTCAGAATGGCTCTGAGCACTATAGGACTTGTTAACTTCTGAGGTCATCAAAAAATGGCTCTGAGCACTATGGGACTTAACATCTATGGTCATCAGTCCCCTAGAACTTAGAACTACTTAAACCTAACTAACCTAAGGACATCACACACATCCTTGCCCGAGGCAGGATTCGAACTTGCGACCGTAGCGGTCACGCGGTTCCAGACTGTAGCGCCTAGAACTGCTCGGCCATCCCGGCTGGCGCCTCGGGCATGGATGTGTGTGATGTCCTTGGGTTAGTTAGGTTTAAGTAGTTCTAAGTCTAGGGCACTGATGACCTCATACGTTAAGTCCCACAGTGCTTAGAGCCATATGAACCATTTTAGAAGCATGCATCACACTGCAGGAAAACAAATGTCACGTTAAATCAGAAAATTAAAGCTAGACTTCGGTATGGTTGATGACAAAACTATATAATGTATATTATCAGCATTTTTCTACTTCTGATTGTACTAAGCAAACGTAAAGCAAAATTTTGCTTTAGATTTATAGAATGTGATTTATATATATTTTTTAAAACGTTGACTACACCTCGGTTTTTTCACTCTGACGAGTTCTAGAACACTTTTGTCTGGGCAGTGATGAGCTATTTCTATTGCTTTATTGGTTTAAATGTCAACCTTAATGAATACTTCACGCCATAAAGCCACAGGTAAAAAATTTCCCGTAACAATTATCAGAGTAATTTTTGTGTTTTTGGTGCTTCAGTGTTTATTGCGTGCTATACAGGTCCGAATTATGAAAATTATGTAAAATACATCGTGCAGCTGTCCATATGTAATTTTTGCACTGTTAAACGCTTCTCAGAAACAGTTATATCAGTGAAACTAGTAGGTAAAAATGAATGATACCTCTATGTGTTCGGACAAATGGAAATGGAGCAGCGAGACAGACTCTTTCGGCCCAAGATGAGAGAAGAAGCAATGGCTTGCATTTTAAAAAGGAACGTCCCGTATTTTCTCATTTCCTGGCAATCGTCTGCTGGCTCTTGAACGCAGCAGACGAGAAGAAAAAGAGAGCGGGAAGGCATAGTAGGAGGAGGAAAGAAATGGTAGGGGGAAATGAGCATTTAATTGGAAAGAAGAGGGGTCAGAATTTCTCATTACAACAAAGTAATTCCGAAAATTTTATCGAAGTTCACGTACTGAAGAGAAGCAACGCATAATACTTTTTGTGAAACGTGAGAGATATTAAAAAGCAAGCCTCCTGATGTGTTCTAGTGAACAAAAAAAGGTAGTAGCGATTGAGCGTTTGTCACGTGTATGTGAAATCACACTAAGAATCGTGTCGTTACGGTTTATGGGAAGCACAAAAGAACTCATCTGCTGTCCAATGAAAGACAATACTTACATGGCTACAGAGGGTAACGCTGAAAAATGTCAACAACTCATGACACTGTATGAATCTGTGCGTTCTTGAGCGTAAAAAGAGGGGATGGAGGAAGAGACATTTTATAGGTTCGTCTTTATGTTGCATATTAGTAGTCAGCCAAAAGACTGGTTCCTAATTTGGGAGGCTATTCTACTCTTTATGAGACGACGAAAAGATTTTTATCATTTTAGTCGTTATGCGTCCAAAGGAACCTCAGGATCATGTAGGTAGAAGGTATACATGCTAAAGCTTTTGTGGAAAATTATGAGCGACGATTTACATCGGGGGCATATCAGCACAAGACTATGCGCTAACTTGGTGGTTAAATACCTAGCCAACTTCTCTATAGGCAGTAACAGTCTGGAAAAAAAATAATGCAACGATTGTTAAAAGGAAGTCGCACATTAGTGTAACGTCAAAGAGAATTAGAAATGGTGGAACTACCTCCGACTATTTCTACATCTACATCCATACTCCGCGAGCCATCTGCTGGTGTGTGGCGGAGGGTACCTCAATCGGTTCTCCCTTCTATTCCTAATATTGTTCGTGGAAAGAGATTGTCGGTATACCTCTGTGTGGGCTCTAATCTCTCTGATTTTATCCTCATGGTCTCTTCGCGAGGTATACGTAGGAGGGAGCAATATACTGCTTGACTTCTCGGTAAAGGTATGTTCTCGAAACTTCAACAAAAGCCCGTACCGAGCTACTGAGCGTCTCTCCTGCAGAGTCTTCCACTGGAGTTTTTCTATCATCTCCGTAACGCTTTCGCGATTACTAAATGACCTTGTAACGAAGCGCGCTGCCCTCCGTTGGATCTTCTCTCTCTCTTCTATCAACCCTATCTGGTACGGATCCCACACTGGTGAGCAATATTCAAGCAGTGGGCGAACAAGTGTACTGTAACCTACTTCCTTTGTTTTCGGATTGCATTTCCTTAGGATTCTTCCAGCGAATCTCAGTGTGGCATCTGCTTTACCGACGATCAACTTTATATGATCATTCCATTTTAAATGCCTACCCCCAGATAATTTATGGAATTAATTGCTTCCAGTTGCTGACCTGCTATATTGTAGCTAAATGATGAAGGATCTTTCTTTCTGTGTACTCGCAGCACATTACACTTGTCTAGATTTAGTTTCAGTTGCCATTCCCTGCACCATGTGTCGATTCCTTGCAGATCCTCCTGCATTTCAGAACAATTTTCCATTGTTACAACCTCTCGACATACCACAGCATCATCCGCAAAAAGCCTCAGTGAACTTCCGATGTTATCCACAAGGTCATTTATGTATATTGTGAATAGCAACGGTCCTACGACACTCCCCTGCGGCACACCTGAAATCAGTCTTACTTCGGAAGACTTCTCTCCACTGAGAATGACACGCTGCGTTCTGTTATCTAGGAACTCTCCAATCCAATCACACAATTGGTCTTATGGTCCATATCATTCATGAATTATTGAAAGAATCAATAGAACATAATATACAAAAATGAAAGTTTGTTTGTTCGTCTTATGTGGATTCCTGTATCACTTATCTGATTACGACGAAACTTTGGTGAGGTGTTGTGCTCATGCCCCCAAAGGTTTATGTGGAGATAAGAACCACCTGCTACCCTAAGTATGGGGGTGAAAACGGAGTGGAACAGGAACTCAAGGACGCCTGGAGCCATTTTAATCAAACTTCGTATATGCATGATTCATTATTTGTATAAAAATACTGTGGTGATAATGTAGCCGAGCCAAGCCTGGCCGCGCGGAGTAGCCGCGTGATCTTAGGCTTCCTGTCACGGTGGGCGCGGCTGTCCCCGTCGGAGGTTCGAGTCCTCCTTCGGGCATGGTGAGTGTGTTGTCCTTAACGTAAGTTAGTTAGAGTTAGATTAAGTAGTGTGTAAGCTTAGGGACCGATGACCTCATTAGTTTGGTCCCATAAGATCATACCAAAAAATGGTTCAAATGGCTCTGAGCACTTTGGGACTCAACATCTGTGGTCATCAGTCCCCTAGAACTTAGAAGTACTTAAGCCTAACTAACCTAAGGACATCACACACATCCATGCCGGAGGCAGGATTCGAACCTGCGACAGTAGGAGTCACGCGGTTCCAGACTGAAGCGCCGAGAACCGCACGGCCACACAGGCCGGCTAAGATCTTACCACAAAATTCCATATTTCCGAGCCAAGCCTAGAGATTTGAAGACGTGACATGTAAAACTATTCGATAATGACCGATATTAGTATCAAATCCATATTTTTTTGGGGTTGTTACACTTAGTTCCGACAGGCACGACGTTGTTTCACCCCTAGAGTCGGGGGTAAGGTGGGAAGAGTGGAAGCTGCAAAGACAGCGACATATCAGCACATGTCTGTAACGCATCAAGGAATTTCTCAAAAACTGGCACACATATAACTGTCTAAAAAGAATTTACTGTGACACTAAGACACTATAGCACCCCTACAGCTGAGGGTTTGGGATGAAAGCCGTAACATCGAAGCGTAGCTCAGAAACGTCCAGAGCAATTGCAACAAAATTTGTTATATGCATGGTATGTTATTCACGTGAAGAGACTGTGGGACTAAGATGCCCGTATTATCACTGAGGGTGGGAATGACGAGGGGAAGGGAGGACATGTAGAAATATCCGAAAAAGAGTCGGTAATTTTTTCCTGTAATATCTGACTTGGAATACCTTTAAAGTATGAAGCGCCATCCGTCTATCATTCGCGTTATTCAGTGTTTCGGAACCAAAGATCCTGCAATACGATTCAATTACACAGATACGCGTAACATCTTCTCAAGAGCCGCATGATGTGAAACAGCGGAAAGTCAGACAGCTGCCAGTGATAGTACTTTTCCTCGAAACGACAAACGGTTACCGGCAGAATTATAAGTTTCCTCAGAATTCAGATGAAACTGCAGGGCGAAATTCGCTAGAGAGATGGCTGGAGCTTCACAACAAATATGTTAAATGTATGTGAACTATACACTGCCGGAAAAAAATGCAACACATTCAGCGACAAGATAATTTTATCGACAAGTGACAGGTACTTTATCATTGTAGAAGTATATGTTAATAAGATAAGACCACGTGATACACGCATGTTACAGTCAAGGGTGACAAAACATTGTATCATTATACATGTACCCTCTTTGACGGCAACGCATGCGTCTATTCTCGCATACAAACTATTGTAAAGGTACCGGACGACATACTGAGATACACTGTCCTAAGTATATTTCGCCTCATGTTGCAATCCGGCATGGTTCTTGCTGGCCCTGGAGACTGAATAGGTTTCCGCTTCATTATGTCCCATATGTATTCAGCTGGCGACAGATCAGGTGATCTCGCTGGCCAAGGTAATTGTAGTTCATCACGAAGAGCAAATAGCGTCGCAGCACCCGTCATGGATTTGCACGGCCCTGTTGAAAGACTTCAAAGCCTTCTTCTCGAAGAAATGGAAGTATCAGAGGGATAACAAAAATCAAATGGTTCTGAGCACTATGGGACTTAACATCTGAGGTCATCAGTCCCCTAGAACTTAGAACGACTTCAACCTAACTAACCTAAGGGCAACACACACATCCGTGCCCGAGGCTGGATTCGAACCTGCGACCGTAGCGGTCGCACGGTTCCAGACAGAGGGATAACAGCCTGTGCAATGTAACGGATACTGGTTACTATAATGACCGCGTGTAGTAACTTGCGGGCCTCCACACCATAAAGCGTGGTAGAAATGTTTCTAATGGCTCTGAGCACTATCGAACTTAACATCTGAGGTCATCAGTCCCCTAGAACTTACAACGACTTAAACCTAACTAACCAAAGGACATCACACACATCCATGCCCGAGGCAGGATTCGAACCTGCGCCCGTAGCGGTCCCGCGGTTCCAGACTGAAGCGCCTAGAACCGCTCGGCCACCTCGGCCGGCAAAGCGTGGTAGACACATGCATTCTGGAATGGGCAGCTCACCAGCTCTACACCGTACACATATACAGCCAGCACTCGCACACAGATTTAACCTACTCTCATCACTGAAGACAACAGAGCGCCCTTCCACTCTCCGCTCGATTCCTTCAAGTCATCAGAGAAACCATGCTTGGCGGTGTCGTGGTCGTCAGCGGTAGCCTGGCCTGAGGCACAGGTGAATTTAATCCTGCTGCAATGGTCTCTGATGATTGGTTCAAATGGCTCTGAGCACTATGGGACTTAACATCTCAGGTCATCAGTCCCTTAGAACTACTTAAACCTAACTAACCTAAGGACATCACACATATCCATGCCCGAGGCAGGATTCGAACCTGTGACCGTAGCGGTCGCGCGGTTCCAGACTGAAGCGCCTAGAACCGCTCGGCCATCAGCGGCCGGCAATCACTAATATTCCAGTCCCTCAGTGTGCACATATTATACCCCCGTGCCGCTGAATACAGTCCTCGATGGTGCTGCATTTTTTTTTCTTGTAGAGTATGTAGCGTATGTGTCTACTTTGTATATGTGTGCCTACTTACAAACAAATCACACGAACTGCAACGTATGTTGGGCACAGTTTTTAACAAATAAATCTAAAGAAACTTTATTTTTGACTATACACGAATAGGAAGTCACAGGAACATGACCTTTAACAAACAACGCAAATAAGTTTGCCTGCACTGAAACCAAAATACATGCGATACGCGTGTACTGTGCAACAGTCTATATAGTACTCCCTTCTTTTCAGTGTTCATAGAAGAAAGGAATTGGTAGCCCTAAGCTCAGCAGCTGCGTGACGGCCCAAATTAAATAATCGAGTAAACCAGAAGCAACTCACATGTTTGCTAAAGAGCTTCCACTTCTCAGGTAGCCGTTATAGTTTAACGACTCCCCGAGATTTGGAAGCTCAGGACGTACGAATATGTTTAAGGTAGCAGACGCCTGCGCCTATTATTAGGAAATTTGCTATGTAACTAGACTAGACTTGGCCACTGTTTCTATGTTTCGATACAGTGTATCGATACGTGGAACTGTTTCAGTGTTTCGGAACGGCTGTGGTTCACTGTTTCGAAACAGTAGTGTTTCATTCCGCCCCTGTCTCGGACCAGATTCGATCTCGAGCCAAACACAGATACTGTATCGTTGTTTCAAAATAAGGCTGTTTCAGTCCACCTGTGCTTGGAACGGACTGATTGTATCGAAACAGTGATGTTTCATTCCGCTCTGTGTCGGACGAGATTCGGGCTCGGCACAGGTACTGAAACACAACATACCACTTCATGAAACACTTTCAAGAGTGTCGAAATCTTTTTGACAAACAATAGCATGAAGCTTAAGATATCCGAAAATAAAGTTTCGTTTCTAGCTGACTGTCCAATTTCGAAATGGCGTTACATCTACTATATAAACACTAACCAACAATAAAACAACCCATACTACTCACATTCAAAATAATGAATATGTGAAAATCATTCAGTTAAATTATACTTTTTTTATAACATACGCTTCTCTGTTCATGTACAGTAATCATATTAAGAAACGCAAGTAAGCCTACAACATTTTGAATAAAAAAAGGCGTAGAGTGACAGTTATTATACATATACATAAATTTAATGTAGGTATAATTGCAAGCAATCTGTTTGACATATAACTGATAATGCAATGGTGAACGGGAAGGGCTGGGAAGCATGATGAATTTATAGGAACGGTTCGGAACACCTTGAAAGACCAAAATTTTTTTGTTATATTTTGTTATTAATTCGAATTTTTTGGCGTTATTTGTGAGTCTACAGTCACTGTGCCTATTATCCACAATGATTCCCTTGTGTGCGTGGAAATTAGCAGGATGGGTATATTACCCATACTAACGGAATGTGGCAATCCCAGTAGCATATGCGTTGTTTCTGCAGTTTGCTCCCATCTCCAGTTCCGTTCGTGGTGGCTCTTCTGACTTCAGCTATGCCTGTCCTCAGCCAATTGAAAAGTATGAAAGTCACAGGACACGAAAGCAGCGCATTTGCTGCAGGAAATACGAAACTGCCAAGACGCCTAAGTGATAGTTTCACACTTTCTGCGATATGATTATCGCTCTCGCACCTCATTTGTGCTTATATGGACATACTTATACAGTAGACATTCAAGATGATAAAATGTGTAGGTTTATTAGATTACAAAATACGAACTGTTTCACTGTTTCGAAACATTACATTGTACTGTTTCATTTGTTTCGAAACAGTTACGTGTTTCGGTTTGCCGTACTAGACCATCCAAATGAATTAGCGGAACCATACTACCTCTGGATATTTTAAACAAAAGCTTCAAACAAATGTTTGCCAGAATAGAATGGCACGTTAAATTCCAGGATAAAATCTGGTTTACCATAATATCAAATACCTGATCGGTTTAACGACCTTCCTATCGATTTGGTTCAAAGTTAATATATATCGCAAAGCGGCGCGCTTCGCCTGCGCGAGCGAAATATTTATTCCTTGACTTAGCGTTGCTCTATGGCGAGGGAAGAAATGTAAGAAAATCGGTATGTGGCCGGGATTAGAGGCGAGAAAGGATAACAGACGACTTGTATGAAGTGTGTGCAATGAAACAGCATGTTTTTTTGAGATTCGTATGTGATATGTAACGTTAATGTGGAATTTAGTAACAGCCATAACACAGTCTGGAGCATTTCAAAGGTAAATTGGCGTATTTAGTTTTGATCAAAAGATTCTGCGATGAACTGTAATATACAACTAACTTGAATAGGACTTCGAACATTTGGTGGTCGATGTTTGCTGTAGAACCTGCTTCAGTAACATGGTCAAAAGCATAGACAAAGTTTCCTCTGCTACAACGAACTCATTTCACTCGCTGACAATCATCGAATGACCAAATGCGAATGGCAGTATCCCATTTCGAGAAGATCCTACAGAAGTTTTCTTTCTCTTGCATTTCAAGAATTTTACAGGCGACCATCAAAGTCGGCAGCTGCTTCTTCATCATGAGAGTAACTTGTCTACGTGTACGAAACTACGTACGCTACGGGAGTAGTCGACGCCGCTCTGGAAATTGATATTGTCCTTTACAGACATACAAACAGAGACACTACCACACTAATTCAATAACAACGAGTTTAATATTTCAGCTTAAAAACATTAATTTCTTCTTTTGAGCAATCATATTATATAGGTAAAAATGGATTGCCATGTTTGAATGATATGCTAAATGTTAGAAAAATCCTGTTGTTTGCTGGGGATCAAAAACCCATTTATTTGACATTTGCAGTATTTCTTATCTTACGCCTTACCCCTTCTCTGCCGTCAGTGTCAAGTCACTCATTATATAAATGTAAATTCAATATAACTGTAAATTCACTCTCCCTGACATTTAAGTTAGATCAGGTTACTCTCCATTCAGAGGCTGTTGCACGCAGCGACTGTTATATTGACTTGTAAATAATAGATTTCAGCTATCAGTTGTCCTTTTGAAATTTTATTGGCAGATCTAGATTTCAGTTAGAAACTAGCAATTCTCATTGCACTATCGTTTTTGATCAATGCATGTAATGCCTGTTGGTCGGGCTTCATCCACAGTTCACTGAATACTCATTATTCATAGTCAATGAACTGTGGATGAAGTCCGACCAACAGGTATTAAATGCATTGATCAAAAATGATAGTGCATTGAGAATGGCTAGTTTCTAGTTCAGATATAGATCTGTCAATAAAATTTCGAAAGGGTGACTGATAGCTGAAATCTATTATTTACAATTAAATTTAATTTAGAATTTCTGTTGCAGTATAGAAGTTGAGGATTTAACGTGTGTTATTTAAGACTCTCCTTTTTTCGTTGTAGCCCAAAGCAGAGCATTCCTTATAGGAATAACAATAATAGTGTTGTTAAAAAAGCAAGCACACAGAGTAATGTCTTTCTTCAGAACGGAAATTAATTATGGAGGTCATAAAGCAACAGTTCTTCAATGGGCAAACAACACAGTGGCCAATAGCTGACTGGAGGCATGTGGTATGGGACGATGATTCGTGATACGTCCTATTTTGGAATGATTTAAAGCTACACGGCCTGCCCAATGTGATATTTAATCCTTACTTACTGTGTGGAGAGTGTAGTTTGAGCTGGAGGAAATTCTGTGATGTTTTGGTAGTATTTTTCGTCCCATGACTCACGTCACCGTTAACGTGTACAAGGAGTCATTCTGCTAAACTTTCTCAGTGACCACGTGTTCCGTTTTTATTAAAAAAAAAATTTTTTTTCAATCGTGATCATGATGAGTATGCTGTGGGAGCCCTCGTGGACAATGACTAACAGTGGCATAAGGTACCCTCCGTCTGATGGCGTGCGGATTAAGTACGTGGACGTAGATTTAGATGCAGATGAAACGAGCCAGGTGAGTAGACCACCCCCCGCGCTGTATTTCGTTCTCCGGCGCTGCGAGTCCAGACGTACACGAGGTACAGTGGAGCAGGAGTAACGTATTGGGACGGGGGTGGACCGTGATGTACAGAGTGCGGCACGCGTCCGGCCCCGCTGTGTATGTGCGGCGGAAACAAAGGACGTCCTCTTTCGTGCACTCTCCCAGAACAGCCGTTAACGAGGGCATAAAGATACCGCGCTGTACAAATCATGGCCCGCCACCGTGCCGTGTGGTTTCCGAGCTGTGTCCTCCGAGGAGACCGAACCGTCCCCGCACATTTATCGCGGCTTCTGCTGCGAGAAATAATTCCCCCCGCGCCAGGGAAACACGGAGGTGGTTCCGAGGCGGGGCGATTCATTAAGACTTGTCCGCCGCCTTAGCAACTGGGGAGCGCATCCGGCCACCCACGCCGGGCTTGATAGCGCGCTGCTGTCCGCACGCTGAGCAATGGCGCCTTGTGGGGAAGGGGTTGTCTTCCGAGTCGCCCAGGAAAGCGTCCTGTGCTTGGGGCTGTTTCCACGCTCCTGTGGCGCTAGGTCGACACGCTTCGTCCTTCCCGTTCCTCGCTCTTGTTTCCTTTTCCTTGTGGCGAGCACTGGATGGTAACACTGGCATCGTACACTACTGGCCATTAAAATTGCTACACCACTAAGATGACGTACTACAGACGCGAAATTTAACCGACAGGAAGAAGATGTTGTGATATGCAAATGATTAACTTTTCAGAGCATTCACAAAAGGTCGGTGCCGGTGGCGACACCTACAACGTGCTGACATGAGCAAAGTTTCCAACCGATTTCTCATACATAAACAGCAGTTGACCGGCGTTGTCTGGTGAGACGTTGTTGTGATGCCTCGTGTAAGGAGGAGAAATGCGTACCATCACGTTTCCGACTTTGATAATGGTCGGATTGTAGCCTATCGCGATTGCGGTTCATCGTATCACGACATTGCTGCTCGCGTTGGTCGAGATCCAATGACTGTTAGCACAATATGGAATCGGTGGGTTCAGGAGGGTAATTCGGAACGCCATGCTGGATCCCAACGGCCTCGTATTATTAGCTGTCGAGATGACAGGCATCTTATCGGCATGGCTGTAACGGATCGTGCAGCCACATCTCGATCCCTGAGTCAACAGATGGGGACGTTTGCAAGACAACAACCATTTGCACGAACAGTTCGACGACATTTGCAGCAGCATGGACTATCAGCTCGGAGACCATGGCTGCGGTTACCCTTGACGCTGCATCACAGACAGGAGCGCCTGCGATGGTGTACTCAACGACGAACCTGGGTGCACGAATGGCAAATCGTCATTTTTTCGGATGAATCCAGGTTCTGTTTACAGCATCATGATGGTCGCATCCGTATTTGGCGACATCGCGGTGAACGCACATTGGAAGCGTGTATTCGTCATCGCCATACTGGCGTATCACCCGCCGTGATGGTATGGGGTGCCATTGGTTACACGTCTCGGTCACCTCTTGTTCGCATTGACGGCACTTTGATCAGTGGACGTTACATTTTAGATGTGTTGCGACCCGTGACTCTACCCCTTATTCGATCCCTGCGAAACCATACATTTCAGCAGGATAATGCCCGACCGCATGTTGCAGGTACTGTACGGGCCTTTCTGGATACAGAAAATGCTCGACTGCTTCCCTGGCCAGCACATTCTCCAGATCTCTCAACAGCTGAAAACGTCTGGTCAATGGTGTCCGAGGAACTCGCTCGTCCCAATACGCCAGTCACTACTCTTGATGAACTGTGGTATCGTGTTGAAGCTGCATGGACAGCTGTACCTGTACACGCCATTCAAGCTCTGTTTGAGTCAATGCACAGGCGTATCAAGACCGTTATTACGGCCAGAGGTGGTTGTTCTGGGTACTGATTTCTCAGGATCTATGCACCGCAATTGCGTGAAAATGTAATCACTTGTAAGTTCTAGTATAATATATTATCTAATGAATACCCGTTTATCATCTGCATTTCTTCTTGGTGTAGCAATTTTAATAGCCAGTAGTGTACATACTGTGTCACACTACTGTAACCACAGTAGAGGTGAAGCGCTTAAAATGCCCGCTCCATGTGAGGCGTAGCGCCGTATAACGATCCTGCCTTGGAGGCGGTTAGTCAGAGCTGGATAGTGACAGATGGTGACGCGAGACTGGACGCGCACGTAGTTTATGTATCAGCCGATAGAGGACTATATTGGATAGGGGACTGTGATTTTAGTTTCGATTGTGCCCACTAGAGTGCAATAAAGTAATAGAATTCTTAAGATGGCAGGGGTAAAATACAGGGAGCGAAAGGCTATTTACAATTTGTACAGAAACCAGATGGAAGTTATAAGAGTCGAGGGACATGAAAGGGAAGCAGCGGTTGGGAAGTGAGTGAGACAGGGTTGTAGCCTGTCCCCGATGTTATTCAATCTGTATATTGAGCAAGCAGTAAAGGAAATAAAAGAAAAATTCGGAGTAGGTATTAAAATCCATGGAGAAGAAATAAAAACGTTGAGTTTCGCCGATGACATTGTAATTCTGTAAGAGACACCAAAGGACTTGGAAGAGCAGTTGAACGGAATGGACAGTGTCTTGAAAGGAGGATATAAGATGAACATCAACAAAAGCAAAACGAGGATAATGGAATGTAGTTGAATTAAGTCGGGTGATGCTGAGGGATTCAGATTAGGAAATGAGTCACTTAAAGTGGTAAAGGAGTTTTTCTATTTTGGGAGCAAAATAACTGATGATGGTCGAAGTAGAGAGGATATAAAATGTAGACTGGCAATGGGAAGGAAAGCGTTTCTGAAGAAGAGAAATTTGTTAACATCGAGTACAGATTTCAGTGTCAGGAAGTCGTTTCTGAAAGTATTTGTATGGAGTGTAGCCATGTATGGAAGTGAAACATGGACGATAAATAGTTTGGACAAGAAGAGAATAGAAGCTTTTGAAATGTGGTGTTACAGAAGAATGCTGAAGATTAGATGGGTAGATCACATAACTAATGAGAGGTTTTGAATAGAATTGGGGAGAAGAGGAGTTTGTGGCACAACTTGACAAGAAGAAGGGACCGGTCGGTAGGACACGTTCTGACGCATGAAGGGATCACAAATTTAGCATTGGAGGGCAGCGTGGTGGGTAAAAATCGTAGAGGGAGACCAAGAGATGAATACACTAAGCAGATTCAGAAGGATGTAGGTTGCAGTAGGTACTGGGAGATGAAGAAGGTTGCACAGGATAGAGTAGCATGGAGAGCTGCATTATACCAGTCTCAGGACTGAAGACAACAACAACATTTTCATTAAGTTCAAATGGTTCAAATGGCTCTGAGCACTATGGGACTCAACTGCTGAGGTCATTAGTCCCCTAGAACTTAGAACTAGTTAAACCTAACTAACCTAAGGACATCACAAACATCCATGCCCGAGGCAGGATTCGAACCTGCGACCGTAGCAGTCCCACGGTTCCGGACTGCGCTTTTCATTAAGTGTTATTATGTCATTTTGTGTATGTAAAATGTTATAAATGTGTTTTAGCAGTATGAATGATGCGTGAGTGTGGTTTAAGGTTAATATGAAGATAATTGTTTAACGAGTTATGTAGTAGCATTTAGTGTGGGAACATTTCGAAGAAGTATGGATATGGACAAAGGGGATTTTTATAGAATAGATTTGTAAAGTAAATTTTTGGTAAAGGGAAAGTTAATTCAGGTATAAATAACAATAGTAAGTAACTTTATGCATAAACAAAACTTCAGCGTATTAGATAATTACGTCGGTAAAAAGTGCAGTCGTTAGGTTTACTATTTTGCTATTGGTTATCGATGAAAAGCGCGGACTGACGCGGGAGAGTGTTGTTTTGCTGCTGGCTGTTGAGTAAACTGACCAATGGTAAAGCAATAATCTTCGCGCGCCTTTCTCTGCTGGTAGAGAAGACTTAGAGTATTCTAGGGAAGAGTGGGAGCCTAGCCGTGCAACAGTTCGGACGTGTGTAGTAGTAGTTCCGATGGAAACGATAAGTTGCCGGATCTAGCAGTGTTTCATACATCAAAAGTGTGGTAAAGTGACGGCATAATTATTCAGATGGGCGTGTAGCAGTTTCGGAATTTTTACGTGAATTTTGTGACGAGAAAAGACATATATTCCGCGTGGCGTATTGAGCAGGTCGGGGGCTAAAAACTGTGACTACATTTGGTACCGACAGACTTAATATTTGACGAACATCCTCAAACAAAAACAATCCGTATTTTTGCAGCTATTACGTTTTCGGGAAATGCAGCACCATAAACTTGCTAACGTGAGTGAAAGGGATTGTGAGTGACTGTGTTAAGACTAGCACAGGCTTGGCAGTGATACTTGTTCACCTAAGTTTCAGAATATATCTATCTACATCTACATCCATACTCCGCAAGCCACCTGACGGTGTGTGGCGGAGGGTACCCTGAATACCTCTATCGGTTCTCCCTCCTAATCCAGTCTCGTATTGTTCGTGGAAAGAAGGATTGTCGGTATGGCTCTGTGTGGGCTCTAATCTCTCTGATTTTATCCTCATGGTCTCTTCGCGAGATATACGTAGGAGGGAGCAATATACTGCTTAACTCCTCGGTGAAGGTATGTTCTCGAAACTTCAACAAAAGCCCGTACCGAGCTACTGAGCGTCTCTCCTGCAGAGTCTTCCACTGGAGTTTATCTATCATCACCGTAAGGCTTTCGCGATTACTAAATGATCCTGTAACGAAACGCGCTGATCTCCGTTGGATCTTCTCTATCTCTTCTGTCAACCCTATCTGGTATGGATCCCACACTGCTGAGCAGTATTCAAGCAGTGGGTGAACAAGCGTATTGTAACCTACTTCCTTTGTTTTCGGATTGCATTTCCTTAGGATTCTTCCAATGAATCTCAGTCTGGCATCTGCTTTACCGACGATCAACTTTATATGATCATTCCATTTTAAATCACTCCCAGATAATTTATGGAATTAACTGCTTCCAGTTGCTGACCTGCTATATTGTAGCTAAATGATAAGGTATCTTTATTTCTATGTATTCGCAGCACATTACACTTGTCTACATTGATATTCAATTGCCATTCCCTGCACCATGCGTCAATTCGCTGCAGATCCTCCTGCATTTCAGTACAATTTTCCACTGTTACAACTTGTCGATATACCACAGCATCATCCGCAAAAAGCCTCAGTGAACTTCCGATGTCATCCACAAGGACAAAATTTCCAACCTTTCATTTCGTGTGAAAACTTTCTCCCGAAACGTAGATTAGTGACTTTAATTGCAGCCTGGTTCACGTCGAAGAACAGTAGGTTTCGCTCGGCTTCCATACTGATGATATGCTGAGACAATGTTCACAGGTACGTGCAGGTACGTCGTAAAGGGACGGAAAGAACCGCGCCGCCGTACATGGAGTACGTGACAGAGCAGTTATGTAAAACTTCCAAGCTACCTGTAAAATTTATTCAGGTTAGAGAAAAACGAAAACATGAATACGTCGCGAAGCATGTTTGAGTAACACGACGAAGTATGGTATATTTGAAGTCAAATGTTCAACAGAAAAATACAATCGGCTGTGCCATATCAAAGCGTAATAGTACCGCTCATGCTCTCCATGTACGCTATCTGATCAAAGGTATCCAGACATCTCCATGTAACACTAAACTGACCACTAGATGTGACGAGAGCGCATCAGCCAGTAGAAAAGGAGGCGGGGAGTAGAGAAGCAGTAACATCACAATAGGTGGATTACGAGAGCTCAGTGACTCCCAGCGTGAGGTACCCACTGGATGTCACGTGAATAACAAATTAATAGGGAAAACTCCAACCTTCTAATACTGCGCAAGTGAACTTCTATGATGTGACTGCGAAGTGGAAACGGGAAGGATAAAAAAAAAAAAAAAAAAACAAACATGCATACTGTCAAGGACCGTCGACCACTGCAGAGAGTGGCTGTGAAAAAAAATCGCACGAAGTCAGAGGGAGGAATCACTCGCCAGTTCCAGAACGCTACCAGCACTCCAGATAGCACTATAACTGTGCACAGGGAATTACAAGAGAATGGGGTACAATGACCGAGCAGCACCACATAAGCCACACATACCTGTACTCAACGCTAAGCGACGATTCAGGAGGTGCAAAAGGTGATGTCACTGGACAGTGAATTACTGAAGATTAGTGATTTGGATTGACGAATCACGCTATTCCCTACGGCAGTCCAATGGAAGGGTCTGGGTTTGTTAAATGCATGGAGGAAATTAAGTGCCATCACATATAGTGCCAGCAATTAAGTTGTTTTGCGTATTTCTACAGCTACATACATACCTCGTAAGACACTGGACGCTGCGTGGTGGTTTCCCTGTACCAATGGTAGTTACTTCCTATCCTGCCTAACGAAAAAAGAGAGCGAGATAAAAACTTCTGTCTTTATGTCTCTGTGTGAGTCCTAATTTCTCGTTCTTATTTTCGTGGTCCTTACGCGAAATGTAAGTTGGCGGCAGCAGAATCGTTCTGCAGTATGCTTCAAAGTTTTAAGTTTTCTCAATAGTGTTCCTAGAAAAAAGAACGTTGCCTTCGCTTCAGAAATTCCCATTTGAGTTCCCGAAGCATCTCCGTAATATCTGCGAGTAACAAATGTAGCAGCCTGCCTCTGAATTGCTACGATGTCTTCCTTTAATCCGACCTGGTGCAAAATCCCAAACACTCAAGTAGTACTGAAGAACAGGTCGCAATAGCGTCTTTTCCTAAAATTCTCCAAATGTATCGTAGTCGAGCATTCGCCTTCCCTGCAATAATCCTGTCATGCTTGTTCCATATCATATCACTTTCAACGCTATGCAAAGATATTTAAACGATGTGACTGTGCTGAGCAGCCGGCCGAGGTGGCCGAGCGCTTCTAGGCGCTACACTCTGGAACCGCGAGACCGCTACGGTCGCAGGTTCGAATCCTGCCTCGGTCATAGATGTGTGTGATGTCCTTAGGTTAGTTAGGTTCAAGTAGTTCTAAGTTCTATGGGACTGATGACCTCAGAAGTTAAGCCCTATAGTGCTCAGAGCCATTTGAACCATTTTTATGTTGAGCAGCACACTACTAATGCTGTATTCGAACACTGCGAGTTTGTTTTTCCTACTCCATCTACATCAAGATGCATTCTTCTACACTTAGAGCCAGCTACCATTCGTTACACTAACTAGAAATTTTGTTTAAGTCGTCTTGTATCCTCCTACAGTCACCCAACGACGACACCTTGCCGTACACCACAGCATAATCAGCAAAAACTGTCTACCAGGTCATTTGCGTGTACATGGAAAATAATAGCGGGCACAGTCTAACATAACAGTCGCGACACTTCGCTTCGATTTTGTTGCCTACAGCGCCAGCAGCGCCCAAGCAGGAAGAAGACTCAACAGCTGTCTTTTTTTAGGCTTCGTAAGGATCCGGAGAGGTATATACCATCATGTTACTAAACTGTACCGTCAGGATTCACTTGTAAAATTTATGTGTATAAATGATGAATGTTTCGTTTTAGGAGGAGAAAATGGCTAGTTAATAGCAGAAGAGAAGACCTTATGAAGAAAGACCTAGTTTGCCTGTATAATAATATTAGGTTTTGTCCACTACATTTCGAAGAAAATCATTTCATGAACGCAGACAACAACAAACTCGTGTGGAATGCAGTACCCACACTGTTTGACATTCCAAATAAGCCACCTCAACTGACGATGAAGAGGAAACTGCCACAAAGATTCGACAGTCAATCTAAAGTTGTAAAACAGTCCTATGACACAGAAGCAGCCAGTTCAACTCTCCATGTATCGTGTGAATTATCAACACAGACCTGCTTTGGCGATGAAGTGGTTAGATTAAGTGCAGCTGTGCGTGTCTTACAAAGTGTGTGAAGTGTCAGAATGTGCAGATCGAACGAAACTATTACGGGACAAGGAAAGTACATACAGACAGATTGTTTGAAAATTATTCAAATTTTTGGTTTTTCATCAAATGTAAAGTAATCAGCTCATTATAATGTTTTCAGCATATTTCTCCCACTATTTGGCAGTTGCTTGTCCCACTTAGAATAATATAAAGATGAAGGTCGTACTTGTGACAACAGGCGACAATGACACACACAGTAGCCCTACAGAACGATAAACGAGCTGTCGATCGCTTTTGCATGTAGAGGTACGTGTCTGTGCTTCTTACATGTGAATCTGTGTATTTATATTCTTTTGATATCAACGTGGTAAGCTGCAATTCTGTCCAATGTCACAAGTGTTTCTTCACGAATGTGTTGTAGCTTGCCACTCTATTCATGGTTTTGTCCATATTTGCGGTTATTTCAGAATCATTTTTAGAAACATATATGCCTTCTGATACTACACAAACTCTTGGAGGCAAGAAAGTAACTGGAATAATTCGGAATTTAAGTAGGAAATGGATGCAAACAAACATTATGCACACGACGCGCCTGACGTTCACCTTACCTGCCTCTTGGAGCGCTAGTGCCGCTCCATCTGTCAAACGGCAACAACTTTTACAGCAGTAAGTGTCGCGACTGTTATGTTAGACTGTGATAGCGGGTCTATCACAGCTCCCTGGAGTCCTCCTGACGAAACCCTTGTCTCTGATGAACAACCATGAGAGGGGATTAGACGTATCCACTTCATTTGTTACAAAGATTGTGTTCAAATTTTGCCTGTATACTCAGCCGCCACAAAAAAATCCACACATTCTCCTATACTAATTTAAATCTATAAGAAATGACATGATGCAAGGCCATCAGTCTTGCAGAATACATTACTATCATTTAGGTATATTTTCTTCGATATGGCTCTGTTTCGTACATTCCAAATTATTTACGAACATATGAGGGCATCAGTCAATGGATAACACAATTAAATACAATTGACCACAAGTGTGATTTTAAAAATATTTTTCGTTCTAAGAGAGAGTCATTGTGTGGCCCCCTTATGGCGATTAAGAAAACACTAAATGCGGAAGGTTATGGGCACATTTCACAGCTTCAGTAGAGGAACGGTTTGGAGACGATAGCTCAATGTATGACCACGACAATTCTTCCACAGTTCTGTCGTCGCTTCGAGTACGTGTACAAGTGAAGTGTGAAAACTGAAACTGCCAATAACACGGTGAGGCAATACTCTCAGCTACGCGAAACGCAGTACAGCATTGTGTGAAGAGAATCATCGGACGTGGGAGAACAAGAAAATAAGGAAAACGAAGCGTTTGAAATGTGGAACAACAGAGTGATGTTGAGAATTAGATAGCCTGATAAGTTGACAAATGAGGACGTTCTCTGCAAAATCGGCAAGGGACGGTATACGTGTAAAATACTGAAGTGACGAAAGGACAGGATGATAGGACGTGTTTTAAGACATCAAAAAATAACTTTCTATGTTAATTGACCGAGCTATAGAGTGTATAAACTGTACAGGAAGCTAGAGAATGGAATGTATCCAACAAATAACTCAGGATGTTGAGTGCAAATGCTGCTCCGAGTTGAAGATATTGGCACAGTAGAGAAAGTCGTAATGGACCGCATCAGGCGAATGAGAGGACTGATGGGAAAAAAGAGAAAGAAGTGAAAGGTAAATCGAGTCCTTCTCAGTTCTGACATCAACAATTTGCTGACTTCGTAAGATTTCATTCTGTAGCTTAATATTAAAAATGAAAGCACTTCCTAATGTTCTGCAAACTTATATTTATTTCGTCACGAACAGGCTTTGGGCTTCTCAGGCCATCTTCAGGTGACAACTGAATGTCGCAAACGCAAATAAACATGATGTGCGACTTATTCAGATATCATTTTAACAGAAAATACCTAAGTGACAAAGTGTTTACATGGGATACACAAGAAAAATATCAGAATAATTACAGTAATTAAAAAAGGGGTAAACAAAGCTTTTATGTACAGATACATGATAAATGGAGATAAATGATGAGAAATAAAATGAATTTACAGTTTGAATCTAGTATTTGTAACGAAAACTTAATTTAACAAGGGAGAAAATGGAAACTGAAAAAAAATGGTTCAAATGGCTCTGAGCACTATGGGACTCAACATCTTAGGTCATAAGTCCCCTAGAACTTAGAACTACTTAAACCTAACTAACCTAAGGACATCACACACACCCATGCCCGAGGCAGGATTCGAACCTGCGACCGTAGCAGTCCCGCGGTTCCGGACTGCAGCGCCAGAACCGCTAGACCACCGCGGCCGGCAAATGGAAACTGAGTTTGATAGTTTAATACTAGGCTGGCATTCTGTGTCACGTGTTTGTTGATTTCTATTATGTCCAGTATGGTAACCTTTCTGCTTTTTTGAAAGAATGTAAAAGTTCACATTCTACATCATATGGATGGTTCTCTGCAAAAAATCATCAGCAGAGGTCGAATCTTTTTCCTTTAATCGGCAGGTTCTCTCGAGTCCATGTAGCCTAACTGCCACAGCTCTGCCTGACTGACCATATACGCCTTTTTACAATGCTTGCAAGTGATTTTATGTATACCGCTTTACAGCAAGGTTTGCATTTTGTCTTTATTATTGAATAAAAATTTTGTTACGTTATTGGTATTATAAAAAGCAGGTCTGTAGCTGCGATACTTTAAATATGTTGGGAGATTGTCTAAAGGGTTGCTAAGATATGGAATTTTGCATCAGGCTTTGAAACTATTGAGTGATTGTTGTTGGCCAGCGTACAGACGTGGTGAAATTTTATTCATTTTCTTTTTTCACAGAATATGAATCAGGCCAGAGCTGTATCCATTGCCGGAAGCAATTTCTTTGACGGTTTGTAATTCTGTTTGAAAGGCTGATTTGGATAACTGAACAGATATAAAGTGATACACCACTGAATTGAAAGCTGTATGTTTGTGGCTGTGTGGATGGTACGAGCTTGCAGGGATTACTGTATCAGTAGCTATGCTTTTTCTGTAAATGCTGAATAGGTGTTTTCTTGTACTAAAATCTATATTAAGGTCCAAGAATTTTATAGAAAAGACTCCCAGCTCCATTGTAAACTGAATTTACCACTGTTGGGAGCTTAAATGCTGTTTTAATGTATCTGACTGTCTAGTAGTACACGCAAAACACCATCGACATATGTGAAGCAGTACTTCATTTTAAAATTCATTGACTCTTTCCATAAGAAATTTTCTTTGAAACTGTCCATGAAAACTTCAGATAGCATTACAGGAGTGCAAGGTGAATCCATAATTAGACGATCTGAGTGGCTGTAATACTTGTTTTGACACTGAAAGTAGCTCTATTTTACACACAATTGAGCAGCGGCAATTACATCACGTAATTCAAATGGATTTACTTTCGATATGTGCAAAAGATCTGTTAATATGTTTATGGATTCATCAGTGGGCACATTCGTCAATAAGCTAGTCAGAGCAAACAAAACTAGTGTGGAACTGCGTGGGATTTGCATATCTTTAATATTGTCTTTTTAATGCTATAATCAAGCTCTTTCGCTAGCAATTAACTTGGAGCAGGAAAGGATGACACTAATAGGTGTATCGGAACACTATCTTTATATAATTTGGGTAAGCCATATAATCTACGAGCCATGGGATTCATATTAATTAGCCGGCCGGGGTGGCCGAGCGGTTCTACGTGCTACAGTCTGGAACCGCGCGACCGCTACGGTCGCAGGTTCGAATCCTGCCTCGGGCATGGATGTGTGTGATGTCCTTAGGTTAGCTAGGTTTAAGTAGTTCTAAGTTCTAGGGGACTGATGACCTCAGAAGTTAAGTCCCATAGTGCTCAGAGCCATTTGAACCATATTGCCCACGGCTGTTGGCCTCAGATATAATACTTTTACTTGATTTGACGGTAGATTTATTTGATCATTGAAAGCTGCAGTCGTATGTTTTGTTGACGGAAGTCGGAACTATAAAAGATCTGGTTCACTTTTGTAAGTAATCACTTTTGTTCAAGAGAACTAAACTGTTTGATTTATCAGCTTTCGCGGACAACTGCGTTTACGTCTTCGCGGATATCACGATCAAAACTGTCGAATTCACACGGATGCAGAACATTACGAAGTGTTTTCCTTTCTAATGTTACTATCATGTTCTGCCAAGCACAGATGGAAAATTCAGTAAAATATGTTGAGATGAATGAATAAGAAATATGCGCCTATGTATTGTACCAGTTACGGTCATATACGCGTTATATAAGAATTTTCGGCCTGTTAGCGTATCCACTTACTCGGCGTAATACAAAAGCGGAGATAACGCCGTGAATGAGAATCTACGAAGAGAGCCGAAGCTTGGCATTACCTTGATGGAAAAAAAATCTCCGCGTCTTGAGGCATCAAAGGTGCCGTGATGGGACAGAAATCTCGTCTGCGTGACATTATCGGAAAGCTCTTTGATCAGCGAGAAACGCTATCGAACGTTGCTCAAGAGAGAACCACGGTCTGAGGCGTACCTTGTTGTGGTAACACTGAAAGGTTGGGTCGCCACAAATTGATATTCTGCATGTTAACTCGAATCAGGTGATGCTGAGCAAATTCTGTTAGGACATGACAAACTAAACGTAGTAGATGAGAAATGGTGCTTTGGCATCAAAATAGCTGACAATGACCGAAGCAGAAACTCTAAAATTTCACACTAAAGTAGCAAGAAAGAGAGAGAACTATTGACATTGAACATCTGTATGTGTTAGGAAGCATTTTCAGGTTTATATAGAGGTGAAACATGAACGATAAACAGTTCAGGCAAGATGAGAATAGAAACTTTTGAAACGAGGTGCCGCAGAATAATGTTGCAGATTAGGTAAGTAGATCAAATAACTGATGAGGAGGTACTGAAATGACCTGGGAAGAAGCGAAAATAATGGCATAATTTCGCCAAAACAAGGGGTCGGTTGATAGGACACGTCCCGAGACACCAAGGAGTTACCAGTTTGGTAAAGGAGGACGTGTACACCTAAAAGTTGTAGAGAAAGACCAAGCCTCTGTAATGCTGGTCGAGTTTAAGAGGAACACCAAGTGGGTTGAGGCGTGAAGAACTTTGGTTGAGGATAGGGGAGTGGGAGGGGTGGGGGGAGGTGTTCAAATGACTCTGAGCACTATGGGACTCAACTGCTGTGGTCATCAGTCCCCTAGAACTTAGAACTACTTAAACCTAACTAACCTAAGGACATCACACACATCCATGCCCGAGGCAGGATTCGAACCTGCGACCGTAGCAGTCGCACGGTTCCGGACTGCGCGCCTAGAACCGCGAGACCACCGCGGCCGGCGGGGGGAGGTGTGCTAGGGCAGACTTTGCAATGCAGTTGTGTCAAGACACTATGCCAGCGTGGCGTAATGGTTGGTCCATCTGCCTAGTGAGCAGGAGATTCGGGTTCGAATACCGGTCACGGTAAAAATTTTCATTCTTAGCTTCAGACTGCATATATACATAAAAGACCAAGACTTGAATACAGTAAGCGAATTCAAATGGCTGTAGGCTGCAGTACTTATGCAGAGATGGATAAAGGTCTTGCACAGGATAGATTACGATGGGAAGCTGGTTCAAACCAGTCTTCGGGCTGAAGACAACAAACAACAACCACAACTTTAACAACCTGCAATTCTTATGATTTTCCCAATTTAACTCGGAGTAATTTATGAAGATTTTTATTACCAAAAAAGTTAAGTGCTGGCCAGCGTTTACTAAAAATCTGGACCAGTCCGATGAATGTCATCACTTGCGAAAGATGCGCTCCTATCATCTGTGGAATTTATTAACTGGGTGGAAAGAGAGGGACTCAACAAGTCAGTTTCTTGAACTTCAGTGTTGCAGTAAGGACGCAGCGAAAAAGAGAGGGGGGGGGGGGGGGAGCAGATGATCAAGACCCCCCCCCCCTATCACCTACATGAAATTACACACGATCTAAACGCCGTGTAGTACAACGGGAAGATATTTTGATTTTCAATCAAACAACGAAAATGGGATACTCACTATCGATAGTCAAATAGGTGATCATTGATGTGAACTATCGATAGCACTATCGGCTACCGCCCATAGCTAGATTAACTAACTACTGTACATTGTTGGCCGTACTTGAATTCAGTTGTTGTTTTGGTAATCAGTTTAGTTCTTAGTAGCTGCTGAGTTTATTGTAAGCGCTGCTGTTTATTGTTTTTTTGCTGCGTGCTGTTAAGGCAGTTTATTATTATGGATCCACTAGCGTTATGATAAGTTAAAAGAATGTACAACAGCGTGATTACCCATATACAGCTGCTTAATGCTAGCAATGGAGTTATTACCTGGAGACCGGTAGATCTTTGGGGTTGCAATATTTCAGTATTTACAAGGCAGCCGAGCGGCAAATATCATTTCATTAATTACGCAACTTGAATTTTCCTGTGTCGCCCAAAAAATCGGGTTGGTCAACGAAAATATCGTCCATACATCGATGGCTGCATTTCTTTAGACAATTAGCTCAAAATTCTGTCACTAGTAGCCAAAATATCAGCCAATCTGGTCACCCGGGCGGTACTCAAATATTAAAAAGCAGTATATATGGGAAGGTGCTAAAAGATGAAGTTATCACTCTACCAAATAAAGAAATATTTAACTGTGCATTTCCATGTTTATTAAGTATTGTTGACAGTGTATGTTACACTTTTTTAAGAAAAGCTTTTCTTGCTTCATTTTACGGAACAAATACTACTTGTAAGAAGGTTTCCAAAAACCAAATTGTATCCACACAATTAAAAAAAAAGTGTTTTCAGAATGAAAAACATGGGTCCTTTTAAGGTCCTTTTTGACAAATCGGACCCCAGACCACCCGTTTGGCAAAATCCTGGCTACGGCCCTGCTTGCAGCGAATGAATTTCAGTGGTGGAGTGTCTATCAATGTAGTTGACATCTGTTGGAGGTTTTCTGTGTCCAGGCAGGATGATGTTAACGTTGAATTACCGTCGTGTACTTCTGAACCAATTCAGATACTCCAGAACGCATCACTCTGCAGCGTAGTGTATGCTGCTTTTAGACTTCCTGGCAGAGAAAAAACGTGTGTCAATTGTGAAGTATTGTTCCGGCGTTTGAAGTCTTTTATCATGAATACATGTCACTTCAGAGGCGCGCTTCTCGGATCGTAACAGGAAATGGTAGCCTTTATGAAGTGTAGCAGAAATGCTCGGCGAATTTTGAAAAGAAGTCCTTGAAGGAAGACGATGTAGTTCTCGCGAAACCTTATTGAGTAAATTTAGTGCACCTGTATTCGAAGAAGACTGAGTAGTATTCTGCTGGCAGTATCGTATCTCTCGCGTAGGGATCAAAAAATAAGATAAGAACGATAAGACGGCGTACAGGAGCATTCAGTCACTTCTCCCTGTCTCAGTTCACGGATGGAACACGGCAGAAAAATGGCTAATATTGGTACGAAGTATCTTCTGCAATGTGCTTTCAGTAGCCTTCGAAATATGTACGAGGGGGAGTCAAATGAAAATTTTAGGTGTAATTAAAAATCGACATTTCGAGCCATTGTTCTGTATGTTGGTAGTACTGCTACCAATGATGTAAGGAATGCCCTACAGGTGGCAGCGTACTACAGACAAGCGAAATGCAGCCACAATACCAGTTCAAAATGGATCCATAAAGGAAGAACACCGTTCTGTTATACCTTTCCTGCGTTTTCTGAGCACTGAAGGTACGAAAACTACTGAAATCCATCGCCGAATGAAGGTCCATATGGTGTTGCATGTCTATAACTGCACCAAGTGCACGAGTGCAGTGGAAAATTCGGATTGTGACCCCGGGTCAGACACACTGCGTTGCGACACCAGAATCTACTGCAGCAACTGAAGCTATTATGGAAAGTCGCCGTGTGCCGATGGATGAAATAGTCGCAAATCTCAACACTGATCATGGCTCAGCACATGACACAATTCATGATGTGCTTAAGTTTCGCGCAATGTGTGCAAAATGGGTGCCACAGCAGCTAACTCCAGAACTCAAAGAGGGACGCGTTCACGTATGTGAATAACTTTTGCGGCGCTGTGAAGCAGAAGGTGCTGGCTTCTTCACGAAAATCGTAACAGGAGGCGAAAACTGAGTACCCTACCACCAATCCGAAACAAAGAGAGCAAGCAAGGAATGGCGACACTGTTCGTCATCAAAATCCAAGCAGTATCGGACGCATCCATCTGAAAGGAAGGTGTGTCAGAATCTCTTCTGCCGGCCGGGGTGGCCAAGCGGTTCTAGGCGCTCCAGTCTGGAACCGCGCGACCGCTACGGTCGCAGGTTCGAATCCTGCCTCGGGCATGGATGTGTGTGATGTCCTTAGGTTAGTTAGCTTTAAGTAGTTCTACGTTCTAGGGGACTGATGACCTCAGAAGTTAAGTCCCTTAGTGCTCAGAGCCATTTGAACTATTTTTTTTTTTTACTCTCTTCTGACAAGGGAACCTCCCCATCGCACCCCCCTCAGATTTAGTTATAAGTTGGCACAGTGGATAGGCCTTGATAAACTGAACACAGATCAATTGAGAAAACAGGAAGAAGTTGCGTGGAACTGTGAAAAAATAAGCAAAATATACAAACTGAGTAGTCCATGGGCCACATAAGCAACATCATGGACAATGTGAGCTCAGGAGCGCCGTGGTCTCGTGGTAGCGTGAGCAGCTGCAGAACGAAAGGTCCTTGGTTCAAGTCTTCCCTCCAGTGAGAATTTTACTTTCTTTATTTTTACATCGTTATTATCTGTCCGTTCGTTCATTGACGTCTCTGTTCACTGTAATAAGTTTAGTGTCTGTGTCTTGCGACCGCATCGCAAAACCGTGCGATTAGTAGACGAAAGGACGTGCCTCTCCAATGGGAACCGAAAACATTTGATCGCAAGGTCATAGGTCAACCGATTCCTCCACAGGAAAACACATCTGATATATTCTATACGACACTGGTAACGGCATGTGCGTCACATGACAGGAATATGTTGTCGACCCACCTAACTTGTACACTTGGCGAATGGGTAAAAAGATTCTTCTACCTTGCCCGATTTAGGTTTTCTTGTGGATGTGATAATCACTCCCAAAAAAATGATGAAAACACAATAGTTTGTCACATAAACTGAAAATAAAAAAATTAAACTTCTCACTCGATGGAGGATTTGAACCAAGGACCTCTCGTTCCGCAGCTGCTCACGTTACCACGAGACCACGGCGCTCCTGTGTTCTTAGAGTCCTTGATGTCGCCTATCTGCCCATGAACTACTCAGTTCGTATATTTTGCTTATTTTTTCACAGTTCCACACAACTTCTTCCTGTTTTCTCAATTGATCTGTGTTCAGTTTTTCAAGGCCTATCCACTGTGCCAACTTATAACTAAATCTGAGGGGGGGTGCGATGGGGAGGTTCCCTTGTGAGATGAACGAAGCGTTGTCTTGGAATACTACACTAACGGCAGGAAACACCACCACGAGTGTGTAATTATAACACGTTAGAAAATCAGTATGGCCTGCAATAAGCTCCGAGCGACGTGGGCTTCCGACTACAGGTCTCATTTTGCAAGATGACAATGTTCGGCCTCATACTGCCAAGGCAGTTCTTGCAATTGTCGATGTCCTGCACTTCCATACACTAGATTACCACATCCACCACACTCATCAGACATCCATATTAGGTGCATTGTGCTGTCATCTACTGCCAGGTACTCCATATCAGCGACCTTAGTAGTCATTAGACATGGTGAAAATGGCTCTGAGCACTATGGGACTCAACATCTTAGGTCATAAGTCCCCTAGAACTTAGAACTACTTAAACCTAACTAACCTAAGGACATCACACACACCCATGCCCGAGGCAGGATTCGAACCTGCGACCGTAGCAGTCCCGCGGTTCCGGACTGCAGCGCCAGAACCGCTAGACCACCGCGGCCGGCAGACATGGTGAGAGAGCAGAATGGGGCGCTCGGCGGAACTCACGGAATTCGAACGTGGTCAGGTGATTGGGTGTCACTTGTGTCATATGTCTGGACGCGAGATTTCCACACTCCTAAACATCACCATGTCCACTGTTTCTGGTGTGATAGTGAAGTGCAAACGTGAAGGGCACGTACAGCACAAAAGCGTACAGGCCGACCTCGTCTATTGACTGACAGAGACCGCCGACAGTTGAAGAGGGTCGTAATGTGTAATAGGCAGACATCTATCCAGACCAAAACACAGGAATTCCAAAGTGCATCAGGATCCACTGCTAGTACTATGAAAGTTAGGCGGGAGGTGAGAAAACTTGGATTTCATGGTCGAATGGCCGCTCATAAGCCACACAACACGCCGATAAATGGCGAACGATGCCTCGCTTGGTGTAAGGAGTGTAAACATTGGACGATTGAACAGTGCAAAAACGTTGTGTGGAGTGACGAATCACGGTACACAATGTGGCGATCCGATGGCAGGGTGTGGCTATGGCGAATGCCGGGTGAACGTCATCTGCCAGGGTGTGTAGTGCCAACAGTAAAATCCGGTGGCGGTGGTGTTATGGTACGGTCGTTGTTTTCATGGAGGGGACTTGCACCACTTGTTTTTTTGCGTGAAACTATCACAGCACAGGTCTACATTGATGTTTTAAGCACCTTCTTGCTTCCCACTGTTGAAGAGCAATTCGGGGATGGCGATTGCATCTTTCAAAACGTTGGAGCACCTGTTCATAATGCACGGCCTGTGGCGGAATGGTCACACGTCAATAACATACCTGTAACTGAGTGGCCTGCCAGAGTCCTGACCTGAATCCTACAGAACACCTTTGGGATGTTTTGGAATGCCGACTTCGTGCCAGGCCTCGCCGATCGACAGCGATACCTCTCCTCAGTGCAGCACTCCGTGAAGAATGGGCTGCCATTCCCCAAGAATCCTTCCAGCATCTAATTGAACGTATGCCTATGAGAGTGGAGGCTTTCATCAAGGCTAAGGGTGGGCAAACACCATATTGAATTCCAGCATTACCGATGGAGGGCGCAACGAACTTGTAAGTCATTTTCAGCCAGGTGTCCGGATACTTTTTATCACATAGTGTATATTAAAGCACCATGCGAAATTAAATTTCTGACCGTTCATAAAGCGTCAGATACCTCGTTGTCCACAATAGCAGAGGAAACTAAATATTGTGGCGTCATGACAATAAGCAAAAATTTTATTTCACTTGTAGCAGTTTTCAGAATCGGCAAATAAGGTCATGTCAGAATTTTATTTTCTCCACCGGTTGTCATTCCATGGACGTAAGGCCTCTGCATGTTTTCAATCACTTATCAGTAAATAATTTCAAAATGATGGAGAACAGCAATCAGTCGTCCTTTCCTTTCAGGAATAAAGCAAAGTCACATCAAAGTCGTTGAATGAATTCCACATTCTTTATGGAAGGTAACTTGATGCAGTAAATGTTGTTTTATTTCGTTTGCAACTGCTGTCATAGTAGAGAAATGCTTAGAAAACAGCACATGTATACGATAAATTATACGTTTCATTATGAACATTTGATTATATCATTTTTATCATCAGATAAACGAAAATACACAGTGGCGATAAGATCTTCCGATGCATCACCAGAAGCTTCCTTGATCGGAAAAGATCTCTATAAACGTATATCAGGGACGTGTACGTATAATGGTATTTATGTCAGAATGAGTCTATATAATGTATTGCATCCACATCGCTAAATTACATATTTGAAAAGTCCAGTTGCAAAAATATCGAAGAAATAGACCTGGAAATACTATTTTACAAGACATGTGCCTTGTTAAAACATTATCCTAGAAGAAAGCTATTTCTACGCATAGAGAGTACTTACCATGAGCGCAAAATGGAAATGTTTCTTTTCTTTGTACGTTATCTATATCCACTGAAAGTCAAAGCGTGTTGTGGAAGGTAATAGGTGCCGAACGTTTCAATTTATGCCTCTGGCACTCACCTGAAACAAAAGGATACGGAAGTTTCGTAAATCTCTTGTAAAAGAAGCAACTCAAAATTACAAAATGAAAAGACTATTTCTTATAAATAAGTTACTAGTTCAACCAAAGTGCTACAGCTTCTTTAATGAATTCTAAATGTAAAAGCACTTAGCACTGAAAGCATGTTTATTACGAAAGTCAACGTACAGATAGAACCGAAATGAACTCCTGGAAGGAGAGTTCTGTTATTTGTACAAACATAGAATATTCTCGAGTATGCAAACGTTACCAACATAGGAAGCTTTGAGTACCTTCCCGAAACGATGAATACTAAATAACAAATATTTGCCGGTACTGAAGTCAGATACTGCAGACATGAAATGTGCCAGCCACAGACGCTAACCGCTACTCCACAATGTATGCATTACAGGTGAAGGCAATAAGTTACGCTTAATAAAAACTCTGCAGCCTTTTAAACAGCCGTTTTCCGAAGGTGCAGAGATTACACACAGAAAGTACTTGAACAATGATGAGAAAAACAGCCGCTGCATTTCAGTCTAACGTCGTTCATTCTTTCTAAAACATACTACCAGTTTCAACACCACATAGTGTCATCTTCAAGCCCCGAACGTAGCCTGACATCAACAACTGCTTCATAAGCAATGAACAGAATCGTATGCAACGGACCAAAATTAACTGGATTCCGTACCTTCCATGGCAATAACAAGCTCAGCATTATCTTCAGAAATGACTGCCCTCTTTTTTATGCTGACTTGCATCTTGTATCCTCCTCGCTTCTTCCGCCATGCATTATTTTGCTTCCAAGGTAGGAGAATACTTTCAGTTCATCTATTATGTTGTCTCAGTATTGATGTATAGTTTAACGTTATTCTCATTTTTGTAGCTCTTATTTACCTTCTTTTTTCTTAAGTCTCCTCTCAGTACATATTCTGTACTGATTAGATTGTTCATTCTATTAAACAGTTCTTCTGATTCTTCCTCAGTTTCACAGAGGATACCAATGTCATCAATAAATCGTTTCTGGATCTTAATACCACTCCTAAATCTTTCTTTAATATCCATCAATGGTTCTTCGATGTACACGTTCATTTTTTTTCAGTTTTTCTCTCGCATTTGCTATATTCAGTATTTTCTTCCGAAAATCTGATGGAACGTCTCCTGTCACATACATTCTACACACTACCAGCAGGGATAGTACTCTGTTTAAGATGAAGAGAGGCACGCCGGATCAGATTTTGTATAACAGTAAAGCTTCGAATACGGGCCAGTGAATGGGATTTGAGCATTGTGGTCTGTTCTTATGTAAGTAAAATATCAAATAAGTCTGTTTCTTAGTTGTATTAGATAGCAGTTAGTTTGTCTCTCACTACCTCTCCCTTCCACTGCTTTTGAAATACGTGTCTTATTTTTATTGCTTGTCATATACAATCTGTCTTCGGATTCACATTGTACATTTCTGTCTTCGCAATTATTTCTTCTATAAGCTAAATGCCGTAAGTAGGGAAATTACTACGTAGTTTGTTATATTAACAGAAGCTTCCGTCGGTTCTTGGTAGAACAACATTATAATAATAAATGATATTCAGTGCAGCTGTAAATAATACATTGTAGACTCATAAAACAGTTATTTTCGCCCCCTGCAGTTAAAAAATTATTATATTAATATAAAAATTCTACATAAATGGAAGGTATTAATTACTTCATTTGCTGAATATGTACACCTAAAGGATAGTATTAGTTCGCTTGTAACATTCACACCCAGCCTTTGGATGTTTCGTGGAGACGGGCGAAAATTGAAGGTTTATCCATTTCACGACCTTTAGTACTAATTAATCCATTCCATTCTGGTAGGGTGCTACAGCATTCAGTTTCGAATTATTACAGAATAGATAAATAAACAGTCTTGGCTGCGAAATTATTTAATATCAATGAAGGGTTTTACCCTTTTGGGGCATCATCAGATTGTGTAAAAGTAGCTGAATATGTGACCCATCTGCCATAAAACCGTATAAAATGGAAAATGGACGCAACAGTAACTCGATATGTAATCCATCCATCCAGCTACTTTTACACTATCTGATAATGCCCCAAAAGGGTGAAACGCGTCATTGGTGTTAAATAATTTCGAAACCAAGACTGTTTCTTTTTATTATTGTTCTGAAATACCTTTAGTATTGTATGTAAACTTTCTGAGGGTGCGTGTGATGCCCTCCCGCCGCCTCCCCCCTCCACTCTCTCTCTCTCTCTCTCTCTCTCTCTCTCTGTGTGTGTGTGTGTGTGTGTGTGTGTGTGTGTGTGTATTTCTGCTCCTGTTCGCGTAACACATTGTGTATTGGTTTATATAGTGCTGTGTCGTAATAGGCAATAAATGTCATGGTGAATGGCTGAGGACCCAAAACGCACATAAAAAGTGGGCGAAGGGATAAAAAATGAGAGAAACCCCGTTTCGGCAGCTACGGCGAACTCGTCTATATTTCTTTTTCAATTTCCACTGTACATCATACATCGCAAGCCAATAAGGCTCTGAAATTTCGAATGTATTTGATTCTCTTCCAAGAAATCTACTCGTATTTATTTCCATGTTTTTTTTTTTATTTTTTTATTTTTTTTACTGGTTTCGAAGCCAATGAAAAGCAGCTAAGGGTCTCCATTTACAGATGAGTTGATTCAAGTGGTACGGAAAAGTGAGGAGAAAATTATGTCCCTAGTAATTTAACTGAAACTGGTATTTTGTAAGTATTTATCCATTAGCTTATCCTCACGCCAGTTTTTCCAGCCATACTTTTCCAACACTGCTTCTGCAAAAGGCAGTGGTTTCACTTCCTATTATATATGCCCCTTGTAATATCTCAACACTTATACTTACTATTTTATCGAACAAGATTAAGCAGATCGTCAGAGACATATTTTTGAAGGTCATAGGACAGGTAGACAATTTTTAAGCGTCGCGGCTGGGAATTACTTTCCTCTCATGTTCCTATGCAATGTTCAGCTTGCTCCGTCTTCTTCTTCCTTTTTGCTCGCGTAGACTTCGGAGCATATCGCACGAATTACACTACGCTGTATGGCTCAATCTGCACAAGAGTTAAGTCAGGGCCGCAGGCAATGATTACTGTTACCTTGTTGAGCACAGTTTATTGAAAGAAGTCACAAATGCGACGTAAAAAACTATTTTTTTCGTGTTTTCATTTTTTGTCACTGCACCCATGAATGCTCTCAGTTCTAATTGCCTATGTTTGAGAAGGTTATCCTATTTGCTCATATTTGCAGAAGTATAATATTACTGTGCGAGACAGATATCTAGGAAATTTTTGGAAATTTGTGCTAAGATCCTATCGGACCAAACTGCTGAGGTCATCGGTTCCTAGGCTTACACACTACTTAATCTAACTTAAACTAACTTACGCTAAGGACAAGGCGCATGAGACCGCGCGGCTACCCCGCGCAGCAGACATCTAGAAAGGTAACGTTGTCAAATGCTGTCACATGTAGAGAGAGAGAGAGAGAGAGAGAGAGAGAGAGAGAGAGAGAGAGAGAATCATACATTTTCAGTGAAAATTGTAATTTTTGCTTCCGTGTTTATTTAATTAATGTTGACTGAGATCAAATAATAACATACTTTTACATCAAAACTTAAAAATTCCAAAGAAACTAATAATAATATCTCTTTTAAAAATTTTCAATGTTTATAACTTTCAATCCTATGTTTCGGGGGCGCCATATTTTATAACAGCCGACTTCGTTATGAATTCGCTTATCTTCAAGAATGTCATTTCGGACGACCTGGCAGTAAGTGAGCTGTGTATGGAATCAATGGCTTGAGAGCACATTGAGGAATGCGATTTAGTCTGAGAGAAGAAATTAAGTCATGTGACACTGGAGTTAAAAGGAAGATCAAGCTTACAATTGCGAAAAAAAAGAAAAGAAAAATGCTTTTTCAGTCTCACACGTTGAAATCTTTCAGTAGCAAAGTGTTTGTCTTATTGAAACGTTTTGTTGTCGACGATTGTGATATGAGCGGTATGTTGTTCAAGCAAGCACAGGGAATATCTTGTCACTCAGGTTTATTTCTGACCACTTCGCCCCGATTTGTAGTTGCATGAGCCATCAAACGTCCAATAATATTGTCAAACCGTCAATATATTAACGGTCTGAGGTCGCGTATTGACATACTGGCGATAATAGAAATAGTGACAAGCAGTACTGATGGCCGGTCAATACATCCCGAACATGTGAGGTCGAGAATTGACAGTCTGAGATATTCCCCATTCAAATGCTGACAGAGTTTCATGAACTAGCCACACGACGTTTGTTTGTATTGTTATTTTTTCTGTTCACCTTTGCGCCTGTCATACCTTAAAGCCAATTTTTCAAGTTGTCTTTTAACACAAAAGTATTTTAGTAGGACTTCCCAAGGGTAAACATTGCGTATATCACTTTAGGATAGTCAACGGAGGATTCTGTACGACAATTCTTACTTTATTATTGAGCTTGTGTCTCCTTGTTTGAAGAAGAATCGCCTTAGGAGCGCCTTTCCAGTTGCTATTACTGCGTAGGCAGGATTTTTGACATAAAACAAATCGGAAACTACTGCCAGCGAACACTTTCATTGCATTCGTCCGTAGTTTCTTCGCCATCACAGATTCCCTCTTATTGTAGTTCAGAAACAAAAAGATAACACTCCGATTGCATTGGTAAAATTCATGTGATACGCCTGCATAAGGAAATGCTGCTTCCCATCTTAACTTTGGTTACACCTGTTCAGCACATTTTCTTTATCATGTCTAAGAAGGAAGAAGAGAGAGAGGGAGAGAGAGAGAGAGAGAGAGAGAGAGAGAGAGAGAGAGCACTTTCTTCAGTGGAATGCTGTCGGTTCGGACCGCATGATTCTTAATCGCTATAATATCATCCGAGGTCAACAAGCTTTCCCCTTTCAAGGAAGTGAAGTATGGTACACCTTCATGTTTATGGAGACGCAATGATTCGGCACAAGATATTTCGACAGCAGTAACAGCCAAACAGTACGCTTCATCATTTCCTTCTTTCCAGCGCTGGAAAGGATTTTATGAGTAAACTGTTTACAAGTGCCGGAGTAGCGACTTTGGCTAAAAAATGTCGTAGTAATATTTTAGGGAGATAGGAAGAATGGTACTGGTCGAATTGTGATAGATATGAGTTGTTATGTGGAATAAGATGGCTGTGGCACTGCGAATGTCACACAAAGTGAAATCTTGCGAACGCATCATGCCACACTGTGTGTTGTTGCATTATTTTATTTCATGTACCGGTCTACCAAGGAATGTACAAGATAAATTCTGTGGTATTCGCATGCTAATGGCAGGTTACAACCTCTTCCTTAATTTCCATTATCAACGATAAGAACCCAAACACTACACAGCTAACGATGATGATTTACTGCTCAAAGTTCCTATTGCGAACGATGCCCTGGCTCATCTTTTGCAGTACGCGCGAATGTGACGTGAAAAGCAATGATCAGTTCTAAAGATGCTGCTGGACGTCAGGGAGGACAGCTGATTACTGTAGTCAGCAGTAAGGGCGCTTGCTGGCTACATGTGTGTTTTTGTAGTGTTCTTCTGATTTAAATTCTTCAATGTTGATCTTTTTAAATGTCACAAAATGTTATTTTGCGTCCGTACTCACGGCTTTACTCAACAAGTAGCGCGCAGTTGTCAATGGAGATTTTCGGGTGGTAAGATTGGTCGCGTCCCTTACCTTTCTCAGTCAGTAGTTTGTGGTTATCTATGCCTCAGTGACCACGGAAAGTAGGAAAGGAAGAGAATCGAAGCGTTCGAGATGCTGTGTTAAAGAAGGAACCCGGAAATTAATCAGGTGGTTTCTCGCAGAATCGAGGAGGGCTGGAATATGTGGAATACATTGACAAAAAGAAGGGATACGAAGACAGAAAATTGTTTAAGACATCAAACATGTTATAATATCTTCCGTGATACTAGAGGTAACCGGATAGGGCAAAAACTGTATACAATGACAAATAAGTGAGGACTTTGTGCGTAACTCCTGTTCTGAAATGAAGAGTCTGACACAGGCGAGGGAGTAGTGGAGAGCCCCGTTACAACAGTCAGAACTGTCTATCCCCCCCCCCCCCATGCCTAACCAAAACGCCTCACAAAAGAAGGGCACTCGTCCGCAATAGGCGCCCACACCAATTTGGTTGGTTTTTCATCATCCACATTACGCCATCGCAGAAGATTAGTGTCTGAAACGCAATGTTGCCATATCACTTCCAATATGGAAGCAGTCCAAAAGTTTGTTGGCAACTCCGTAAAGGCCGTGTCACCGGTGCATACAGTCAGTCATACCACACACCCACTGGAAGATGCAAAAGGGGACACCATCTTGTTATATCAGTGAGTCTCGCTTGCCTACTGGGCCATGAGCCGAAAAAGTTCGGGTTCGAATTAACGACTATATAAGTAATGTGAAACGAAATGAAGACACTTCTTTAAGGTAAGCATTAAAAAGTGAAAACAAAAGTTAAAATCTTCTATGTTGTTAGGCCGCGTCATATTTCCTCTAAAATAATCGACGTTTCGACCCCTCTGCTGAGATCTTCTTCAGGATCTTCCGTTGTCCACATTGCTAGAACACTGTTCTACCAACAATGTTGTAGCAATAGTGGACACCGGAAAATCCTGAAGAAAATCCCATGAGAGGGGTAGGAACGTAGATTATTTTAGAGGAAATATGACTCGGCCTAACAATCCAGAAGATTTTAACTTTAGTGTCAACGGCCACGAAAGCCTGCAAACTTACATAAGTGAAAACAACATTTGCTAAAAATAGATCATACGGTGAAAAAGGAATCGTTTCCTTTCCTACGAAACGCTCCAAAAGTGATGTATCATTTCACTTTTGCTAACTATTGTCAAAACTATCCGGATGAGTCGGAGAGACATTTACGTTGGTTTAATGAGTCAGTTACAGTCCTACATGGTTTCCTCAATGCAGCTTCAGAAAGCTATTTAGAAAGGATTCTAATCATAGGGGACGCCTTTTTCCAGTTTGCGCGTTGAATCGCTAAATGGTATAGTCAAAAGTTTCAAACACTCGAGTGTTCTATTGCGTTAGGTTGTAAGGATGTTGTGAGGATTCGCATAGCGCCAGCAGTAGGCTAACCTTTAGAAAAGTATTACACCGGATTTCGCAATTCTGCATCTTCTACACAAATGAAGACAGAAACTTGGGGAGAATTTTAACTCACGCACAGTTCTAAAAAGATTTATTTCCAGAAGAACCATCCGATTTTATGAGGGTGTATGTTTTACATACGTGCACATATAACCTTGGGATACTGTTTATAGTCACGTTTAGGAATAACGTTTTCATTTACCTTTCACATATGTTCTATTTGCTGTCCATTTGCTGTCCACCGACCGCACGACAGATACCCAGACGATGGTCGAACCAGATCACTGTTTATGCTATCATGTCTGGAGTGACTACAATCACTGCTGTTGTTATTGGCTCACATTCACCCAATATCGTGGGAAGGGAAGGGAAGGGACGCTGACAGATGATTTGCCAAATCCCCATAGAAAAAAAAAACGTGAGGAAACATCAGCTCTGTGACCTTTGAGGGTAATGGTGCAATCCGATAATCCGTATTCTCCCTATTGTCGACCCATCTTACAATCAGCTAATTGGCAACAAATAACAAATGCTCTTGCGTAGAAACATTAACTTTTACTATATGGTGGAGCATCGTTAAAAAAAAATTCAGTGTGTTCTCGCAGCTATGTAGTGAATGTACGAACGCACTACCTATACCAGGAAGATCCCTACCAGTATCCACATAAGCCGTCACAACTTCTGTCATTGTAAACTTTTAATATTCACATCAAATTTCCGTCTTCAAACATGTGGATGATATAGACATGTGCAATTACATTTTTTAAACATCCAATATATTTCACGGTCCAGTCACATTAACGTGACCGCCGCCTACGGTGGACGTCAACTTGCAATAACCACTCACACAAGTCACGTTCAGCGCTGTCAGTGGAGGATGTGTAAAGCGTGTCGGGGTAATGCGTAACATGGTGCCGCCGTTTGACTGCGGAAAGTGAGCAGTTTATCTGACGTCCAAAAGAGCATGATCATTGACTTTAGGGCCAAGTGTGGAAGCATTTCTGAACTGGCTAAGTTTGTAAACTGTTCATGTGCCTCCGTGGTTAAAGTATACCGTGAATGGCAAAATGGCGCTAACCAAATCCGGCGCTGAGGCAACTGTGGTGAACCGCGAACGGTAGATGGTAGGAATGAACGATGGTCGCGGAGATGTGTACGGGCGAACAGAAGTTTAGATCAACTGACCGCCCAGATAAACGAAATGGCTACCAACGGTCCGTTCAGCAAACTTTGCTAAGTATGAGTCTCTGCAGCAGGTTCCACGTTCATGCACCCCTCCCGACTGCTGTTCATCGGCGATGAAAGTTCGAATTTGCACTCCAGTGCCGCAGCTGGACGGCCAATGAGTGGTGACAGGTAGTATTCTCAGATGAATCACGTTTTATCCTCTATCGGACTGAAAGAAAACACCCTGGAACAATCGTCGGGAGAGTCCAGGCCAGAGGAATGTGCGTTAATTGTCTGGGAACTGTTTTTGGGGCATTCCCTAGGCGACTTCGTTACTTTCGAAGGCACAATGGATCAATAAAAGTATGTATGTATGCTTAGGGACCATGTCCATCCCTATATGCAGCTTATTTCTCTTCGGCAAGATGGCATCTACCAGCAGGACAATGCACCATGTCTCAGCTCGCAGTGTACGTGCATGGTTGTAAGAGTAGCAGGATGAGTTTACTATACTCCCCTTCCTACCAAACTCCCCGGTTATAAACCTAACGAGAATCTGTGGGGCCACTTGGATCAAGCTGTTCGCGTCATGGACCCTCAACCGAGAAGCCTAGCGCAGCTGGTCATGACACTGGACTCAGTATCTTTCAGAAACAGAGAAGCCTAGCGCAGCTAGCCACGACACTGGACTGGACAGGGTATCTTCGAGGATCCGAGAAGCCTAGCGCAGCTGGTCGCGACACTGGAATGGACTCGGTATCTTCGAGAAACTCTATGACTCTCTTCCTGCATATCTGGCAGCGATCAGCACAACAGAGGGTGGTTATTCAGGCCTTTGGCAGTTGGTCAAATTAATGTGACTCAACGTTGTATAACTGCATCAGTCATATTCGTAGGTGTATATTGTTAACCGCTTCGTGGGCGGAAGCTAACGTCGGTGCGGGAAGGCATTTCCCTATTGACTGCTTTCAGGCGTCGTCTGACTACTGCTCTGCAGCAACGAGTTTCTTTAATTTAGGGAAAGATGATTGATACATAAAGCTAGACGCGTCAAAACTAGAGTGTTGTGTTACTGACTATAGTGTTTAAGACTCAAATCCGTAAGCGTGCTACATTTATATCTTAACTCCGTTGTTACTAGTTTTGATTGTCACACACAAAAGTTCCAGAATTAGTATCCCCATCCCAAGAGTCTACATGAAGGAAAGGTATTCATCCCCCAAAATCTAATCACCGACACATGATCAAAGTACTATGATTGCTTGTGGCGAGCGGGTCTAGGTGCTTCAGTCTGGAACGGCGCGAGCGCTACTGTCGCAGGTTCGAATCCTGCCGCGGGCATGGGTGTGTGTGATGTCCTTAAGTTAGTTAGGTTTAAGTAGTTTTAAGTTCTAAGGGACTGATGACCTCAGATTTTAAGTCCCATAGTGCTCAGAGCCATTACTATGATTGTTTGTTTTCGTACTCGAGATAAATCTTTGCTAGGCCCGGCTGTGTATCAGCTTCCTAGATTAAACTCCTAGCTCTTAAATTTCCACACACACACACACACACACACACACACACACACACACACACACACACACACACACACACAGTAATAATGATTCGTCTGTTGGAACGGAGCGGAAATCGCCATTGCGAGCATGCCGCCTCCGGAAGGAGAAGGTTGTGTGCTAGTACCTATTTCGCCAACTCACGTCTCCTACGAAGTGCTGCACCCGACGGACCTCAACGCTGGACAGCTATACAATGAACACGACGTTCATATATTGGAAACTGGAAACGGGGCCGTGGCCTCCCGGTACAAATGACGGGACGATGACAGACTGCTTGGGCCACTATGTTGTCGGTATTGCCCAACGCCTCAACCGCGGGCACTTAACATTTGCCCTGAGCCTCTATTGACACAGGGAGACGAACCATGCCCCGCTCCCCGTCCTCCTCGTCCCGACCACTTGTGAAGTTCACAAGTCTCGGGCAATCGCCAACTGCCAATATATTTATTGATGTCACAACACCTTTTGCACATGGTTTAATACTGCCGCGTGCTTTGGTGTAAATGTCATAGCTGCTGGATGGCGACGTACAGGTTACAGGATCAGTTCTCTCCACCTGCAAATAATTTACCATTTAATATTTGTGACTTATGGAAAGTTCATTTCGCGAGTTGTACGAGGGTGGAAGCACTATGTTGCCTAAATCTTATAGGAACATACGCTAACCAACTTTTAATAACCTTTCCGTAATGCACAACCACTGTCTTGCAGCGTGGTTGCAAATGGAGTTGTTGAGTATCTTCGTAATGGTCAAGCGCTTACTAATAGAACGCGTGATGAAACAGGTCGCTGGTTTTTGCAATTTATCTAGCTCTTTTACACTGTCCAGTCACATTAATATGACACACGTGAAAAGCCTAAATTACCACCTTTTGCAGTGTCCACCGTTGCGAGATGTGCAGCAAGAGAATCAACGGGGTTCTGAGAGGTACTACAGGGATGTGAGGCCATGCCGACTCCAGTGTTATGGCCAGTTGCGCTAGGTTGCTCGGCTGGGGATCCGTGGCGCGATCGCTGTGGTCACTCAGATTGTCCTCGTAGTTTGGTGGTCAGGGGAGCACGGTAAAGTCACCCTGGTGCTCTTCGAATTAAGCACGAACACTGCGTGCTGTGTGACACGTTGTATTGCCCTGCTGGTAGATGCTGTCGTGCCGAGGAAAAACAGGCTGCCTGTAAAAGTGAACATAGTCCCCACGGGTAGATGCATACCTATATTGATGCATTCTGCCTTTCAGAATGACGAGATCACCCTGGCTACGTCCTCCGGCCTGGACTCTTCCGACTATTGTTACAAGCTGTTTGGTGGCAGCCGTTTTACGCCGTACTCGCGAACTGCCATCTGTCTGATAAAACCACCTATCGTCACTCACTGGACATCCAGTTGCTGCAGTGACATGGGAATTCCAGCCTTCTTCGCAGATTAACTGCAGTCAACACGGGTGTATGTACCACCATTGTAGTCCCTAGTTCATCTGGGTGGTCAGTTGCACTTCACTTGCACGTGCTGCAAACATGTTGGCTCAACGCCAGTTACAGGCAGCGTCATTTGGCCATGTACGGCGTACTTTAACCGCGTCAACAAGCAAAGATTTTACAGAATTAACCGTTTCAGGAATGTCCCTCCCCCTTTTTGCCCGAAAGGCAATTATCATGCCCTTCGCTCCATTTTTAGCATTCCGACAACGACTGCACTGTTTTCCACATCCCTCCAACAGGCTTTGTATACCCTCCATTGTTAGTTCTGCCACCTTAAATGATTTGTCACAGAGAGTAATACACTCCTGGAAATTGAAATAAGAACACCGTGAATTCATTGTCCCAGGAAGGGGAAACTTTATTGACACATTCCTGGGGTCAGATACATCACATGATCACACTGACAGAACCACAGGCACATAGACACAGGCAACAGAGCATGCACAATGTCGGCACTAGTACAGTGTATATCCACCTTTCGCAGCAATGCAGGCTGCTATTCTCCCATGGAGACGATCGTAGAGATGCCGGATGTAGTCCTGTGGAACGGCTTGCCATGCCATTTCCACCTGGCGCCTCAGTTGGACCAGCGTTCGTGCTGGACGTGCAGACCGCGTGAGACGACGCTTCATCCAGTCCCAAACATGCTCAATGGGGGACAGATCCGGAGATCTTGCTGGCCAGGGTAGTTGACTTACACCTTCTAGAGCACGTTGGGTGGCACGGGATACATGCGGACGTGCATTGTCCTGTTGGAACAGCAAGTTCCCTTGCCGGTCTAGGAATGGTAGAACGATGGGTTCGATGACGGTTTGGATGTACCGTGCACTATTCAGTGTCCCCTCGACGATCACCAGTGGTGTACGGCCAGTGTAGGAGATCGCTCCCCACACCATGATGCCGGGTGTTGGCCCTGTGTGCCTCGGTCGTATGCAGTCCTGATTGTGGCGCTCACCTGCACGGCGCCAAACACGCATACGACCATCATTGGCACCAAGGCAGAAGCGACTCTCATCGCTGAAGACGACACGTCTCCATTCGTCCCTCCATTCACGCCTGTCGCGACACCACTGGAGGCGGGCTGCACGATGTTGGGGCGTGAGCGGAAGACGGCCTAACGGTGTGCGGGACCTTCATGGAGACGGTTGCGAATGGTCCTCGCTGATACCCCAGGAGCAACAGTGTCCCTAATTTGCTGGGAAGTGGCGGTGTGGTCCCCTACGGCACTGCGTAGGATCCTACGGTCTTGGCGTGCATCCGTGCGTCGCTGCGGTCCGGTCCCAGGTCGACGGGCACGTGCACCTTCCGCCGACCACTGGCGACAACATCGATGTACTGTGGAGACCTCACGCCCCACGTGTTGAGCAATTCGGCGGTACGTCCACCCGGCCTCCCGCATGCCCACTATACGCCCTCGCTCAAAGTCCGTCAACTGCACATACGGTTCACGTCCACGCTGTCGCGGCATGCTACCAGTGTTAAAGACTGCGATGGAGCTCCGTATGCCACGGCAAACTGGCTGACACTGACGGCGGCGGTGCACAAATGCTGCGCAGCTAGCGCCATTCGACGGCCAACACCGCGGTTCCTGGTGTGTCCGCTGTGCCGTGCGTGTGATCATTGCTTGTACAGCCCTCTCGCAGTGTCCGGAGCAAGTATGGTGGGTCTGACACACCGGTGTCAATGTGTTCTTTTTTCCATTTCCAGGAGTGTAGTTTCCTTAAATGTTTTTTCACAGAGAGTAATAGTTTTCTTAAATATTATCGAAATAAATCAGAATGGTAATTGAAATTCTCTCATAGCGTTATTTAATATCCTTCATCCATACCACTGAGATAATGACTATATTCTATGAATTTTCAATCCAGGCATAACCATTGTATGCATTATGCACTACATGCGACTAACTGAATTCATAGTATCAGAAAAAGAACGTCTTACCGTCCCCAATGTGCACGTATTGTTCCATGGCCATTCACAGATATTACTTTATCCGTTGCTTCATTTTTAAATTAGAATACTATCTTTTCTGCCGGCCGGGGTGGCCGAGCGGTTCTAGGCACTACAGTCTGGAACCGCACTACCGCTACGGTCGCAGGTCCGAATCCTGCCTCGGGCACGGATGTGTGTGATGTCCTTAGGTTAATTAGGTTTAACTAGTTCTAAGTTCTAGGGGACTAATGACCTGAGAAGTTGAGTCCCATAGTGCTCAGAGTCATTTCAACCATTTTTTTGAAAATTAATCAGCTTAACAAACAAGTGGTAGACTTTCACGCTATGGTTCAAATGGCTCTGAGCACTATGGGACTTAACATCCATGGTCATCAGTCCCCTAGAACTTAGAACTACTTAAACCTAACTAACCCAAGGACATCACACAACACCCAGTCACCACGAGGCAGAGAAAATCCCTGACCCCGGCGGGAATCGAACCCGGGAACCCGGGCGTGGGAAGCGAGAACGCTACCGCACGACCCCGAGCTTTTCACGCTATAGCAGTCCTTTCCATGTATGGTCCACGTTCCATCGAGCTATGTTACTTGACCGTGATCCATCATACGTGAATTACCTTCGTCCAAAGTGTTGTACACCACGGTACATATTGCGACCGCTTAGCGCCATCTCATCTGCAAAAACAGAGCGCCGCCGCTGTATTCCGGCGGGAGAGAGACAAGCCCTGTCAGCTGGCGTCGCCACTTGTCGATACCTGGCGCCAGCCACAAAAGTGCGGCTTTCGACGCAAAAATAAGACGCTGCCAGCTCCGGCGCTCCGCAACGCGATATTCACGTCCGAGTGCTTTCCGATAGCACGCCGTCTCGCGCCGCCGCTCTGCCAATAAAAGCAGCCAGCGGCGGATACGGAATGTATAAATAAATGCAGAGCCAGACGAGAAACACAATTCCGTGTTCCGCCGCCGTAATGCAGTATGTTTGTTTTATGAGCACATCCCTCACAATAAAAGGCCTCTTCCGCCTGTTGGACGTTATCCGTTATCGTAATGGCGGCGCTCGTGTGACTCGGCCTCCCGCCGGCCGCACAACAAACGCGAGGCAGGCGACAGAGCTACCTGTTCTCCGAGAACACGACGAAAAAGCACACCCATGCATTGTGCCATCCGGCCGACATCGCTTCTTGCTGGCTACTATGTGCCACGGCATCGGTTTTCTGGCAGTGTGTTATGTAGTTCTCTTCAACGCTTATTTAACATATCTGGCAGGGAAGTCCTACACGAGGTCTTAAGAAGGTAAAGGGGCTATAAGGGGCAGAGGAGTGAGAAAATGGGAGGTATTACACATCATCGCATCCTCTCTGTCTTTTTGTGCCTGAGGCTATTGCGCATGAGTCATTACTTCGACCAACTGTGCCTGTATGGCTAGTTGAAACCATAAACATGCATAAACAGTCGATAGATTTCAACAAATTTGATACACGATCTACTTCTTCTCTGAGAAGAAGTACTAAGGGGTAAGAATTACCTAGCTGTAGAGAGATGGGGATGGTGGTGAAAAGGTATGGTAACTGCTGACATATAGGCTGCCCTGCACAGCAAACGTGTTGTACAGGTTATACTGGAATGTTTTACAGGGTCTTGACATGCAGAGGGGCCGGCTAATTAGAGATGGGGCCCCTCCACGCCCGCACCAACGTGGTGACCAAACCAAAAGTTCTACTGTCACCTCCGTCAACATGTTAATTATCTAGTAAGTGGGTCACAGATGCTGGGCTGTGATGTTATCCGTGCGTCTGGGTAAGACTACACATTAACACAGTCCATCAGGTGACAGATAGTGGACGAAATGCGAGTGAGAGTAGCGATTTGAAGAGCAGAGGGAAAAAAGTGCCAAGGCTCGTGCCGTGGGAAAAAAACCTCTGCGACAGTGGGATGGGTAGTAAGAGCAGTAGTGGCTTACTAGCTGCGATAGTTCATGCAAGGTTGGATTTGGGCTAAGCAGACAGAGCGTAAGGAGGAGACGGATAGTGAGAGAAGGATAGAGAGACAGAGAGGAGGAATATGCTTATATGCATATGGTGTCTGTTCTTTCAAACATGAAAGAAAAGACACCATTGATGACCTGCAGCCTTCTAGAACGAAATTAGAATTACATTAATACCTTCAGCTGCTGACGGGCGTTGATATATATCAACAGGGACAGGTGAAATTGTGTGCCCTGACCGAGACTCGGACATGGCAGATGCTCTTTCCATTTGAGCCACCGAGGGCACAGAGGATAGTGCGACTGCAGGGACTATCTCGCGCACATATTACCCGAACTCTTACGGGACTTGGTAAGAATGTCTTCCACGAGTAATGAGTGTGTTGGGTAGGGACACTACGAATGTAGTGTGTGGCCATATAAGGTGAAAATGGTTCAAATGGCTCTGAGCACTATGGGACTCAACTGCTGGGGTCATCAGTCCCCTAGAACTTAGAACTACTTAAACCTAACTAACCTAAGCACATCACACTCATCCATGCCCGAGGCAGGATTCGAACCTGCGACCGTAGCGGTCTCGCGGTTCCAGACTGTAGCGCCTAGAACCGCACGGCCACTCCGGCCGGCCCATATAAGGTGAGAATGTGGGTCTCGCGGGAGGCTTGCGCGAGATAGTCCCTGCAGTAGCACTATCCTCTGTGCCCTCGGTAGCTCAGATGGATACAGCGTCTGCCATGTAAGCAGGAGATCCCGGGTTCGAGTCCCGGTAGGGGCACACATTTTCACCTGTCCCCGTTGATATATATCAACGCCCGTCAGCAGCTGAAGGTATTAATATAATTCTAAGAGAGGAGGGAGGTGGAATCGGGCAGAGAGAGGTGGAGGAGAAGATGGACAGAGGGAGAGGAGCAGAAAATGGAAAGAAATAGCGGGGAGGAATAGATGGGCAAAGAAATGGGATGAAAGAAGAGAGGGAGGGGGAGGAGATGGACAGAGAGCGAGGATAGAAGCAGATATGAGCAATATATGTGCCATACATGCAAGCAGGCACTTCCGCAAGTAAAAGGCTAGTAACTGAACGAAATATGGTCGTCAGATTATTCGTATCCGACGATTTCTCTGAAAGAGAAGTAGCTCAATACGTGAATAAGAAATGCTGTCGATCAAAGGGCATTTGTTCGATCCTACTGCAGGGCTGTACAGCAAAGTGGTGATCTTGGATCGATACCAGCCCTGGAAGATCGGTGAGGATAGCCACACCCTCTACTATTTGCGCTGGTCGTGCAGGAATTTATGAATACAGAAATTCTTATAAGAACTGTATATATTCTTAAAGCATTTTAGTGCAGAAGCTGTACCTATAAGAAAGTAGAGAAATGTGATGGGCTTGGAAAAATGAGGTGAACAATTACGCCAAGTTTTTACTACACACGACAAGTTTCCTTGCAGCATGGTTTGCTGTGGCGACAATGACCTCAGTACTGCTCGGACCTGACGTCGGAATATCCTTCATAGAGACGACACGACATGTCTCCTCTCTAACACAGTCCGCCCACCAGTGAGCTCTCGGTCCACTGCGGAACCGTTGGCCTTCCTTCAATGGTTGGCTAACAAGAAGCTGCTACACTGGCCCCTCCAGGTTTCCAACCAAATCGGTGTCTTATACACGCTCCTTACACAGGAGCGGAAAAGATTTATCTCTTTAATTTACTTTGTAAGGACGATTTCGCACGAGGCCTAAGAATGACAATATGTTGGCTTCTCCACCAAGTTTGACGTTAATGCCGTCGCTTTCAAAGAAGCGGTCACTGCACAAATTCCCCCCCCCCCCCTCACCCTCTCCCAAGACCGTCACACCATCAAGAATACTGTGTCACCTTATTGTGCGTCATGCTATTCCCCTGTTGTGTCCCATGTTCACGTCACTGACTACTTTAAAAAAAAATATGACTGCAAATATCTCAAACTGCCCGATTAGCACATGTCTGCTTCATGGTGGCGAATCAAAATGTTCTTATCACTATAATCAACATAGCCATTTACCACTCATTGCTAGGTAAAGCTCTTCAGTAGACCTTTCTCTGCATTATGGTCTTGCGAATTCCTGTTGCTTCATCTATCCTCAGCTCATCATGTGTATTTTACTATTCGATCTATATGACAATTTTTTTTTTAATTGTTCGTTCTCGCATTCTGTTGGCGTGTGAACGTAATCTTCCTTTATTTTCGCTGATCTTTTATTTTAAACACAGTCAGTTCTGTCCTCGCATCGATATTTTAAAATCTATCGACTCTCGCGCGCTCACACAAATGCCGTTTGTGAGCAATGTATCTTAGTGCGATATTAGTATTCATTTCCCACGACTCTGAACTGAGCAGCAAAGCTCGCACAACCATCGTTTTGGAATATTCCTTTCGCGTTACTTTTCTCGTTTTCCTATATAAGAGTCTCTGGACTGTTCTAGATGTGACCTGGTGCTTAATCTAGTTGTGACTGATTTTATGATCAATTTCTAACTTTTGTTCCAGTTATGGTATTGGAAATAAGGCTCTTGTTTAATAGGTCTACCACCTAGGATTATTTTTGTTAGGACGGGAGATTTACCTCTAAAAGCCATTGCCTTGGTGTTTTAAACAGAAATTTTCATGTTACACTTCGAGCAGATCTGTTGAACAGATCTTCGGCGGTCATCTTCAGTTTGTTGAGTAATAACGTGATCATCAGCAAATAGCGTTGTATTTACGTAAATTCTTTCATTTATATCAATTTCTCCGCCTGCTCTTAGCTTCCGTTCACTGATTATGCCACCCGATTTTAACTTGTAATAATATTGAGACAAATGTCACTAGGTAACTGAAGCAGCGCTAGATGTAATCGGCACGGTCTAGAGTTTCAGAAAAAATCCGCTAGATGTCGGTACGAGCGCTGAGCTAGAACGTGCAGCCAGCCTCGCGCAATATGGCGTCCGCGCAACAGAAGGCGTATTGTGTTATTGAATTTATTCGTACTCAATCAGTGTTCGCAGTTCAGCGGGCGTTTCATATTCAACTTCGTGCTAAAACACCATCACCAAAGAACATTCGGCGGTGGTATAAATAGTCTGAAGAAACAGGGTGACTGTGAAGGCAAAAGTCCTGGCCGGCCACGCGTTCCTGAACAAACAGTGGAACAAATCCGACGAGCATTTGAGCGGAGCCCCCGAAAATCTACGCGTCGTGCTAGCCGAGAACTTGCGTTACCGCGCATGACAGTGTGGCGTGTGCTACAGGGTCGTTTTGCCCTCAAACCATACCGATTACAACTGGTACAAGGTCTTCGACATACTGACAAAGTGAAGCGAGTGGACTTTAGCAATGCTATTCTAGAGGACATGGAAAATCACACTTTTATGTGACGGTTGATATTCAGCGATTAGGCAACTTTCCATATTAGCGGTAAGGTTCTCTGTCATAATATGCGTATATGGGGGCTCGAAAATCCTCATGAAACAATTGAACACGAACGTGATTCACTAAAAGTGAATGTTTTTTCTGCTGTTTCGCAAAGCAAGGCTTATGGACCCTACTTTTTTTGAGGAAGAAACTGTAACAGGACAATCATATCTTGCAATGCTACGGAACTGGTTATTCCCACAACTTCATCATCAGCAAGGTTGAGCACCACGGCACTGGCACAACAACGTGCGCAGTTTCCTCAATTCCAACGTGCCTCAACGTTGGACAGGGCGTACAGGACCGCGGGACTTGGCTTTACACTCTTGGCCTCCTTGGTCCCCTGACTTAACACCATGTGACTTCTCCCTTTGGGGTATGTTAAACAATGTGTTTACGTTTCTCCCTTACCTCATGACATTGATGAACTAAAAACCAGAATATCAGCTGCTGTAGCTTCAGTGACAGAAGACACATTACGCTCAGTTTGGGATGAATTCAGCTATCGGCTATATGTCGTCCGTGCAGCCAATGGAGGACATATTGAACAATTATGTTGGATTTTTATAAACTTCAGTTTTTTCTGAGGAATATAGTATGCAACTTGTTGGTGTTAAGCCCTTCTTCCTAATAAATAATTCTATTTAAAATCGGGTCATTCTCTTTGGGACATCCTGTATTAAAAAGTGAAGGGGGCAGCAGTTTTCATCTTTTTTTTTTCTCTCCAGTAAAGAGCTTCCTCGAGTCTCTTACCATCGATTCGCATAGCTGCATGACCCGCACAGCTCCATTTCATTTTAATTACAGCCTTAATTACTTCTTCCACTCCATTCTGGTCTCGTCATCCATAACAACACAAACTCAACACTACACGGTACAAGTACTCATCGGAGTCATCCACACGACGCAGATACACACTTGAATCTTCGTGGCAGACCGGAAGAAGGCAGTGGTAAACCTCCTCCACTAGACGAACAACAAAAATGAACATGGAACAATTGGCACTCGGCTGAAATCGACCAATTAAATACGGCACGAAAGTAAATATCAGGCTACAGGCAGGCCTGTCTCTTACCACAACCTTTATCTGGCAGTCACATTCATTGGCTTCGACAACTCACTACCATATTAACACCTTTTAACCTTATCTACAACATGGGTTACACTACAGGTAAGTCTTTCATCACAAGCATATCTACCAATTTCAGCCGAACGCCAGTTGGAACGCACTCATTTCAGCATCGGGTCTCCACTAAACTTTGCCTAGAATATCGGTGCAAGATTCGTGCATCTGCTCTCCTACGCTCTTTCCTTGAGTAGGGGACTTCTTTGAATCTGACCTCACCATTGCTCGCCAGCCAACAGTCATTTATTGATGAAGGTCGCAGTACATGTCTCACTCCTAAAAAGAATACCCTTTAATACACACTCATTATAAGCATTCTTTTACAAGAATTTCGGTTGACAACATTTTAAACTTCTATTTAATTTTGCAAAAGTACTCCAAGTTAATTCTACTCTTCAGTTAACTTCTTAGTCGGCACACTGTCATTGTCTTCCACTTTCATAAATACGAAAAAAGGGCTCGCTAGTGCTGTTCTTCCACTTTTAATGTGTACTATTTCCTTTTCGGCATGTTTGTCATACATTATTTTAATTTTTCTGTAATTGGTTTTTGAGTCTACTTTAACACTTACTCTAAGAAACTGTTCCATTCTTTGTTAAGTTTATCTGCGCCATAGACACGTAACACAACTTCATCAAAAACAAGAAGATGGTTCAGACATATTGCATTAAGACGTATGCTATTTTTATTCTTCCCTTGTAAGCCCCTGAAAACTTTAGGTGGTAGTGATGAGATAGTTTTGGTGACGAAACACGCTGCTGGACTCCTGAATCTATTTCGACTTCCTCACCACCATGATCACTTTAATGGGAACTGCAGAATTTTCTTCAACATTTTTCAGCATATTTTCATAAAAAAGTTTGAATCACACGCTTTATTCTCAAGGGCAGTATGAACAGCATTTATTGTAACTGGATCAGAAGCTTTTTCGAAACTCATGAACCCCATCACTTGCTACTTTCCATGGATGAGTCACTTGTCCTAATCTGTTACCGATCTGTATGTTACAGTGTGTGCGATACGCCGTTCAAATTACGTAGGTGGTAAGACTACAAGCCATAAACTACTCAAAAATAACTTTTTTTAATTTCCTTTCATCATCAGCATCTGTATGAGTACCGTGCGAAAGGCGTCTTTCAGATTTCCCAGTCCACTATGATCATCAACAGTACCGGCTCATGTTGGTCCTACACGTTTTCTTACATCTACTCACAGTCAAGTGACTGGCCTCCTACGTCTTATCATATCTGTCAGAATTTCCTTGGTCATTCCTCCATTGGCCTGAATATTTGTCCCACCCGCTTTCATAAGGTTTCGTTGCATCCTCCACTCCAGTCAGTATTTCAGTTAATTTACAACAAGCATCTATGTATCACTCGCTGAGTAAGTTCTCGCAGCACAATTGTATATTCTCATTGCCGTAGGTCTAAACTGGTAATATACACTGATTGTAAACTTCCCTTTCAAGTAATATCTGAAATTTAGAAAAGATGTGAGACAAGGACGTGCTCTCTCTCCTCTTATATTCACTGCTTACGTCCAGAAAGCTAGTGACGACCTTCGCTAAACTACAGAGATGGAGATCAAACTGAAAGGACGGACAGGAGATAGACATCATGTGTTAGGCACATGACATTGCTGTGAATGCGAAGACGAACGAAGATTTAGAGGAGGTCCTCAGCACAATGGAAGTATCTTCTGTGATTAGTATGGTATGAGAATAAACAAGCGAAAGACTAAAGTGACGGTATGCACTAATGAAGAAGAATATGAACCTATAAGAATAAGAATTTGAAGAGAGGAGCTAGAAGTGATAGAGGAATGCACCTGTTTGGGAAATTGAATCGAAAGGAATGGTAGAAGCCGGAGAGAAACTGGTACAATACAGGAGGCTAAAATTACATTCAGTCCCAGAAAGAACTTACTCACCAACAAGAACATATGTATGGAAATGAGGAGATTGATCGTGAAAGCATTTATGTGTAGTGTGGTCAACACGGGTGTGAAACTTGGACAATACGATAACAAGTGAGAAAACGACTCAAATCCCTGGAGGTTTGGCGCAACAGAACGCTGATCAACATCAGCTGGAGAGACGGGAGTTACATATGAAGAGGTGCTGAGAAGAGTACAGGAACCAGATTTTTGTCGAGGTGCATTCTAAGAAGGAGAGACAAACTCATAGGATAAATTTTAGACACAGCAACGCAAGTGGAACAATAGTTAAAGGAGCCTTTGAGGGAAAGAATCGCCGGGGACAACCAAATTTGTCATACATAAAGCAGATTGTGTATGATGTGGAATGCACTACATACTCGGAAATGAATGGGAAGGTAAACAGAAGAGGTGAATGGCGTACTGTTGCAAACCAACCTCAGCAATGAACAATAAAGAGAGATAGCTTTGACACACACTACTGGCCATTAAAATTGCTACACCACGAAGATGACGTGGTACAGAAGCGAAATTTAATCGACAGGAAGAAGATGCTATGATATGCAAATGATTAGCTTTTCAGAGCATTCACACAAGGTTGGCGCCGATGGCGACACCTATAACGTGCTGTCATGAGGAAAGTTTCCAACCGATTTCTCATACACGAACAGCAGTTGACCAGCGTTGCCTGGTGAAACGTTGTTGTGATGCCTCGTGCAAGGAGGAAAAATGCGTACCATGACGTTTCCGACTTTGATAAAGGTCGGATTGTAGCCTATCGCGATTGCGGTTTATCATAACGCGACATAGCTGCTCGCGTTGGTCGAGATCCAATGATTGACAGCAGAATATGGAATCGGTGGGTTCAGGAGGGTAATACGGAACGCCGTGCTGGATCCCAACGGCCTCGTATCACTAGCAGTCGAGATGACAGGCATCATATCCGCATGGCTGTAACGGATCGTGCAGCCACGCCTCGATCCCTGACTCAACAAATGGGGTCGTTTGCAAGATAACAACCATCTGCACGAACAGTTCGACGACGTTTGCAGCAGCATGGACTATCAGCTCGGAGACCATGGCTGCGTTTACCCTTGACGCTGCATCACAGACAGGAGAGCCTGCGATGCTGTACTCAACGACGAACCTGGGAGCACGAATGGCAAAACGTCATTTTTTCGGATAAATCCAGGTTCTGTTTCCAGCATCCTGATGGTCGTATCCGTGTTTAGCGACATCGCGGTGAACGCACATTGGAAGCGTGTATTCGTCATCGCCATACTGGCGTATCACCCGCCGTGATGGTATGGGGTGGCATTGGTTACACGTCTCGGTCACCTCTTGTTCGCATTGACGGCACTTTGAACAGTGGACGTTACATTTCAGATGTGTTACGACCCGTGGCTCTACCCTTCATTCGATCTCTGCGAAACTCCACATTTCAGCAGGATAATGCACGACCGCATGTCGCAGGTCCTGTATGGGCCTTTCTGGATACAGAAAATGTTCGACTGCTAGCCTGGCCAGCATATTCTCCAGATCTCTCCCCAAATGAAAGCGTCTGGTCAATGGTGGCCGAGCAACTGGCTCGTCACAATACGCCGGTCACTACTCTTGATGAACTGTGGTATCGTGTTGAAGCTGCTTGGGCAGCTGTACCTGTACCCGCCATCCAAGCTCTGTTTGACTCAATGCCTAGGCGTATCAAGGCCGTTATTACGGCCAGAAGTGGTTGTTCTGGGTACTGATTTCTCAGGATCTATGCACCCAAATTGCGTGAAAATGTAATGACGTGTCAGTTCTTGTATAATATATGTGTCCAATGAATACCCGTTTATCATCTGCATTTATTCTCAGTGTAGCAATTTTAATGGCCAGTAGTGTATAAGGAAATATTGATTAATTCGGCCCACCGGCGGATCAACACTCTGGCGCTGTAGGGCCTGTCTGCCACGCCGATCGTGCGCAACTGTTTTGGTTCGTCGTACAGAGAACTGAAGTCGAGGGTAGGGTCAGACTAAGTAGGGAAGTCACACACACGCGCGCAAGCACGCGCGCATGCGCGTGAGCGCGCGCACACACACACATACACACACACACACACCCTTGAATCATATTTTCCAGCAGACTGGTCGGGCCTCGCGTTTTTCTCACGAAGCGAACGGACCCCAGCCACTGTTCCATCGGGACAGGCACGCTTTTCCCTGCAGCTTGTAGTTGTGGTGGTGGGCGGGGGGGGGGGGGGGGGGGGAAGAGTGGTGGGAGGTGCACTGTTATTAATTTTGTGGGATTAATTCCCATCTGCATTGTTCGGCTCCAGGCAGGCAGCGGCGTCAGTAATTTAGGCCGCGCGCTTCAGAATAAACAAACTTTCCCAATATTGCCCTGTGATCCCCGCGGGGCCCCCTCAGACGCAAGCCACGACGACACGACACGGGGCCACATTATAGTCCGTTAGCAGCTCTCCCTCCTCTCCGAGGAGCAGGGCTACAACACTCCCACCCTACACTCATTTTATCTGCCTAATGTATCTCGCTCCCACTGGGACAGCGAGTGAGGCTACCCTGAAGAGATGTCGTACTACGCTGACCGCTAATAAGTAAACTAAATTATACGGGGTGTTTCAAAAAGCATGCCGGGATTTTGAATAAGTGCTACAGATAAACAGCTCAAGTTAATGAAACGATGTAAATGCCAAATTGAAGTGTTTTTTTTTTCATAGCTTAATAAGTTTTCAAGTGAGCACCGTTTGTTGTTCCGCAGACTTGAAAACGATATTCGATTTCATGCCATGTGTTTGTAGCATGTCTGGTGTTGCAGACGTGTTGACTGTCGAAATTCGCATAGACAATATTCTTTACGTAGCCCCAGAAAAAGAATTCCAAAGGGATAAAATTACGACTTCTGAGAGGCCATGGAATAGACTCATCCATGCCTATCCAACCGGCAACGGCCTTGCCGCAGTGGATACACCGGTTCCCGTGAGATCGCCGCAGTTAAGCGATGTAGGGCGTGGTCGGCACTTGGATTGGTGACCATCCAGGCCACCATGCACTGTTGCCATTTTTCGGGGTGCACTCAGCCTCGTGATGCCAATTTAGGAGCTACTCGACCGAATAGTAGCGGCTTCGGTCAAGAATACCATCATAACGACCGGGAGAGCGGTATGCTGACCCCACGCCCCGCCTATCGGCATCCTCCACTGAGGATGACACAGCGGTCGGATGGTCCCGGTAGGCCACTCGTGGCCTGACGACAGAGTGCTTTTTATGCCTATCCAACCATTTAGAGGAGGAGGAGGAGGAGATTAGTGTTTAACGTCCCGTCGACAACGAGGTCATTAGAGACGGAGCACAAGCTCGGGTTAGGGAAGGATGTGGAAGGAAATCGGCCGTGCCCTTTCAAAGGAACCATCCCGGCATTTACCTCAAACGATTTACGGAAATCACGGAAAACCTAAATCAGGATGGTCGGAGACGGGATTGAATCGTCGTCCTCCCGAATGCGAGTCCAGTGTGCTAACCACTGCGCCACCTCGCTCGGTTCCAACCATTTAGAAATCTGTTGTTTGCTGCGTTGCACACTTCTAGACGGTGATGAGGCGCGGCGCTATCTTGCATGGAAACAACACGTTCATCGGTCTGTTGCTCAATTTCTGCGGTTCTGATACAAGTTTGCCAGATTTCCTCAGCTTTGTCCTCACCTGTTCTCTGCCGGGCCGAGATACACTTCCTGTTTCTTGAATCTTTTTCAACCATCGACGAATAGCTTAATAATCGGGTGCATTTTGTCCAGAATAAGTTTTTCGTAAGCGGCGCTGCACACTAACAAATTATTTATACTTTGTGCCCGCATCTCGTGGTCGTGCGGTAGCGTTCTCGCTTCCCACGCCCGGGTTCCCGGGTTCGATTCCCGGCGGGGTCAGGGATTTTCTCTGCCTCGTGATGGCTGGGTGTTGTGTGCTGTCCTTAGGTTAGTTAGGTTTAAGTAGTTCTAAGTTCTAGGGGACTGATGACCGTAGATGTTAAGTCCCATAGTGCTCAGAGCCATTTATACTTTGTCGTATCAAAGTACACACCGTGCCTTCTGTTACGCCGTCAACATTGTACTGGCGTGTGAGTCAAAGAGGCGACACGCCAGTGCGCAACTCTTCTGCGCATGTCAAGGTCAACGTTTGGCCATTTTCGAGAAGGTAAACAGAACTTGGTAATTTTATCTTCAGTGGAACAGGTTTTCAGTAGCGGTTCTTTAATATCTCGGCATTCTTTTTGGAGTATCCTGGACAGGGGAAAGAAAGGGGAAGAATTTTACCATGAAGTTACCACATATGCAAGCATACCGGATCGAGAGCATTTCAGCTCCATTGCCGATGCAAAAAATTGATTTTATTCATTTAGCCTTGCGCTAATGATGTACAAACACCATGATAGAGCACCATCCTATCAACAATCGAAAAAGTACAAGGGTTTTTCACAAACCAGTGCCTCCTATTTATTTTCGTGGAAACGACAACAGATCCCCTGAAACGTTTCTTCCATCCGCGCCTCGAAGCTTCCGCGGTGTCACGTGACACCACACTGGTGGGGGAGATCAGAATAGACGCACTCTCAGCGATATGTGGCGCTTCGAGGCAAATTATGCGACGTACTGTTCCACGCGGGGCAGTACTGACTTTGCGACGTATCTTAGAACAGAGGTTCAAGAAAGGGAAACATAGTTTATAGAATTTGTGGATTTACAAAAGGCTTTTGACAACGTTGACTAGAATTAACTCTTTCAAACACTGAAGGTAGAAGGTGTAAAATGCAGTGAGTGAAAGGTTATTTAAGCTTTGTACAGGAACCAGATGGCAGTTACACGAGTCAAGGGACATGACACAGAAGCACTTGTTGAGAAAAGCATGTTATTCAGTCTGTACATTGAGCAAGCAGCAACGAAACCCGAAGAAGAATTTGTAAAAGGAATTAAAGTTTACGGCCCTGCTTCACTTCAAGAAGCTTCTCGGTATAAATGTCACTTTAGGAAGGTCCCACACAAAAAGGGGCTTGAATTAAAGCCCCTAAGAAAGACCACTGTTTGTTAGTGAATAAGCTAGTTAATTGTCGTCAGAATCTTACTTCACAGCTAGAGAAAAGGTCCTGATCTCATTGATACTTTCAAAATTAACAAACTCCAAGGTGCTTACATTAATTCGAGAGTAAAATACGTAGCTCGTACTCGAAACTTTTCTTAAATATTATTTAGATACAACTCTTCCACGTAAATTGCAACCAAGTAGATACCCAAATACCTGTTACGCCCCGTTCCTCTGTCCATCTCCACCTCTCCCTTCTGCTGTCGATCTGCTCCGCTTTCCTTTCTACGTCCATCTTCTTGTATCCCCTTGCCCTCTCCAACTCCTCGTCTTCCCTTTCTCTGTCCATCCTCTCGTCCCCCTCTCTTGGTGCGTAAAATGATATAATTTTGTACGTACATTCAACGGCATATGTGGATACTGTGTGCTAAATGTGTTGCGAATAGTGTTAGTACCAAAATACTTAAATCACTTCGAACTACCAACGTTAAACACGAATATGTGCTCTAACAAAACTTCGATTACATTCTGTACATAATATATCCAATGCTCCACTTTTCCCTAACTGGCCTTGAATGATTATTAAGTTCAATTGTATTTCAATAGTAAAATCTGGGCTTGCGCCTACACCATTAACATGACTTCAGTATGAAAACAGAAGACAAGATTAAGTTTTTCGTATTAATTTCTTCAGCGACGCTTTGTTCGGGATTCCATGGTGGTCGACCCATTGTATAGCAGCCGTCGCTGATCGCACCTCTGTGGGCAACATTCTCGATTCACGGGTCAGCCAAGGCAGCATAGTTTTTACAAAGGATACTTCTCCAAGCTTATTTGTCAACACATTAGCATTCACGAAACTTCACCCCACCAGTAGCTCGTCCAGGTGTCAGCAGTATTTGTAACAATCTTGGTTATTTACCCATGTACTAGAGAATACCAATAAATCAGGCGAACTTTCACAAATTCAGGGAGAAAGAAAAAGTTTGGAATTTGTCGAAGACATTGTAATTCTCTCAGAAACAGCAAAGGGCTTGGAAGAGCAGTTGAACCGAATGGATAATGACTTGAAAGGAGGATATAAGATGAACAACAAAACAAAAACAAGGGTAACTGAATGCCGTCGAATTAAATCAGGCGATGCTCAGAGAATTAGATCAACAAATGAGAGCCGGCCGCGGTGGTCTAGCGGTTCTTGGGGCTCAGTCCGGAACCGCGCGACTGCTACGGTCGCAGGTTCGAATCCTGAATCCTGAACCAACAAATGAGACACTAAAAGTAGTAGATGAGAGGCGTTTATTAACATTTAATAAAAAATTTAGGTGTTTGTAGATCAGATGAGTAGATCGCGTAACTGATGAGAAGGTACTGAATAAAATTGGGGTATCTAAAATACAGAATAACGCTGCATTTAGGAATGTGGATTACGGTTGGAATATGGGTGCTATGCCGTATCCGCCTGGACTACCTAATGTACCGTTTTTCGCTATGTTTTGAGACTTGAGACTCGTTTTAAAGTAACAAAAAAAAAAAAAAATGGTTCAAATGGCTCTGAGCACTATGGGACTTAACTTCTGAGGTCATCAGTCCCCTAGAACTTAGAACTACTTAAACCTAACTAACCTAAGGACATCACACACATCCATGCCCGAGGCAAGATTCGAACCTGCGACCGTAGCAGCCGCGCGGTTCCAGACTGTAGCGCCTAGAACCGCTCGGCCATTCCGGCCGGCTTAAAGTAACCGTTTCATGTTTTTTTAGTAGCACAGTGTAAAAATATAATAAATATTTTTATTGTTTCATTATATTAGTTATTTGCTAGGAACAGTATACCCACAAACACTGCTTTTTACGGTTAGTTAAGACACTTAAATCTGAAGTGTGTATTCATTTTATACACAGGTAAATTTATGAACCTCAATATTTGATACGTCAGAGATTTAAGTCCACAACTTAAAAGGTAACTGTTTATTTAGAGATTGTTCAGACTCTCACTACGGTGTTAATGTTTATTTTCAAGGAATGCGACGTTATTTGCGATGATATCGCAGCCACATCTTAATGATTTCCCTGCGATTCACATTTAGAAGCACTTACAGACGGTTTCTCGATGTTCCACTCTCGAATAGCGTTTGAAAAAAATGAACATTTAAATCTTTCTATGCGAGCTCTGATTTCTCTTATTTTATTTCGATGGTCATTTCTCCCTTTGTACGTGAGGGCCAACAAAATATTTTGGTAATGGGAAGTTGACAATTGAAATATCGTGAAAAGATCGCGCTGTGACGAAAAACGCAATTGTTTTAATGACAGCCAACCCGAGTCGATTGTTAAATCCGTGACACTTTCTCCCCTACTTCGCGATAACGCAAAACGAAATCCCCCTTCTTTATACTTTTTCGATGACTACCGTCAATCGCATCTGGTAAGGATCCTATATCGAAGAGCAGTAACCGACAAGAGAACGGACAAACATAGTTTGGGCCGCCTCTTTCGTTTATTTGACGTATTTCGTGTTTTCCTTTTTTTGCTTTTTTTTAAAATATAACGCAGCCTTTAATTAGCCTTTTCCACAATTTCTAAGTTATGGCTCCAATTCAAGTTGTTGGTAATCGTAACACATAGGTATTCAGCTGAATCGACGTCCTTCAAATATCATGACTACTCGGAACATTTTTGTGCCTCTAGGCACTAGAGGATGTAGCCGCTAGACTGGACCATACGAAAACCGTTTTCCTACTGCGGTATACAGTAGGTTACGGAGAGGAGGTTGTAGAAAGGTCAATTTCTCATTAACATCTAGAAAAAAACCAGCTATGTCGAAGAAAAAGAGTGGGTCCTAAATTACGATGGCTGGGCACAACATAGCACCCCGGCTCCTGTACCTCAGCCAATGAACAAGTTCCTTCTTTGAATCTAGCCCTGAAGGACAGGGCATGCACGTGTTAAGTCCTTTTATAGTACATCGTAATAGTTTCTCTTCCTTTAAATATTATAACGCTGAAGATCCGAAATTTCCAATGCAGAAAATGAAAGAAAAAGAAAAATGTAGCCAAGCTACATACAACTGTGGCGGTATAATGTGGTATATCTTGCAACGTTGAAACGCGTATGTATTCAGTACAGCGATGGCGAGGCATGACAGAATCTCTGACCAGAGAGTTATTTATCGTTGCTAGTCTGCGCTTGACCGCGCGAGAGTTCAGTGCAGTTGCGGTCGAGTTGCGAGAGAGTTCAGTTGTACGTAGCGAGTCGCGAGAGCATGTAGTTGCTAGTTGCACTCAGTCAGGGCTAGTAGCACGCGCGAGACAGTCGGAGTTGTGTGTGAGGAGTCGGCGGGCGTCGACATGGCCCTCTGGTCAAGATTCAGGACGAGGTATATTTTTTAAATAAGGTAATGAAGCAGCATTGCGCACATCTGATAATGTAATGTATCTTAACTGTAATTAATTTGTCCAAGAATCGCCCCAATAATAATTTTGTTTTCAAAGCAATTTTTTAAGAAAACAATCATTTGAACTGAAAGAAAGTTTCCCAGCATTTCCTTAAAGAAAAGTTTCACTTAAATTCAAAGAATATTTGCGATGCATTTCCTCCAAGCTATGGCGAAAAATAAGAGCAGATGCAGTTTTACTGAGGTAAGAATTTGAGTTTAATTAATGAACAGGGCCTAAGATCGACATTTCGGTCTATTTGCGTTTTCATTGTCACTGAGATTTCATTATCATTGAATTGACTTACATTTTTGTGGGAGCTCAACAACATTTGGGTCATTATTATTCAGTAATCTTGTGGGGAAATAACTTTTGGCACGTTTTCATTATCATAGGCTTTTCTTTTATTTTTGCTGGGAGGTTGCGTTGAACACTATTTCCATTCACATTTAAATTATTGATTTTTTTTCATTTATTTTTGCTGGGAGGTTACACTAGGTTATATTCTCATTAACATTTAAATAATGTATTTCCAATTTTTGCTGGGAGGTTACAACGTTGAAGCTGATTGTAAAGGTGTCATTCTCTTAAATTTTTTTAATTTCTGGTAAGTTCCTAGGGGACCAAACTGCTGAGGTCATCGGTCCCTAGACTTACCCACTTCTTAATCTAACTTAAACTAACTTAACGCTAATGACAACACACACACCCGTTCCCGAGGGAGTACTCGAACCTCCGACGGGGGGAGCCACGCGAACCGTTGCAAGGCGCCTGAGACCGCACGGCTAGTGTACAGAAGTTTTCTCCACACGGTCGTAACTGCACCAGTAAGGAGACTACGACTGTGAGTATACACTAACCGTTCTGTGTCATCGTATTCACACTTCAGCACCTCACCTGCTGCCCAGGGAAAATAAGCATTACTGGCTTGCTCTTCCCACATATAGGCCTACCTGGAGGTACTGACAATCCAAAAAAAGTATTGCATCCAACAGCTATAATTATTAGTCTGCAAACCAAATAAATAGTGATACAATGATGTTCAGTACACTGTCACAAGTCATCAAAGAAAATATCTCCATTTATACTCCTAACACAATTTATGTTGTCATTTTAGTGGTAGAAGGTCGACATCCATAGCCACAATTAGTTTCCTTAAAATCGTCTGCAAACATGAAGATGTTTACATTGTCACCACGAAGAAGGTAACCTGGAATAGCTGCTAAAACACAGCGACGCAGAATAATGGTACTGAGCTATAAACGTGCTCTCATCAGGAAGTTAAAAGAACTCTGTAAGATCAGACAGCTTTGCAAGACTTCCGATCAAACAATGCAAAAGAGACAAACAACATTCCTTCGGAATTTGAGACAATGTGGGGGAAGCAAGAGAACCTGATCGCTCACAACAGGTGCGGGACAGCATAGACAGCCGGACAGAATGGAATTCCCGCTCCCTTCACACAGACAAGTCATATTTATTAGTAACTAGTTGAATACACGGCGTTGCCCAAGCATGCGTTCAGTTCAGATCTATTATTCAATCTCTTGTTTCCCCCTCTCTCTGGCCCTCCTCTCTCTTCACATCCTTCTCTGTGTTCATCTTTCCTCATTGTCTGTCCAATCTCCTCCTACCCGTCTCTCTACCTGTTACGCCCCGTTCCTCTGTCCATCTCCACCTTTCCCTTCTGCTGTCGATCTTCTCCGCTTTCCTTTCTACGTCCATCTTCTTGTATCCCCTTTCCCTCTCCAACTCCTCGTCTTCCCTTTCTCTGTCCATCCTCTCGTCCCCCTCTCTTGGTGCGTAAAATGATATAATTTTGTACGTACATTCAACGGCATATGTGGATACTGTGTGCTAAATGTGTTGCGAATAGTGTTAGTACCAATGAAGTTATATATTCAAATGTGATATACGATGCAGCAGTTTTTCACGCATGACATCATATCTCCTGAACTATGTACCGTACAATGATATAATGTTGCACGTATGTTCAATGCAACATGTGAACACTGTCTGAAAAATATGTCGTAAATAAAGTTAGTAATAAAGAAGTAAAAGAAGTAATAAATTAAAACGCCATGCCTGTTGCGAGTTTTACTACATGAACAGCGAAAATGTAAGCGATAATTTTTTTCCTTTCATTATTTTGTGGACTTGTCAGCGAGAAAAAGTTTTGTAAATGTTTGAAATTATGTATAATGTTCGCTGCTAGTCACTGAGTGCTCTTGTTCTCTCTCTCTTTCTTCCTTTTTTTCCCTTGGGTCATCAGTCTTCTTAAGGTTTCATGCGGCCCGTCACGAATTCCTCTCGTGTGCCAATCTTTTCATCTCAGAGAAGCAACTGCACTCTACGTCCTCAATTATTAGCTGATTATATTCCAATCTCTGTCTTCCTCAACAGTTTGTTTCCTCTACAGCTCCTCTAGTGCCACGGAAGTTACCCCCTGATGCCTTAACAGAGTCCTATTATCCTGTCCCTTCTTCATGTCAGTGTTTTGCATATGTTCCTCTCCGATTCTGCGGAGAACCTCCTCAATCCCTACCTTATCAGTCCACATAATTTTCAACATTCTTCTGTAGCACCACATCTCAAAGGCTCCGATTCTCTTCTGTTCTGATTTTCTCACAGTCCATGTCTCTGCACTATACAACGCTGTGATCCAGACGTACACATTCTCAGAAATTTCTGCCTCACCTTAAGACTTACGTTTGAAACTAGCAGACTTTTGTTGGCCAGGAATGCCTTTTTCGCCAGTGTTAGTCTGCTTTTTATGTCATCCTTGCTGCTTCCGTCTTAATTATTTTGCTGCCTAGGTAGCAGAATTCCTTAACTTCGTCTACTTTGTGATTTCCAGTCCTGATGTTAAGTTTTTCGTTGCTCTCATTTCTGCTACTTCTCATTACATTTGTCTTTCTCCGATTTACTCTCAATCCATATTCTACACTCGTTCGACTGTTCATTCCATTCAGCGGATCAGGTAATTCTTTTCCACTTTCAGTCAGGCTGCCAATGTCATCAGCGGAACGTACCGCTGATATCCTTTCACCCTCAATTTTTTCTCTACTCCTGAACCTCCCCCCCTCTCTTCCCCCCCTCAAATATTGGATGAATAAAACCTGGGTATTAACACGTTATGGCCTACACTTCTTTTTCATCGCTACCTACACCCATTTAAGAGGCAGGTGGTTCTTACCCACACAGCCATTCCTTACAGACAGTACGTGGTATGTGTGCCAATTTTGGTTGAAATAGGTCCATTGATTTCGGAGGAGATGTGGAACATACACATTTACACAATACGTAAATAATTTTACAGTATAAATTAAAATATTTTATTTTCGTGGTCCGATTTTGATGAACCGAAGCTTATACGGTGCCCCAAGCTACGGTCAAGTCACCTGCGAAAACCACATGAAAATTTGTCAAGTAGGTTTGGAGATTATTGTCCTCAAAGACTGACAGAGACGATGGTTTTACAGATGTGTTATTAGTGTAGCACTATATTATATAATCCACAACGTTTCCGGTTTCAGAGTGAGTCCGCGAGGCGACGCCATCCGGACTGTCCTCTGAGTGTGCTATCGACCACTGCGACTTTTAAATAAATAGTTTTATTTAATCACTTTTCGCACAACGTCTCCTTTTATTTACTGCACCAGGCTAAAAGATTTTCCGTAAGTAGGCTGTGTACCACTTTTCTCACATTATACTTTGTTTTTAAGTGTGGACGTTGTTAAAAATGGTTCGAATGGCTCTGAGCACTATGGGACATAACTGCTGAGGTCTTCAGTCCCCTAGAACTTAGAACTACTTAAACCTAACTAACCTAAGGACATCACACATAGTCCGCAGCTCGTGATTTGGCGGTAGCGTTCTTAATTCCTGCGCCCGGGTTCCTGGGTGCGATTCCCGGCGGGGTCAGGGATTTTCTCTGCCTCGTGATGACTGGGTGTTGTGTGATGTCCTTAGGTTAGTTAGGTTTAAGTAGTTCTAAGTTCTAGGGGACTGATGACCATAGATGTTAAGTCCCATAGTGCTCAGAGCCATTTGAACATCACACATATCCATGCTCGAGGCAGGATTCGAACCTGCGACCGTAGCGGTCGCGCGGCTGCAGACTGTAGCGCCTAGAACTGCTCCGCCACCCCGGCCGGCAGGGCGTTGTTACTACATATTGTACTACATTTATGTTTTCCTGTAAGAGACGCACTTTATCCATGTTAAACCATTTTAATTAATGATCAGGGTCATTATATTGTAAACTGTGATGCTAGACACTAATGTTACGTCCTCAATAGCGCCCTCTACCGGCTATAAGAGCGAGGGTGGGCTGCGAAGTAATGCCTAAACTTTCCAAATAAAACAAATATTCACCGTCGTTATTCTTCAGGTCTACTGATTTATTTCTCAACATAGTCACCTTGGCGACCAACACATTTCTCCCAACGAGGGACCAGTTTGTTGATACCGTCACTGCAGAATGATGACTTTGTTGACGCCTGCACAACCTCACCTCTGCTGGCGCCGCTTCATCACTATCAAAGTGAAGACCTCGAAGGTGTTCTCTAAATTTTAAAAACAGCTGAATATTGGATGGGGCCAAGTCGGGACTGCATGGAAGATAATCGAGGACAGTGAACGTAAGGCGTCCGATTGTTGCAGATGTCGTAGCGGTCGTGTGTGGTCTGACATTGTCATGCTGAAAGAGACGTTGGTCTATGTGTGGACGAGCTCTTCGAATTAGAAACTCGATTACAGCCTGCTGTTTCTCACGCAGCGACATAGTTATGTTACACACAGCCATGTTACACGCTACAATCGGGAGCTCTCTAGCGGTAGATGGCTACAAATACGAAGACATGAAGAATACAGAGGAAGAATGTAAATAACGTTTGTTTTATTTAAAAAGCTATAAGAGTTTCCACATACAAAATTCGGAGAAGTTACTTCTCAACGCGCCCTCATAGTCGTTCCGTATCTCTAGGACGACCTCTGGTCATCGCTAGTATTTCTTAATGGACCTGTGTGTGCAAAGAATATGAAGTCGATAGTCGTATCAGTATGCTCCCGGTATATAACGCCGGTCAGCCGTGTTCTCATTGTGTACTGTTACATCTTTTTCTGTAGACTTGGCCTTCACAGAGGTGAAGCTTTTATTACTACATTAGTGTTTCTCCATCTTGTTTTGACAGGTCCATGGATTGTAGAAAACTGGGACAAGTAATACTGTGAATTACGTAATATAATAAAGTGCTATCAAGATGAAACATAATTAATAAAGAAACAAATATGAATACCGTCTCGTATATAGACGTAATGTCTTCAGTTGATAGACACGTCATAGTTACAGTTTGTTCTCAGAAGCATATAAAAGCAACGACGGAAGAACTTTTCGGAATCGCCAGGGAACATTTTATGGTAGAAACCAGGGCGTGATTTGATTGTATTTTTGAATATTTTGTAAATATTCGAATGCGGTGTCATGTTTCATCATTGTTGCAACAGCAACAGCTATATTGTGTTGATAGTGTGGAGCCAGTGACAGAGTATGTTACATAGAGTTCAGAAAGAAATTTAGGGGAAAGTGTTGTACATAGAGGATAGTGTACTTACGAACTCATGGCCGGCCGGAGTGGCCGAGGGGTTCTAGGCGCTACAGTCTGGAGCCGAGCGACCGCTACGGTCGCAGGTTCGAATCCTGCTTCGGGCATGGATGTGTGTGATGCCCTTAGGTTAGTTAGGTTTAATTAGTTCTAAGTTCTAGGCGACTGATGACCTCAGAAGTTAAGGCGCATAGTGATGAGAGCCATTTGAGCCAACTCATGATGTTTTGTTTGGTCGGTCTGCAGCACAGTTACCGATTTTAGAACCACATGATGGAATACACGCTGGAACCGCCGTAAGTAGTTCTTTGCATTTTCTGCTGTTTCTATTAGACTCGGGGTTGTATTTTGCGAAGCATTTGTAAGTATCTCCTTTTCTACACATTTAAGTGCTGTATGATTTATTAAAGCTATTTGATATATATTGTTTAATTCTTTTGGTACAGAATTTTATAGTGAATAAAATGTTACGTATTTTTAGGTCTTGTTACACAACATGTGGACAGTTAAGTCGTACTTCGTCGGTCGGGCATCATCTGCTACCTTGAAACAGATGAAGATCTTTTACCAAGCAACATGTGCTATTTCCAAATCAACTACTTCTTTAACGTCTTAACAATTTTACCCGTCTTGAACATGGATACATGTGTTAGTATCCAATAGTTTATATTTCAAAATGAAGTTAAAGTTTTTGATAACGCTTTTATTTGATCCTTCCACAACGGAATTTTCTCTGGAGGAAGGAAAATTTTTCTTCTTGTGGTAATGGTGGTGGTGGTTAGTGTTTAACGTCCCGTCGACAACGAGGTCATTAGAGACGGAGCGCAAGCTCGGGTTAGGGAAGGATTGGGAAGGAAATCGGCCGTGCCCTTTCAAAGGAACCATCCCGGCATTTACTCTTGTGGTAATGCTCCTAGGTGATTTTTAATAACTTTAGATGCAATATTTATACAAAGACATAAACCCGTTTTCAAAACATACTTTGTACACCTGGCTTCATTCTTATGGACTAAAATAACTAAAAACGAAATATTCTCTGTTGTAATAAATAGTAAAGTTATCATTCAGTAATTACCATGCGAAATAATAACAACAATATTCAATTATACAGTAGAATATAGCAAACCAACCACATCCGGTCATGAGTTGCTGCACATTGCTACATTGACTTGCGGATATTTTCATAGCGATGCCCAACAGTTGGCAGCACTTGCGCGTGATGAAGAGATTTAACCTTCACAAAAGTGTACATCAGATTTCCATTGGGAAAAAAATACACCCGTTGTAGCTAAGACACAGTAAAAGTTACTGTACACAACTGTAGCCGGAGAGTCTGAAATGGTTAAATTGATTTCACTTACTGGGTACGTAAAGAGTGTTTCGGTACAGTAATAATGTAACGCAGTATTAAATACAGTATTGGTAAGATTAGCTGCAACATTTTTAAATTTCGATCGAATATTTGTTGCTATGTATACGGCCGCATTGTACTTTGAAACATGTTTTAACATTTGGGAGAAAACCTTTATTTCACGGAGTAATTCTTGCAATTTGAGAAAGATATTGCAGCACATAAAAACAGAAGACCGTCGTTTAAAAACGGGACAAGAAAGCATGTTAAACTTCTAATTCAGACTGAAAGTTTGAGGAGTGTTCCCAGGCACCACACTTTGCCCTATTACCTGGGTAAGGTCTGCGTTGTCTCAACTGATGTTTTCAACAGCGAAACAGCTTTAATCAAGTGGTTCAAATGGCTCTGAGCACTATGCGACTGAACTTCTGAGGTCATCAGTCGCCTAGAACTTAGAACTAATTAAACCTAACCAACCTAAGGACATCACACACATCCATGCCCGAGGCAGGATTCGAACCTGCGACCGTAGCGGTCGCTCGGTTCCAGACTGTAGCGCCTAGAAGCACACGGCCACTTCGGCCGGCCAGCTTAAATCCATTATTTTTAGGCGATACATATAATTTCGGTGCCTTTGTTTTGAAGAAACGTAATACTTCCACGAACAAATGCTAAATTTCCATTTATACCTATTGTCGTCACTTTTGGATTGTTTTACCGTGCCCACGTAGGGCTTCTACGCCGGTCTGGCAGCGAGCGAGATATGGCGACGTAGTTCCGCAGATACAGCGCAATTCACGCGCGTGACGGACAAGCTGTCAAAATAAGATCCCCATCTCGCGATTTGTGGGGCATTATTCAATCACGCCCCGTCACAGTGTAGCAGGGGAGGAAAAAAAAATACTTAAAAAAATCCCTGCGACTATGAACACACACATTGCGCGTTATTCAACGGGAGATATGACTCGTCTGTCAATGGCCAACTGAGAAGAAAATAAATATGCTGTCGCTATTCTGTATTGTCGAAATTTTAAATAAATGGCGCTATCGGCCGCCCGTGAAATGGAATGCCGGCAATCGTCTGAAATGGGCACAGCCAGGCCGATACAATCTCAGATAACTGTAATTTGACGTGCCGGTGCGAACACTCGCCGCCGCTATTGCTGTGATCTGTTTACAACCGCTCATGTGGACGTGTCGATATATTTTTACACGGTATCGATGAGACGGATTTGATATTTGCGCGGTGCTAAATGGATAGAGGCAACTGGCGGACTTTATCCAGGCTGTGATACGGTAACTACAGGCAAACAACACTATCTGTGGAACTCAATCTTTCATTAGTAATTTCCTTTTACGCACGTAGCAAACAGTACAACAAGGAATGCCATTCCAACCTCCCTCTAACTCACAACAGAATATTTAGGATATAAAAAAATAAACTACTTGTACTTCGTACTTCCTAACTCGCAAAATAACTACGGCCTTCCTGATAAAACGTTGCAATAACCGTCTGTACTTCCGCAGATCACATATTCCTTGAAGCTCATTACAATAGGCGTATACCGTCAAAGTTATCGGAGAAACTTGTAGCGATGAATAGCGAATGATTCCGGTACAAAGAATGGAATAAAGGAACTCAATGTCCTGAGCGCATCAAAGTTATTAGCGGCGACATGCAAGCTCACTTGGGAAAGGTATGGCGAAAGCAATAGGCTGTGAGCTTTTTCAACTAATTACCCCGGGATTCACCCGAAATAATTTGGGGAAACACGGAAAACATAAATTATAATTTCAAGTAAGTGCAGATCCCATTATGGTGGTGCGATGGGGCAATTTTATATCTCACTCAGATGCAGAGTATGTCTACAGAGTCACCTCTGTTTTCTTTAACATAATAGATCTAAAATATAATCAAAAGCAAAAACAAACAGTACGCAGTGCAAAGTATTTTAAGTTTTTTTATTTATTACGCGCTTCGAAGGCCTTGCTCCTCATCAGATTGCAGTTCGGCTTTTTATCTCGTGTGCATTGCTCCTGGGAAACAACCAACATCGTCAAATCTGTAAACCTGAACGTCTTGGTTGTGTATTTTTCTCGAGAGATCTGTATCAGAATTACACACATCCACTGTTCGCAAACGTTACCAGAGATTTTAACATCTGTTTACGTAAAAGGAATAATTTGGTTTTTGTATCCAACAATGATGTTCTTCAAAGATTATACTGTCGAGAGAACTATGTTCAAAAATGGCTCTGAGCACTATGGGACTCAACAGCCCAATATTACAATAGCAAACAACAATGCAAACCAGCCACAGACTGCACACAGCACAGCCAGTCATTTTCATACAGAGCACTACGTGGCGTTACCAATATAAAAACCTAAACAGCCTACTTACAATATATATATATATATATATATATATATATATATATATATATATATTCTGCAGACGCAATAGACATTTGTGTCTCATCAAGTGATGATAAATCTTGTTGAAGCTTTCTGAGGGACTGAACCTATGAGTGAAACTTGACCCTTAACTTTCGTGGAGAATACTTTTAGGAAATTACTTTCAGCACACGAACTTCGAAAACTATTCAGCCCACTGCTTATCAAATTGCGATTTCTCAAATAAAACTAAACGAGAACTAACAAGCAAAAGGCGTACAAGCAGTCATTCTTCCCGCGTTCCATACTTTACTGGAAATGAAGAAATTTTAATTACAATACAATAAAAACTACCCTCTGCCCCGCTCTTCATAATATTTCAAACAGTTTAGATGTAGGCCTGTCCATAAAACTCAGACTCACCTTTACAGCTTGAAATTTACGAGCGCTTCTGTCTTACTTTGTAAATTTCTGAGATCCTCTCTTCGATCCGGGGTAAAACCATAATGTGCAAGGAAGTTTCACAAAAGTGCATTGTGAAGAATCATTCTGTAAACATTGTCCCGTTGATTCGAATGTTTTTTTATTCTTTGTCTCTGTACTAGTTCTTATCTGTAGGCATGGCTGATCCCGTAAATCTCTGTGCTGATAACGGTCCACAAACAGCAGAAAATTTTAACTGAGATGTGTTTGCGATACAGCCACTAATTTCAGATCGTAGGTATCAGAAACATTTACGCACGTATTTTTCTTATAGCGTTTGTCAGAGACGCCTAAGATTGTTGACTTTAAAAGACTTAATGAACTTCAGTCCGCATTCAGCTTTTAAAAAAATTTTGAATGTTATCTGTTGAATGGAATGAACAGTCTAGTGAGTACAGAATATGGATTGGGAATAACCTGGAAAAAGACGAAAGTACTGTGAAGTAGCAGCAATGAAAACAGCGAGAAAATTAATGACCGAATTGGTGACCACGAAGTAGATGAAGTTAAAAGAGTTCTGCTACCTTGGAAACAAAATATCCCACCACGGACGAAGCAAAAGGACATAAGAAGGAGACTAGCGCGGACAAAGAAGGCGTTCCTGGCCAAAAAAGGTTTACTGCTATTAAACATAAGCCTTAATTTTAGGAAGAAATGTCTGAGAAGTTACGTCTGCTGCACAACATTGTGTGGTAGTGAGTCATGGACAGTGGGAAAACCGGAACAAAGGTGAATCGAAGTGTGTGAGATGTGGTGCTTCAGAAGACTGGATCTGTGTACTTGATAAGGTAATGTTACGTTCTACTCTCGCTGTTGTATCTTCGCAGTATGTAAAAAATATCGGTTGCGCCTTTCTCCAAATATCTGTCCCGACCTCTACACACGTGGAAACAACGGTACCAAATATGATTATTAATACAGCGAACGCAGAGCTGCAGAATTCTGTAATATTTATGAATGTAAAACTGCTAAACCAGTTTTTATCTTAGGCTGTATCGTAGACGACTGTACAAGAGTGAAACCCGAGATGTCTATAAACTATTAAATGACTTTTTTTTGCGAAGATACAACGTGCACATACAGCAGCAAAAGTTTACAAAGTGCACAGGTTCTGTAAATAATACTGGTACATAATAGAAAAACGGGACTACATTAGGAAATAACATTCTAAAAGCAGTGCAAGACTTTGCAACAAAATAACAACCGATGACCGAAGTACATAGCATGTAAAATGCAGACTAGCAGTAGCAGATAATGCATTTCAGAAAAACAGAAAATTGTTAAGATCGAATATTAATTGAAGTGTTGGGAAGTTTTCTCTGGAGACATTTTTCTGCGGTGTAAACTTATTCGGAAATAATAGTAATGGGAGGTAAACAGTTCAGACAAAAAGAGAACAGAAACTTGTGAAATAGGTGTTACCGAAGAATTTTTATGGTTAAATGAATGGACAGGATTGTTTCAGTTATGTCTTCTGCATAGTCTTTTAGAATATTTTTCTCGTCTCAATGATCATATTTTCGGATGCGAATAGATGATTCAGTTCGGTGGATGTTATTCATTTAATATACTTAAAAACAACAACATGGGACACTGGATGTGCCTTGATGCGAAACAATTTTATTATTTATTTATTTACTTATTTATTCACAAACTAGTTTCCTCGACAAATATAAAAAAAATGTTTGAATGTGTGTGAAATCGTATGGGACTTAACTGCTAAGGTCATCAGTCCCTAAGCTTACACACTATTTAACCTAAATTATCCTAAGGACAAACACACACACCCCCATGCCCGAGGGAGGACTCGAACCTCCGCCGGGACCAGCCGCACAGCGACAAATATCGCCATCATCAGTGGGTTCTTTGATTCTATAACACGCAGAATAGTATGTTTATAAAACACTGTAAAACATTAGTACATGTGTATTGTTTTGTTCCAAATATTGCTTTCCGTGAATAATTTCATAATACCTTATTTACTATACTTCACAGCATGGTTTTACAATTGTTGCAGCTGTTACCGGCATATTTTTGCCTTTTATGGTTGCTGTTTTTCTCGGCATACATCATGTCATGAGTGTGTGTTAGTAAACAAATACACAAACGTGAACTTATGTATGTCAACGTTACGCAGTTGGGATTGCGGTAGTATTGTAGATACAGTTTTGGTGTGTAATAGTCTGTTACGTAGTCTGTCGTGTACTCACGTTCGCTGGACGGCTTGCAGCTTTTTTTAGACACAGAGAAACATAACTTCCGAACCTTCTTTGTGCTCAAAAACGTTACGCCATCTTGCTGTTCGCGTGTGTCGCGAGAAATGTATCAATATTACGAGGAGGTTTTGAAAATTGTAGCGGGAGTTCCAACGATTTCAGTTCCTTATTTATGTCTCTGTGAGTTATGGGGGAGTGGTTTAGCGCGCGCGCGCGTGCGCTTGTGTGTGTGTGTGTGTGTGTGTGTGTGTGTGTGTGTATTTTCATGTTCTGTGTCCTATGTCAGTTCTCTAGTTCTCTTAGAGCGGTAAAAAGTGTGTTGTTGGAAAGTGCCATTTACGTTTATGTGCAACAACACACATTTTACCGCTCTAAGTGAACTGGTACAGGACACAGAATAGGAAAACAAACACACTCATATTTCGATTTTATTTATCTTGAAACTGTGTCAAAATTTTTCAGTCTTTGTTGGATTTCTACATTTATTACAGGAAATAATGGGAATAAAAACTGAAAATCTGTTATTTCAGAAACCGGTTGTTTTGAGCGGTTTTAAAAATCGAGTTACACTGGCACAAAGAACGATAGCCGAAAACCAGTTGTTTCGGCGATAATCGCCATCCCTAGCGTTCGTGGGAAACCCTTTGGCATGTTATCAACTATCTACAAATGTAGCACTATTTTCCTGCCATACCGCAAAATCTTCGTGTACTGCGGTCACGCTGCAGCAATGTTGTTGGCCGGCGTAAACAGTGGCAGAGGTAGCGTGTCGTGCAGGGTTGCGGGTCTCCGCCTTGCAGGCGTTGCCCTCGGAAGCGAGCGGGACCGTCTTTACGATGAGGCACGGCTACGTCGGGTCGTCCTGCGGTGGCGTCTCGAGGGCCCTACAGGGCAGCCGGCGGGTAAACGCGTTAAGGGCTGCCGGAAACCTGGGGGCCAAGGGCGGCCGGGCCGTAATGACGCCGCGGGGACTTCTCCCGCGCGAAGGGACAGGGATTTTCTGGCAGGGCGGACACGAGGTAACGGCCGGACAACCTCCTCCTGCACCTTGCTGGTCCGTCTCTCCTTCTACACGGATGGCACTCGCCTCTGCCGCGTTAGGCGCCATCTTACATGAAACGGGTGCTCACTTTTCCAAAGTACCATCGCTTTCATTTTAGCGCAAGCATCCCCGTGTCCCCCCCCCCCCTCCCCGCCCCACCCCTTTGTTCACATCACCACCAGTCTTTGCAACGGTATGATTACAGTTCTAAAACAACCGTACGCTTCCGTAGACTGTCACAAGTAAGTAATCGCGTTACCTGCACTTCAGTTGTGTTCCATACCTATCTGGTGTTACCTCATTTCGATCGTTCTGTTTACGTATGCGGTCAGTATCTTATTAGATTCCAATAGAAGCCGGGAGCGGCGAACTATCTAGAAAATGAATAAAGATGTACTCAAGAGCTGTGTAAGTTGCAGAAAATTTTTGTTCTACATAGCTATCCTCTTGTCTGTTACTTAAAAACAAACAGTATTTACAGCAAAATAAACTGTCAATATTTAATTCACGTTCCATTCGAAAATTGTTGATTTTCTAACGTGAAAGGTAGGGGTGTTGCAGTAAATGATACATATTTATCACATAAAGCTAGAAAATGCAATTGCCTAAAAATAAATAAAAGGCAGTACAAAAACATACCCAACACCGCTTCAATACTTCGTCGAGCTTGTATAAAACATGTTTCTGTTATTCACAAACACCTTTCGCACTTATCAATAACAACAGTAAACACTTGTCTTCGATCATGATGCAGAACATTTTGTTGAGTACAAAATAACAACAATAATTGGTTCAAATGGCTCTGAGCACTATGGGACGTAACTTCTGTGGTCATCAGTCCCCTAGAACTTAGAGCTACTTAAACCTAACTAACCTAAGGACATCACACACATTCATGCCGGAGGCAGGACTCGAACCTGCGACCGTAGCGGTCGCGCGGTTCCAGACTGAAGTGCATTGAACCGCTCGGCCACTCCAGCAAAAAACATGAAAGTAGAAGGTATGCCAGCTCTGAAGAGCGGGACAGGCGGCGGCCTGCGATAGATCTAAAGACAGAGCACAACGCTGGCACGGGAACCAGCTGAGAGCTCGTTGTTGAGCATGGAACACCGCAGGAAGATAATCCCACATTACCCTGCGTGACACCAACGAAATCGTCAGTTATGAGTGCAGTGGGCACGAGGTCATCGACATTGGACCGTGCATCAGTGGAAACGTGTCGTCTGGTTGGTTGAATCATGTTTCTTTTTACACCAGGTCGATGACGGTGTCCGGATACATCGCCATTCAAGCGAGCGACTGATCAAGACATTGTACCGCGTTACGCCGCAAGCTGGTGGGGAAGTATAATGCTTTTGGAAACATTCACCTGGGCTTCCATAGGACTTAGGGTGGTGACACAAGGCAGCATGTCTGTGAAACCAGAGACATGCTACAGTGATCTGACGATCACGACAGCGAATTCAACTTGAGAGATTAATTTTGACAGAACTGAGCCCTATGGAACACATAAACAACGTCATACGTGCCAGATCCGACAACCATCTGCACGAAGTTCGACGACGTTTGCAGCAGCATGTACTATCAGCTCGGAGACCATGGCTGCGGTTACCCTTGACGCTGCATCACAGACAGGAGCGCCTGCGATGTTGTACTCAACGACGAACCTGGGTGCACGAATGGCAAAACGTCATTTTTTCCGATGAATCCTGGTTCTGTTTACAGCATCATGATGGTCGCATCCGTGTTTGGCGGCATCGCGGTGAACGCACATTGGAAGCGTGTATTCGTCATCGCCATACTGGCGTATCACCCGGCCTTATGGTATGGGGTGCCATTGGGTACACGTCTCGGTCACCTCTTATTTGCATTGACGGCAGTTTGAACACTGGATGTTACATTTCAGATCTGTTACGACCCGTGGCTGTACCCTTCATTCGATCCCTGAAAAACCCTACACTTCAGCAAGATAATGCAGGACCGCATGTTGCAGGTCCTGTACAGGCCTTTCTGGATACAGAAAATGTTCGACTGCTGCCCTGGCTAGCACATTCTACAGATCTTTCCCCAATTGATAACGCCTGGTCAATTGTGGCCGAGCAACTGGCTCGTCACAATACGTCAGTCACTACTCTTGATGAACTGTGGTATCGTGTTGAAGCTGCGTGGGCAGCTGTACCTGTACACGCCATCCAAGCTCTGTTTGACTCAATGCCCAGGCGTATCAAGGCCGCTATTACGCCCAGAGGTGGTTGTTCTGGGTACTGAATTCTCAGGATCTATGCACCCAAATTGCGTGACAATGTAATCACATGTCAGGTCTAGTATAATATATTTGTGCAATGAATACCCGTCTATCATCTGCATTTTTTCTTGGTGTAGCAATTTTAATGGCCGGTAGTGTATTTTGCTTACTGAGGAAGCAGACACTGAAGTCAGTAGAAACAGAGACCTACTCACATGAGGGAATAATCTGTCAACACTCTGAATGTGGACTAAATTGAGTGTTGTTCTCAATATTGGTTCAAATGGCTCTGAGCACTATGGGACTCAACTGCTGAGGTCATTAGTCCCCTAGAACTTAGTACTAGTTAAACCTAACTATCCTAAGGACATCACAAACATCCATGCCCGAGGCAGGATTCGAACCTGCGACCGTAGCGGTCTTGCGGTTCCAGACTGCAGCGCCTTTAACCGCACGGCCACTTCGGCCGGCATTCTCAATATTACGAGAGATGATTTAGTAACTGTGCAATATTAGAATCAGTACGGCACATATGGCAAGGGAAAACGATTTTTGTTGCATGAATATACGAATTGATCAGTCGATAATAATGGTTGGAAATCAGCATCGCCTGATAACTTGTCAACTTTAGAGTATTAAGCGAGTGTCGTTGAAAAATATTTCGTAATGGGAGGTATGCAAACTTCCGGAATCCCAAAACTTTTACTTTCCACAAGAACACTTGACAAGATCCTGAATGAATGTAACCTAGAAGCACCAAGAGGTACGCATGAACTAGTATCTGTTTTGACTTTTGAATTTTTTGTGATGCAGTAACCCGTTTTCCCATTTACTTTCAGGAAGTAAATGTGGTTTCGAGCGTCATGTCTGTTGTAGTGCATTTCTGTTTGCATTCCTTTTGAGGAGTCACACATGCTTCACAGTCTGTGTAACGTGATCAGTGAATCGCAGATTGTACATGTAACGTATTTCCGAATAATCCTATACAACGCGGCAATACAATACTATCGCATTTCTCACTAGAGACCACTGCTTTTACCTATGTAAATAATAAAGTCGCTAGTTTATAGGAATGCCAGATAATTTTGCTGTAAATATATTCCGGCAGAGAAAAGACTATACGGAGTTCTACGATGTTATCGAGTCTTGTGTATCCCTGTGAAATACTCAGAACAAACCATCAATCAGTCAAATTGATTTTTCCATTTTCTAACTGAGCAATAAATATTACTAATAGTTCGAAACACAAATTAGAAATTCCTGAACACTTAATACAGTCTGCTTTGCTAGCAAATGACCGAGCGTAAGCACACACGTCCTAAAAAAGAAGTCATGCGATCATACTTAGTCTGTCGTGTTATGGAATATATCTGAAAAGTAGTTTACTTATCATTAATAAATGAAAATAAGAGGGTTGACACGTGTACAAAAAAATAATCCCCTCTAGCTTTCACTACAGCAACCGATTACAGAACAAGTAGTTTCTGCTGGCGCAGTTTCCCACGCGCCCATGATCACATGATCTCACCTCGTGACGTCATATGTCTGCTATTATGAGACTTGCTCAACTAAGGTGTAATCCCAAAGAATCATGGCTCCAAGAAGCTGAAATGCTACAATCAGTACATATCTTATTTTTCGTTCTTGTTGATTTCTACAGTTGATGTAACTCTCTGTGCCGTCTCTCACCAAATTCTTAAATAGCATGAAGAAGCTTAACATGAAAACCCTGTTAACGTGATGTGATACCGCGGTCCACACAAAGTACCATGTAATCTCATTCTTTTTTCGTTAACACTGAACAAAAATCGTTAACACGAAAAGATTTCGCTTCTTAGGCGAACAAATACACTTACATCCTGCAGTCGCGACGCAACAGAAATTTATTTTTTTACTAGACCGAATAAAGTACTCAATAGTTGCTCCTGATGCCATTCACCATTTATCTTTAGGTATTAATATTCTCCATATAGTCCGCAGCTCGTGGTCGTGCGGTAGCCTTCTCGCTTCCCACGCCCGGGTTCCCGGGTTCGATTCCCGGCGGGATCAGGGATTTTTTCTGCCTCGTGATGACTGGGTGTTGTGTGATGTCCTTAGGTTAGTTAGGTTTAAGTAGTTCTAAGTTCTAGGGGACTGATGACCATAGATGTTAAGTCCCATAGTGCTCAGAGCCATTTGAACCATTCTCCATATACTTCAATCAGTTTTAGAATTCGATGACGAGCACGTTGAGTTCGGTCAATATCGTGTCGAAATGGGTTAAATTTGTGTTAACATAATCTTTTTGTTTCTAAATGCTGGTGTTTTTAACGTGCAAGGGCAGAGAAACTGGGAAAATGAAGCAGCTGATTAAATAAATTGGTGTAAAAGGGAGGCCGGAAGAGGAAAAATGTACAACAGTGTGGCACTGCTAAATCCACACTGTCAACGATTGTAAAGATGTACATCAAATTGCGCCAACTTTCGAGCGCAGTATGTTTTAACCAGAGAAAAAACACAAGAGAACGGCTAGACACGAAGATGTAGAGATTGCGCTGTCTGTTACGTTGAGAGAACTCCCTTTCATGGCCGTTCATTCTGCAAAGAGGGGAAAAATTTACAAAATAAATGGGTTTTTTATTTCCTGCAAATCCAGAATGGCTGGTAAATTTAAAGAGAGAGAACGATGTAGTGTAAAAAAAAAAAAAAAGATTTGCGGTGAAGCTAACTGATTTTTACCCGATATGACTAGAGATTAGTAGCAGTCTACATTTCCGTCAATAACTGAACAGTATAACGTGAAAGATGTCTTCAACAGCGACGAAACTGGCTTATTTTACCGCTGGTTACCTGACAAAAACCGAGCGAGGTGGCGCAGTGGTTAGACACTGGACTCGCATTCGGGAGGACGACGGTTCAATCCCGCGTCCGGCCATCCTGATTTAGGTTTTCCGTGATTTCCCTAATTCACTCCAGGCAAATGCCCGGATGGTTTCTCTGAAAGGGCACGGCCGACTTCCTTCCCCATCCTTCCCTAATCCGATGAGGCCGATGACCTCGCTGTCTGGTCTCCTTCCCCAAACAACCCGACCCAAGCTGACAAAACTTCCTCGTTTAATGGACTATCGCTTTCAGCGGGGAAAATATCCAAGTATTCTACAAAGGATCAGATTCTTTGCTGCCTCGAGAATTACTGGATATTGGAAATGAAATGTTATGTCACTGGCCTACGGAGTGACTGGGCGGATTTTTTGCACTCGACAACGTTTCGGAGATCGTTCCGAGCACCAATACAGACGACGACGGGTAGTTTGAGAAATAAAGTCAACATCGGTGTTACTGTTACACTACATCAGAGATTCAGAACATCACAAAAAGTATGTACAGCTACACAGAAGCGCATACGGTAGGTGAAATGAATAAAACGATGGAAGATACGGAACAACTGTCTAAATTTTAAAGTAATGCTTGAAATGACAATGAAAAAAAACCGGTAATACACTTTACAGTATTTCAGCCCACAGGGGTGTAGTAGGAAGTCAAATAGCGATCCTCTAATAAACTGACGTGATCATGTGCCGGAACTTGTGCCTTGGGGGTACAATCTCTGCACGGTCATCGTCGTGCTGAGGTCAGCTGGTTGGTGTCGCCGAGACCTATCAGCCACGACAGAACGAGACGGTAGAGTCCGTATTCGGCGGCAATGCGGTAAGCATCCGCAAGGCGCGAGGCGATAGTCGACGAACTGGGCAGGGAACAATCGTATGAAATTGCTGAACTTGTGGGTTACCAGTCCGGCCCGTAATAATTCCTCGGTGATCAAGCGGCGAGTTCTCTTAAGATGTGTATACACTGGGCCAACGAACGGCGGAGGCTGGGTTCGGACAACGTTTGTCGCCAATGCATTGGCGTTCGGCTTCTCATCCACACCAAACGAAAGACAGGGACAAGGGATTCGGCTATGTGGAATTGCAGTTGGCTCTGATAACTTGCCGACGTTGCTCCCGTTTTCTTATGTCATAAGGTAGCGTTTTAATAACAATTTCACCTGCAGAAATCAGAGAGGAGAAGAGGATTTAGCAGTCGTTGCATGTGCAGCATTCGTCTTACTGCAAGAAGCTGATCATCAGAAATAGGATACGAAAAAATGATGATGATGGAACAAAACTAATATCTACTTTAAAACTTGTTGTTGAACAGTGTAGTCTCTAGAACTTCCGAAGACAGCGCTTCTTTTAGGAGAGCCGTACCTGCAAAAGAAAATTAATACTCACTTCCAGTTTTGTTTCTTTCTTTTTGTTGCTCACGGCGAGAAGATGTCAGTAGGGACACTTTATATATATATATATATATATATATATATATATATATATATATATATATATATATAAACTCGAGCACATGACTTTCTAATCGCAGAGTTCCCCCCCCCCCCCCCTCCCCCCCCGAGCGGCTGGTCTTTTCAGTTTGTCTGTATAATCGCCCATAAACATTCTATGTGTATATCTACACGATTACTCCATAATTCACAATTAAGTGCCTGGCACATGCTTCATCGAACCACCTTCAACCTATTTTTCTACTATTCTACTATCGAACAGCTCGAGGGGAAAACGAACACTTAAATCTTTCCGTGCGAACTCTGATTTATTTTATTATGATGATAATTCCTCACTGTGTATGTGGGCAACAAAAAAAATATTTTCATACTCTTGAGGAAAAAATTGCTGATTGAAATGTAGTGAGAAGATCTTGCCGCAACGAAAATCGCCTTTGCCTTAACGATTTCTCCCCAATTCATGTGTCATATCCCTGGCACTCTCTCCCCTATTTCGCGATGATACAACATTCTTATTCAGATTTAATGTTCTCTCCGTATTCCACTCCATTGTTTCTAAACACAATAAATACACGCCTTTAGCGTAAGTTTTAATTTATTATCACAACCGGTTTCGGGCTCTCATAAGCCCATCCTCAGGTGTCGCAAATGTGCAGTGGCACCCAAGCGCCGCGAGGGCTCTGAAGCGGTATTTTCAACCTCTGGTATAATGCTCAGTTGCAGATGTTCTTCAAATCGGAGTTTTCCTTAGGACATTGTACTGTGTTCCCGCCTGCGTGGGCCATAAGTCAGTCGTCAAAAATGCGTTTGGAGCTGTAATGCTAAACAAACGAAAATATTGATTTATTATCAACACAGAATTACATGTAGTCTTCAATGAAATTACGAAAGCAACTCGAAGTGGTTTCCATGCAGTTCTAAGCAAACACGCTGCATGTTTTCAACACTGAAGTAAAAATTCTGTCGCAAATCATCCGGGACTGAAGGTTTCCAGATCCTGGTCGGATTCGTTCCTTTCATTGCTCAGCATTACGAATCTTGACGTATAAACCTCATTTTTTGGTACATCCCAGACTGAACAATCCATGGGTGTGATATCTGGGCATCGTGGTCATTCAATACTGCCCCCTCTGTTAATCCATTCATCAAGGTTTTCATTTAGTAACTCCATAATGCGGGAGGGCGCGGCTGCCCCCTTCGGAGGTTCGAGTCCTCCCTCGAGCATGGGTGTGTGTGTTGTCCTTCGAGTAGGTTAGTTTAAGTTAAATTAAGCCTAGGGACCGATGGCCTCAGCAGTCTGGTCCCATAGGAACTTAGCACCACCACCACCACCACCACCACCAATGCGGGAGGGTTCCATCTTGTTGTTTGCCATATCGACTTTTCCTTAACCCACTTTAGACTATTTTTCAGTTCTAACAACACTTCCTGAAGCATACCTAAGGAATTTACAAAACTGACAGCATATATAAAAATATAAGGCCCGATTATCCCATGGATGAAAGTCGTTGCTCAGCCACTCACGCCACAAGAGTTTTTCTTCATCGTCACATCCCAGAACCCCACTAGACACAGTTGCGTCTGTTGACTCTGCCGTTCACCTTAAAAGTCGCTTCGTCGCTCCAAAGAATGCTTCTTTAAACTTGACATCGTCTTCTTGTCGGATTGTGTACAACTCGCAGAATTTCATACGCCTGTTCGTATTCATCTTAATCTAGGCCTTGAAATAAAGCAAGCCTGTGTGATCTCAATTTTAACTTGTTCTGGATCCTTCGTAGACTTGTTATTGCTAATCAATACTCCTCGGACGTTTTCTTTGAGATTTAGTCGGCGATTGCACAAGAGATTCTCTTCTCTAACAACGGCCTTAGGCATATCTGAACGAAGAAGCTCCGGTACCGACTCACTCTCTTCACATCTTACATTTAACTTGGGAATACATTGTCGAAATCGACGTTGGATGTTTGTAAAAACTTCCACAGACAAATCACGAACACCACTGTAATTATGGTCTTGCTTTCAGAAACAAGTACATGCTGTTCTTTAGTTAACTTTATATATATTGGATCTCCGACAGCAAACAACATAACCTCAGACTGCCAGTGTCAACTGATTTATGGGTACTACGCACAAGTTCACCACAAACGACTACCACTGCACTAGGCAAAACAAAAGCTAAAGGTTGCTAGTTACGACTGACTTATTGGTTACCCCGTAGTTTGAGATACCGAGCTGAATGTAAAATTAAGCTAACTATTCATTGTTTTTTATAAATAAAGTTTCCAGTACCTTTCTATGTGTACGATTATTCAGGCGCTATTTGTACTAGAATCTTGAGATCTGGGTGCTTACCGCTGTAACCTTATTTTCCCAAACTTGTACAACTACCGAGCAAGGTGGCGCGGTGGTTAGCACACTGGACTCGCATTTGCAAAGACGACGGTTCAGTCGACCAGAGTTAGGTTTTCCGTGATTTCTCCAACTTGCTCCAGCCAAATGCCGGAATGGATCCTTTGAAAGGTCCCGATCGATTTCCTTCCCCATCCTTAACACCATGCGAGCTTGTGCTCCATATCTAATGACCCCGATATCGACGGAACGTTAAATCCAATCTTCCTTTCCTACCTAGGCAAATTTGATATGTTTAAGTAGTTTGAATGAAAGGTTTCACATTAAATTGAACTAATTATTTATGTAAAAGGTTATATTTTAATTTCATAATTTTTTTGATTTTACGAACCAGATTTATTTTTCCCGTTAATAACAACTGGAGTGGAGTGGAGTTGCACCGCAACCTGTGTTGGCTTCGAAATTTGTAAAATTAATAAATTCTCAGCTGTGCGTCCCATTTTATGTGTTTACCCAAGCCAACCACTCACTTGCTCCAAGCAACTTAAATTCCTTCCATTTGAATCCAAAACAGTATTTTTTTTTTCACACGCATCGCTTAGCACGAAGTTACTTTATCAGGAAAAAATATTTCTGTCCCATCGCCCTAGCATTAAACATTTTCCACTGTATTTTAGTCATATGGTGATTTTAGAAGAATGATGAAGCTTTCAGTCAGAAGGTTTGTTATTTGCTCGGGAAGTTCAACTCCCGCCATATGGTTGAAGCCCACGAAAATGCCATTACAGAAAAGTGGAATTTTCATTATGATCGTATTCCAGAACTCGTAACTGTTCCACAGTGTCCTCGGACACGCAGACGCAGTTGCAGCCACTGAATCCACAAGGGCCCGGTACCTGCTCCGCGTGTTGCACGCTCCACCTCATTATTCGAGATTAGATTCTAAAGTGACGTGCCCGTAGATATTAATGGGCGCCAACAGTGCAGTAGCATAATATCGGGCTGTATCTCGAATGGGAAATACTCCTTAGGGCGGTGGCAATCCATCACGCAAAGTGTCGAGCTTCCGTTTTTTTTTCTTTCTTTTTTTTTCGTACACTGGCGCAGCAGCTACCGTGGCGGTACACGTTCTCAATTAATCCACGAGCTGCTTGGAAAGTTTCCAAAATCTATTCATCGGTCGGCCGTCAGGGCCCTGCTTATCTCGCACCCGCTTCTATTTTTGCTTCCTCCCTCACGCTCCCTGTCGATCTCCGAGCGTGAAAATAAAACACGACTGCCACGAGCGTGTCGATACTGACGTGCGTAATGAATGGCGCGACCTGCACTGTGACGTGACGGGGCGGGCACCTAACGCCCGTTCCTTAATGGAGCTGAAAGCAGCGAAAAGGGCCACCGCGAGATATGATTATATCGGCGCCTCCATATCACTAACGCGGCAACTTTGCGTTTAATTTATTTACCATAGCCGCGACAGTAGGCAGCGTATAGGACACAGCATGCGAAATCCTCATCTTTTCACTGCGCACTGTTCGTTGTAAAAAATTACGGGGATGCAGCCTTGTACAATAACTACAAGTCTACGGGTATGCGAATGTCCGAAAATGTAACCGCGCATATGTATAGGAATTCTTACGTAATAATTACTATTTACAGAAGAATGACAAAAAACTATTAGAAACCGACCTCGGTGAAGATCAGTTCACGTTACGGAGAAATGTTGGAACACGTGAGGCAGTACTGTTCCTACGACTTGTCACAGAAGATAGGTAAAGGAAAGACAAAACTAATGTTTATAGCTTCGAACGCTTAGAGAAAAATTTTGGCAATGTTGACTGGAATACTCTCTTTGAAATTCTGAAGGTGGCAAGGGTAAAATGCAGTGAAGAAAATGGTTCAAATGGCTCTGAGCATTATGCGACTTAACTTCTGAGGTCATCACTCTCCTAGAACTTAGAACTAATTAAACCTAACTAACCTAAGGATATAACACATCCATGCCCGAGGCAGGATTCGAACCTGCCACCGTAGCGGTCGCTCGGTTCCAGACTGTAGCGCCTAGAACCGCACGGCCACTCCAGCCGGCAAAATGCAGTGAACGAAAGGTTCTTTACAACTTGTACAGAAACTAGATGGCAGTTAGAGAGCCAAAGGGCACGAAACGACAGCTTTTGTTGAGAAGGGAGTGAGACAGGATTGAAGCCTATCCCCAATGTTATTGAGCCTTTACGTTGAGAAAACTGTAAAGGAAACCAAGGAGAAATTTGGGAAGGGAATTTAAGTTCAAGGAGAAAAAATAAAAGCTTTGCAGTTTGCCGATGACATTGTAATTCTATGAGATACTGCCAAGGACCTGAAAGTGCATTCGAACGGAATGGGCAGTGTCTTGAAAGGAGAATGTAAGATGAACATTAACATAAGCAAAACAAGGGTAAGGGAATGTGTTCGAATTAAATCAGGCGACGCTGAGGGAATCTTATTAGGAAACCAGACATTAAAAGTCGTAGATGAACTTTGCTATATGTGCAGTAAAATAACTGATGATGGCCGAAGTAGAGAGGATATAAAAGGTAAATCAGCAATGGCAAGAAAAACGTTTCTGAAAAGGAGAGGTTTGTTAACATCTAAAATAGATTTAAAAGTTGGGAATTCTTTTCTGAAAGCATCTGACTGTAGTGTAGCGTTGTATGGAAGTGAAACGCCGGCGAGAAGAGAATAGAAGCTTCTGAAATGGTATTACAAATGAATGTTGAAGATTAGACGGATGGATCGCGGAAACAATGATGAGGTACTGAATAGAATTTGGGAGAACAACAGCTGTGGCATAATTTGTGTAAAATAAGGGATCGGTTGATATCACTCATTCTGAGAAACTAATTTAACCTTGGAGAGAAGCGGGGAAGGAGGGGGGAGGGGAAAAATTGTAGAGAGAGATCAAGAGACAAGTCCAGTTAACTGGTTCAGATGGATGTGGGTCGTAGCAGTTATTCGGAGACGAGAGGCCTGCACTGGATAGGATGGCATTGAGAGCTGCATCAAACCAGATTTGGGAATAAAGTACAACAATTACTCGGCGATTAGAAGTTAAAGGCTAGTGTCAACATTACGATTCTAGTTGAATTATGTATAACGCTTAGCAATAATCATCAGTCTTTTAAGTTACTATTTTTACTTTAATGACAGTTAAAAGTGAGAAGGAAATTTTGCAGTCGAATTAAATGTTTCTCCATTTCTCAAGTGGTATGGAAATCACATCAGCTTTGTTGATCCGATAAGTGTGAAAAACAGTAGCCTAGAGCAAACAGGAAGTGATAAGACTGAGAAAACTAACTGAAGCTTAATACATCAGACTCTAGATAACAGCGCACAGTCAGGAAGAGTAAAGACAAATTTGGCTGTCCACCAAGTAGGAGCAGAGCTGGTCACACCGTACCACGGTCTATGCTGACGACATTAATTTATGGTACACTACAAAAATTAGACGTATCCTATAAAGGAAAGGCATACACGGAACTCAATATTAACGTACGACACGGTCAAAGCTACACCAGAATCGCATCTGATTAACAGATCGATAAGTTGAAATGAAGCCTTTCGTAAGAACATTGACACCAAAGGAAGACCTAACGAGCGTTGAGTCGATGGTGAATTCGTAATTCGAGATTGTAACGTAGTTTACAGTAAAAAAGTCTACATGAATCTTGAATATGACCGAACAGTAGTTAGCGTTTGCACTAAATCAACATTAAGCTCTTAGTTCCGATCAGTGAAATTGAGAACACATTGGCAGCTAGCTCTTGTTCCTGAGAGACATCTCCAACAGAGGTGAGAGGTCGAGGAACATAGGATCAGCAATTAACTTCTCTGAATCTGAATAATGTGGGAAGAGAGAGATAAATTTAAAAAAAATGGTTCAAATGGCTCTGAGCACTATGGGACTTATCCTCTGAGGTCATCAGTCCCCTAGAACTTAGAACTACTTAAACCTAACTAACCTAAGGACATCACACACATCCATGCCCGAGGCAGGTTTCGAACCTGCGACCGTAGCGGTCGTGCGGTTCCAGACTGTAGCGCTTAGAACTGCTCGGCCACTCTGGCCGGCGATAAATTTCAGTATAATCTCTTACTTGAATAAAGGAGTGTTAAGCATTGTTTGTAAAAGCAGTTTCATCCCAACCTGTCCTCTAATTACTCTAATTAATTAAGTCCTGCATTTCTATGAAACAGGAGATTCTTCATTTTCTTTCATCTCTGAAAGCTGGAATATACACACCGGCCGAACGTGGCTGCCTAAGCATAACACTACGAGGGTTATTCCACAAGTCATAGCAACTATGGTATATCTTGTGATAATGCGATAATATGAGAATCCCACGATGTTGATTGAACCGGTGAGACAGTATCTATCTGCATGCCAACATAAAACACGGTTCCAGTGCAGGGAGTCATGGCAAAGGTTGAAATGAAACACACGCATTGGAACTCCTTGAAAATGTATTGTGCACGAGTACAAATGGAACAAAAATGAATAAAAATAAACTGCTTTCCTTCAAAATAGTCCCCCACTGCATCCACACTGCGTTGCCACCGACGAGGAAGGCGTTGGATGCCATTGGCATTTCCTTTCATGTACGCAAAATGCCGTGAGGATATCCGCCCTGTTTGGAAAACGCCTCCACGCAATGATTTCTTCCGTTAAGGAATGAGATCGAAGTCACATGGACTAAGGTATAGTGATTACAATGAGGGAGGATTTCCCTCCTTCACACAATTATTGATGATGCCTCCACTAAGGGCTGTAGCTTTATCGTGGACTATAACTGCATTATCCAGCAGCGGCGGACGTTTTCGCCGAAATATAGAATGCAGATGGTACACCAGAAGTTCCGGTAGTATTAGGCATTGACAATGTGGCCGTCCTAACAGGATGACACTCCCAGAATGAGCATGAACTTCGTGGGTGATGCCCCTATCACCCACAGCTGCTTGTAATTCCGCATGACACTGACTAGCAATTCTGCTAGCGAGAAAGGCAATTTTCACATATGCTTGCTGTTCCACTCTGCTTACACCCATTTTGTAGCACGGCCAAGCTCACACTGAATGTTTCAGGCGCCGGTACCGAGCCCTCCTCGCATGCGGTCTCCATCTGTCAGTTGATTTCGGTTCTGTTTGCTGCGCGCTAGGGTGATGACACATGTTCGCAAGATATACCGTAGTTTCTATGTCTTATGGAATGACCCTCGTGTATTAAGTTCCAGCTTAGCCATAGCAGTTTGCTCAGCCAAAACAATATGTTGCCGATTGCAGATCTGTGCCGATACTTTTATCTGCAGGTATCTGCCGTGATTATTACTTTCCAGATAAAAGACCACGTCGTCACGGATATTCGCCGGTATATCTGCGGATGAATGCAGTAATGATTACTTTATGTTTAAGAGTTAAAGAATCCACAAAAAAGTTCACAAAATTGGTTTTACTAACTTCGACAGGAAAGTATAAAACGTGTGGTCATGAAATGTAAATTTGAAGGTCCCACTTCAGCAGCCGAAAATTAAACTATGTGCAGACCTATTTCCGGGTCTCTGGCAAATCGAATGAAGTTGTTTACAAATTTTTAAGATCTGGATATGTAGACAACAGACTTGCAGAGCTGAGTGAAGGACCTCCAGATGCGCATAAGGGACTTGCAGATGTGGCAAAGGGCCTTGCAGATGTGAGATGTGTAAAAGGGTCTTGCAGATGTGGATGCTGATAAGGAGTCTATGGATGCAGATTGCATATGCGGATAAAGGAATTACAGATCCGGATAAGAGACTTGCAGACGCGGATCAGGAACTTTGGGATGTGGATAATAGATTTGTGGAGGTGGAATTTGTTGATGTGGCTATGGGGCTTGTAGTGTGGATTTAGGACTTGTGGATGTTGATATGGAACTTGTGAATATGGATATGGGACTTACAGAAGTGAATAAGGGGCTTGGGGAAGTGGATTAAGGGCTCGTGGAGGTGATGAGGAAACGTGGTTGCACATAGCCTTTTTCTTGAAACTTCCTGGCAGGAAGTTTCATATCAGCGCACACTCAGCCGTAGAGTGAAAATTTCATTCTAGCCCTTTTCTTATCTGTGAAAACCTTCACCAATGTGAATCCTCTGCTGCTATGTACGCTGACAAGGGTACCGTACGAACTTCCCCTGACCGAGTTCATTCATAGTGACAGGGTGTACAGGGCTCGACTTGGACTTCAACATACGTTAACAGCAAAACTCAACTCCTAACTGTTGCCGAGAAATGCGAGTTTTAAAATTTTACGTGCGCTTATATACTTCGCATTGCTGCTAGTATTCAAGGGGTCCACTGCCGAGTAAGCCCTTAGTTTCATAAGCGCTAGGTCTCCGGATCGAGTCTCAATGTTAATACCACTTTTTCACTCCCAGATAATTATAACAACAGAATTATTATGAGTGCACTAGTTATCAAAATCTAATGACTTTTTTGTTATATTTGTGATTTTTTTCCTGAAAAATGGGATTTGTCTCTAAAATATTATGAGTAGTTTCCGAATATAGCTACACTGCTGCAGGTATGTTTCAACTTACCTCGAGCCCGTTTTCTCAGTATCCGTGCAACTACATTTCGACCCACCGTGAACAATTTTCTTGGTATTCGTGCTGGTAGTATTACCCCAACGATAAAAAAATCAAAATAAATCTTTTATTAGATTAGTAGCGATGAAAAGAGGTATCGACAGTCAGACTCGATCCAGAGACCTTTCTCTTATGAAACAAAGCACTTACTCGCTATGCTGCGGACTCTTTGAATATTACTAACCACAATAAGTATATAAGCACGCCTAAAATTTCCAAACTCGATTTACTCGAAAATGGTTGACAGTTGTGTTTTTCTGTTTACCCAGTTACGTTAAATCTCTAACCGTACCCTACGCACCCTGTCAATACTAATCAAACGGTAACAAGCAGTTCGTATGGTCCCCCTGTGAGAACAGCACTGATGATGTTGCCTCTGGTTCGCGCAGTCGGCGACGTATTTTTGTCAGTAAATTGTGTGCACTTACTGGAGGTGACATTGGCGCAGGCATCGAAAAGTCACTGAGAGGAACGCCAATCACTATTGACATTAAGGACTAACGAATACTTCCAAGGCAAAGTCCCCATCGCACCCATTTCAGATTTAATGGTAAGATGGCCCAATGGATATCCTTCAAAAACTGAGCACAGATCAAGCTTGAAAGCAGGAGGAAGATACACTGAACTGCGGAAAAAGAAGCAAAATCAAAACAGTGAGCGGTCGAAGTTCATGATGTGCAACATCGAGCGGATTTTAACAGCCACGGCGTCGTGGTTATGGGGTCACGGTGTTGGATTCCGAAGGTCAAGGTCCATGTTCAAATCTCCCCCCATGCCCGGTATACTTTTTTTTTCACAAAATTATAAACTTTCCGTCCGGTCATTGACCTGTCTTCGAGTTTGAGTCTGTGTTGTGGTGTAATGCTCGTTCGCAACAACGAGGTGTAAGGAAGAGATCTCGCCGGCGGCAGTTGCCCGGGCGGTTCTAGGCGCTTCAATCCGGAACCGAGCGACCGCTACGGTCGCAGGTTGGAATCCTGCCTCGGGAATGGATGTGTGTGATGTCCTTAGGTTATTTAGGTTTAAGTAGTTCTAAGGTCTAGGGGACTGATGACCTCAGATATTAAGTCCCATAGTGCTCACAGCCATTTGAACCATTTTGAAGAGACCTCCTGACCTACGTACCTCCGTTATGACTCTTGCATTCCGTTCTGACCGTTGAATCCTTTTGTTGTAACGTAGTTCATACCCTCTTTTTGTGGGAGGTCTATGCGGCGTCTCGCCTCCTCTCACTATTAATCATATTTACTTGCGGCGGTAATATATTCTTACCACATGACAAATGCCAAGACTAAAGAAACAGAATTGACACGTCAGTGATTGGACGGAGAGTACATAATTTTGTGAAAAAGAAAAGGCACGAGGGAGATTCGAACACTTAAACCTAACTAACCTAAAGACATCACACACATCCATGCCCGAGGCAGGATTCGAACCTGCGACCGTAGCGGTCGCTCAGTTCCAGACGGAAGCGCCTAGAACCGCCAAGCCACTCCGGCCGCCTCTTTCAGTTCGCTCGATGTTGCACATCTTGAGCTTGCACGGTTCACTGTTTCTATTTTGCTTCATTTTAACAGTTCAGCACACCTTATTCCAGTTTTCTTGCTTGGTCTGAGTTCACTTTTTGACGGCTGTCCACTGGTCGATTTTACCACTAAATCTGATAGGAGTTCGACGGCGAGTTTCCCTTGTTAGTGGCGCTTTGGTGGCTCGCCAGTGCTTAAGTTCGACATTGCTTTTGCAGCCGTAGTGGAAAACATTGGGAACATCGGGGCAATGGAAAACTGAATGTACTTAACAGCACTCTCTAGCTAGTGTGGATGCAATGTCCCCGCCATCATCAAGAATGTAGGAGCAAGTGTATCGCAACAGAAACACAACGGCAGGTTGTTCGCGTGTGCCGTGCGCAGAATCTGGTGTGTTACCGGGGCGGTGGAGCCTTCCAGGAAGGGGTTGGAAGGGAAGCAAAGGGGCGGGAAGAGAAGGGAAGGGAAGGGAAGGGTTGGCCATTTACATTGCTAACGCGGTCGCGGGCTGGAAGCCACCTCAGACCGAGCGGCCACTCGGGGGACGCTTAACGAAGCTTTGCGGCGCTGCCCCGCAGTAGGCAGAGTTATAAAGTTTTCAATCAGCGTAATGGAACGTGACCGGTTTTGTAAGCCGTGGCGACCGCTGCGCGAATAAACACGGCCGCCCCCGCTGACGGTCGCGGCGGAGGCCCGCAACGCAAATGAATCAAACGAGATAACGGCGCGCGGCCGCGACTCCTCGCCGGCGCTAATTCCGAACCGCGCGGAAGAGGAGGCCATCTGTGATTTATTGCGCAGATAAGCCCATCAGCAGTGAGCAGCCTCGGAAAATCTAGTTCCCAGCTGCAATCTCATTAGCGAAATTACATCAATAAGGAGCGCTAGCAGCAGCGATAAAAAGTCTTCACGGTTTCTTTCTGCTTGTTTTCATCCCCTCCCCGACAGTTTGACGTTTCGTCGAATTTGATATCATTTGGTGGTACGAAGTGAGAAAACCTCAAATGTGTTCCAATCTCTAGTATAGGGGGCGATCAGAAAGCTTCCATCTGAGGGCGTTGCTGCAGTGTGATTCCGATGTGAGTATATAAGCACCGACATTTACGCAAGGGATTAGTGTGTCACTCGTGTATATCCGACGTGCGTGCAGTAAATGCGGAAACATATCTTTGGCGACTGTGATAGGACATACTACTGGAGCCATTATATCAAGTATTCCGTATCACGCCTTTACGTATTATACGATACAAATTTCACAGTATAGCAAACGTTGAAATACAACTCTGGTGCTCGGTACTGTATCAGGCAGAACTGTACACGAGATATACAGAAAGAAAGGGATCGGAAGAGATGCTACTGACAGAGTACCAACCAGATAGTCAGGTATAACACACCCGTTTACGAAACTACAGCTCATTTAAATAAAATTAATGGGAAAATGTCTTATTGCAATCATCAATTTTTCGAAATTTACAGAAAAACTAATTATTTAATTTATATCATTTATAACTGTCAAATAATAATAACGTAGAACTGTTAGTTTTCAAATCAGTTCAGTCATTAAATGGGAAATTAATTGTTAAAATTCGATAATTTCATAAAACAAGAAAATTAATGTTTTGGGTATATTTCTGGTTAACTGATGCACTGCAAGTTACGTCCACTGTCAACAGATTATGTTTATATAAAACCGCAATCAAGTTCATTGTATTAATTCCGTAATTACGAGTTCTAGAACTTTATGTCGTAGACAAACTATTATTTCGATCATTTAGTGAAAAAGAGATTATTAAGCAAAATTTGAACCTTAAAATCTATTTCCACTTTATGAAAAGTACTATAAAATATATTCGCATCAAAAATCCTGTTGTAATTAACAAGATATTAATTACTTTTTATAAAGTATTGATAGTCACATTTCTCAAGCAGAATTTCGATACTAAATTTGAAAAGAAATTCTAGAAATCACATTAAGTTGCAATCAGTCATTTATTATCTTCAAGACCCGCTCCCGGTAGATGAGTGGTCAGCGCGACAGACTGTCAATCCTAAGGGCCCAGGTTCCATTCCCGGCTGGGTCGGAGATTTTCTCCGCTCAGGAACTGGGTGTTGTGTTGTCCTAACCGTCATCATTTCATCCCCATCGACGCGCAACTCGCCGAAGTGGCGTCAGACCTAAAGACTTGCACCCTCGCGGACGGTTTACCCGACGGGAGGCCCTAGTCACACGACATTTACATTTTATTATCTTCAAAACTGTAACTGTAATTTCTTACGAAACAACCGATTTTAACTGTAGCTCAAATAATGTGACTTTGTAGAACAATATTTTGAAAGAACTTGTTACGTTAAGAAACTATATTAGCAGCGAGCCTAAGAGCTTGAGGGTGGCAGTAGGATGGCAGCAGGGTGGCAGTTGTTTTCTGTTAGTTCGATTACATAATCTGTAAAGACAGTTTTCTTTGAGCTGTGTATTTTACGAATGTTCTGGAACAATATAAACATTAACACAAATGCAAACTATGTGTTGGTGCAAATTATTTATTGACATCGGTTTTTCACATTTACTCCTGGGTTTTCTGCAGGAAGGCAATTAATACACACATCAAAAAAAGTTTTGCATCACCTCGGTTCCTGAACTGCTGAAGGTAGACGTTGACTGTGGATATTGTATCACAGACACAGTCACGTTGACTGTTCAGGGATGTCACTAAACCCGCCCAAAGATGTAAACAAACATGCATGAGCAGCGCCTGTTACACGGAGGGGGTCCGACAGCCAATCAGTTCCAGGCATTCCACCAGGAAGGAGGTACACCGCTCGTGTTGTTTGTAGTTCAACTATGCCTACACGGTCAGTACCGCAGAACGATCGCGACCGCATTGTTACTGTGTGCCACAAAGGGCCCTCAACAAGGGAAGTGTCCGGGCGTCTCAAAGTGAACCAAAGCGATGTCGATCGGACATGGAAGAGATACAGAGAAACAGGAACTGTCGATGACCTGCGTCGCTCAGGCCTCCCAAGGGCTACGACTGCGGTGGACGACCGCTACCTTCGGACTATGGCTCGGAGGAACCCTGACAGTAACGCCACCGTGTTGAATAATGCTTTTCGTGCAGCCACAGGACGTCGTGTTACGATTCAAACTGTGCGCAATAGGCTGCATGACGCGCAACTTCACTCCCGACGTCCATGGCGAGGTCTATCTTTGCAACCACGACACCATGCAGCGCGGTACAGATGTGCGCAACAACATGCCGTATGGACCGCTCAGGATTGGCATCACGTTCTGTTCACCGATGAGTGTCGTATATGCCTTCAACCACTAAACCGTCGGAAACGTGTTTGGAGGCAACCCAGTCAGGCTGAACGCCTTAGACAAACTGTCCAGCGAGTGCAGCAAGGTGGAGGTTCCCTGATGTTTTGGAGTGGCGTTATGTGGGGCCGACGTGCGCCGCTGGAGGCCACTGAAGGCGGTGCAACGGCTGAACGATACGTGAATGTCATCCTCCGACCGATAGTGCAACCATATCGACAGCATGCTGGCGAGGCATTCGTCTTCATGGACGACAATTCGCGCCCCTATCGTGCATATCTTGTGAATGACTTCATCCGTGATATCGACATCGCTCGACTAGAGTGGCTAGCACGATCTCCAGACATGAACGCTATCGAATACGCCTGGGATAGATTGAAAAGGGCTGCTTACGGACGACGTGACCCACCAACCACTCTGACGGATCTACGCCGAATCGTCGTCGGGGAGTGGAACAATCTGGACCAATAGTGCCTTGATGAACTTGCGGATAGTATGCCACGACGAATACAGGCATGCATCAATGCAATGGGACGTACTACTGGGTATTAGAGGTACCGGTGTGTACAGCAGTCTGGACCACCGCCTCTGAAGGTCTCGCTGTATGGTGGTACAACATGCAGTGTGTGGTTCCCATGAGCAATAAAAAGGGCGGAAACGATATTTATGTTCATCTCTACTCCAAATTTCTGCCGGCCGGAGGGCCGAGCGGTTCTAGCCACTACAGTCTGGAACCGCGCGACCGCTTCGGTCGCAGGTTCGAATCCTGCCTCGGGCATGGACGTATGTGATGTCCTTAGGTTAGTTAGGTTTAAGTAGTTCTAAGTTTTAGTGGACTGATGACCTCAGAATTTAAGTCTCATAGTGCTCAGAGCCATTTGAACCATTTTGAACTCCAAATTTCTGTACAGGTTCCGGAACTCTCGGAACCGAGATGATGCAAAACTTTTTTTGATATGTGTATTAGGCATCCCAATTAACACTAAATTGATGGAAGAAAGTCGGCATCAACAAGGTAAGTACACACTATAAGCACTTCATTGAACTTAACACAGACTCTTAACGTACGAGTATGTCACTCGAACATTTTTAGGTAGAATGTGGTAAAAAGTGTGTGTTAGACTACGTTATTATATATCAACCTCCCTCCCTCACCTATCACGAGTCTCAGAATTGACAGTCGGGTGCATTATGTGGATAAGCATTACCTTCTGCTTTTCGCTGCGCAGCATTGAGGAACTATGGTGCACTCACCCTCCCTCCTCACTTCTCCCCCCCCCCCCCCCCTCGACTGTATTAGAGACGCTTTATAGGAGATTTCAACTAAATAAGAAATATAAAAATATTTAAAAGAAAAACTTTTATGTTTCCACATATTCTGAAATGCCAAAGTGGTGATGATTATAGTATAATATACTGTAGGTTAAATGTGAATAATCAGATTTTTAGAAGAGTTAAAAATAATTCTGCGTTTCCATCTATGTTCAGTAAATCGCCATAATTTATATAGCAGAGGCTACGAGGGTATTGCTGACAGCAATTACGGTTTCATCCCATTTCATGCCTGAGTTAATCTGTTAAGAGTCTAATTCAGTGATTCCCAACGTTTATGAAACCGTTACCCTGGGTACAATCAGGTATTACCTCGTACTCCCATCCCACTCCCTGTATCCTACCCCGCCCGCCACCATCATACTTAAGCTGAAAACAATTTTCTTTCAGCACGTTAATTATTTAAATGACGAAATATAAATGATATTTGGCTTTTTAGACTTTTTTAATAGACCAAGAACTAATGAGTCAATGAGACAATTGTTACTGTTTATTTCTAACAACCTTTTTCTACCTACAACTCCTTCTCAAAAAAGAAAGCTATCCACATTGAGAGTAGACACTTGTAACATACACTTCTCTCTCTACCGACATTTGTGTCATCCGTGCACGACCCACCGATAGCCGGAGCGGTTAAGGCGACGATCGCGTAAAGCGGAAAATCCGGGTTGAAGTCCTTGTCCGACAGAAATTTTCATTGTCATCATCCCCTTAAACATCTACGAATACATTTCATATATTTCATGGTGGCTATAGTCGCCGCAGTGATTCTTCCTCCTGATATGCATGCACTCTGGAAACGCCTCTTCATAGTGCCGTAATACGCTGCTACATGTGCCGAAGCACTAAGTCGAAGCCCGTTGGTGGAGTCAAGTACGTATAAGAGGTTGTCATGAGGTTTTAATCAGCACACTAAGGTTACGTAATTCTTTCTTTGTTTGCAGTCTACAGTCTAAGGTGTTTGTGTGTACCAGGACTGCAGTCAGTGCATGCAAACAAAAAATAATAATAATTATTACAGAACTTTATTTTTTGAAGGTGGTAATTAAATGAGTACAGCAAGCACTTAAAACTGTCCCGAATATTCGTAATTTCCGACCATATAGCGGGTTCTTGCAATTTTAGAGCTAATTTCAGCGAGGTAAACACAGTCTTTCTTTGGAGATTTGGCAGGGGCGCGGACGCATAACGTAGGTCTTCCTGTCGCCAGGACGACAGCAAACCCTACAGTCAAGGCACTAGAAGCAGCAACGGCGCCACTGCTGTCCAAAGGCCTTAATTTCGCACCGACTACGAGAACCGTTCCAAGAAAAGAGGTCGTTAGCGGTGAGGAACAGGCAATTCGCGATCTTCCCGCAGAGCCAGCAGAAGAGATAAGGCAAGAAACGCACAGGATTGCCAGCGTGTCAGAAACGCAGAAAATAAACATCACAACAGAATAACGCAGAACGCTTTGCACCACGTGTGAAGATAAAGATACTATAGTGTTGTCGGCTGACAAGTGGAATTCGACGGTTTTATTGTGCGCCAGCGAATATCATCAGGAAATCTCCGGGACAGCAGGATTCAGGGTACAAGAAACTCACAAAGGCTGTGACAATAACCTCGACGAAGCGGACCGTTGCTCTTCTGAAGAATTCTGACGTCCCATTGGAACTGGTAAACAACTACAACGTTAGACTGTAACACCTTCTCTCCTGCACGGGCTGTCGAAAGTCGAAAAGGAGGAACGCCCCTACTTCCGAAAGTAACACCACTAGATAGTAAACACCATCAGCTCATCGACGAACGGCCTGGTCAAATATCTAGCAGAATTACTGAACTCTTTGCTAGGACACTACGTCCTCTACGTGAAGGACTCGCCAGAGTTTATGGGTTTTCCTTCGTGGCGAGCCGCAGCCTTCTATTTCCGGCATTTGTATTCATTTATTTCACATAATCATGATTTCGGTTTTATAGCCATTTTCTGGTACAATCTGAATTCTGAAAAACTGTCTGACATGCCTAAAAGACATGCCATCATCAAAATAACATTTATTTGGTATTATAAATCAGTCTTTATTTAAATTTTGAAGTTAATGAAGGACATTCTAGTCGAATAAGATGACCTGCTTTTGAGCTTTGATGTTATTAATTCATTCTGGTGCCCCTGAAAGATTCGTTGTCCTTCCTGGAGCAAATTTTCGAGCCACAAATAGCGAGACTTTTGCAGTACCCTCTTACTACCACTCACTGTGAGTGCAGCCGTCGTGTTTCCGAGCAGGTAGACGGTGTGACCAGGGGTCTCCCCTAGCCAATGTTTCTTTTTCTTATGTTTAAATCATGAGTCGTGTGGATGGTTGATACGACCTATCACATTCGAAATAGCCAGAATAAAAGCACTAATTTCAGTTTTAGTTACCCAACACATAAATCCCCAATGTAATATCCTTAATGTACTTAGAATATGACACAACATGACTGTAAACAGGAGTGACCTGCCGGCCGGAGTGCCCGTTCGGTTCTAGGCGCTACAGTCCGGAACTGCGAGACCGCTACGGTCGCAGGTTCTAATCCTGTCTCGGGCATGGATGTGTGTGATGTCCTTAGGTTAGTTAGGTTTAAGTAGTTCTAAGTTCTAGGGGACTGATGACCACAGCAGTTAAGTCCCATAGTGCTCAGAGCTATTTGAACCAGGAGTAACCAGCAACATCAACCATATTTCACAACAAAGCCAAGAAAGAACAAGTAGAGAATATGTATTCAGGAAAAATAACAATATTATGAAAATGATATTTTGTAAATGGTTCAAATGGCTCTGAGCACTATGGAACTTAACATCTGAGGTCATCAGTCCCCAAGAACTTAGAACTACTTAAACCTAACTAACCTAAGGACATCAAACACATCCATGCCCAAGGCAGGATTCGAACTTGCGACCGTAGCGGTAGCGCGGTTCCAGTCTGAAGCGCCTAGAGCCGCTCGGCTTCACTGGCCGGCGATATTTGCTACTAATCATTTAGCGGAGATGCTGAGTCGCAGATAGGCACAACAGAAACACTATCAGAAGGTGATTTTCGGCCTACATGGCCTTCGTAGACAAGAGACAACCTGTATACACACACACACACACACACACACACACACACACACACACACACAGAAAAGATGTGTTTCCCAGCAGCAAAGAGGAAGAAGTGCACATAGCTACTAAAGTATGCATTTTGGAGTCCATATGTACTAAACATTTTTCCTTGTTTCCTTGTTTTGGCGGAGTTCTGTTTCACCGTACATAAGAGCGAGTTCGTTCGATTTTCTGAACGTGGCACGGAACGTTGACTGGCGAACCGCAAGACTGATTTCTACGTCACTGCCTGATTCGACTGCAATTCAGTATTGATTTATTCATACTGTAATATGCTAAGCCAAAGCCAGTGCAAGAGCCATATCTGGAGCGCCAGCTGCTGCGGCCAATGTCCTGGTGACAGAAGCATCTCTCGCTGTGTGCCGGTTTCTGTGCCGTCACACCTTCACGTGCCGATGACCTGGAATGTTGATCAGGCTCCAGGAAATTTCTGCAGTCGTGTCTGACAACAGATGGACGCCAGTCACCGACACTGTTACCGATTTCTCCGCGGTGACACAAAAACTCCTCCTTTCAGTGAATTCAGCACCAAACAGAGGAATTTAGTTTCCGGTCCAGCCGAGTACGTCACGAATGGCGCAGCGGGGTCCCACTGTGGCGTACAGTCCACGCCACTGATCGCCGTTCGTATGATGCAGCCGTGTTCACTGTCCCCAGGCCGTGAAGCAGCGACCACTGTCTGAGTGCCTGAGTTCGATCCACTAGCCATCTGCCACCACCTCAACGGTTCGGGCCACACAGGGAGCGCCAGCTGCCCACCGCCCCTCTCCAACCTACAGTTCTGAGTTCATCACCCGGGTAGTACCGCCGGGCCCGCCTGCCAAGCCCTTGCTACTGGCTGACTCATCGCTGCCAGCCGCCTTCTGTCTGCCTCCTGCAGACACTCGTTTCTACGTTTATGATCAGACTGGCTGCCCACATCGTCTGCTCCTCCACCCACACAGAAGAAAATGCTCTCCCACAACTTCCTGAAGCAACATTGCAGCACAATACACAGGTTGAGTTCGAATGAAAGGTACATGATTTGAGGGGGGATTCTGAAAAAAAAAAATCCAATGAAGGTATGCCCTTTTCTTAACCGTATATGACGTACAGCTGTTTGAAAATCACTGGCGTCAGTCCCCCGTAAGGCCTTCTCCAGCAGCGCTCACATGCAAATGCAACCAACGCGACATTACGCTACGTAGTGTTGTCTTTACTATCCATTTCCAACAAGATATTGGTGAAAATTTCATGGCAGAATGCAGCCGAACTACCAGATCTAGAAGAATTGTTGCACAAATTCGTATTCCAAAAAAACACAAGTGTCGTGTGTACAGTTCATGAGCAAGGTCTGCATCCACATCATCGGCACAGTGTGCAACATTTGCATGTAAGAGATGATACCACACGAAAGGAATTCTGTCAATGGATCATTGCCAAGGTACGCTGTATTACACGTACTCTGTTTCCTGTTCGGTCACCATTTACCCGCAACGGCGCAACACTCTTGTGTGGGAGGATGAAAATCTGCACGTTATTATGGAAACAAGTTTTCAGTGGCGTTTCTCAGTGAACTTGAGATTTGCTGTTACTGAAGACCAACTCATTAGTCTAGTTGTTTTAGATAACGTCTTAATGTAGTAATGCATCCCAATTTCTTTCAAAATGTGTTACCAGTATACTTAGAGGATATTCCTTTGACAACACGATCTTGTTTGTACTTCCAGCACGACAGAGCTTCTGCACGTTCCGTATGGTCAGTGGAACAGTATGCCTTGTAACGTATCCTGGGCCTTGGATCGGTCGCCGTGGAGTCATTTCTTGGCTACCGACGTCACCCGATCTTTCTTCATTAGATTACTGTTAGTGGAGTAAGATTAAGAGCGAAAGCCACACGCGCAGAGCGAACCAAAGGAGGAACTTCGCACTCGTATTTTACATGCGTGTGCTGAAGTAAAAGAATGTATGAATGAGCTCAGATCAGCAACACGACAGCTGTCAAGGAGAGCTGCAAAATATACTGCAGTTGACGCTTCACTTTTAGAACATCTCTTATGAGGAAATGTACACAATTAGACAAAACAGTAGATCATGATATTTCATTTACTATTATCTACACTTTTCTTGTTCCCCATTGTTTTCATCAGTTTGCTCGAACAATCTGGGAGCAGGATCACAGAATTTATGTTCACGAGACGGTTTTTATTCAAAATTACTAATAGTAACGCCCCACAAAGCATGTAACTTTCCTCATGACTCAGCCTGTACATAAATTCTACATTTTGGGTTACAGAGTTCAATTGTCATTGTGTGATTTATATAAATGTGTGTGTGTGTGTGTGTGTGTCTTGGGGGGAGGGGTGGGGGAGTGAATTGTAGACGTGGAATTCTACATTAGTATGACTCCTAATAATAAGAAAATCGTCGACTAGCTTTATCGTATGCCCCGACACCTACAGCTATAAAAGCGATTACACTGAGATGACAAAAGTCGTGAGATACCTCCTAATATCTTGCTGGACCTCCTCCTGCACGGCAAGGTACAGCAACTCGACGTCGCCTGGACTCAACAAGTTGTTGGAAATCCCCTGCAGAAGTAATGTGCCATACTGCCTCTGTAGCAAGGATCCAGCAAAGCAACGCCGACCCCACATAACGTGGCAAAAGGCTGAGATGATGATGATGATGATGATGATGATGATGACTGTCTCTGTAGCCGTCCACAATAGGGTATTTCACTCTTTCTGGAAATCGTCTTAAATGGTTACTTACATCATTTTATACTCATAACACGCATTTTCCTTCTTGAATTACAATATTCTTTTATAAAAACGGAAATGAAATTCAAATAATTTGAAAGCCCCCCAAAACACTCCATTCGCCTGTGACGTCAGTCGCTAGCAAGCTGCTCCAACTATCATAAAGCTTATTCACAGTGATGTCTTGTTTTGGAATTTATGCATCGGAAAGTGGATTACAAATGGTGTGTAATATCACACTGTGCAAATACATCCATAAAAACTCTTGAAAACTGTTTATGGCTGTTTGACAGAACGAGAAGGTGCTTACAAACTGGTTGCACTGTACCGGCAAAATTACTCCTCATTAATGCCCAAGCTACCTTACTTAATTAAAAATATCTTTCACTCTGAAGTTGACATTAATCTACCACCGAGATACATATTCCAATTGTTACAAACAAGTATAGTGTCAGTCGAGGAAATTGAATTCTTCGTAGAAATTATCTTTATACTCGCTTTCTTGCACACCATTGGTAGCTCTATTAGTAGAACAGTGGGTTGTCGAATATTGAAAGATAATTTCCATAGGTCGTTAGTTCCAATTTAACCTGTAATAACATTTCCACTTATTTATGAAACAAGTCGACAATCTTTCATATTAAAATCAGACCACAATTACAAAACTCCACCACACCGATTAGAAACTGACGTTATTGTGTTTTCCTTTCTGTTTGCGTGCGCTTGCATTTGCAATAACTGTTCACACACGTCACATTCAAAAAGATATTTCCTATTTAATGTGACCATATACTTTTTACTTTAATAGAAACAATGGTTTATTATCTTCGTACTTGTCAGGAGGAGCCGTATTGTTTAGGCTTTTGCAGTTTCATCATCAGCCGGTCGTTGTGGCCGAGCGGTTCTAGGCGCCTCAGTCTGGAACCGTGCTGCTGCTACGGTCGTAGGTTCGAATCCTGCCTTGGGTATGGATCTGTGTGATGTCCTTAAGTTAGTTAATTTTAAGTAGTTCTAAGTCTAGGGGACTGATGACCTCAGATATTAAGTCCCACAGTGCTTAGAGCCATTTTGTTTCATCATCTTTCATAAGATGAAGTTAAGTCTGCTTCAGATACTAACGTTAGTTTTCACTCACGAAGAGCACAGCCCTTACTTTTCTGTTTCCTGCATGCTGTACATACTTTACATCTCTCCGTTGTACTGTGGGAGTGTAGTCATTATCTTCACTACTAGCAATGCTATCGAATAAAGGTAAACGTTTGTTAGCAAAGTAGATGTACAGGGTGTTTCAAAAATGACCGGTATATTTGAAACGGCAATAAAAACTAAACGAGCAGCGATAGAAATACACCGTTTGTTGCAATATGCTTGGGACAACAGTACATTTTCAGGCGGACTAACTTTCGAAATTACAGTAGTTACAATTTTCAACAACAGATGGCGCTGCAAATGATGTGAAAGATAGAGAAGACAACGCAGTCTGTGGGTGCGCCATTCTGTACGTCGTCTTTCTGCTGTAAGCGTGTGCTGTTCACAACGTGCAAGTGTGCTGTAGACAACATGGTTTATTCCTTAGAACAGAGGATTTTTCTGGTGTTGGAATTCCACCGCCTAGAACATAGTGTTGTTGCAACAAGACGAAGTTTTCAACGGAGGTTTAATGTAACCAAAGGACCGAAAAGCGATACAATAAAGGATCTGTTTGAAAAATTTCAACGGACTGGGAACGTGACGGATGAACGTGCTGGAAAGGTAGGGCGACCGCGTACGGCAACCACAGAGGGCAACGCGCAGCTAGTGCAGCAGGTGATCCAACAGCGGCCTCGGGTTTCCGTTCGCCGTGTTGCAGCTGCGGTCCAAATGACGCCAACGTCCACGTATCGTCTCATGCGCCAGAGTTTACACCTCTATCCATACAAAATTCAAACGCGGCAACCCCTCAGCGCCGCTACCATTGCTGCACGAGAGACATTCGCTAACGATATAGTGCACAGGATTGATGACGGCGATATGCATGTGGGCAGCATTTGGTTTACTGACGAAGCTTATTTTTACCTGGACGGCTTCGTCAATAAACAGAACTGGCGCATATGGGGAACCGAAAAGCCCCATGTTGCAGTCCCATCGTCCCTGCATCCTCAAAAAGTACTGGTCTGGGCCGCCATTTCTTCCAAAGGAATCACTGGCCCATTTTTCAGATCCGAAACGATTACTGCATCACGCTATCTGGACATTCTTCGTGAATTTGTGGCGGTCCAAACTGCCTTAGACGACACTGCGAACACCTCGTGGTTTATGCAAGATGGTGCCCGGCCACATCGCACGGCCGACGTCTTTAATTTCCTGAATGAATATTTCGATGATCGTGTGATTGCTTGGGGCTATCCGAAACATACAGGAGGCGGCGTGGATTGGCCTCCCTATTCGCCAGACATGAACCCCTGTGACTTCTTTCTGTGGGGACACTTGAAAGACCAGGTGTACCGATAGAATCCAGAAACAATTGAACAGCTGAAGCAGTACATCTCATCTGCATGTGAAGCCATTCCGCCCGACACGTTGTCAGAGGTTTCGGGTAATTTCATTCAGAGACTACGCCATATTATTGCTACGCATGGTGGGTATGTGGAAAATATCGTACTATAGAGTTTCCCAGACCGCAGCGCCATCTGTTGTTGAAAATTGTAACTACTGTAATTTCGAAAGTTTGTCTGCCTGAAAATGTACTGTTGTCGCAAGCATATTGCAACAAACGGTGTATTTCTATCGCTGCTCGTTTAGGTTTTATTGCCGTTTCAAATATACCGGTCATTTTTGAAACACCCTGTATGTGTCCTCAGTTGCCCATTCTTCAGACTAAGATTGATATCAAGCTATATACAGTACTTCCCATCATCAAAACAAATGCTACAATGAGTTCCTGCTGCCGCTATTTTCATATTTTGTGTAAAACTTTTGAAAATTATGACCCTTTCATGGCTTCAACCTGTGATTTTTTTATCCGTATTCACTAGCGCTATCCGTTGCACCGCAGTGCGCGTGCATCTACCAGCGCTTCTGCAGAGCATCTTGTACAGCGAAAATCACCACTAAGATTTACCATGAATAATTTTATTGTGCTTTGGGTTGTATTTCATGACTTATAGTCGACAATCCAGATATAAGATGCGGAGCCTTTTGAAAGAGTTCCACAATTCCTTAGTTTTGAGCGGGTTTAATGACGTTGCAGGGAGCAGGGAAAACAATGCCCGTCCCTGCACATATCGCTCCTCTAAATGAGTGCAGCATAAACGCATCAAGGTTTCCACTATCAGCGTTCACAAAATTCCTTCCTGTTATTACTTCAAAGTTGTAAAGCGTTTTCCATTACTAAGCAGCTAAACTAGTTGAAGAAAAAGTAGGTAAAAACCTAATGGCTTCGGCTACCACTCCTGAAATACACCTGTAGCTTCTAGTCTGTGACGTCATCAGAACTCCAGCCTATAACAGAATATTTTCGATCACTTCATCAAATCTCGATATTTAATGATTTTTAAGCTTTAATTAGATATAAATAAGAGATCTTTTGTGAGAATATTGACCGTAAATGAGATTTGTCTGTTGCAATCACTCGGAATAGCAACAATCCGAACCACATTTTTAACATAGGTAAATGGCCTAATGCGAAAGTGCTGTCGGTGGAGGATTCTGTGCACGAACTGACCTCTCGACTCTGCCCCGTAAATTTTCTATTGGATTCATGTCGGGCGATGTGGATGGTCAAATCAATCACTCGAAACTCTCCAGGATGTTCTTCAAACCAATGGCGAACAGTTGTGATCCGGTGACATGTTTGATACCAAGAATTCCGTGAATGGGCGCAACCGGTCTCCAAATAGTCGAATAGAACCATATCCAATCAATGACTGGTTCAGTTGGACCAGAGCACACAGACCATTCCATACAAACACAAACCACACTGTTATGGAGCCAAAACTTGGGTCGTTAATCTGTTGCCATAGCTCATTAACGCCAGATTTCGCCACACTGTCCTGACAGACATGTTCGTTGTACGTACCACATTGTTTCCTGCGGTTATTTCACGCAGTGTAACCCATTGAATTACAGACCCATATCGCTGACCTCAATTTCCAGTAGGATTTTGGAGCATATACTGTACTCGAACACTATGAATCACTTTCAAGAAAATGACTTTTTGATACATAACCAACACGGATGCAGAAAATATCGTTCTTGTACAACACAGCTAGCTCTTTATTCCCATGAAGTAAGGAGTGATGTCGACAAGGGATCTCAGATCGATTCCATATTCTTAGATTTCCTGAAGGCTTTTGATACCGTTCCTCACAAGCGACAATTAATCAAATTACGTGCATATGGAGTATCGTCTCAGTTGTGTGACTGGATTCGTGATTTCCTCTCACAGTGGTCACAGTTCGTAGTGATAGACGGTAAATCATCGAGTAGAACAGAAGTGATATCTGGCGTTCCGCAAAGTAGTCACAGGCCCTCTGCTGTTCCTGATTTACATAAATGATCTAGGCGATAATCTAAGCAGTCCCCTTACATTGTTTGCAGATGACGCTGTAATTTATCGTCTAGTAAAATCGTCAGACGATTGTCCGTCCCCGGTAGCTGAGTGGTCAGCGCGACAGAATGTCAATCCTAAAGGTTCGGGTCGAAGATTTTCTCCGCTCAGGGACTGGGTGTTGTGTTGTCCTAATCATCATCATTTCATCCCCATCGACGAACAAGTCGCCAAAGTGGCGTCAAATCGAAAGACTTGCACCCGGCGAACGGTCTACCCGACGGGAGGCCTTAGTCACACATTTCATTTATCAGACGATCATTTCCAATTACAAAATGATCTAGAGAGAATTTCTGTATGGTGCGAAAAGTGGCAATTGGCACTAAACATAGAAAAGTGCGAGGTCATCCACATGGGTACTAAAATATATGCGATAAATTTTGGGTATACAATAAATCGCATAAATCTAAGGGCTGTCAATTCGACTAAATACCTAGGAATTACAATTACGAACAACTTAAATTGGAAAGACCACACAGATAATATTGTGGGGAAGGCGAAACAAAGACTGCTTTGTTGGCAGAAAGAAAATGCGACAAACCCAATAAAGAGACAGCCTACATTACACTTGTCTGTCCTCTGCTGGAACACCGCTGCGCGGTATGGGATCTTTACCGGATAGGATTGACGGAGGACATCGAAAAAGTGCAAGGAAGGGCAGCTCGTTCGTGTTGTCGCGCAATAGGGGTGAGAGTGTCACTGATATAATACGCGAGTTGGGGTGGTAGTCACTGAAACGAAGGCGGTTTTCTTTGCGGCAAGATCTATTTACGAAATTTCAATCACCAACTTTCTCTTCCAAATGCGCAAATATTTTGTTGACACCCAACTACGTAGGGAGAAATGATCATCATAATAAAATAAGAGAAATCAGAGCCCGAACGGAAAGATTTAGGTGTTCCTTTTTTCCCACGCGCCATTCGAGAGTGGAATGGTAGAGCAGTAGTATGAAAATGGTTCGATGAACCCTCTGCCAGGCACTTAAGTGTGAACTGTAGAGTAACCATGTAGGTGTAGATGAATGCTGCTTGTCTTTTAGCACTGACAAGTCTAAAGCCGTCGGCACACGGACCGTGAATCCGAACGTTGAGCGTGCCGAGTATCTGACGTCATAGCGTGGAATAGCACGTTCGGGAATCTTTCCGAACGTGCAGAGCCATATCTGGCATGTCAGATATTTTGAGTATGCGTCTGAGCGTTGACCAATGAGATGGCACAACGCCACCTACGTCACACGCACGCCGTCTCCCTTCAGTACAGAGTTGTGAGGCGCCATATTGGCATTCATTTCAAGCCTATATGTATGTATGCCGTTTCTGAGCACCAACAAACTGAGAATCACTGGAAAACCCATTGCTAACTGTGTGATTCGTTCCAATAAAATATTGAGAAACATCATATTCGTGGCAAAAGAATTACTGTAAATTGCGTTTTATGAGAGTAGACTATTTGAAGGCAGCGACACCTTGAAGATCCACCCAAAACGCATTGTTCTTGGTACAATTCGTTATAATTAAATTTCAATTAGTAACAAATCTACGATTAAGGTTTTCAGGAAGGGTAAGATAATATGATTAGATACCAAGAGAGTGCTTTTCGTGTTTAGCGTACTGAATAGCGTCACTCTTTTGTACTGAGTTGTTTGTTGGGGCGGTGGTTCGCGTCCTGACCCATCCAAATTTTTTTCCTAACATTCGCGTTTTTATTAGGTTCTGATACTTTATTATTAGTTTAATATATGTATATACTATGATATTTGATGTTATGTAAATATAGTTCACCTTTTTTGAGGGGTGACTTTGTTCGATTGGCTTAATCCACAGGACAGCTTCCGCTACTTGCATAAAGATATTTTCTCCTTTTCCTATTACGCTTCGTAATTCACATGTTGCAAAGATTCTGCTACCGGGTAGGAACAGTGATCGAGTAAGACTGACCTTGGGGTTTTACTAAAGTGTGAGAATGATGAAATAATGTTTATTTTATGCGGAGAAGTATTCCAAATTTGTACCGCACTGTTTGTAAAGGAACTTTTATAAGCCTGTGTCCTTACTGAATGGACATGGTGCTTTCCTTTTCGTGGACGATGGAGGAAAGGTACGTTTTAATATAGCTACCATGGGAATTTTACGCCGCGTCAGTTGAGTAAACAGTGTGATTTACAAACTAGAAACATCCCTAACTGCCGCTGGAGTGTGAGGCGATCGCGTATACCACGTTGGGGCCCACGTACCGTATGCACAAGTCGCATCGTTCCTGAGCGTTCAGCAGCACGCTGAACTTGGCACGCTCGACGTTAACGTTCGACAGCACGGTCCGTGTGCCGACAGCTTAAGCGAACGCCGCTGCTCTCGGTCGTTAAGTGAAGGCCATCGGCCATTCCATTGTCCATGGTGTGATGTAATGCCCGAAATTTTGTATTCTCGGCACACTATTGAGACTGTGGATCTCGGAATATTGACTGCGCTAACGATTTCCGAAATAGAACGTTCCATGCGTCTAGTTCCAACTAACATTGCACATTCAGAGTTAATTCCCGTCGTGCGACGTTAGTCACGTCGGAAATCTTTTCACATCAACCATCTAGTACAAACAGAAACTCCACCAATGCATTGCCCTTGTACACCTTGTGTATGTGATACTACCACCATCTTAAATCACTTAATAAAAGCAAATCTTCTGGGCCAGACTGTATACAATTACGTTCCTTTCGGAGTATGCTGACGTATTAGTTCCATACTTAACAATCATATACAACCGTTCGCTCGACGGAAGATCCGTACCCAAAGACTGGACAGTTGCACAGGTCACACCAGTATTCAAGAAAGGTAGCAGTAGTAATCCACTAAATTACAGGACCATATCCTTAACGTCGATATGCAGCAGGGGCCGGCCGGTGTGGCCGCGCGGTTCTAGGCGCTTCAGTCTGGAAGCGCGTGACCGCTACGGTCGCAGGTTCGAATCCTGCCTCGGGCATGGATGTGTGTGATGTACTTAGGTTACTAAGGTTTAAGTAGTTCTAAGTTCTAGGGGACTGATGACAACAGATTATAAGTCCCATAGTGCTCAGAGCCATTTGAACCATTTGATATGCTGCAGGATTTTGGAACATATATTATGTTCGAACATTATGAATTACCTCGAAGAAAATCATCTATTGACACACAGTCAACATGGGTTTAGAAAACATCGTTCCTGTGAAACACAACTAGCTCTTCACTCACATGAAGTGTTGAGTGCTATTGGCAAGGGATTTCAGATCGATTCCGTATTTCTGAATTTCCGAATGGCTTTTGACACTGTACCACACAAACGGCTCGTAGTGAAATTGCGTGCTTATGGAATATCGTCTCAGTTATGTCAACGGATTTGTGATTTCCTGTCAGAGATGTCACAGTTCGTAGTAGTTGACGAAAAGTCATCGTGTAAAACAGAAGTGACCTCTGGCGTTCCCCAAGGTAGTGTTATAGGCCCTTTGCTGTTCCTTATCTATATAAACGATCTGGGAGACAATCTGAGCAGAAGTCTTCGATTATTTGCAGATGACGCTGTCGTTTATCGACTAATAAAGTCATCAAAGGATCAAAACAAACTGCAAAACTATTTAGAAAAGATATCTGAGTGGTGTCTGCAGCTCGTGGTCTCGTGGTAGCGTTCTCCCTTCCCGAGCACGGGATCGATTGCCGGCGGGGTCAGATGACTGGGTGTTGTGTCGTCATCATCATTGATCCCCATTACGGTCGGAGGAAGGCAGTGGCAAACCACCTCCACTAGGACTTTGCCTAGTAAAGCGGTGCGGGTGTCCTGCATCGTCCCCTACGCTCTGTCAAGGAGTATGGGACCTCATCATCATTATCATTATCATCATCATCATCATCATCATCATCATCATCTGAATGGTGCGAAAAGTGGCAGTTGTCTGCTGCGCGGTGTGGGATCCTTACCAGATAGGACTGACGGAGTACATCGAAAAAGTTAAAAGAAAGGCAGCACGTTTTGTATTATCGCGAAATATGAGAGAGAGTGTCACAGAAATGATACAGGATTTGGGCTGGAAATCATTAAAAGAAAGGTGTTTTTCGTTAAAGTGTGTGCTCATCCACATGAGTGCAAAAAGGAACTCGTTAAACTTCGGTTACACGATAAATCAGTCTAATCAAAAAGCCGTAAATTCAACTAAATATTTAGGTATTACAATTGCGAACAACTGAATTTGGAAGGAACACATAGAAGATGTTGTGGGGAAGGCTAACCAAAGACTACGTATTATTGGCAGGACACTTAGAAAATGTAACAAACCCACTAAGGAGACTGCCCACACTACACTTGTCCGCACTCTTTTAGAATACTGCTGCGCGGTGTGGGATCCTTAACAGATAGAACTGATGGAGTACATCGAAAAAGTTCAAAGAAAGGCAGCACGTTTTGTATTATCACGAAATGTGAGAGAGAGTGTCACAGAAATGATACAGGATTTGGGCTGGAAATCATTAAAAGAAAGGCGTTTTTCGTTGCGACGGAATCTTCTCACGAAATTCCAATCACCAACTTTCTTCTCCGAATCGGAAAATATTTTGTTGACACCGACCTACATAGGGCGGAACCATCACCACGATAAAATAAGGCAAATCAGAGCTCGTACGGAAAGATATAGGTGTTCATCCTTTCCGCGCGCTATACGACATTGGAATAATAGAGAATTGTGAAGGTCGTTCGACGAACCCTCTACCAGGCACTTAAATGTGATTTGCAGAGTATCCATGTAGACGTAGATGTAGATCTATATATGTGCATATCGCTATCTCATGATTTTAGTCACCTCGGTATACATGGTGAAAAATATTTAAACCGACTAACTCTGGAAGGTTGTAGGGAACATCAAAACAAATGTTTTTCCCTAATGTCATTCTTTCCTATGAGGAGTACTTAAACCGGTAGAGGAAGATTTCTCTGGCTGCAAATTAATTAAACCAACAAACACTTCTCCATTTTTTTATGACCAAGAGACAACATATTAACGCAACCCAATTTCAATTACAGTAGATTTTCAAAAATGCCTCCATTGACACGTAAACTAAGGTTACACCTTCGGATCATATTCTGACACGGGCAGAAACCCCAGGAGTATCCTGAATTGTTCCTGCTGCTGTTACCATCCGGACAACCAGATCCTCTTCTAATGCTACAGGAGTTGCGCAAACAAGGTCGCGCATCTGTCCCCACACAAAAAAGTGCAGAGGGGACATATCTGGGGATCGAGCAGACCATGGTACAGAACTACCTCTGCCAGTCCACGTTTCTGGGAACCGTCGGTCGAGGAATCGACGCACACGACGACTGAAATGTGCCGGCACCCCGTCATGTTGGATCCACAAGCGATGTCTTGTAGGCAGCGGGACGTCGTCCAGCAATTCTGGCACTGCTCTGGTGAGAAAATTGCAATAGTGGCTGCCATTTAATGGCCTAGGTAGCAGATAAGGCCCAATTAAACAGTCCCCAACACCACCGACCCACACATTAACGAAGAATCGCATTTGACGAGCGCTAGCAACTGTGGCATGTGGGTTATCCTCACTCCAAACATGCGAATTGTGCATGTTGATGACTCCATCATGCCCGAACGTTGCTTCACCGATAAACAACACAGAGGACGGAAATGTGGGATGCATTTCACATTGTTCCAGGTACCACTGCGAAAACTGTGCTCTGGGTATATAATCAACTGGTTCCAGGTTGTGGACACGCTTTAAGTGAAATGGACGTAACAATTGCTCTCGAAGGACTGTTCTTACATTCGTCTGATTCGTTCCCATGTTACGTGCAATTGCACGAGTGCTGATTGAAGGATCCCGCTCCACATGCTGCAGCGTTCTTACCGTGCGACGGCGTCGCTGGCTAGGTAATCTGTTAAATGGCCCGGTCTCACGCAGAGGTTGGTACACAGCAGCAAAGGTCGTATGATGCGCGATACGGAGATTAGGACATTGTTGATAAACCCGCTGTGCCGCTCGTCCGTTGTGGTGAGTTACGTAGTACGCACCAACCATATCAGTGTACTCACTCCAGGTGTATCGCTCCATTAGTAAACAGAGACAATGCACTACTACACTGGTGGACAGCAGTTGCCTACAACTGAAGAGCGTAGTACGCCCTCTAACAACTGAAGATCGTAATACGGCCTCCACCGGTTTAAGCAATCCTTATAGGAAAAAAAGACATTAGGGAAAAATATTTGTTTTGATGTTGGTTTAAATACTTTTCACCCTGTGTAACACCGTCACGTCAGGCTGATACGTGAATCGACACCTATGCGCGCTGCAGCAGCGGCTGTTAGCAGATAGCGGCGGCCTACCTTCGTCGTCGACGGTGAAGAGCCCGACGCCGTCTCCGCCGCGGATGGAGTACGAGACCCTGGAGTCGTCGCCGCGCGGGTCCGCGTCCGTCGCGCGCACCGTGGTGACCAGCGTGCCGGCCGGCTGGTTCTCCAGCACGGCTGCGGCCCACACGAACTCCCCGAACTGCGGCGCGTGCACGTTCTCGTTGACATCGACCACCTCGACGACGACCGTGGTGGAGGAGGAGAGCGGTGGCGCGCCGCGGTCGCGCGCGCGCACCACCAGCGTGTGCACCTGCCGCTCCTCGAAGTCGAGCGGCGCCGCCGTGCGCACCGCACCAGACAGCCGGTCCACGCTGAACGCCTCGTCGCCGTCGCCCGCGCCGCCCACCAGCGAGTACTGCACCTGCGCAGCCGCCGCCGCACGTCATCCATTAGCTCCCGCACGGGCGCGAGGACAGTGTCGGATGTGGCAAGGTAGCGTAGCTCCACTTGCAATGCAGGGTGTTTCCATTAAGACGGTGCAAAAATTTAACAGGACTTATAGGATACTCCACACAACAATTTGAGACATCGAACCTGGATAGCCGGCCGAAGTGGCCGTGCGGTTAAAGGCGCTGCAGTCTGGAACCGCAAGACCGCTACGGTCGCAGGTTCGAATCCTGCCTCGGGCATGGATGTTTGTGATGTCCTTAGGTTAGTTAGGTTTAACTAGTTCTAAGTTCTAGGGGACTAATGACCTCAGCAGTTGAGTCCCATAGTGCTCAGAGCCATTTGAACCATTTTTGAACCTGGATAGAGGAAAGGAGAAAAGGAAATGAGAAAAGCGGGATTAGATTAGCATAGAATGGGAGACAGAAAACGAGAGGAGTTCTTGAACATGAGAAGGGAAGTCGGTCGTAGGCTACGGGCAAAGAAAAGGGATTATTTGAACAATCAAATTGAAAAAATGGAAGCAAACAGAAAAACAAAAAAATTAGGGAACTTTACCTAGACATAAATGGGTATAGGAAGGGGTTCAAGGCTAGGACAAATGCACTTTGAATACTCCATACAACAATTTGAGACAGCGAACCTGGGTAGAGGAAAGGAGAAAAGGAAAGCGCGATTAGATTAGGATAGAGTGGGAGACAGAAAACGAGAGGAGTTCTTGAACATGAGAAGGGAAGTTGGTCGTAGGCTACGGGCAAAGAAGAGGGATTATTTGAACAATCAACTTGAAAAAATGGAAACAAACAGAAAAACAAAAAAATTAGGGAACTTTACCTAGACATGAATGGGTATAGGAAGGGGTTCAAAGCTAGTACAAATGCACTTCGAGGGGATGCCAGGGGAATACTGACAGACCCCAGTGCTATATTATGGAAATGGAGGGCGTATTGTGAGCATCTATTAAATGTAGACCAGGAAGCAGGAAATGAGCAGGCGTACGAAATACATACTGCAGAACCCCAGATACCGGAGCCAACGTTAAAGGAAGTAAGAGATTCAATCAAAATGGTTAAAATGGCTCTGAGCACTATGAGACTTAACATCTGAGGTCATCAGTCCCTTACAACATACAACTACTTAAACCAAACTAACCTAAGGACATCACACACATCCATGCCCGAGGCAGGATTCGAACTTGCGACTGTAGCGGTCGCGCGGTTCTAGACTGTAGCGCCTAGAACCGCTCGATCACCCAGGCCGGCTAAGAGATGCAATCAACAAATTGAAAAACCATAAAGCACCAGGATCAGATTGCGTAACTGCGAAATTAGTTAAAAATGGGGGACAGAAATTGGTGGAAGTAGTTTACAAAGTGATAACCAAAGCATGTAACTCAGAGATGATACCTGAAGAGTGGCAAGAGTCGATTCTGATTCCAATTTTTAAGAAGGGCGACAAAATGGATTGTAGTAATTATAGAGGGATATCGCTATTACCAGTATGTTCCAAAATTTTCTCGAATATTCTGCTAAGCAGGTTTACACCATATGCAATTGAAATTGTGGGGGATTACCAAGCAGGGCTTTCGGACGAACAGGTCAACTATAGACGAAATATTCACCCTGCGTCAAATTTTGGAAACGGAATGGGAATACAATAAACCAGTTCATAATCTTTTCATAGATTTTACGAAAGCATATGATTCAGTATTGCAATCAAAACTGTACAGAATTCTTTTGGAATTTGGAATACCGAAAAAGTATGTTAGACTTATAGAAGCGAGTTTGAAAAACACAAAAGGTAGAGTACGCGTGGGGAAATTGGAATCAGAAGAATTTGTAATAAAGAACGGACTTAAGCAGGGAGATGCCCTGTCTCCGCTACTTTTTCATTTAGTCCTAGAATATATTGTACGAATGGCAGCACATAATTCGGGGGTTGTGGAGTTAAACGGAAATATTAAGAAATTAGGGAATGCAGATGATCTAAACATCATTAGCGATAGGAAAGAATCTGTATCAGCAAATGCGAATGCGTTAATTAAGGCTAGTGAAGATGTAGGTTTAAGAATGAGTGAAGACAAAACTAAATACCTGGTTACTACTAGAATGCCAACAAGAATATATCAGGAACCGTTAAGAGTTGGAGACATGCAGATTGAAAAAGTGAACACATTTAAGTATCTAGGCGTGGGCATCACTTCGAGAAATGAGATTGAATCCGAACTGAAGAAGAGATTACGGGCGGGAAATGCGTGCTACTTCTCACTGAATAGATTACTTTCGTCACGGATATTGTCTAGGAATTTAAAGATTAGAATATACAAAACTATTATTCTACCAGTTATACTGTATGGGTATGAGACTTGGTCCTCACTGTGCAAACTGAGAAGCCGTTTCGAATATTTGAAAACAAAATTTTGAGGAAAATTTTCGGAGCAAAAAGGGATGACATTAGCGGAGAGTGGCGAAAACTACGTAACAAAGAGGTTCACGAACTCCATTCAAGCTCTGACATAATCAGTATTATTAAATCACGTAGGCTGCGATGGGCGCGTCACGTAGCTCGAATGGATGAGGACAGGGCAGCGCGCAGAGTACTGGTAAGGCACTTAGAGGGAAAAACTTCTGTGGGGACACCGAGGCGTAGATGGGAGGACAATGTGAAGGCTGATTTGAGGAGCCTAGGTATTGATGGTGAATGGAAGGAAACAGCCCAAGACAGGGACAGATGGCGAAAATACGTTGCTGCGGTAATGGACTCTCGAGTCCGGTATGACCAGTGAGTGAGTGAGTGAACCTGGGGTCGGAGAAACCAGCTTAAAGGGCCGGCCGGGGTGGCCGAGCGGTTCTAGGCGCTACAGTCTGGAACCGCGTGATTGCTACGGTCGCAGGTTCGAATCCTGCCTCGGGCATGGATGTGTGTGATGTCCTTAGGTTAGTTCGGTTTAAGTAGTTCTAAGTTCTAGGGGACTGATGACCTCAGAAGTTAAGTAAGTAGGCTGTTTAGGTTTTTATATTGGTACCGCCACGTAGCGCTCTGTATGAAAATCACTGGCTGTGCTGTGTGCAGTCTGTGGCTGGTTTGCATTGTTGTTGGCCATTGTAGTGTTAGGCAACTGGATGTTAATAGCGCGTAGCGTTGCGCAGTTGGAGGTGAGCCGCCAGCAGTGGTGGATGTGGGGAGAGAAATGGCGGAGTTTTGAAATTTGTAAGACTGGATGTCATGAACTGCTATATATATTATGACTTTTGAACACTATTAAGGTAAATGCACTGTTTGTTCTCTATTAAAATCTTTCATTTGCTAACTATGCCTATCAGTAGTTAGTGCCTTCCGTAGTTTGAATCTTTTATTTAGCTGGCAGTAGTGACGCTCGCTGTATTGCAGTAGTTCGAGTAACGAAGATTTTTGTGAGGTAAGTGATTTGTGAAACGTATAGGTTAATTTAGTCAGGGCCATTCTCTTGTAGGGATTACTGAAAGTCAGATGGCGTTGCGCTAAAAAAATATTGTGTGTCAGTTTAAGCACAGTCATGTATAATTTTTCTAAGGGGACGTTTCAAGTGCTCAGAGCCATTTGAACCATTTTGAACCAGCTTAAGGAGGTAATAAGAATAAAATCAAAATCTTAAACATGACTGCGAAACAGCAAGTGTGTAAATCTGAAGAGGTTGAAAAAAATCAGCCAACCAGTTGCAAAACAAAGGTTTATTAGCCCTTGTACTAGCTTTCGATATTTCTAAAAATATCTTCCTCGGAAGGAGTGAGCCTTTTTACAAGATGGTACATTAGATTAGCCAAAGCCAAGTAGCTCTCATCACATATAAAATTGACAAAACAAGAATTATCCCAAGCCATGGCTTCAGATAACAGCCAGATTACATTTATCGTACTTCACAATGAATTCTCGTTAGGAAATGCTCACAAGTAGAAACTCTTGTCAATATAAAATTATAACAGGAGTCAGAGGATAAAATATTTGCGTAAGTTACGTGTACATGATGCCAGAGACTAATGTCAACTGTTCCATCTCCGCATCATCTGGGGTCTCATACACAAGTGACTTTACTCATCCCCAGCTTCAGGTGACCTCGCAGGCCTCAGAATAGGACCTCCCCTTATGGACAAGTAAAGCAAACAAAATCTGGATCATGACTTCCAAGTAGTAAGGCTCGTCCTCCTTGTTTCCTTGCAGGAAATAAAGAATTTTATGTAAATAAACAACACAGTACGTGTAAACGTGTATGCATGTTAGCTTTGAATAATATGGAAAACAGTAATGCTAAACAAAGCGGTACACAAAGTTTACTTCCGCAACGCCTTAAGCTGGCTTCTCCGACTCCAGGTTCCTTACCTCAAATTGTTTAGTGGAGCATTCTGTACGTCCTGTTATATTTTGACATGCTCTCACGGAAACATCCTGTATAATCACTCCTAACGTAATCTATTTTTTCTTACAAGCCCTCTTTTCCAAGCGTAACACACAGCTATGCATGTATGAAATTTCTAAACTCCTGTCCATAACTTAACAATTCAGCCAATATTACTGGATATCAGAACCACCTGTTATGCAAAGCAGTTCTTAGGATTCCGTAAAGGTACTTCAGTCGGAACAAACGGAACACCTTTCAGAGTATGGCTTTGTTGTCCGTCTGTCTTTTTTTTCAAGAACGGGTATGGATGGTGGTTATCGCTGAAACAGCCGATTTTCAGTTATATCTTTTCTTCCAACGCCAGTTTAACCCGACTATTAATACCACTCAGAATAACCAGTTTCTGAAATAACTGTTCCGGTTTTTTATTCCTATTATTTCCTGTAACAAACGTAGAAATTTAACAAAGACGGAAAAATTTTGACCCCTTCAGTTTCAAAACACGTACACTCCTGGAAATTGAAATAAGAACACCGTGAATTCATTGTCCCAGGAAGGGGAAACTTTATTGACACATTCCTGGGGTCAGATACATCACATGATCACACTGACAGAACCACAGGCACATAGACACAGGCAACAGAGCATGCACAATGTCGGCACTAGTACAGTGTATATCCACCTTTCGCAGCAATGCAGGCTGCTATTCTCCCATGGAGACGATCGTAGAGATGCTGGATGTAGTCCTGTGGAACGGCTTGCCATGCCGTTTCCACCTGGCGCCTCAGTTGGACCAGCGTTCGTGCTGGACGTGCAGACCGCGTGAGACGACGCTTCATCCAGTCCCAAACATGCTCAATGGGGGACAGATCCGGAGATCTTGCTGGCCAGGGTAGTTGACTTACACCTTCTAGAGCACGTTGGGTGGCACGGGATACATGCGGACGTGCATTGTCCTGTTGGAACAGCAAGTTCCCTTGCCGGTCTAGGAATGGTAGAACGATGGGTTCGATGACGGTTTGGATGTACCGTGCACTATTCAGTGTCCCCTCGACGATCACCAGTGGTGTACGGCCAGTGTAGGAGATCGCTCCCCACACCATGATGCCGGGTGTTGGCCCTGTGTGCCTCGGTCGTATGCAGTCCTGATTGTGGCGCTCACCTGCACGGCGCCAAACACGCATACGACCATCATTGGCACCAAGGCAGAAGCGACTCTCATCGCTGAAGACGACACGTCTCCATTCGTCCCTCCATTCACGCCTGTCGCGACACCACTGGAGGCGGGCTGCACGATGTTGGGGCCTGAGCGGAAGACGGCCTAACGGTGTGCGGGACCGTAGCCCAGCTTCATGGAGACGGTTGCGAATGGTCCTCGCCGATACCCCAGGAGCAACAGTGTCCCTAATTTGCTGGGAAGTGGCGGTGCGGTCCCCTACGGCACTGCGTAGGATCCTACGGTCTTGGCGTGCATCCGTGCGTCGCTGCGGTCCGGTCCCAGGTCGACGGGCATGTGCACCTTCCGCCGACCACTGGCGACAACATCGATGTACTGTGGAGACCTCACGCCCCACGTGTTGAGCAATTCGGCGGTACGTCCACCCGGCCTCCCGCATGCCCACTATACGCCCTCGCTCAAAGTCCGTCAACTGCACATACGGTTCACGTCCACGCTGTCGCGGCATGCTACCAGTGTTAAAGACTGCGATGGAGCTACGTATGCCACGGCAAACTGGCTGACACTGACGGCGGCGGTGCACAAATGCTGCGCAGCTAGCGCCATTCGACGGCCAACACCGCGGTTCCTGGTGTGTCCGCTGTGCCGTGCGTGTGATCATTGGTTGTACAGCCCTCTCGCAGTGTCCGGAGCAAGTATGGTGGGTCTGACACACCGGTGTCAATGTGTTCTTTTTTCCATTTCCAGGAGTGTAGAATCAAAATATTAAATTATATAGGCAAACGGTCGCAGGTTCGAATCCTGCCTCGGGCATGGATGTGTGTGATGTCCTTAGATTAGTTAGGTTTAAGTAGTTCTGAGTTCTAGGGGACAGATGACCTCAGATGTTAAGTCCCATAGTGCTCAGAGCCATTTGAACCATATCGGCAAAGAAAAGGAAACTTGCCCTAGCCATCGGTCGCTGCTTTTATTGACGAGTGATAAGTAGCTCACTATTATAAAATCTCCAGTATTATCCTAATGATTCTAATTTTTTAAACTACTCAAAAATCATGTTGTAGTCAGGGATCTCACTACTGTTTCAACATTGCGAATGTTCAGTGCTACAAAGTGAGAATCGAGGCTGGTTCGTTTTCAAGGGCTACAAGCAGATAACGGCATAGTTAACAAAATGTTAAGGCCGATTATGGCGTGGTCGAATGGATTCCACCTTAAAACCCAATGTTTCGTCCCCATCCGCGGAGGACATTTTCAAGGGAGATCGTAGCTTCTTTAAATGTCTAATTCGCACCCTGGCTCAGGAATCCACATGTCACCCAGTTTCACGCCCTCGTCCTTCCTATTGAAATTCCGTGGGTGTTTTACAATCTCTATGGTTTCTCTGTATAACATTTCATGGTATCCGTTTGTAGCTGCCAGTACTTGAATCCTGTCGAAATAAATGTGGTGGCCTCCTGACTGCAAAGCATATTCTGCAACAGCTGATATCTCAGTCCCCCCTCTTCAGCAACTGCCCTTGTGCTTATCTAGTCGTCTTTTTTGATCGTTCTTTTTGTAGTACCTCCCCACAACTACACAGAATCCTGTAAGTTCCTGCTTTTTCGAGTGGTTGGCGAGCATCCTTGGCCGATTTTAGGTGAACTACCGCAGTGTTCCGCTTTTTCAAGATTTTTCCTATGCGGTCAGTAACGTAATTAATGAAAGGTTGGAAAACTTAATATTTCACCGGCGATTGAGCATCGCTATGATTTCTATGTGGTGGTCTTTCACTCAGCAAACGAATAACAATTCCTGAATAATGCATTGATGAGATGTTTAATTCTGTGTCAAGAGACTCTGGTTCGCAGATTTTCCTTGCTCTATCCGCCAGTTGTTTCATTATGCGTCGCTTTTGTTGTGGGTCGTGATTCGAATCCCGGCGTAGGTAATGGTCTGTGCGTGGGTTTTCGGTGAACCGTGTGGACAATGATATCACCTTCTTCCTTTAAAACTATCATATCAAGAAAATGCAATCTTTTGCCTGCCTCCACCTCCATGGTAAACTGAATCTTCGGACTGATTCCCTTGAGATGTTTGTGACAACGACCCAGTTCCTGCCTGCCACGCCGCCACAAAACAAACGTATCATCCACGTACCGGAACCAATATTTAGTTTCTTGTTTGAAGTTTTCAACGCCTGCTCCTCGAATTTTTCAATGAAAAAGTTCGCTATAACTGGACTTAATGGGCTCCACACAGTGACATCATCCGTCTGTACATAGAACTCGTCGCTCTGTTTGAAATATGTGGTTGAGAGGCAATATTTAAACAGTTCTCTAGCATCCGATTCAACTGTTGCAACACTTCACTGAGCGGAAACATAGTGAATAGCGATACCACATCAAAGCTAACTTAACACTTGTATGTCCTCAGGCTGTATCACTATGCCGTTTGATTTACTTGATGCACGAATCCAGTCAGCCCACATATGGTCATATGCAGCCAGGAGACCACCACATTCAATTGGATAGGAATCAAATACTAGCAGCCACAAGCAGTTACTATGAAAGGTTATACAGAGAGGCGATAGAGATTGTAAAACACACCCGGAATTTCAATACGGAGGATGGCGTGAAATTAAATGATATGTGGATTCCGGTGCTGAAGTAGATGTGTGCCAGTCTTTCACCGTGGGATCACAGCAACAGCGGAACAGTAGTCGACAACGGCCAATTGCGGTCGCGCATTCAAAACCTGTGACGTCACGCCATGAACGGAAGCACGCGGAAGTGGCTCAAATGGCTCTGAGCACTATGGGACTCAACTGCTGAGGTCATAAGTCCCCTAGAACTTAGAACTACTTAAACCTAACTAACCTAAGGACAATACACACATCCATGCCCGAGGCAGGATTCGAACCTGCGACCGTAACGGTCGCGCGGTTCCGGACTGTAGCGCCAGAACCGCTCGGCCACCAGCGGCCGGCCACGCGGAAGTGGAATTTTGGTGTAGTGAGTAGCGAGCCAGGGTGTGAATCGGACATTCAAAGAAGCTACGATCCCCCTTGAAAATGTCCTCTGCAGACGGGGACGAAACTCTGGATTTCAAGGTCAAATCCATTAGGCCACGGCATAATAGCCCGGAGCATTTTGTTAATTGTGTCATTCCCGATCGTGAAAGTTTACATTTTACAGATGAAGGCATTTTGTGTAGCTACAAGCAGCATATTAGCTGCTGTTTATTTTTATTGTAATTATGAATGAACTGTTTAAGTTTTAAGTTTTCTCCTTATATTGTGTCTCAAGTTTGTTGAAGCTTCTCCCGTTTTTAATCTTTTAAATTATAAGAATGAGTGGTGTTTGTTGTTTCGGACATGTCATAAAAACAATTAACTAACAACGGGATGTCGATTAAAATCAAATGCGGATTAGAGTCAAAATATCTCGAAATAAAATCCATGGTATAACATCCGGTATGTGAAGACTTCTTACACCACCAGATGGTGTAAGAATTCCAGCATCGATCCATAACCTGCTACGAAACGTCGAGAAGCTACCGAAAAAAGGTCAGGTAACACGCTATCATCATGTTCCACTGGCTCCTCCCGTTGCTCGCATATACAGGGTGTTTCACTAAATGTGTTTCCGTTCGTAAGTTACGAAGTAATAGGCGATGGAAATATTTATTGCGGTAGGTCACCATAAGAAACGTTACACTGTCTGCGGAGCTATGAACATAGTTTATTGTGTTGTTATCCAAAGAGTTACAGCAAAAAGACACAATTTTTTAAATGGAACAATAGTTGTTTGTATCGTGCTGGTCGATCTGGGAGGCCAGCCTCATCCATTACGGAAAAGTGGAAGACACTCGGACACCCGCTCTGTAGTCCTGATCTCTTCCCACGTGATTATCATGCCTCCGGGCCCCTAAAAAAGGCCTCGAAGGTCGACGATTCCTGTCGGACGAGGATGTGCAGCATGCAGTTACGGACTTCTGTATGTAGTAGGACACGGTGTTTTACCAAACAGGTATCTTCAATCTGATGCGTCGGGGACGATTGACTGATTGGCGGATTTTACCAGATCAGCATGTCGATTCCGGACTGTAAGGGCCTTCTAACGGAAACTTCTTGATCGCCTCTTATATCTCTCCAGCTCGTCCAGCAATACGGTACCTTTCCGAATACCATTCGGAACCTTAACTAGATTGATGTGTTCATTCACCTGCGTATTTATTCATCGTTACTGGTGCACTTTTCCTCTGGTTCGAGTGCAAAGTTTTTGTCTGACTGATGAGTTAAGGAAAGATCGAGTGACCGTCTGATGGAAGTGGGTTGATTGCATTAGGAAACAATGTAGGACCAGTGTGGATACAGTTCTGCACTTCCACCTAATGAACAAATTGCGAGCATACGGGAATATCAGAGACTGGTTTGAAGATTTTCCAGAAAACAGAACAAAGCATGGAATTATAAAAAAAATGTTCAAATGTGTGTGAAATCTTATGGGATTTAACTGCTAAGGTCATCAGTGCCTAAGCTTACACACTACTTAACCTAGCCGGCCGGTGTGGCCGTGCGGTTCTAGGCGTGTCAGTCTGGAACCGCGTGACCGCTACGGTCGCAGGTTCGAATACTGCCTCGGGCATGGATGTGTGTGATGTCCTTAGGTTAGTTAGGTTTAAGTAGTTCTAAGTTCTAGGGGACTGATGACCACAGATGTTGAGTCCCACAGTGCTCAGAGCCATTTGGACCATTTACTTAACCTAAATTATCTTAAGGACAAACATACACACCCATGCCCAAGGGAGGACTCGAACCAGCCGCACAGTCCATGACCGCAGCGCCTGAGACCGCTCGGCTAATCCCGAGCGGCATGGCATTATCAACGGGCTCTACCTCGAGACGTAAAAATAACATCGGGCGTGCTCCAATGGAGCGTTATTGGACCTTTACGTCTCACAACATACGGTTTGTAATGGTCAATATTCAGCGATATGGCAGGAACATCCATTCAAAGCAAAAATTCTAGCAAACACGGGCTTTTCACTACTGAACAAGTGCTCACAACCCTTAAGGTATACAAGTCAGTGTTCATGTGTAATTAACTTTTTTTGTTTTTCCATAACACCACCTTCCCAAAAATGGAAAGCAGAGAGCTTGCAGTAGAAGAGGTTTGTTCCACAGTACCGAAGATAAGGAAGTGATTCGAGCTCTTAACGTATGCATTTTAAAGCCAATGTTTACTAGACTTTACTGCTTCGAATGATACCTCCTGTTATATCCTGAATAGTGACCATTCCTCCCGTGACAACCAGTATATAAATGAAGTAGTAAATATCATCGGAAGTTACATAAGGCTTTTCACGGATGTTGCTATTGTAGAAGAGGAGAAACCAGAAAACTGTAGCGAAATGCCAGAGGAGCTGCAGAGGGCCGACGCTTAGTGGAGGGATTAACAGAAACAAATAGTAACAAATGTAACGGCATAAAGACCCATTATTGTATCAATAAACGATTGCAGAACAATCACTGGTGGCCGAGCGGTTCCAGGCGGTTCCGTCCGGAACCGCGCTGCTGCTACGTTCGTAGGTTCGAATCCTGCCTCGGGCATGGATGTGTGTGATTTCCTAAGGTTTGTTAGGTTGAAGTAGTTCTCAGTCTAGGGGACTGATGACCTCAGATGTTAAGTCCCATAGTGCTCAGAGCCATTTGAACTATTTCAACAATCACTGGAAGAAGTTATTTCCATAAAACAGCTGGGACTATGCGTACGGAGCGATTTGAAGTGGAACGGGCAGAAAAACTAATTGCAGTTAAGGCAAATGCCAGACAGATTCACTGGAAGAATCCTCAGGGAAAGTGTTAGACCCACAAAACAGATAGCCTTCAGAATCCTCTTTCGACTAACACTTGAAAATTGCTCTTCAGTCTGGGATCCGTTCAGGCAGGACTGATAAAAAAAAAAGTGAAGATCCAAAGAAGAGCAGCATTTTTCGTTACAGGTTCATTTAGTATGAGCGAAAGCGTCACGGAGATGCTAAGAGGACCCCAGCGACAGATGATGGAAGGGAGGCGCTATCCATGAGTGTGTGATTTACTGTCAAAAGTTCCGCGAATATACCATCCTAGAATAGTCATCCAATATATTACATCATCCTAGGTGTTTCTCGCAAAAAGACCATAAGCGCAAAACTGAAGAGATCAAAGAGTTCACATAGAGGCTTACCAGCAGTCGCTCTTCCCACGAACCATTCGCGACTGGAAGAAGAAAATAGGGAAGCGACAGCACACAAAGTACCCTCCACCATATACTGTAATTGCCTTGTGGAGTGTAGATGTAGATATAGATGTGTATAGCTGAAGACTATACTGAATGGAGAAGTCTAGAGGAGGCCTTTATTGCATGGTATCAAATATACATCATTATGATCACTTGTGCAAATGAGCTAGCGACATCCGTATCCGTGGGGACCTCGCAGGGAGGCGAGATTACTTGTTTCGATCGATTCTCGTGTTTTCTTTAATGATTTCGTAACTGATGACTCCTGGTCGCCATTTCGACTTGGTTCTATCAAACATTTCATTGACAAGAAACTTACAAGCAGCCCGTACAGCTGGCAGTAACAGTAAATATGGCTTTGACAAATGCTTACAGGATAGCAGGAAAGTCCAAATTTCAGGGACGAGCGCGCTGTTACCTTATTCCATTTCACATACGTTTCTCCTTTATCACGACTTTCCCACACGTCGGAAACTTCTTACTAAAAAGTTTTGAAACCTCTTTAGAATTATTGTTAGTCTGACAGCATTCTATGTTCTTACATAAGACATACGGCGGTGATTTGTAATTTGAACCTCACATCAACTTCACTCTTGCAGTTGGTTCAGAATCCCACAACTCAGATACCAGCGCACTGTATTTTTTAGTTAGAAATAAATAAAGTGATGCCTTCTACATCTTGTTTCCATTCGTTTTCGCAGTATCCAGCAAGACGTCAGGAAGGGACAATCAGAATAGCAGAAACAATTCATCTGCTGTTGAATGACAGGTGGTATCGACCTCTTTGGTGTGCGCAGTCCTCCCCCCCCCCACCCCCACCCCCTGCGAATGCTATTCACAGTCCCCTTTCTCGTTATCTCTGCAATTCCTTATTGTTTGAGGTCTCTTTCTTGTTTCTGACACGACTTCATTTTTTGCTTTTTCAGTCTTCCACTGTTTCCAGCTGTCTCTTTCATGCTTCCCTTATTAGAACAGTAATTTGTGCTTCAGTTATTTTAGGGGACCTCCTTTAATTTTTGGGTGTATCGCCAAGTTTCGTTGCCAGCCTTATCTGTATTACGTTACATCGCCAGCAGGCTCATATACGCGCGTTCTTTTTCTACTCGACGAAAATACTTGTGCTTAATTTCCCTCTAGCGTTCAGAGGGGAAAAAGGCATTACAGATCCTCAAACGATAATTCTCAAGCAATACATTTGTATCCCGTTAAATTATCTTTTAGTTGTTAAATTATGTTTTATCATATAGATAATAAAAATAATGTATCGCGGTTCTGACAATGTTTTTGATTGAAACTTCCAGGCAGATTAAAACTGTGTGCCCGACCGAGACTCGAACTCGGGACCTTTGCAAGGTTCGCAGGAGAGCTTCAATTGTGTTTTACAGTAGAGACAAGAAAAATTCCTTGTTTTGCAACGGCATTTATATGTGTGTCCTATACGTGTTTTCCCTATTCATGCTAGACCTCTTCGGTTCTCCCAGGCTGTGCCTAAGTCATGTTTTACCAAATCCTTTCTTCCAGAAGTGTTTAACCTGCAAGTTTCACATGAAAGTTTTTGTAAAGCTTGGAGGGTAGGAGATGAGGTATTGGTGGAAGTACAGCTGTGATAACGCCCTATCGCTTGTGCCCCACTCACCTTGCCAGGTATGCATCCTTCAATTTTTTAGTTGGCGTTTGTGTCAATTGGTACTCCAGTGATCTTTCGAACCTGGTCGTGCCTTTGCAAAAAAATGGCTCTGAGCACTATGGGACTTAACATCTGTGGTCATCAGTCCCCTAGAACTTAGAACTACTTAAACCTAACTAACCTAAGGACATCACATACATCCATGCCCGAGGCAGGATTCGAACCTGCGACCGTAGCGGTCACGCGGTTCCAGACTGAAGCGCCTAGAACCGCACGGCCACACCGGCCGGCGTGCCTTTGCACCTTAAGCAAGTATACAGCAGCTCTATATCTTATCGTAATGTCTATTGGGTAGATTCCGAGCACCACACAGAGTGATTCCACTGAAGCTCGCGATAGTCTAAGTAAGCCGCTCCTTTGTCCTCGTCTGACGAGGCTTCGGTTTGTTTATAGGCTCAACCTGTGAGAGCATGTGCTGGCGGCGAAGCTAAGTACCGACAACAACAAAGAAAAGAGATGAAAAAAAGCATTCCTGTGGGTTCTGAGAGCACAGACGTACCTGCCCTCCGGCGCCGACGTCCGGGTCGCTGGCGCCGACGACGGCGACGACACTTCCGACGGGCAGGTCCTCCCGCGCCTTCACTGTGTATGAGGGCAGCGCGAAGGCGGGCGCGTTGTCATTCACGTCGTCGATGAGGATGCGCACGATGGCGTCCGAGGACAGGGGCGGCACGTCGCCGCTGCCGCCCCCGCCTCCGCCGTCCGTGGCGCGCACCTTCAGCTCGTACACGTCCTGCCGTTCGCGGTCGAGCGCTGCCGCCACCGTCAACACGCCTGTGCGCGCGTCCACCGCGAAGTCGTCCGTGTCGGTGACCAGCGAGTACGAGACGCGCGCGTTCTCTCCCTGGTCCGCGTCGGTGGCGTTCACGCGGAAGATGGCCGTGCCGTTGAGCGCGTTCTCCGTCACTCGGAAGCTGGCCACCGCCTTCTCGAACCTGGGCGCGTTGTCGTTGACGTCGAGCACGGTGACGGGCAGGAAGCGCGACGCCGCCTTCTGCGGCCGGCCCAGGTCGTACACGCTGACGTTCAGCAGGTACTCGGCCTCGCGCTCGCGGTCCAGGTGGCCCACCACCTTCAGCTCGCCCGTCTCGGGGTCGATGAGGAACACGGAGTCGTAGTCGCCGTCCGAGATGCCGTACACCAACTTCCCGTTGTAGCCGAGGTCGCGGTCCCTGGCCCGGAGCTTCACCAGCGTCGTGCCCAGCGCCACCGACTCGTTCACATTGATCCCCGTCGGAAAGTCCAAGAACTCGGGCGCGTGCACGTTCTCGCCGTAGCGGCTGGGCATCATGGCGAAGTCCTCCCGGTGCAGGTCGTAGGGCGCGTTGTTGCGCTCGCCCGCGGCCAGGATCTCCGTCAGGCGGTGAGTCACACCAGTGTCGCGGCACTCGAACGCTCCGGTCTCGTCGGTGAGGATCCTGCCCGGCGAGCCCAGACTCCTCTTGGCGTTGACCAGGTTGATCAGCACGTGGACGATGTCCGAGAAGTGGGTGCCGTCCGTCGCGGTGATGTTCACCTCCCGCTCGGACACTTTGACATCTGTCAAGTCGCAGGTGACGCTCAGCACTCCCGAGGTCGCGTCCAAACCGAAGCAGCTGTCCGCGTTGCCGCCGACCAGACGGTAGCTAATGATACTTCCGGCGTCAAAGTCTATAGCCGAGAGCGTGATGATCTCCGTGCCGATCGGAACGTAGCGCGGCACGTGGCCCGAGCAGTCAACCTTCTCGAACTGCGGTCTGTTGTCATTGATATCTCTCACGTTAATCTTCAACTGCATTTCTGTCTGTCGGCGGTACGGAAGACCCCAGTCGGAAGCACGTATCCTGAGAATATACTCCCTCCTCATAGACTCGTAATCCAGCACCATAGTCGTCTTCACGACTCCCGAGAAGTGGTCTATCTCGAAAGGCACTGGTTTCAGATTGGCGATGCTGTAGGAAATGTAGGCGTTTTCGCCGGAGTCGCGGTCCTTGGCAGACACTTTGGTGACGGTAGTTCCCGCCGGCTCGTTCTCGTCCACCCACACTGTCGCTTCCGGGGTTTCGAACAGTGGATCGTTGTCGTTGGTGTCAGCCACGGTCACTTTCACTTTGGCGGAAGACTGTTTTCTGGTGCCAGCGTTCCCTTGGTCTATCGCCGACACCGTCAGCGTGTACATGGCCTTTTCCTCCGCATCCAGTTGTACCGCCGTGTAGAGCATGCCAGTGTCGGGGTTGATGCGAAACTCTCCGCCTTCATTCCCCCCTACTATCTCTAAGAAAACTTGTGCGTTTTTGCCTTCGTCGGCATCGGTAACCTTCAGGCGGATGACTGGCGTGTTGACCGGCGCCGTTTCTGGCACTTCGACTTCGTAGATCTCGCGATCGAACACGGGAGCATTGTCGTTGAGATCGGTCAGGTGGACAGGCACGGATTTGTAAGTCTCCTTCGGCGGGATGCCCATATCCGTCGCCTTCAGCGTGAGGTTGTAGCCCTGAGGCGCCGTCTCGCGGTCTAGGAGGTGAACTACGACGATATTGTACTCTCCAGGTTTCCCAGCAGGTTTTATGCGAAAGTGGCCGTCCGGATCGCCGTCGACGATGTCGAGGCTCTTGATCTCACCGTGCATCCCCTTGTCACGATCTGTGACGCGCACTATGGCGTATATGTCGGCGTTGGAATGTTCCGCGATGTCGGGCAGGTGCCGCACGTAGATTTCGGGAGCGAACAGGTTCACCTGCTGGACTCTGACCTTGAGGGTAGCCGTGCTGGCCTTCGCCTGGGGACCGTGCTTGAGGATGGAACTGCGATCCTGCGCTTTCACCGTAAGCTCGTGCACGGATTTGGCCGTGTACCTCAGTGGCCGCGTCAGCGACACCACGCCGGTCATCGGGTGCACCGAGAACTGGTCCGTGGCGTCCAGGAAGCTGTAGTAGATTTCGCCGTTCCTGCCGAGATCCGCGTCCTCGGCGGACACTTGGGCGATGCTGCGGTGCAAGGGCGTGTCTTCCGGGACGGTCACCTCGTACTCGGTGGGGTAGAAGAGCGGGTTGAGGTCGTTGGTGTCGAGCACGGTGACGGCGACGCGCGTGTCGGCGATGAGGGGCGTGGCGCTCGAGTTGCCCCGCCAGGACTTGGTGGCGCGTACGTCCAGCACGTAGCGGTCCTTGCGCTCGCGGTTGAGCACGTCCAGCTTGTCGGTGCGCGTGCGCAGCAGCAGGAAGCAGAAGTCGCCGACCAGCTTCTCCTCCGCTTTGAAGAACTTGTCGCGGTCGCCGGCGACGATCTTGAACCGGATGACGGCGTCCGCCTCGCGAGGGTCGTCGGGCGCCGTGACGACGCCCATGCGCTCCTCGGGCGTGGCGTACGTCTTGGGCGGCGAGTTCTCGGGGATGCTGGCATTGTAGGCGGGCCTGGTGAAGCGGAAGGCGCCGGGCGGAGGCGGCGGGGGCGGCGAGGGGCGCGGCGCGTCGGGGCCGGCAGAGGGGCTGGAGGCGGGGGCGGGCGCCGGGCCGCCCGCGGGGGCGGCGGACACCAGCAGCAGCAGCAGCAGCTGCAGGCGGCGGGCGCGCGGGCTCGCTGCCGCGTCCATCGCGGGGCTCGCCGCTTCAGCTCATCGCGACCTGCCGACACAAACAAATTAACACCGTCAGCGTTTCATTACGGTAGCAATACTGTTTTACCCTGCAGCAGAGGGTAAACTGCAGTACAAGTCTTCGTCTCACCCAGCGATGTCAAATATAAACAGCATACACAACTATAATGCTTTGGATCTGTGAAAATCGTGACGGTCAGTTGTTGTTATGTTGGCAGCTTCTTCCGCCTCGCGAGGGTCGTGTTCTTACACTGTGCTTTGCGTGGTTTGAAAATAAATTGTGAACGACTGATTACTTTTATACATACCGGGTGATCAGAAAGTCAGTATAAATTTCAAAACTGAATAAATCACGGAATAATGTGGATAAAGAGGTAAAAATTGACACACATGCTTGAGATCTTGGAATGACATGGGGTTTTATTAGATCTGTCCGACAGATGGCGCTGGACAGCAAAACGTCAGTGACTGCGCATGACAATCGTCATGCTTGGCCTCCCAGGTCCCCAGACCTCAGTCCTTGCGATTATTGGCTTTGGGGTTACCTGAAGTCGCAAGTGTATCGTGATCGACCGACATCTCTAGGGATGCTGAAAGACAACGTCCGACGCCAATGCCTCACCATAACTCCGGACGTGCTTTACAGTGCTGTTCACAACATTATTCCTCGGCTACAGCTATTGTTGAGGAATGATGGTGGTCATATTGAGCATTTGCTGTAAAGAACATCATTTGCATATCACAGCATCTTCTACCTGTCGGTTAAATTTCGCTTCTGTAGCACGTCATCTTCGTGGTGTAGCAATTTTAATGGCCAGTAGTGTAATGCGCATGACACGTCATACCTCAGCCGGTATTGAGAAGAGAATAAAAAATAGTTGGTGAATGACGCAAATAGCTGTCTGGTAGCATGCTCTGCAAACTAGTGGAACGGGAAGAAACTCTAACATGCTTCTGAATGGTAAATGGAAATGCCGTATGGCTAGGGCCTCCCGGCGGGTACACCGTTCGCCTGGTGCAAGTCTTTCGAGTTGACGCCACTTCGGCGACTTGCGTGTCGATGGGGGTGAAATGATGATGACATGGACAACACAACACCCAGTCCCTGAGCGGAGAAAATCTCCGACCCAGTCGGGAATCGAACCCGAGCCGTTAGGTATGACATTCTGTCGCGCTACCAGAGGCGGACGACTGAATGGTAAATACCCTATACCATAACGCCGCAGTGGTCTGCAGAGTAAAGAAACTGATATACCTGAAGAAACGCGCATGCAAGAGCCCCGAAGAGAAAAGCTATACCGTATCTCCTACAGCCATCCGTACGAAATAACCCAGCTGGTTCATCCAGAGGACGCAAGCAGCTGAAAGTAGTATCTAAGTCGTAATGCGTCTCTGGAATAAATTGCTATGCGAAGGAAGCAAAAAGGTTTGCAGGAGCAGAAGACGCTCTTTGCGCACGGAAATTAACCTCGGACTCGCCGGGATTAGAATCAGTGACCACCGTCAGAACGCGGCTTTGACCCGAGGAGAGGGGAGGCGGAGTGAGCCGTGGGCTGGGGTTGGGGGTTGCTCCGGGATGGCGCTGATTAAGGCCCCTTTGAGAGCACAAGTTGCGCAGCGCAGAAGGCGGGTAGTTAGCGGAGAATCCAGCGAGCAATTAAGGCGGCCTATCACCAGCTGTATCTGAGCCGTCACGGTCGTAATACCTCTCCAGAGATTAAGCCGGCGCGCCGCTCCGGTACACCCGCGAACAACACCTGCCTTGTTTACCTCCCGCGAGAAGTGGAGTGTAGGGATCAAACTACTTCGCGATTACTCGCTGTAAGTTAAACTGTCTGCCTTACTGAGACTGCGGAGAGGGTAGAGCTACTTTCAGTATTTACAACATGATAAGGAGGGAAACATCACCAACATGACTTACTATCTTCAGGGGAAAAAGTACACTTACAAGATATCAGCCCCCAGCAATCGATCCCGCGCAATTATTGGAATCATAATTTTGATAGTACGCAGTTATTATCTTCTGAAAATGCGACATTTGAATTTTCATGCGCACCGTTAGCTTGTCACTCGATCCGGCCTACTACAGCAGCCTAATGCCCGAGCGCGAAGTACTGCTGTGGACTGACCAAGAGGTTGAAAATTATTGTTCAGAGACTAGCAACCTGCTTTTTTCATTGTATCAAAGTGCGCGGTTTCTAGCCTGTAGCTGGTGACAGAAATCTCTTTGTTTTGAACCTTATTGTGAATTAAACTGTGCCGTGTGCTCCTGCGATTTGATTGTTCCGGTGTAGTGTGTTCGATCTCTTTCGATTCGCTTTGCGGTGCGCGGGTTGTTGCGCCCTCTGCGATCCCGTGCCGGAAGCCGAAAGGGAGTCTCGGGCAGAAAGAGAGACGAGCGGGCCTGGGCGGAGCGACGCCGGAAGATCGCGGAAGTCGCGTCGACAAGTGGCGTGAGTGTGAGTGTGGCAGTTGCATTGGGGCTGGCCGAGCAGCGGAACTGGAGGTGCTGCAGTGACTCACTGTCGTTCGTTCTATTTACGAGTTAGACATTCCTCACGCTGTGGCTACGGGCTGGTGTTATTCTGGCTATTACCTTATTAGCAGCATTTGGATTAATATTGTTAAAGGTGAGCTGTCAGTTTGGTGCATCTTCATCTGGTGGAGTTACAGCGAGACTTCTTTCTGTCGTGTTCTGGCTTTCGCTGCTGAGCAGTGAGTGTTCCCACGTCGCGTGTCGAAATACTGACTTGTGCCCTGGTTGATTTACGTATGAACTGGAGTGCCTATGTGGGCGTGTTTGCTTAAATTGTTGATGAAGTGTTTCCCAATACCCTTACTTGAGTGTCTGTAAATTGCATTTTCGTTTGTTACTGAACTTATGTCACTTAAGGGACGCCCAAATTGTCACGCTACCCAAGTAAAGGTTAAGTCTATTGTGACACCACTGTTTACCTGTTGGATTAAAATTAATTCAATCTTAATCACAGCTAGGAATAATTCAAGGCTAATTGTAAGTGCCGTGTGTGTTTGTTTTTTTTGTTCTTTTTTTGGTCCTTTTCGCTCACTCACTAATGTTGAGTGTTAAACTGTTATGGAAACCCCTTTGACGTCATTTCACGGTGTGGTTTTAGAAAGTGTTCTGTGGGTACTACTGTTAACGGCTCCTGTTGTAACGGGGTTTCTCGCCCACACATCTATCGCACGCCAGGATTTTAGTGCCAACCGCCAACAGTGCGGTAAATTGTTATCAACCCTTTTCGAATCACCGTCTGGCCTACGACTATTGATGGATTTCTGTGGTAAAATTCAAATGGAGTCACTGTCTTGTTAACTTGTCTAAACTGAATGTGCTTGCCTTGTAGAACAGTTCATTACTGATTCTGAGTAGTTTAATCAGTGGTAGGACACTCGTTATACTGGACCAGACTGTACTTGGCATTAATTGCATTGTCTTGGTAAACCGGTGTGCTACGTAAGATTATAACGCAAGCGCCACTGTCGGTAACATTTACCATTTAACTATATGAGTTGGTTCTGTGAATCATTGTGGCACAGAAGGTCACGTAAGGCAGTGCTGTAGTGGGCAGATGTTGCTATACGTCTGTAATATTATTTCCTGTAAGCCATTGTGGCCATTAGGTTATGTAAGGCTTAAATACAGTGACCAGTTTGGTAATTTTCTGTGCTTTGTAATAACATTTTACAAGCATTAAAATTTTGGGAAAGGTTTAAATCTCATATTTGCAGATTGTTTGATGTTAGATAACTTGTTGATGATTCATGTTAAATCAGCTGATGTACATTTAAATTGAACAAGTTATATGTCAATATGTTGTTACCAGTACCTTGCATGAATTTTCTTGCGTAATAAATTAAATTCTGTATTCTATCCTCAATTTGTTGCTCAGCCTTCCACTTCAGCAGCCTCTGTATCCTGCTCCCAACCATATCATAAACCAATTACAATCACAGCAAAGGGTGATACCAGATAGAGACAGATGCGTACGACTAGAGGCATACAGGCATACACATGAGTTATACAGACAGACCCTATAAAACACACGTAGACAACACAAAATATATGGGAGAAACATACAAAATACTGACAGAGAACGTAAAAACCCCACTAGTTCTCGGAACGCTAAGGCAGGATGACAGCACGATGACGACGGGACAGAGGAATATAGCGGAGTTTCTGCTGTACAAACTGCTTCCTGACGACGTCATCAATACAGACATACAATATCACACAACACTAAGAGACTCGAAAACAAAAAAGCATCTCGACCAGCCCGCATCCATTCGGGAACACGGAAAAAAGTACCACCGCAGATCATCCCGTTCCTGATAATGTTACTGAACTATGCCTTGCGGCTGGGCAGGGCGTCTACATTGTGGAAAACCGCCAAACCAGCTATTATTAAGAGTTATGGACCAAGATGCCTCGACCATCCTAGCAAAGATTCAGGAGAGACTGCTGTGTAAATGTTTGCAACTCACAGAACTCTCAGGGGAATGAGCCAACACCAGTTTGGCTCCAGAAACGGTATATCCATAGATGATGTCATCAACCACGCCTTACACATCTTTAGGAATACAGGAAACAAGAATGCCATGGCAATAACGACTGACAATACTGGGGCATTCGATTACCTCTGAAGGCCCCTAGTCACCGTTCAACAGGTCCCTGCACTACGGAAATGAGCGAGTAGTTGAATGGCAGATGTAATTATAAGAATGACCAAAGGCTGTCCTCAAGGGTCGATCTGCGGTCCCATCTTCTGGAACTTAACAAGCGAACGCCTCCTAGAACTTCTAGATGAGGATGACAAGTCAGACGGAATTTTCACCTAAGCAGCTGACGAATTAGTTGTAGCCACTGCTAACAAACAGAGTCCAGCTAGAAAAGGAAACCACTGGAATAACACAAACAACTACACAATGGTGTCACAACAACAAATTTAGGATAGCCGAAAACAAAACAACATACGCATTACTGAAAGGATCAGTCCAAAGAAACCCTTCAGTTAAAATAGGGCACACTACCATGAAACAATCATAAGTAACACACTATCTTGAGGTACACATAGATGAGAAATTGAATTTCCACAAACACACAAAGCTAAGAGCAGGTAAAGCAGAAAAAAAGACTCCAAAATTGGGGAGGCTAAATTCAAAACAGTACAAACTGCCTCTCCCAGTCATATGGACACACCACTGTGCGCCCTTCGAATCAGTACTCAGCTCCGCAGCTAGCGCGGGGGCTCACAGACTCATCCTGGTCACCAACAAAGCATCAGTCAGACGAGGGCAGAGAAGTGTCCTACTTAGACTATCGCGAACCTTCGGCACTTCCACAGTGGATGCACTGTGTGTAGTACTCGGAGTATGCCTCGTAGATATCACGATCAAATACAGAGCTGCAGGTACTGGTTAAAGATGGGGAGACTAGATAAGGTACACACAATAACTGGTGTACCGATACAGACGACACGTCACCTTAAAAGCTGACGTCTGGATACGTGGCAAGGTGGGTGGGATGTAAATGATAAGGGACGCCGACTGCACGTCTTCTTCCCCGCGGTAAGGGAGCGGTTGAGAATGAAGCATACCGATCTCAGCCACGATGGTATACATTTCTTAAACGGACACGGGCCTTATCCCAAGCATTTAAACCGCGTGAGTGAGGACAGATACCCTCATGAACATGCGGCAAAGGAGGTTCTCCTGAACACACTGTCTCTTTCTGCGGGAAATACGTGAACAACAGACATACACGGGACTTAGTCTACACAGAAACAGAAATACACAGCAATAAGAGACTAAGAGCACTGGCACGATTAAATGCATTAATAGACAGTATTTCAAAAATAAAACATGAAGAGTACCTGCTGATATGACTTAACAGACATACATGTATGCAACTTAACAACAATCTCTAGCGGGTGAACAGCGACACCCACAGTGACAGTTCAAAAAAAATGTGTGTGAAATCTTATGGGACTTAACTGCTAAGGTCATCAGTCCCTAAGCTTACACACTACTTAACCTAAATTATCCTAAGGACAAACACCCATGCCCGAGTGAGGATTCGAACCTCCGCCGGGACCAGCCGCACAGTCCAGGTCTGCAGCGCCCCAGACCGCTCGGCTAATCCCGCGCGGCCACAGTGACAACAGTGACAGTGAAGGGAATGAAACGGAAGATGAGTTGAAACAGTAAGTAAGACACCTAGAATTATGAATCAGACGTAACATGCCAAAATGCACTGACAATTTGTACATATAAGTCAAATGATATTCAAGGATAGAGAATACTAGAGTAAATGTAGTTTAAGGTGCTCGCAATGTAGCCAAGAAAGCGCCCACTTCATCAATGCTATTTCTCTACTGACTATGAACTATTTTGTTGTGACTGGCAGTCAACAGCTCGAAGAAACCATTCCGAGGTATTCACTGCCAGTCACAATCGGTGATGGCACTAACAAATCTCTCTTCTATCCTGTCATCTTTTTACATTCTTCTTAAAAAAAAGGTATATTTCAACCTCGAATTATTTCTTGTTTTAAAGAAGTATACATTCTGCGTCAGATGTTGCAAATAAAAACAAAACAAAAAACTGCATAAAAGATTGTCTATGAAAACTGTAATACGTACGACCTGTTTCAAAACATCAGGTAAGAAGTCTTCAAATTTGCAACAAATAAACGAAGCATTATGTAACTGAAGAGGATCCATAGCGGTGTTTCATTATTAAGGTGTCTGTTGTACATTATTTTCTTTGCATTTTAAAGCTGATACTGTTAAAGTGAAATACATTTGGAAGATATGCTCTATTCTTAATCTGATTAGCGTAATTAAATTGTAAATCTAAAATCGTTAACCTCATTTAATAATAATTCTTCAGCTGCTTAATTTTATTCATTTTGATGTTGGGGTGTATACATACAAAATACACTCCTGGAAATGGAAAAAAGAACACATTGACACCGGTGTGTCAGACCCACCATACTTGCTCCGGACACTGCGAGAGGGCTGTACAAGCAATGATCACACGCACGGCACAGCGGACACACCAGGAACCGCGGTGTTGGCCGTCGAATGGCGCTAGCTGCGCAGCATTTGTGCACCGCCGCCGTCAGTGTCAGCCAGTTTGCCGTGGCATACGGAGCTCCATCGCAGTCTTTAACACTGGTAGCATGCCGCGACAGCGTGGACATGAACCGTATGTGCAGTTGACGGACTTTGAGCGAGGGCGTATAGTGGGCATGCGGGAGGCCGGGTGGACGTACCGCCGAATTGCTCAACACGTGGGGCGTGAGGTCTCCACAGTACATCGATGTTGTCGCCAGTGGTCGGCGGAAGGTGCACGTGCCCGTCGACCTGGGACCGGACCGCAGCGACGCACGGATGCACGCCAAGACCGTAGGATCCTACGCAGTGCCGTAGGGGACCGCACCGCCACTTCCCAGCAAATTAGGGACACTGTTGCTCCTGGGGTATCGGCGAGGACCTTTCGCAACCGTCTCCATGAAGCTGGGCTACGGTCCCGCACACCGTTAGGCCGTCTTCCGCTCACGCCCCAACATCGTGCAGCTCGCCTCCAGTGGTGTCGCGACAGGCGTGAATGGAGGGACGAATGGAGACGTGTCGTCTTCAGCGATGAGAGTCGCGTCTGCCTTGGTGCCAATGATGGTCGTATGCGTGTTTGGCGCCGTGCAGGTGAGCGCCACAATCAGGACTGCATACGACCGAGGCACACAGGGCCAACACCCGGCATCATGGTGTGGGGAGCGATCTCCTACACTGGCCGTACACCACTGGTGATCGTCGAGGGGACACTGAATAGTGCACGGTACATCCAAACCGTCATCGAACCCATCGTTCTACCATTCCTAGACCGGCAAGGGAACTTGCTGTTCCAACAGGACAATGCACGTCCGCTTGTATCCCGTGCCACCCAACGTGCTCTAGAAGGTGTAAGTCAACTACCCTGGCCAGCAAGATCTCCGGATCTGTCCCCCATTGAGCATGTTTGGGACTGGATGAAGCGTCGTCTCACGCGGTCTGCACGTCCAGCACGAACGCTGGTCCAACTGAGGCGCCAGGTGGAAATGGCATGGCAAGCCGTTCCACAGGACTACATCCAGCATCTCTACGATCGTCTCCATGGGAGAATAGCAGCCTGCATTGCTGCGAAAGGTGGATATACACTGTACTAGTGCCGACATTGTGCATGCTCTGTTGCCTGTGTCTATGTGCCTGTGGTTCTGCCAGTGTGATCATGTGATGTATCTGACCCCAGGAATGTGTCAATAAAGTTTCCCCTTCCTGGAACAATGAATTCACGGTGTTCTTATTTCAATTTCCAGGAGTGTACATATATGCAAAATACCAATACGAAAATACTGTCAAAATAATACTGAACGTACATGCGCTAGTGGTTGGCGTGTTACGTATTCATATTCATCTGCAGCTGAATAGACAAGAGGTTCTAATAGACAAAACTGGCTGCTTGCGGAAGTACTTACATTCAAAATCCTGAGTGATCGATACATGTAAGGCAGTTAAAAATGTGCAAATTAGAGTGAACAATAAATGAGAATTATTTTAAACTTATTATTCTTGAGACAAGTAATCAGTCCTTAGCCCATCTCACACAGGTTCACAGCACTCGTTCCGTCTAGCCACAATGAAAAGTTTCAACTCGAATGTTATGTTCGAAAAGATTAACGAACTCAGTAGCTCACAATATAGCCTTTCCCAGTGCCCGATAATGTCGACGGCCACGGACATTCGGAGTCCCACGTGGCGTTAATGGCGGCCACTCAAATAATATTCCACGTTCTCCCTTCCACTTATAACTTTGATGCTTTAAAAATATACTGACCAGACTTCTTCCATATTCACAGAAACACCTCCTCCATTCGCTGCATTCCTCAAAATCTTAATAACGCAAATATTTTGTCAACGAGTAAGCTTTCTCCGACACAAGGGCCACATTCCGACCGCCACCACGGCCGTACGTCGAATTCTGTCCTGCCTCTGCTTCATCTGCCCAATCACGCAAGGTGTAATAGAGCATTCCGCTCATGCTGCCGCGATACTGTTCCTTTTGGAACATTCCAGAAGGCCAACGATATAGTATTCGCCGCAAGTAAGTGGTTATCCTCTCCGCCGTACCGTAGTTACATGTGCTCCTGCTATATACGCCTTTTCTCATGCCTATAACAAAAGTCCAACGTTCGCATTTTGTACGGTAAGAATATTTGTAGACTCAAGCAACCAATGACAATTTATACGAAGGCTGGGATTCGAATCTGACTCTCCTGCTCACTAGGCAGATGCGTTAACGACTAGGCCACACTTACACAGAGACTGTGCATAACCACACGTACTACCCTAGCACGTCTCCCTCCTCAGTCCAGATTCCCATTCATGCTTCAGCCCGCTTGGTGTTCCTCCAAAACTCAAACAGCAATGCAGAGGCTCTCCATGTATACTGAAACACCACCTCAACATCGAACATACAAAATAAATCAGCAATTTTTTAATTGTGAATTTGGTTCGAATAGAAAAAATACATTCGAGTAATTGGGAGAGATAATTCAAGAAAATGTGTTACAAAAATTTGAACAGATGAAAGGATACGCAAAGTGGGTGATGAATGTAGAATAGCTGAGAGTATTTACAATAAAAGGGTCACTTTGAAGAAATTCAATAGTAACATATTACAAGACGATACTGAAAGCAGAAACCCTCCATGCAAATAATTACCAACCAAGAGATGAATTGCAAATTTTTTTAGATGAAATACGAAGCATAGAATTCGAAAATTAAGAAGTATTGATGAAATATACTGAAATATACAAAACTTAGAAAAAATAATAGAAACGATAAGGAAAAAGACTGATTTTTACAATATTTATGTTGAGAGAATAACAATACACTAACATAGCTACCCTTTACATGTTTCTGGGAAACTAAATTATCTACAAGCTGGATCCGAAAAGAACTCATACTTCTTCGACAGCTTCAGTTCAATACCGGTATAACAGTAAACACGTAGAAATTAAGCATATATTTCAATCTGTGTTCCAGCTATGTCTTTGTAATTCTTTAAAATATTTTTTCTACTGTCATTCATAAGAGCAAATTGTCACAATCGCTGTTATAGCAATATATTTCATTCCCTAACACAAGAGATGAGACGGGAGAATGTGTATTGGAAGCGACTGACAACACCAGGATCGACACATCGATATTTAAATCGAAATAACATCCGTTTTGACCGCCATCTTGTTACTGCTGCTCAGGAGAGCTGACTGTGATGTCGTGTGTTAAGTATCCCTTGCGAGTTTACTGGCAGTGGTTAAAGAGGATCTAAGGACCAATAGCAACTGTGGTAACTATAAACACAAGAAGACAGCCATTTCATATGAGCAAAGTGAGTGATTATTTAAAAATTTCTGCGTCAAACGCATACCAACATATGAACTGAATATTCCCTTATATTTTGTCCTCATTCTCCGCAAGATGACCACATCACGTACCAAGGCTGAACAGGGCAACTTTAATATCTATGCGTAATTTTGTTACATGTTTTTGTATTGCCATTGCATCCTGAAGACATTTTGCATCGTTAATTAATTTATGTAGTCGATTAACTTTGTGAATGGTGGCGGAATCTGAAAAACATTTTGATAAAAAAGATTAATGTATATAAAAAAATAAATGAACAACATACAGAAGTAATTATTTTGAAGAGAGCGTAGCGAAAAGCAGAAAAACATTAATTGTTGCTGTGTTAGGTATCTCATAAAACAATACCTTTGTAGTTCCGCCTGAACTATTAGTTCTGTATGAATATATTTAAACGCCAAAAGGTTTATACTATAAAAATGTGGGAAAAAAGTGTTGTTAATATGTGCAGCTCGAGATCCTACCAACTACTGCAGATATTTTAGCAGTACGACCAAAAAAAGAAAAGAAACACTCTCGTGTCCATGGATTATTACGCAGAAATATGAACTGGGACCTAACAAAATTTATGTACGAGACATCTTACGTAGAAATAAGAACTGGGTAAGTACAAAGAACCCAATGCCACCAGTTACCGCAAAATTTTAAAACTGTTTCGTATCTACAAGTGCTGCTTCCACAGTTACTCGATAGGAATGGTCCACTGTAGACCCACTCATTCATGATCCAGCCGTGATGACAGCTACGTTATCCATATCCAATTTCCACTATTGCTTCTTCGGTATCACCTCTTCCTTTTCTGTGTCCAGCAACGCGACTTGGTTCTCCCTATGAATCACGGGTCACGGTTCAGTTCACTGCTAGTAAGTCAATCGTAAAACGATTCATCCCATCACTGTAGGTTGTTGGGATATTAATAATCTGCCACTTATTTAACTATTCTTCGTAAAATCCGAAGTAGAAGTATATAGTATGCAAAACCGTACTACACATTCAAACACAGCACACGTCATATGCTGTTTTAAAATTGCTTTGTGGAATGAGCTTGTCTTATATACGTAGTAAAAAAGCAATTTTTAAATTGTTTTCTGTGGCAGCGTGATGAAGATAATTTTATTTTTCAGCCGCCAATAAATACGGCTGCAATAAGAAACAGCAGATCTAATTCCACATAAGTGCGAATTCAGAAATCAGCAGCATATTTTATTTTGCATCCAACTGTTTTCGTCGCAGTTGGCGGCGTGGGAAACCTCGTCGTGCACACCAGTTATTTGAAACTAACACGCTGGAAACTTCAATTTTTTTTTCCATACGCTGTGCGCTTCTGCCCGTTGTTGTTGAACGAATCGCATTGGTGCGCTTAGAAATTAGTTAGCCAAAATTTCCAGACGCGATGCGAAAGTCCTCGTACTACTAAAATTCGCCTTTTCACAGAAGGGATTATATCCTATAATATAATCGGATAAACAACTACCATTCGTACACTTAAAATGTGAACTACGCGGGATGTGGCTACGTTTTACTCCATGTGTTCGCCAGGTCTGGAAGAATATTCTCTGTCTCTATCTCTTCCCTCTTCTCTCTCTCTCTCTCTCTCTCTCTCTCTCTCACTCACTCACACACACACACACACACACACACACACTGAAAATAAAGTTATTTAAATGAATGGAAAAATAAATTATGAAAAGGCGCCAACACAGTCGGAAGTATTTCTGGACAGTGAACAGATGTTTTAGACGTAGTATTTCACGTATAGTAAAAAAGGTACGATTTTATCCTCCGCTGTAGTAATAGTGAAGGCCTTATAGAAACACATTTGCTGTTTGCAGAATACAATGTAGGAAATTAGTACGAATTTCTTACGATATTCAGCATGTAACTGCATTAGATGACGGAGAAATTATACAGAACTTAAAATATCAATTACTTCTTCGTGCTTCTTTTGCAAGAAAGGGAATATAATCATTTACTATCCTCTCAACGCGAAGTGTCGGTTGAGGAAGACTGTTTTAAGAGCTCCGAGTAGCACTTCCTTTATTGTCGAGCAACAGAAACTCTCTCTTCAAACATTACCACCATTGTGGGAAAGTTATATCTGTACAGAACGCATACTGCAGCAAAAGACTAATCTAAAGGTGAAAAATTCAGCTTAACAGTGATTCAGCCTGAGGGGGGGATGTTATCGGAGAACACACCGCGCGATAGTGCAGAGATGACGTAATGCCAGCGCGCTACGAGTTTTCAAAGTTTTGTCGGAAAGTCGTTTACTGCGAAAGAAGCCAAAGAAGCGGCACAGCGAGAACTTCTGAAAGCACATTAAAAACATCCCGCCAAAGAAGGGAGAAAAAGAGGAAGGAAAGATTCACTATTTTTCATCAGGCCTTGACGGTGCGTCGACAACACAGTTATTAGAACAGGGGCATAAACACAGGTATGTCTTGTACGAACCGGTGCTGAAAATTTTTAGCGAAGCCAGAACACTTCGAGAAACTTGATACTTTGATGGAACAGCTTGTTTATTTTGAAGGTTAATAAAGACTTCTTTTATTCAGTGTTTACTTGTGTTTTAAATTGTAACTAGTAACAGAAGAATCGTAATAAACTTTTAAAAAATAATAGGTATCGTCAAAATGCCGAAAAAATCTAGCCATGTTATTAATACGTAGTTTTTCGTGGGCGCTTATTAACTTCCTGCAGAACACTAGTGTTCCGCGAAAACCATGCTTTAGACTTCTAGGTGGCGGAATACCTAAACAGAGATGGCTGTGTCTGCTGAGATTGTGAATTTACCAGGCAGCACGAAAATCGAATTAATTACGTTTGTGTACTTCAGAGATACACGTTCGTTAGAGATGAGTTGCATGTAATCTAAAACAGGGAAAAGATTTATTTCATATTTCACGTCTTTTGATAGCAATATCCCTGACATTTCGTGGTCTTGTTACGAATTTTCTAGGAGCGCCTCTGCTTTATCATCGTTACTGGCAAGAATCACAAAAATACCCAAATAATAACAATAATCCTTAGTTGCTGACTGGAAAATATGATACGGTAATTCCAGCTCAAATCACATTTACGAATATGATAAATCTGTAGCCAGGGGTACGGGATCTTAGCGAGTTTCCCAACAAACGAAAAAGCACGATTTGTTTGGTCAGACAGAACGAGTGTGATTACCGTTTCTTGTGATGCTAAATATTTCTCGGTTTTGGATTTTATGGAACATGGGAGTATAAAAATTTAATTAATTCGATCTCCCTGTTGTAACCATTTGAATCGTTAGCGAACTTTGTACTTCTATGTGTGAAGAATTGTTACGACCTAACACAGCCGCGATAAACATAGACCTCTGCGTTTATTCAAAGTCTGAGCAGAGACAGATATCTTGGTTTACGTATTCAGTCACCATCTCTAGCAAAACAGGACTCCGGTGGTCAAAAGATGCGTTGTTTATTTTGAATGGATCTTTTGCTTTCTTAATGCCTCACAGTAGGCTTCAGATTTGACTATCACTGTCCTCGACAATAGATTGCCACACACAGTCCGGCGACCACAAGAAATGTAGCTTCAGTTCAAATGGTGCATTTCTGAATATCCACACTAAAGCATAGACTTTGGTTCAAGCGATTTTCACCTCTTTACGCATATGAAAAAGTGGCTTGGATCGGCCCCCCTTGAGTCCGACGACGAACTTCAGGACGCTTTCAGGAAATGGCTGCAATCTCAAGATAGCAGAATAACATGGAGAGAGAATTTATCAGCACCTTAATGGATATTACAATGCTTACATCTGGATGGTGATTATGTAGCTAAGTAATATAATGCTGTAGTTTTAAGGTTTCCAGACAAGTTTGATTTAATCATTCCAGCATTTTATTTGTATAATCTGGTTGGTATTCAGTGTTCCTCTTAAGCGTGGTACACGCTTACAAGTTTTTAAGAAAATACGTTGATGTTTCTTTTCTACTTAAATCACCAGACATGCTACCACGGCGTACAAACAAAATGATGGGGGGTACAACGAAATCTGCACTGGTTTTGCTAAGATCGAAACGTGACAGTTAAATTTACGTTCTGTCGCTGGATCTCAGACCAGGGAACATGCGGTGCATTATATGAAATACACTGAGGTGACAGTAGTCGTAGGATACCTCCTAACATCGTGTCACACCTGCTTCTGCGTGGAGTGGAGCAGCAACTCGACGTGGCATGGACTCGACAACACGCTGGAAGTTCCCTGCAGAAATACTGAGCCGTGCTGCCTCTGTAGCCGTCCATAATTGCGTAAGTGTTGCTGGTATAGGAATTTGTGAACCATCGAACCTTTCGATTATGTTCCATGAATATTCAATAGAATTCACATCGGGCCCTTTGGACGGCCAAAACATTCGCTCAAATTGTCGATAATATCCTTCAAACCAATCGCGAACAATTGTGACCCTGTGACATGGCGCATTGTCATCCATAGAAATTCCATCGTTTTTTGGGAACATGAAGTCCATGAACTCCATGGACTCCAAGGAGCCGAACAGACTCATATTCAGTCAATGATCGGTTCAGTTGGACCACAGGACTCAGTCCATTCCATCCTGGATACATGGTGTCGTGGGGTCTGCACCACTCTCGAAGCCTACCATCAACTTTACCAACTGAAATCAGGGCTCATCTGACCACGCATCGCTTTTCCAGTCCTCTAGGGTCCAACCGATATGACCACGAGCACAGGAGAGGCGCTAAGATAGATCCAAGTGAACTCAGACAGCTGACTCTGTAGGTGATGAAGTGTTCTCCCTCTCTCAGCCTGCTCCAAGAGAGCTTGTGAGCCGTGCGTAGCGATCTGGAAGTCGACGAGATATCGGAGCCCAGCCTGCCCCACCTCCCCCCATTTCGCCATCAGAGGTAACTGTTCAGGGCAATATTTGATCATCAGTGAACCTCAAAACTGACTTCCAATCAGTCTTCAGTGTGAACTAGAGTTGTCCACTCTCCGTGCTAAGAGCATACTAACAGATATCATTCTGAATGTGCGTGTCTAAATAGAATTATCTCGAGAGACAAGTGACCGAAAGGCCTTGCGTGACCGGACGAATGCCTTTGGCGAGCTGACACTCCAAAACGCGGTTGCGTGCTGAAGGTTTCCCCAGCAACATCGCTGGATGGGCACGTTCTCGTCTTTGGCGCTAACATGGCCACCGTTACTGATTCAAAACCAATACTACTACCAGTGTTTTTGTCGAATAGGAAAGCTCTACATCCGTATTACGCAAGCCAGGGTAGCGGATGTGTGGGGCAGAGTTCATAGTGCGCCAGTTGCCATTGCATTAGGGCACGTATTGCAGGAAGAACAAGTGATTATCTGCTTACCTGACATTACCGGCAGGGTAGCGATCTCTGAATCTGAATAATATAACCTCCTTAGTACAGAAACTTTATTGGTCCAGATGGCAATAGATATACAAATAGTAACTAGTTCAATGGTCTGTATATGTATACGTACAGAGAAACAAATGATTACAGTTTGGAAAAACTGGATGGTTGTTAAAGAGAAAGAGCTTCAGAACTTAAGCAAGTCAATAATGCGTTGGTCCACCTTTGGCCCTTATGCGTGTAATTATTCGGATTGACATTGTCTGATCGAGATATTGGATGTCCTCCTGAGGGATATCGTACCAAATTTTGTCCCGTTGGCGCTTTAGATCGTCTATATCCCGAGCTGGTTGGAAGACCCTGCCTGTAATGCTCTGAACATTCTAAACTGGGGAGAGATCGGAGGACCTTGCTTGGCAAGGTAGGCTTTGGCAAGCAGAAAGACCAGCAATAGAAACTCTGACCCTGTTCGGGTGGGCATTATCTTTCTAAAATTTAAGCACAGAATGGCTTGCCTCGAAGGGCAACAAAACGAGGCGCAGAACGTCGTCGACGTATAACTGTGCTGTAACGGCGCTGCGATTGACCGTTAAGGAGTCCTGCGATGAAATGAGAGGTCACACCAGACCATAACTCCTGGTTCTCGGGTGCTATAGCTGGCTACAGTCAAGTTTGTATTCCACCGAAGTCCGTGGCGTCTTCAGACACGTCTTCGACCTGCAGTCTCATTGACTGGAGTAGAATTGCATATTGCGAACAATATATCTCGGCGATACCGTCCCGCAACACTGCCCCATGTAATGGCGACATTGGCCCGGCGGTGTTTGTTGCAATTCCGGATCAGAATTGTGTAGACGTATTACAAATGGTACGAAAAGGAGGAACACGAGCTAGTGGAAGTGAATGCGGCCTTCTTGCCTTTACATCAACAGCTAATAAAGTTAAAGGAAACAGAAGGAATCGAGCTTTGTGGGTGTTTTCATTCTGAAGTAAGCGGAATGCTTTAGAAAATGTAGCTCGTAAACTGATGGTGGATACATACCTTTTAGAGCAATTTACCGGAATGTCGATGGCGAATATCGAATATCTCGTACAAGCAATTGGTCAGAGATTTGCTGAAACCGAATGTTCACAAGTCTGCTGAGTATAAATTTTCAATAAAACAATTTCAGACAAAGAAATATGTACACATAGGTGTCCTCAGGGTTGTTGTTTATGTACCGCGTATTTTAAAATTACACCTACAAACTGTGAGGGGAGCAGAAGCGCCTTGAAGAACAAAATGAGGACGGGAACCCGAGGCCGGAAACATCATCCAACTACGCTACACAGCGTCGAAGCTACAGACGCCCACACCTGTACATGTATGTAGATACAGGGTAATTCCGTGACGATGTTGCAGACTTTCAGGGGTGATGGACAAGGTCAAATATGTCAATTTGAGGTAAGGGACTCAGATCGCGAAACGAGCAAGTCGAAATTTATAAGCGAAAATCGTTCTGATACTTCTGACAGTGAAACACATGTACCAGTAATGTTCTTGCTAAGATTGTGGCGTAGGGAACTTTTGAGTGGTAGTACCGACCAAAAAAAGGAAAAAATGTCCAACAAATATTGGCGCTAAAAGCGTACCTGAGCAGCTATGTGCACTTGGTCATCTTCTCCTTTATTGAACAAGCGTTACTTATTTTAGAGCCCATGTTTGCTCGACATTTATTCTTGTTTTGTTCATACTACCAACACTAAAAGTTTCCTACCCCACAATCTTAGTAGTACCGTATATGTAAAAAATGGTTGAAATGGCTCTGAGCACTATGGGACTTAACTGCTGAGGTCATCAGTCCCCTAGAACTTAGAACTACTTAAACCTAACTAATCTAAGGACATCACACACATCCATGCCCGAGGCAGGATTCGAACCTGCGACCGTAGCGGTCGCGCAGTTCCAGACTGTAGCGCCTACAACCGCACGGCCACTCCGGCCGGCCCCAGTATATGTATTCAACTGTCAGATGTAGCAGAACTATTTTCGCTTATAATTTTCGACTCGTTCGTTTCTGGACCAGTATCCTTTACCTCAAATTGATACATCCTTTTCCATCATCCCTGAAAGTTTATAGCATCATCACGGAATCTACACACATACACAGGTGCTGGCAACCATAACTTGGACGCTCTGTGTCGTCGTTGGATGACGTTTCCGGACACAGGATCCTATCCTCATTTTGTTACTCAAGACACCTTGTACATCCCCTCGAAGTTCGTCGGTATAGTTTTGAAGCATTCTGTTTATCAATCACTTTCCAGACAGTATAAGACATGGAGATAAATTTTTCTTTGCCGGTGACAATAAAACGTCAGAATTTGTATTAGAGAAAGCAAATGGAACCCTCAGTGACGTTCACAGTTGGACACTATGTAATAAATTAACTTCGAACATAAAAAGAACGAACAGTATGTAGTTCAGCATAAAGAGAGGAAGCAATTCTGTCACTTTAAGCATAGGTGATAAATCTATAAATTATATAGCACACACAATGTTTCTGGAGATGAACACTGACTGTCAGATAACATGGAGTGTACAAAGGTAATGGCGAAACAGATGTCATCAGCATCCTATGCATTAGGCTATAACAGCCAATGCCTTGTGATTGACGTATTATGCCTACATACAGTCATTTCTTAAGTATGGGATTCTTTTCTGGGAATCGAAGGCAGAAAACTTGGACGCTGTTTTTAAACTGCAGTAAAGAACCATAAGAATAATAAATGGAAGTAGTAGTCGAGCGCACTGTAAAGAGGTATTTAAAGTATTGGGCATCCTTCCTGCGCCATTTACGAGTCTGTGGTGTATATCAGGGAAAATATTACTAAATATTGCACTACATCATCAGGGCACAAGGGCCAGTTTCGAGCTACATTTACCCAGGTAAAACAGACAAAAAACTCAAAACAGCATTTTATATCGGGGGATAAAACTATATAACAAATTGATAAAGGAGGTGAAAAAGATTACTAAAACATTTGTTTATAAATGCAGCTAAAACGTTATTCATGAGCAATGTGTATCGCGTAATTATGGATTACTTAAGAATACTGGATAGTAATGAAAAGGGATAAACTACAGCACCTTGTCATACTTCAGTTCATGATTATGGTTTACTACTTTCACAAGGATCAAGACGTACAATACATGATGTCCGTTGGCTTAGTTTTCAGGTGGACAGAAGAAAATAATTGAACATAGAGTCCGAAATTGAAGTAATGGGCATAGCAACATCTTCTCAGTCCAGGAGCCATCGGCGGGTGATTTAGTGTGAGCGTCAGCGAAGAGTGGAACTACGTTTTACATTGTAAGTGACCGGAAACATTCCAGGAGTCATCCTAGCGTGGTGTGTGGGCGGTGAAGAAGGAAACTATAATTTACATTGCAAGTTACCTGGAACAATTTTCGTGTAAATGAATGAACATTATACAACAGAGAATTCCCGAATGAGGCAGTGGAGCTTTTAGACACTGACCTTATATTAGGGAGGATGGGTTTTCTGTGGTTGTCCTAGATCACTAAGGCAGATGCCGGGATGGTTCCTTAGTGAAAGCCATGGCTGAACGCGTGTCCTATCCTCTTAATGCCAGTCATTTTTGCTGTGTGTTATATTTTTGCCTATTAATTAACACTGTTTAATATTCACAAATCCTATTTCATGTGGGATGATCCTTGGAGGAACAAAGATAAATCCACATTTGAATAAAAATAAATCCACAAATATTATAAAAATGTATCTCTCGGGGGAGTACCTCCTAATTATCATTGCCCAGGAAGTATGACATCCTGAACAATGAGTTGCGTGAAAAATTGCCGCATCTTGCACGACTTTTAAATGTATTACTTCTGTGCTACTAAATCTATTAGCAATAAATTTCGCAGACGGTATCCATATATGCAGCTAAATGCACCTACAAAATTATACCATGATACCACGCATACTTCAGGAGATATGACGTCATAAGTACTGAGACGCGTGAAAAACTGCCACATCAGGTATGACATTTAAAATTACTAGTTCTTTGCTGCCACTCTATTCGCAACAAATTTCGAAGACATTATCCACATTTGTCGCTGAATGTACTTACACAAATGTGTCATTGTACGATACATAATTCAAGAGATATGACGTCACAGACACTGAGATGCGTAAAATATGCCGCATCATGCGTGAAGCTTAAACATTTATTCTTTCCTATTAAGACACTCCTACAGTCCAGACAGCTGCAGAAAATTCCCGACACCTGGCAGCGCCTTTGACAGCGTTCATCTGCGAAGCCAACAGCCGTTTTCAGAGCTATGAAGAGCCGTTGCTATAGAGACGTTTACAGCTACACGTTGTAGAAAGTGCGAAGCTGCTGCGTCCAGCGCACAGGAACTGTACGTTTCTAACAGAAAATTGGCAAAATAAATACCCTGACAGGCTGTCGCCCTTCAGTTTTTATCTACTGGCGATTAGTACGTAAGTTAAATGTTCCTCTTTCAAGTGAATTCACTGTTCATAAATAAGCCTCTTCTACGTCTACACGGATACTCTGCAAATCACATTTAAGTGCCTAGCATAGGGTTCATAGAACCACCTTCACAATTCTCTATTATGCCAGTCTAGTATTGCGCGTGGAAAAAACGAACACCTATATCTTTCCGTACGAGCTCTGATCTCCCTTATTTTTTCTTGGTGATCGTTTCTCCCTAAGCAGGTCAGCGTCAACAAAATATTTTCGCATATGGAGGAGAAAGCTGGTGACTGTAATTTCGTGAGAAGATTCCGTCGCAACGAAAAATGCCTTTTTTTAATGATGTCTACCCCAAATCCTGTATAATTTCAGTGACGCTCTCTCCTCTATTTCGCTACAATACAAAACGTGCTGCCCTTCTTTGAACTTTCTCGATGTACTCTGTCAATCCTATCTAGTAACGAACCCAACCCGCGCTGTAGTATTCTAAAAGAGGACGGACAAGCGTAGTGTAGGCAGTCTCATTAGTCGATCTGTTACATTTTCTAAGCGTCCTGCCAATGAAACCCAGTCTTTCGTTAGCCTTCACCACAACATTTTTTATGTGTTCCTTCAAATTGTGACCGAGAGGTTCTAGGCGCTTCAGTCGGGAACGACGCGGCTGCTACGGTCGCAGGTTCGAATCCTGCCTCGGTCATGGATGTGTGTGATGTCCTTAGGTTGGTTAGGTTTAAGTATTTCTAGGGGACTGATGACCTCAGATGTTAAGTCCCATAGTGCTTAGAGCCATTTGAACCATTTGAACCAATCACTACGAACTGTGACCTCCCTGACAGAAATTCACGAATGCACTCACGTAACTGAGACGATATTCCATAAGCACGTAATTTCACTACAAGCCGCTTGTGTGGTACAGTGTCAAAAGCCTTCCGGAAATCCAGAAATACGGAATCACTCTGAAATCCGTTATCAATGGCACTCAACACTTCATGCGAGTAAAGAGCTAGCTGCGTTTCACAAGAACGATGTTTTCATAATCCACGGTGACTGTGTCAATAGACCGTTTTCTTCGAGGTTGGCGAAAAATACAATGCTATCGCAGGAGGACTAAAGGATTTCATTATGATAAGTTTCAAAAAAGAATATAATTTTTTTTATCCACCACTGTTTACGGCATCAGTTCCCGCTTCAGAGACGTCTCGGAGGTAATATGAAACACACGGCATCAACTACAAACCGTGTTGATTACGAGCCACCAGCACTTTCGCTCTTCCTATGCGACCTTTATGTCTCACAAGTGCTACAGGTTTGAAAGCTTCGGAATTCTTCGTATGCTTCACCAAGCGTAATCCAGAGCTCATCGGCAACCGTTTGTTGAATGTCCTTTTTCGGATTACGATATTTGCATAATTTACATCTGATGTCTCGTAGCTCTGGACTTATCACATTTATCAAATCCGTAGTTCTCTCGTTTGTCCACTTTCCCATTGTCGTACACAATAAACTCACAAGGATGAAGAAGTCACAAAACAGTAATATGTGCGCGCATACACTTCCGAATAAAAGCGAAACGATATTGCGTTCTCTCAGACACATGACTAGAACACAATCGATGAGAAAAATAGTGAACAAAGGCGAGAGGGAGAGGAAGCATTTACGGACAAAGACGAAGATAGATATAGGCCTGAAATACGGAATTACCTCCACCCTTGGTGGACAAAAATGGCAACCCCTCAGTAATACGTCGCCGACTACCTGAAACATCAGCAAAATTGCCCAACCATACAGCAAAGTTGCCCAGTATTTTAGCCACATTCCAGCAATGTTTACTGTTATTTTATTGTGACCAAATATTGCCGAGAAATATGTATCGATTAAACGCATATTCAGAAGAACCGTCTAATATTTTTTAAAATCGTCTGAAATTCGTGTTTAGAACGATCTCATCTTTCGGATTTGCAATACACTGAGGGAATGTGCGTGTCACGGAATACCACCGCAATCTCCGGAAATCAAATGAGTATCAAAGAATATAGCGCGCGCCGGGAGACGCATGATCGCTCTGCAATTCACAATTAACTGCCTGGCAGTGGGATCATCGAACGACCTTTATTTGATTTCTCTACCGTTCCACTCTCTAACAGAGTGCGGGAAAGGCGAACACTTAAATCTTTCCATGCAAGCCCTGATTTCAATTATTTTACTTTGATTATAATTTCTCCCCCTATTGTTGGGTGACAATAAAATTATTTCACACTCTGAGGAGGAAGTTGGTGATTGAAATTTCATAAGACCATGCCGCAACGAAAAACGCCTTTGTTTTGATATCCGTGGTACTCTCCCCCGTATTTCGCGATTATACAAAACGACCTGTCTTTCTTTGTACTTTTTCAGCGTCCTCCGTCAACCCTTTCTGATGCGAATCGCACAGCGCTCAGCAATACTCCAAAAGAGGACGATTAAGCGTAATGTATGCAGTCTCTGTTGCATTTTCTAAGTGTTCCGTCAATAAATCGCAGGCATTGGTTTGCTTTCCACACAACATTATCTATGTAATTGTTCCAATTTAAGGGAAGTATGAACGCCATGTTAAATTTGCTAATTTCATAACACATTTTCTCAAGACCTCCTTCATGCAACTTAATGAAACTTTTGCGGGTTACTTACACATGCTTCGTAATACTTAATTTTCTAGTTTGATTTAAGTATATATAACGGGTCATTTGCCTAAGAAAATTTTGCTTTTCAGAAATGGCTGTTACAAAATAATTTAAATTAAAGCAGACATTTTAATAGAAACAACGTATTGCAGCCTTCGTCATCTTGTACATTGTCTGAATGAATTCTCTTCCTCCTCTTCGAGAATGTTGCCTCCTTGGACACTTTTTGGGTTTGTAGCTCAGTATCGTTGATTCGCTCTTTCTACGGTTCCTCCAGTATGGCTCGCTAATTCCAACCACTCTTCAGTCCCACACATTCCAAGATTTTCAGTCTACCATTACTGAATACACATCTCAATGTACTGAACCGCACAAGTACGTTATTAGGTACTTTTGCGCAAACTGCATTGTTGAATAACTCATTTACATTTTGTGTTTTTCCTGTCAGACATTTCTTGGATATATCTGAACCTGCCAAATCTCTGTAAACTGTAGTAGACTCAAGTAATGAGCCCTTGTAGGTAAACGTATCATAAGTTACAACTGATTCAGCTTTTTTGTATTTACGTCAATCGCCCGAACAAAGGCAATGGATGCCTTGTCATCTGTTGATATTTTGTGGAAAAGGGTATTCTACACAGTCTTTTTCATACCATCTAGTTTATCTTGGTTGCTATTATGGCTTTACCAAAATATTCTGATAGTTACGTGCAGTATTAACATGTACGTGATAAACCGGCATAGGCTCCATCTAAGGTCTCCCAGTTCGGCAACGCCCTTCGTGCCCACTTTATTGAGCTCTTTACAAGTCTGTCAGAAATGTAGAAACCAATTCAGTGTGGCGCCTACTCTACCGCCTGAAGTTAGGCAAACAGCAACATAGTTGTGTGGAAGGGGTTGCCAAACCCTCAGCTGCCCAATGTGGCGTCAGATGGAAAGACATGCAATTCGGCTGCCGAACTTAGGTGGGCACTCCCGGGCATCAATGTCATACGATCATTTCATTTTCACATTTGATTCGGTCTGTTACCCAAATTATCTTTGTTTGTGTAAAAACTGCTTCACGAAACTTAAAAGTCTGTAATATGCTATCACCAAAAAGTACAACACGAAAGACAGACGTAACACGTGCACAGTAATCGCTGCGGGAAAAGTCCAGCTTAGCGTCGTTTTGTCGCTCTTTCATTGCATTAAGTGAAGCCACACAAAGTACCTATCGGCCAACTGCTCATCAGTAAACATACCTACAGCACTGCTGTGTAGCGCAACGTGCAACTAACACTGCCGGAAAAACAAACCTGACACAGCAATACGGAACTGAGCAGTATTGAACCAGCGGAAAAACGCTCCTATCGGAGCACAAAAAAAAGCTTCCATTTATTAAAAGGCTCTGACCGAAAAGTGGGGTACCAGCTGCCTCATCTTTCCTCCCTCAGCACCTTCAAAAATGTTCCCCAACATTTTTGCATGCGGACATATTCACGCTTTTTATCCTGAGAGAGCAGACAATGGCAGTGACAGAAAGACGGAAAAGTAATAAATACTGGAACAAAGTTGACAGTGATCATAGATAGCATAGGAAGAGCGAAGGAAACAATGGCTGCGTGAGAAGTAAAGAGGGACACAGTCACAATGGAACATAGTTGACAGTGGCAGAACAGTGCTTCGAAAAGAGTTAAGGATGCTGTGTCAGTTAGACGAGAATAAAGAGATGTGGAAAGTGGAAGTGGTTGAGAGCGAGTGATAATGACAGAGAGAGAGAGAGAGAGAGAGAGAGAAAATGACGACAACGAAGAAGAGAGAAATAACATACAGATGCAAAGATACGATGAGGATCAGAAATCAAATGAAATGCAATTATTCTGTAACGAGTCACGGAAGACCACGGGGTCTCGTAACAAAATACTCTGAAAATATCTCGGACCAACCTCGAAAATTCTGTTGGTGGGGTTCGAGTTCACGCCGTATACTTCACGAGCTGGAAGTTTCAGAAGAAGTGCACTTAAAAAAAAGAAAGTATCCACTAGCAGGATATCAAGGGAAGTAACCTGACACTGGGTGGACTAAGATCGTTATCTCTTCCAAAATATCTTCTTCCTATCCTACTTCCACTAAGCGCGATTTCTTAGTTTTGGTCTACGTTTTTCGTCGCGGAATGCAAATGTTTGCCAACAGCACTCACTTTCAGCCATTTCACGGCAATACTGTGGCTGGCTCGTATACACACTTCTGGCTCGGAAACTTAGTGCTGCAAACATCGCCAGACAACAATCGCCGGTAGTGTAGCTGAAAATTTGGCTGTTAATCGTGTGGCCGGCAGTAAACACGGGCACACTGACTGCAGACTTTACGACCGCCTAATCGCAGTTTTATAACTGTGAGCAATCCGGGACAGAAACTACAAAGTAATGGAATAATTGTTTTAGTGGCGCTCTTCAGTACTCACCAAGACGTCAACCATTCCTCCCTTGCTTCAGAAGTTGTATATAGGTAGCCCGACCACGCCCTTGTTATCCCCGCAAATTTCCTAATACGCGGCACCACACAATAAACCGTCAGGAGAAGAAACGAGGTTGTCCACACTCGTAAGCGACCGGTACCGATAGCTTCCACAACGATCAGAATCACAGACTTGGCGTTTCACTCCGAAACTGAGGTTCGGTCAGCACAAATCGATTATTATCCTGAAAAATAGCTCACTTCACTATCATCACAAGAGGCGTACAGCAAGACGTCGGAAGATGGGACCGTAGCTGCTGGATGCGGTCAGAGCAGCCAGGACTGTGGACACGGCTTGCTGAGTGTGGTATTCACCGCAACTGGGCAGCAAACGACAAGCGGAACACTGGGCTAGGCGGAGGCGTTGCCGTGAAGTGCACCTGGTGAGTCGGTGGCCGAGATAAGTGCGTGAGGCGGGGAAGGGAATGGAGAGGGGGTGGTGGAGGGGAGCGACCAGACGGTCTTCCGAGAGGCGTCGCCGGCGCCAGCTAGCGCCTTATCTGGCCGGCAAGGTACGGCGCGGCGTCTTTGATAGCAGCTAGCCGGAGGCCAGGCCACGGCCAGATCTCACCACGCCGCCGCCGCCACCACCACCACCACCACTACCACTGCGCTTATAAGTAGAGGTTGTAAGCCCGAGATTTCTCTGCGATGTTGAACACAAACACGAGGAGATGTCTGAACGACTGTTTCGTCCAGCCCTTGCAAAAGAAGATTACGTATTTATTAGATTAATAACACATTGTACACTCACATTAATGTGACCACCTGTCAAAAGCATGGACTTTGCAGGGCATACGTCCAGGAAGAGGGTCAAACGAGGTACTGGAAGGCAATGACAGGGACGTGGAGCCATGCGGACTCCAGTGCGGCGGCCGCTGTGGCCGAGCGGTTCTGAGCGCTTCAGACCGGAACCGCGCTGCTGCTACAGTCGACAGGTTCGAATCCTGCCTCGGGCATGGTTGTGTGTGATGTCCTTAGGTTATTTAGGGTTAAGTAGTTCTAAGTTCTAGGCTCATGATCTAAGACGCAAGCAGGCCGATCGAGGTGGTCTTACAGGGAATTTTTTGGCCAGGGGAGTACGGTAAACGTATCCTGGTGCTCTTTGAACAACGCATGCACATTACGAATCGTGTGACCCGTTCCATCGCCCTCCTGGCAGATGCGCCCGTGCTGAGGAAAAAACAAACTGTATGTAGGGGTGGACATGGACACCAAGGATCGATGCATACTTCTGCTGATGCGTTGTGCCTTCCAAAATGACGAAATTACTCAGAGAACGCCACGGAAACATTCTCCCTACCATACCGCTGCCACCTCCGGCTTGGACCCTTCAGAAGACTGTTGCAGAGCCGTACACGCCAACAGCCATCTTTCCGGTGGTGGATAAAACGCGATTCATCTGAAAAGATCACCTGTATGAACCAGGCACCTGTTGCGAAGGCCCGTATCTAGCAGCGGTGGCTAAGGAGACACTGTTGATAGTCCCCTGGTCAGTTGCTCAACAGTTGCACGTCTGTTCACCCGTACACATTTCCGCAGCTTCGACTAACAGGGGCATTCAACACAACATCAAATGACGCACTATGTGTCGTCAAGGGAATTTTCCCCATAGATATCACCATCAGGTACCGCGCAGCAATGTACTGGCTTAGGATGGGGAGAATAGACCAGGTTCGGCAGATCACTGGTGTACCGATTGAGACAACACGCCAACTCAGAGCATGGCGAGTGGATACCTGGCAGAGCGAGTGGGCCAACAGCGATAAGGGCCGCCGTGTCTACAACTTCTTCCCTGACATCCGGGAAAGACTAAAACTAAAACATATTGATCCCAGCCGCGGCATGGTACATTTCATCACAGGACATGGCCCTTATCCCATGCACCTGTACCGCGTGAGTCTGCAGCAGACTAATAGATGCACATGCGGGGAAGAAGGTTCCCCTGAACATACTGTCTACTTCTGCGGACAACGCACGAACATAAGACACACAGTACACATAAATCGCCTGAACACACAGAACGAACTACATGCCATAATACGCGACCCGGAAAGGTGGACTGAACTCAACAAACTAACGGACGAAATCTCGAAGATCCAACAAATAGAATACTTGCGCAACAGACCCTGCCGAAGGCAAGTCAGTCCAAACAGACGTCACGATGGCCAGGGGGATACAGATATGATTAGCACCACGAGTGATGAAGAAGAAACAGATACAGACCAGGGCACCAACACAGATATTGAAGCGTCCAGCGCGGATGATCCATAGTGTCAACCAAGTCAAATTCAAAGAACAGAGTGGAACAACCGACAAGAGGTGCACAAGTCACACACAATCCTAAAAACTGAGTGCACCGTATATAAAAATTGTTAACAGCATCTCCATGTCCAATAAGAGCTTAAAGCTAGGTACCTCTTCAAGGGACCTACACCTTCCGTTAAGAGGCAGCGCACAGTCTGTATGGAAGGATCTTAATTGTGGTCCCTCTGTTTTGAGCCCAACCCGACGGATACCTATGGTAGATCATGGAAAACCACCGCTCAGGCTGTGTAGCTGGCGGGGCCGGAAGGTACTAACTGCCACACCACGTATCATTGTAAGTCTCATTGGCTCAGTGTGAACTGTTTGTACAACCAACCTACACAGCCTATACCTCAACCTCCACTATACTAAGAACTTCTCATCTGAAGCTTAAAGTTGGGCACCTCTTCAAGGGACCTACGCCCCCCTGGTAAGAGGCGGCGCACGTCCTGGATGGAAGGATCTTAATTGTGGTTCCTCTCTTTTGAGCCCAACCCGACGGAGACCTATGGTAGATCGGGGAAAACCACCGTTCAGGTCGTGTTGTCGGCGGGGCCGGGAGGTGCTTGCGCCTGATGTACTCTACTAGGAGCCTTGCAGGCTCAACACAAACCGTTAGCGTCATTACCTTATTACTTTTACCACGAGTACCCTTTCATTAGCAACTTTGAGCCAAGCACAAAATCAGTTACCTCTCTATTGTATATCGCAAATAGTTTAGCAGGCTGGACATGGAGGTCTTAGTCTTAGTTTCTAGCTTTAACGTACCCTAATCTCTTCTAGTTAAGGTAGTTTTTAGGATGGTACATGTTAAAAGCATGGTGAGCAACGGCCAGCGTCTTGAGGGTCATTCCAAGACCCGGGCTGCCGCCCACAACCAGGTGACGGGCCATATTATACCTATAACTTCTCTATTCAGTTCTCTTCCTTCCTTCTTTCTAAATATTTAATTTCGTTTTGTTTATTAATATCTTACTTGATTTTGTATTAGTTATAAGTTTTTCTAATGCTGCACAAAAAAAGATATCAAATGGATCTAAACAGAGCCCGCCTCCACGTGGCGGGACACGGGCAACGGTGTGAGTGGGGACGGGAGCCGGTGTGGTGTTACTTTCAGTCACTGCGGACCCCGGACCCAGTCACAGCGGCTAAGTGGCAATATACGACCCACCATAAGAAATTAGACGGTGGGTCATAAAATATAAGCAGCTAGTGAAAAAAAAAGTGAAAGTGTCATTCACTCCTGTTATCTATACATGGAATGTATTCGCAGTTGCGAATACGGATAACCAACAGCCCTATAACGGAATAACGACAATGAAAATCTGTGGCGGACCGGGACTAGAACCTGGATTTCCCGCTTATCTTTTGAACATGCCTGTGTGCCCGAAGGAACATTGCATTTTACTTCTGAACTACACTCATGCTCATAAATTAAGAATAATGGTGATACATGGTGAAACAACGCTCTGGTGGGCGGATTGCTGGTTTAAATCACCTCGGGGTATGACCATGCGGTGCATTTGACCTGCGGTCGTCGCACGGTGGCGGTGGCAGCAGTCCACATACGCAGAGGTGTGTAGGTGCATGTGAGAGTACGGTGTAGCGAGTAAGTGTGCAGACGTTTTCAGACGTGCTAATGGTGACTGTGTGTTGAAAATGGCTCAAAAGGCCATAAGGGGTAGAGTACTAGGGCGACTGGAGGCTGGTCAAACACAGTAGGTCGTAGCACGGGCCCTCCGTGTGCCACAAAGTGTGGTCTGAAGATTATGGCAACGATTCCAGCAGACAGGAAACGTGTCCAGGCGCTACAGTACGGGACGTCCACAGTGTGCAAAACCAAAAGACCGATATCTCACCATCAGTGCCTGCAGACGGCCACGGAGTACTGCAGGTAGCCTTGCTCTGGACATTACCGCAGCCACTGGAACAGTTGTCTTCATACACACAATCTACAGACGACTGAAGAGACATGGTTTATTCGCCTGGAGACCTACGAAATGCATTCCACTGACAGCCCGTAAAGTCTGGTGTCAAGAACACAGTACGTAGAACAGTGGTCCCAGGTTATGTTCACGGACGAGTTCAGGTATAATCTGAACAGTGATTCTCGCCGGGTTTTCATCTGGCGTGAACCAGGAACCAGATACGAATCCCTTAATGTCCTTGAAAGAGACCTATATGGAGGTCGTGGTTTGATGGTGTGGGGTGGGATTATGGCTGGTGCACGTACACCCCTGCAGGTCTTTGACAGAGGAACTGTAAGAGGACAGGTGTATCGGGACGTCTTTTTGCACCAGTATGTCCACCCTTTCAGTGGTGCAGTGGGTCCCACCTTCCTTCTGATGGATGATAACGCACGGCCCCACTGAGCTGCCATCGGCGAGGAATACCTTGCAACAGAAGATATCAGGCGAGTCGAGTGACCTGCCCTACGACACTTCAGGAGCTCCGACAGGCACTGGCGCAAGAGTGAGAGGCTATACCCCAGCAGCTGATCGACCACCTGATGCCAACGCGTTGTGCGGCCTGTGTACGTGTGCATGGTGATCATATCCCATATTGATGTCGGGGTACAGGAAACAGTGGCGTTTTGCAGCACATGTGTTTCGGGACGGTTTTCTCAACTTACCACCAATACCGTGGACTTACAGATATGTGTCGTGTGTGTTCCCTATGTGCCTACGCTATTAGCGCCAGTTTTGTGTAGAGCCACGTTGTGTGGCACCACATTCTGCAATTATCCTTAATTTATGAGCAAGAGTGTACATAGGCACTGCAATACTGTATCCGTCACTCATGGCCCGTGGTAAACCACAGTTGCCTCGGCGCCTGTTTTGGATAACGCCATTTTGCCATGTACGATATAATTTATTCATAGCGGACGGCGAACAGTTTATGGACTGAGCCGTTTTGGATATGCTTCCACCCGAAGCCCGAAAGCCAATGATCATGCCCTTTTGGACGTCAGATAAGGCTATCCGTTTCCACGTCACCTTGACAAGCCTTATATACCATCCAGTGATAGTGCTGCCACCTGCCATCTGTAACTGCTTACTGCGCGTTGACGTCGAACATACATAATGGTCACGTTAATGTGAGTGTATCGCGTAATTCCAGTAACGCAGTCATACGGGAGGCAAAATTAAAAACCCAGTGATCACGATCACGGGGTGACTGTATGAATGTTTAACAAGTCTGAAAAAGTAATATTCACATTTCTTTAGGCATGTGTGGTATTTGGTCTTTCATATATGTCTGAAAGAACAGTCACCATATTTGATACCGCAGCAGTACATATACGTGATGAAATTAAACACAGGCGGCACTACTTGAGTAGTGTTAGACAATTTGAGTGCACGGATAGCCGAAGCGATTAAGGCGACAACTCGCGTAAAGCGTTAAATCCTGGTTCGAGTCCCGTTCCAGCGCAAATTTTCACTTGTCGACGTTGAAATCATTCCAATGCCAGATTGCCGCTGATGGCAGAATTTCTGTTTCATTCCATCAAGCACATTTCTATTAAAATATCAATTTTTCCTCAGGATTCTAGACCCGTCAAGATGCTGCTTAGATACAGGACCATCAGACATTGATGTCAAAGTAATTTTCATGTTCGCCGAACATATCAATTAAGAAAGGAAGCCGTTGGGTCCAAATTGGAGACGGCTCTACACTGCTGAAGAGAATGACCTTTTTTTGCAGGAATGCCGGCCTGGCGCCACAGCAGAATGGCCAACCTCAGCGCCAGGGAGTCTTCCCCAAACACGGCCAAACCGCTGGAGAAGCGCTACTTGCCCGGTGAGTGTGGCTGCAATACCTCCTTTTTAGCAAAGTACGCGCTTTACTGGGTCTTGCCCAAGACAATAAAACCATTGGGAAATGTTCTAATAGCTACTCCGATGTGGATTCTGGACGGCGCCCATTCTGATGAAAGTTCGCGATGATGCATTTTGTTGCCGGCCGCGGTGGTCTCGCGGTTCTAGGCGCGCAGTCCGGAACCGTGCGACTGCTACGGTCGCAGGTTCGAATCCTGCCTCGGGCATGGATGTGTGTGATGTCCTTAGGTTAGTTAGGTTTAAGTAGTTCTAAGTTCTAGGGGACTGATAACCACAGCAGTTGAGTCCCATAGTGCTCAGAGCCATTTTGATGCATTTTGTTGTTGGAAAGAAGTGGTAGGGAAGTAGCCGCCATCGTTCCTTAGCAAGTACTGGCCTTCTTTTCTTTGGAGGGAGTCATGTGTAGGAACGTACCAGTACGAATCCGACCGTGCTGCGGGAGTCTGCAAGCGCCTACCGATATCACTGTAATTATGTGCAATGCAGCTTGGTTTACGAGCCGACTGCACACCGCTCACGGATGGTGTCTAGGTAGGAATTGCTGTGATATCCGGACTTTGTATTCCAGTCTCATATCTTTCTCTTGTAGCTTCTAATTTCCAAAGAGGACTGGCTGTACGCCAAGCAATCCGGGATAGTGGATTGACTTCGTCCTTCACTGGAAAAGGCTATCTTGCATTCTGATGTGTTTTAAATGGCCAATACATAATAACTGAATTTATTTATTGCTTTTTTGTTACGTGTTATGTCCATCCCTCTGTCCCTTTTCCTGTAACATTATATGGCTGAAACACGTGCAATAGGTTAGATTTCCGATGCTGCCACGGTCAGGAAACAGATGATCCTTAAGCGAACTAGCTTTGTTATGGAGACAACCAAGAGGTACCAGACAGGAAAGCAATTTCAATTAATTCTTCATTCAATCTGGTTGACACTAATCACGCTTCGTTCAACATTTCACACACTACAACGAATACATGAATGTGTATATATCCACAGGTATCTGACAAACATCGTAGCATATACAACACATGTATAAACTGGTCTGACGTGACAATGTTACCAACAGCGAAATCCTGTTGCCACCTTCATTGCCCTCCCACCCGCGTCCCCCCCCCCCCCCTACCACCAATATATACCATGGGCTAGAGGTGAGTGTGGATGCGGTTATATTCACAAGAACAACTTTGTACTTAAAATTTAATGGACAGTGTCGGTATTACGTTTCTCGTCTATTCAGACAACATACGATCCATAGAAATACTTACAATTGTTTTAAAGCACTGTTATGAGCCACAATGTTGGCTGAAATGCATCGTGTTTTAGATGCTTTGTTGATATCTCAAATGGGTAAACATGGTGACATGCCACTCTTCCTTCTCTTCTGCACATAATGCTAATGATAAAAATAAATCCGTGTGGCTAAACTGCCTGGTGGAATCTCCTACTTCATTACAGTTAAGAAATCATCAGAGCATTTCTTTGAAAAAAAAACTATCCCACCTAATGTAGGCTTCTTCGCAAGTCATCAACAGTAATTTCGCTGACACAGTATTCGGGAGCAAGGTTTTTTCATTGTATCTCCTATGTCAAGTCGTTTCAGTGCATGTAACTTAATGTCAAAGACATAAGTTTCCTTTTCTTTCGTACGGCACTCATTTTTAGAAGGTGTACGGACAAAAACATTCAACAATGAAAACGAAACACGACAGTGTACTTTACGGACAATGACTAACCTAAAACATCGCCATCAACGAAACGTTTACTTGTGAAAACTACTGAAAACAGGGAGAAGCGTATGCATGGTGTAGTTGACACAGCCACAATGAAGGGGAGTGCGTGATTCGACAAATGTGCTACGAACGGGTGGGGGGAAACATAACTAGGATCAATACGCTGTGTAGTAGCTTCATTTTACTACTTATTTTCTTTTTTTACGTGGCTCGGGTTTTAGAGAAACTTGTAGTTCCGAGACTTAAAGTATCCAGACACTACTGCTACTTCAATGTGTGCTAAATGCAACGTTAAATGAGATTATTACAAAAAATATGCCTGCTTAGATTTTTTTTATCATCGTCACCGAAAGTAATTGACAAATTGACTTGTTTAGAATCATGTCTTTTGAGTTAACTGCTTCTGGGCTGGAGTTTCTTATCTCGAATTTACACACTTGGCACTCTTCGCCATACTTGCAAATTTGTGTAATCGATAAGGAAACATCCTGTTCATGTGCATGCATATACGAAATTTTTGTAAATTAAAGTAAGTTACAGTTACTACAGCTGTCTTATTGAGTCTATTTCTCTCCTATAGTCTGACGAATTCTTTACATTATGTAGTGATACACACAAGCCTTCCTCGTAAATCAGTCTTTTAGTGAAAAAGGTATGAGAACCCCTACAGCAATTCCTGACAGCGTTCACTTATAGACACAAAAACACGGCATTTAACGGACCCGTAACATTACTGCTTCGCCACGTATATGCTTCATCTACATGGATACTCTTCAAATCACGGGTAAGTCCCTGGCAGAGGGTTCATCGAACCACCTTCAGAGTAATTCTCCATTATTCCACTCTCGAACAGCGCGAGGAAAAAACGAACACCTCTATCTTCTCGTGCGAGCTCTGATTTCCCTTGTTTTATTACGATGATCGTTTCTTCCTATGTTGGTCAGAGTACACAAAATATTTTCGCATTCAGAGGAGAAAGTTGGTGACTGAAATTTCGTGAGAAGGTTCCGCCGCAACGAAAATCGCCTTTGTTTTAATGGTGTCCATTCCAAATCTTATATCATGTCCGTGACACTCTCTCCCCTATTTCGCGATAGTACAAAACGTGCTGCCCTTCTTCGAATTTTCTCCATGTACTCCGTTAATCCTATCTGGTAAGAATCCCAGACCGCACAGGATTACTCAAAAAGAGGACGGACAAGCGTAGTGTAGGCAGGCACTTTAGTTGATCTGTTGCATCTTCTGAGTGTTCTGCCAATAAACAGCTGTCTTTCGTTCGTCTTCCCCATAACATTTTCTGTATGTTCTTCCCAATTTAAGTTGTTCGTAATTGTAATTTCTAGGTGTTTGGTTGAATTTATGGTATCTAGATTTGGTTGATTTATCGTGTAATCGCAGTTTAATGGATTCCTTTCAGCACTCATGTGGATGACTTCACACTTTTAATTATTTAGGGTCAATTTCCAATTTTCGAACCATACAGATATCTTTTCTGTATCGTTTTCCAATTTGTTTTGATCTTCTTATGATTTTACTGGACGATAAATGACAGCACCATCTCCAAAATACATAAGACAGCTGCTCAGATTGTCTCCATAATCGTGTGTCGTCAGAACAAGACACAGCCAGGGAAAAAGCACCACAGGTGCAAAGATGCGAGCTGGTCCATTGACATAGAGTATCTCCACTCGCGCGAGTTCTACCAGCGACACGGGTTGCGCTGAGGACGAAGATATCGACTTCGCCTCGGCCAATTTCCGGCCAAGTACAGTTCGCCACGACAACGGACAGAAGCCCACTCGGAAGATAGAACAGCAGCTCTCGCCCACTTGGTTACAGATCATCTACGAGGACTGACTTAGACAGGGAATGTCGTTTTGTGAACTCTTACAAGTGAACAGACAGTCGCTGTAAATTGCATTTGCTATGTACTGTGAAGCTTACCTACTACACTACTGGCCATTAAAATTGCTACACCACGAAGATGACGTGCTACAGACGCGAAATTCAACCGACAGGAAGAAGATATTGTGATATGAAAATGATTAGCTTTTCAGGAAGGTTGGCGCCGGTGGCGACACCTACAACGTGATAACATGAGGAAAATTTCCAACCGATTTCTCACACACAAACAGCAGTTGACCGGCGTTGCCTGGTGAAACGTTGTTGTGATGCCTCGTGTAAGGAGGAGAAATGCGTACCATCACGTTTCCGACTTTGATAAACGTCGGAATGCAGCCCGCGATTGCGGTTAATCGTATCGCGACATTACTGCTCCCGTTGGTCGAGATCCAATGACTGTTAGCAGAATATGGAATCGCTGGGTTCAGGAGGGTAATACGGAATGCCATGCTGGATCCCAACGGCCTCGTATCACTAGCAGTCGAGATGATAGGGATCTTATCCGCAGCCATGTCTCGATCCCTGAGTCAACAGATGGGGACGTTTGCAAGACAACAACCATCTGCACGAACAGTTCGACGACGTATACAGCAGCATGGACTATCAGCACGGAGACCATGGCTGCGGTTACCCTTGACGCTGCATCAGAGAGAGGAGCGCCTGCGATGGTGTACTCAACGACGAACGTGGGTGCGCGAATGGCAGAACGTCATTTTTTCGGATGAATCCGGGTTCTGTTTACAGCATCATGATGGTCGCATCCGTGTTTGGCGATATCGCAGTGAACGCACATTGGAAGCGTGTATTCGTCATCGCCATACTGGCGTATCACCTGGCGTGATGGTATGGGGTGCCATTGATTACACGTCTCGGTCACCTCTTGTTCGTATTGACGGCACTTTGAACAGTGGACGTTACATTTCAGATGTGTTACGACCCGTGGCTCTACCCTTCATTCGATCCCTGCGAAAGCCTACATTTCAGCAGGATAATGCACGACCGCTTGCAGGTCCTGTACGGGCCTTTCTGGATACAGAAAATGTTCGACTGCTGCCCTGGCCAGCACGTTCTCCAGATCTCTCACCAACTGGAAACGTCTGGTGGCCGAGCAACTGGCTCGTCACAACACGCCAGTCACTACTCTTGATGAACTGTGCTATCGTGTTGAAGCTGCATGGGCGTGTACCTGTACACGCCATCCTAGCTCTGTTTAGCTTAATACCCAGGTGTATCAAGGCCAGAGGTGTTTGTTCTGGGTACTGATTTCTCAGGATCTATGCACCCAAATTGCGTGAAAATGTAATCACATGTCAGTTCTAATATAATATATTTGTCCAATGAATACCCGTTAAACATCTGCATTTCTTCTTGGTGTAACAATTTTAATGGCCAGTAGTGTATTATTTGCATTTAGTCAGTGAGAGCCTTTTTGTGTTATATTACATGTAATATTGCAGACTTCATTATTCAACAAGTCACAAAGGTAAGTAAACCTTTCTAACTCATTTGTGTGAATATGTCACTAATTTGTTGGAGTGTTGTAGAACCTTTGTTCTCCTATACCTATTACCTGACTCTGGGGCACGGCTGCGTAATACTGGCAGGGAGAAATTGTCTTAGCGGTGTCCTGCACCAGAAGCCGTTTCACGAACTCACAACCGCGACTTACCGTAAAAACAAACGCAATTCGGCCTCGAAAGCAGTAACAACGAGGCCTTTAAAAACTGGTGACGATGGTTTACAAAAGTTTATATGGATAACGAACAGCAAAGGGCCTTCAACACTACTTCGAAAGATGATGCATCACAACGTTAAGAGAATGTAACAAGAGAAACGAGGTGAGCTAAGGAATTGCCAGGAGACTGAAGACTGAAGACGCTTGTGCTACAGATCTGGGAATCTTGGCGTTGTGGGAGAGATGACGGAAGCTCACAGGTGAGTGATCCCATTTTCCACACCGTTAATTGCGGTGTTTATTGCCCTGGGCAGTGCGGCCTCCGGCTGCCGCTTCGCCCACGCTGCCGGCCCCGGCTGCTTTCGCGTTGTTCCGCCTGGCTCCCTCGTAGCCGCTCGCCTGCTCTCGACCGGCCTTCGTTACGCGCGTTCGTCATGCCGTGCATTGCGCACTGCCGCCGCCGTCTTACATTACCTTTGCCGGCTACAAGGCTATTGTCGCCGTCGCCTGCGATGGTTTCTGTTCCATAACGAGGAGCAGGCGCGCTGAGCCAAGCTCCGCACGCATGCAGCAGCTGTTCGAGTCGTCCGCACCGGTGTTGCGGAGTAACATGTCTTCCTCTGACACACTGTGATACACACCATTACATAGCGACAAAGCAACTTTTTTTGAAAAAATTACTCCTATTTAGCCGTCTAATAGAGAGAGGTAGAAGGCATAAAGTCTTTGAGATTTCCCGGGACGTTATTCTATCACAGACAACGAAGAATCTGGACATCGACTGATTGGAATAGCTAGTCTCTTCGTAACAGGGTATAAAAATATTTGAAAAAAGGCGGTCAAGTTTTTATGAAAGGATTTGTCTGAAAATAAGAAAAAAAAACACATTAGAGAAACATTTGATGCACCACATTTGAAGCATCATTTACCAGGTGTACCGATATGAAATGAGCGTGAAGATACAAATGTGTTGATATGGAACATTTGTTGTGAACGAGCCTTAATTTTTTTTGTTTGGCTGGTATGACATCTGTCAAAGATATTTAGTATACATCAAGTCATGGAACAAACAACATCATATGTTTTCATCGTATTAACAGTGTCGAATTTTGTACCAGAAAGTGATGATTTGCGGAAAGCATTAATTTTTTGTTTTAATTTGAAAAAAATTGCTGCGGAGTCGCATCGAATTCTTGGCGAGGCATATGGTGATCATGCTCTATCAGAAGCAACATGCAAAAGATGGTTTCAACCGTTCAGAAATAATGATTTTGATGTAAGAAATGAAGAATGTGGAAGACCACCAAAAAAGTTCGAAGACGCCGAATTGCAAGCAATATTGGATGAAGATGATACTTCGAGTCAGAATCAAATGGTAGCACTGCTAAATGTTGCACAACGAACAATTTCTGACCGTTTGAAAGCTATGGGAAAGATCAAAAAGTGTAGAAAATTGGTGCCACATGAATTGAATGAAAGATGGAAAACCGAAAAACCATTTGTCAAATTTTGCTTCAAAGACATGAAAGAAAATCAATTTTGCATCGAATTGTTACTGGCGATGAAAAATGGATTTTTTTTAAGAATCCTAAACGGGAAAAACCATGGGTTAATCCGGGACAACCATCAACATCGATTGCAAAACCAGATCGATTCGGCAAGAAGACAATTCTCTGTGTTTGGTGGGATCAGAAATGTGTGGTGTATCATGAACTTCTAAAACCCGGTGAAATTGTGAATACTAATCGCTACAGACAACAAATAATCAATTTGAACTTTGCATTGATCGAAAAAAGAGCAGAATGGGCCAGAAAACATGGCAAAGTAATTTTTTTACACGACAATGCACTTGCACACAAAGCAAAACTGGTTCTGGATACAATCAAAACACGGCTGGGAGCAGCTATTCCACCCGCCGTATTCACCAGACTTGGCCCCTTCCGACTACCATTTGTTTTCGTCAATGGGACACGCATTGGCCGAGGAACACTTCGATTCCTACGAAGAAGTCGAAAATTGGGTGTCTGATTGGTTTGCTTCAAAAGACGAACATTTCTATTGGCGTGGTGTCCACAAATTGCCAGAAAGGTGGTCAAAATATATAGAAATCAATGGCCAGTACTTTGAATAAAATGTTTTTACTTTTCAGTTCAAAATTAGTGTTTCATTATCACAAAAAAAAACCGCTCATTTCATACCGGTATACCTAGTAGAAGGTGCGTCAAATGTTCCTCTAATTTCCTGTATTCCTTTCTTTTAGACAAATCATCGATAAATATTCGACCGCTGTTCTTTTTCAATTTTTTTTCTAATTTTCATCTTTTGTTACGAAAGCACAATCTAATTACACAGGCAGCGTATTCGCTGTTGCGGCACCGTCGGCTGTTTACTGGAATGACGTCACTGAAAATTTGTGCTGAGCCGTGACTCGAACCCCGATTTCCCGCTTTACGCGAGCGGTCGCTCTATTCGCTTCGCCCAACTGAGCACAAATCACTGTCAGCCGCAGACTTATGTACGGTGTCGTCGTCCATTCTTGCGTTACGTATATTCCCGTCCAGGAAGAAGATATTTCTTGAGAGTCTAGAAGTCTGGTACCGGCGATTACATACGAAGACATATGAAATAGTCGTATCTGTATTGTTAAGAAGTACGATGCATTGTTCCTTCTGACATGTATGTCCGAAAGAACATTGCATCGTATTTCTTAAAATTCAAGCACTGCTATTTCCCATGATCTCTGTGACACCACATTTACTTTCGCAACATCTGCTGGCGGCCGCTGTGACCGAGCACTTCTAGGCGCTTCAGTTTGCAACAGCGCGGCCGCTACGGTCGCAGGTTCGAATCCTGCCTCGGGCATGGATGTGTGTGATGTCCTTAGGTTAATTAGGTTTAAGTAGTTCTAAGTTCTAGGGGACTGATGACCTCAGATGTTAAGTCCCATAGTGCTCAGAGCCATTTGAACCGCAGCTTCTTCTCTTCTCGAAATGTCCTAAATTTAGTATTTTGTTCTAACGATGCTAGGCCATAAAGGCATGAACCACATCCATAGGTAACATCAGCTGTTCGTGAAAAATTTGAATTTTGCTTCAAATCACTAATTAAGTTTTTCTTAATTACCGTGATTACCTACAAGCAAACTAACCTTTTCTTGCAAACTAGACCTTACGCTTGTTTGATATCTCATTTGTTCACTTCCCACTTTTAGTTTCGCTATGAAAAAGTGTACAAAAAGCCACTGTGTAGAGCACTTGCCCGCGGAAGGCAAAGGTCCCGAGTTCGAGTCTCGGTCCGGCACACAGTTTTAATCTGCCAGGAAGTTTCATATCAGCGCACACTCCGCTGCAGAGTGAAAATCTCATTCTGGATATATGGAGCGTTGTTTTCGCTCCACTCGAACTTTGATCAAAAATTATATCAGTAAAAGGGTAATTAATGCAGAAGAATTAAATCAGCCGAAGCTAATTACGTCAAGAAATTGGTGCTACAAATAGTAAGAAAGGCAGGAAAATAACTGACGTTGACTGAAGTAGACACTACAGAAAATGAAGACTGGCAGTAACAATAAAAACTTTTCTAAAAATGAGAAATTAGTTAATATGTGTCATAAATTTAAACGTTAAGAAGTCTTTTCTTAAGTTATTTGTTTGGGGCATAGCCTTAATGGAAGTGAATTGTGCACGACAAGTAGTTCAGACAAGAAACATTTGGAATGTAGTGCTACAGAAGAATGACGTTCATTACTTGGGCAGATCGAGTAACTAACCAGGAGGTATTGAATCGAATTGGGGAGAAAACAAATTTATGGTGTTACGTGACCAAAAGAAGAGATCGGTTTATAGGAAAGATCCTGAGGTATCATCCAATAGTTAATTTTGCGATGCAGGAAAATGTGGGAGGAAGGGGAGGGGTAAAAATTGTAGAGAATAGTGAGCTTTGAGTACCGTAAGCAGGTTCAGTTGGATGTAGGTTGCAGTAGTTATGAAGAGATGAAGAAGCCTGCTCAGGATAGATTAGCATGGAGCACTGTATAAAAGCAGGCTTACAACTGAAGACCTCAACACATAGAAAAGTTATGGTTATCCTTTGTGCGTCTTCAAGAAATGTCGAGGTAATGCTAAGGGATTAGTCAACATTGTTACGAGTTAAGGTAACTTGGTTAACATAGCCTACTACCGTAAATAGTAAAAACCACACATATTACAAAAACTAATCAACATTTATATGTACATTTGTACGTATGTATGTTTAACATTTTCTCCTAAACCACTCGATCGATTTCAACGAAACGTGGTACACATATCACTTACCGCCTGCAAATCATCGCTATGGAGGTAAGAACCACCTACCTATGAAAGGCTGCGGGTGGGGGTGAAAAAGCAAGGTTCCCCGCGACGCACGATACCCATTCTTTAGTCATTCATTATTTGGAATGAGAGCACTCACAGGCTTGCAACAAACTTTATACGTAATTTCAGACCTTTACGAAAATTTTTCTCGCTGACGACCCCCACAAAATGGTGAAAGGGAAAAAGTTAATCGCTTACTACATTTTCGCTATTCATGCAGTAAAACTGCCGCAGGAAGCATGGCGTTTTAATTTATAACTTCTTTACTATTAACTGTATTTCCGACACATTTTTCAGACAGCATGTGGTATTCACATATACCACTGAATGTATCAACAAAATTATATCACTGTACGACTTACAGAACAGCATACGTGACTTCATGAACATAAGTTGCTTGAAAATGAAACTGCAGAGAGAAATTGGCTCGAGATACAGGGGAAATGTGCGTACAAATACGCGTGAAATATATTAAATATGTGTAAGATATGTTTGACATGTGCGTACACTGGTAAAGCCAAGGGTAAATAGCTCACCCTAAGCCTTCTTTCAAAAGAAATTTGGTACACAAATTAGTTTCAATCTGGGAAGAAATACTGTAGGAGTAAGAACCACTAATCTCCTACTGGGGTGACAGTGATAACGTGGAAAGAGAAGGGGAAAGGTGGAAATAGAAATATCCCAAAGGGTGACGAGGAGATGGAAACAGATAGTGGGAGGAGGATATGGACAGAAAGAGGGAAATGGACAGAGGGAGGAGAGATCAAGAGACGGACGGAGAAAGGGAAAAGCAGAAGATGGACAGGGAATGAAGAAATAGGCAGAGACAGGGTGGAGGAGGAGATGAACGGAGGGTAAGGAGGACATGGACAGAGAAACGGAAGAGGAGGAGATGGACAGCGAGAGAGTGGAGGAGGAGACAGACAGACCGGGGGGAGGGGATGTGGACTAATAGAATGGAGCTCAGTCAGGGCACAGATAAGTCATCAGGGTTTTCTCGTCGCGTCAAATCTCGGTACAACTTCGAGCCTTCGACGAAATTCTGCAACGTCTTTGTCAGAAATAACTGACAGTCGCGACTGCTGTTGTTGTAATCATTTATAGTCCATTGACGGTTTGATCGGCGTACGTCATCGTTACGTCATGCTGCCAGAGATAGTGTCCATGCCTGCTCTGGCGGTGCCAGCTGCCAGCGCAAACGCAATTTTCTCTGTCTTCTCAGTGTCGGGAGCTCGCTTCGACGCACCACCAAGATTATAGCCATTGTCCCGGTCGAAGTTGTTCTTGCACATTATAGCTTCTACTGTTTCCTTAACAACATAGATCTAGTATGAAAAAGAGTTTAGTTTCATAAAAAAAAGTTCAAATTTGTGTGAAATCTTATGGGACTTAACTGCTACGATCATCAGTCCCCAAAATTGCACACTACTTGACCTAAAGTACCCAAAGGACAAACACACACACACACCCATGCCTGAGGGAGGACTCGAACCTCCGCCGGGACCAGCCGCGCAATCCATGACTGTAGCGCCTGAGACCGCTCGGCTAATCCCGCGCGGCTTAGTTTCATCAAACATTACTTAGGCTCTGAGTTAACGCCTTCAGTATGGCTTTTTTTTGTCGTCAGTCTACTGACTGGTTTGATGCGGCCCGCCACGAATTCCTTTCCTGTGCTAACCTCTTCATCTCAGAGTAGCACTTGCAACCTACGTCCTCAATTATTTGCTTGACGTATTCCAATCTCTGTCTTCCTCTACAGTTTTTGCCCTCTACAGCTCCCTCTAGTACCATGGAAGTCATTCCCTCATGTCTTAGCAGATGTCCTATCATCCTGTCCCTTCTCCTTATCCGTGTTTTCCACATATTCCTTTCCTCTCCGATTCTGCGAAGAACCTCCTCATTCCTTACCTTATCAGTCCATCTAATTTTCAACATTCGTCTATAGCACCACATCTGTAATGCTTCGATTCTCTTCTGTTCCGGTTTTCCCACAGTCCATGTTTCACTACCATACAATGCAGTACTCCAGACGTACATCCTCAGAAATTTCTTCCTCAAATTAAGGCCGGTATTTGATATTAGTAGACTTCTCTTGGCCAGAAATGCCCTTTTTTCCATAGCGAGTCTGCTTTTCATGTCCTCCTTGCTCCGTCCGTCATTGGTTATTTTACTGCCTAGGTAGCAGAATTCCTTAACTTCATTGACTTCGAGACCATCAATCCTAATGTTAAGTTTCTCGCTGTTCTCATTTCTACTACTTCTCATTACCTTCGTCTTTCTCCGATTTACTCTCAAACCATACTGTGTACTCATTAGACTGTTCAATCCGTTCAGTAGATCATTTAATTCTTCTTCACTTTCACTCAGGATAGCAATGTCATCAGCGAATCGTATCATTGATATCTTTTCACTTTGTATTTTAATTCCACTCCTGAACCTTTCTTTTATTTCCGTCATTGCTTCCTCGATGTACAGATTGAAGAGTAGGAGCGAAAGGCTACAGCCTTGTCTTACACCCTTCTTAATACGAGCACTTCTTTCTTGATCGTCCACTCTTATTATTCCCTCTTGGTTGTTGTACATATTGTATATGACCCGTCTCTCCCTATAGCTTACCCCTATTTTTTTTTTCAGAATCTCGAACAGCTTGCACCATTTTATATTGTCGAACGCTTTTTCCAGGTCGACAAATCCTATGAAAGTGTCTTGATTTTTCTTTAGCCTTGCTTCCATTATTAGCCGTAACGTCAGAATTGCCTCTCTCGTCCCTTTACTTTTCCTAAATCCAAACTGATCGTCACCTAGCGCATTATCAATTTTCTTTTCCATTCTTCTGTATATTATTCTTGTAAGCAGCTTCGATGCATGAGCTGTTAAGCTGAATGTGCGATAATTCTCGCACTTGTCAGCTCTTGCCGTCTTCGGAATTGTGTGGATGATGCTTTTCCGAAAGTCAGATGGTATGTCACCAGACTCATATATTCTACACACCAACGTGAATAGTCGTTTTGTTGCCACTTCCCCCAACGATTTTAGAAATTCTGATGAAATGTTATCTATCCCTTCTGCTTTATTTGACCGTAAGTCCTCCAAAGCTCTTTTAAATTCCGATTCTAATATTGGATCCCATATCTCTTCTAAATCGACTCCTGTTTCTTCTTCTATCACATCAGACAAATCTTCACCCTCATAGAGGCTTTCAGTGTATTCTTACCACCTATCTGCTCTCTCCTCTGCATTTAACAGTGGAATTCCCGTTGCACTCTTAATGTTACCACCGTTGCTTATAATGTCACCAAAGGTTGTTTTGACTTTCCTGTATGCTGAGTCGGTCCTTCCGACAATCATATCTTTTTCGATGTCTTCACATTTTTCCTGCAGCCATTTCGTCTTAGCTTCCCTGCACTTCCTATTTATTTCATTCCTCAGCGACTTGTATTTCTGTATTCCTGATTTTCCCGGAACATGTTTGTACTTCCTCCTTTCATCAGTATGGCTATGGTGCTCGAAAATAATGTTATCGCTCACCAAGAAACGAAACGGGAAAATGTTGAACAATCATGTGACTACATACCTATTGTAGTGTTTCTTTCACGTGGCGCTACATCTAGCAAAATAGGTAGGGACCTGGCAAGAAGAGGCGTAAAATCTATTTTTCGGCCACCCGAGAGCGTAAAGGAGATGTTGTGTGACGAAAAGGACAAGTCTCAGTCACAGCGTCACTGGAATTTATAGGTTTCCATATGAATTCAGGAGCAACTACACAATAGCAGACATGGATACAATTTCTGGCGGCTGACCAATCACAAGCCATCTACCAACTATAAATGGTTACCAAAACCACAGCCACAACAGTCAGGCATTCGTGACTATGACGTTGCAGGATTTCTTCGAAAGATCTAAACAGTACGCAGATTTGACGTGGCAAGTAAACCAAAAATATTTTATACCGTGATGTTGGCAGCAGAAACTTCGATCTCAAAAATAAAATGCAGTGGACTGTATTAATGCAGGTCACGGCAGTTTCAGCGACGAATGATGGCTGTATTAATTTTGTTTTTGACACCACGGTAGGAATGATTTAATGGTACCTCACAGTAATACGTTGATCGAAACTGACAGTTAATAAAGGTTCATCTCGTCTGCAGGTCTTGGCCATTCGGATATATAACTTTTTTTCAAACAAGGTTCTGTATTCGGTACCATATCCGTCACATAGTTTCAATCTGCCAGTCACTTTCACCCCCACCCTCCCCTCCCCCCCGACCCCGACGTGTCTCCGCACTCTGTAGCAAATAATTTAAAATGTGCTCAGAGAAAGAGTCGGTATACACTTCCTGACAAAAAACAAAGAGGGGGGGGGGGGTGTGAAGCACTTAGAAGACATGGTCGCACTGCAGCATGTGGAACAACGGCCGGCAGAGTGCATTACTGTTGTTTGTGTTTAGTATTGTTTCTAGGCTTCGGAGGGTATTTAAGAGTACGTGAAGAGCCTCAGACGTTAAATCACCGCCGTGAATGACTCGGAAACACGAAAATGCTCCGTTCTGGTGTGAGACAACTTTATAGTACCTATTCTTTCCTAAATAAAGTCTGCAAACAAAGAAAAAAGAGGAAAAAGAAAAGGAACACAAAATTAGAACAGCTTTTGCTTGGTCGCAGCAAGGACAATAATTTTGTAACTTCTACGTTTACTACAGCCCACATTTACAAAAGGTGTTCAAAAACAGAGTAGCTTATCGTAGCGATGTTTAGCAATGCTCCGTACCGGCGAGTAGATTCGACAAGCCCAGTCGCTGCAAATGAGGCGAGGTAGTCAGCTGGTGACGTCACATATTCAACACTTGTCATCCACTTATGGGTATATTTGTGGCCGCAATTACTTATCACAGCGACATCTACGTCGCTTCAGGGTTTTTTAAACGTTAATAAGAATTTCCCTGCATAAAAGGTGACAGCGACCAACGATCGTTTCTTTCAGTGCGGATGAACAGCTTTCCCGATCTCTTACGTGAATCAGGGACTGTGAGTAAGGGGTTCACGTGTAGATGTCACTTCGTCAGGGGGCGAGTAAGAGGCTGGGAATTAGGGTCGGGTTCGAAGCGTGTTTGGTTGGCTGAGGCGGTCAAGGTGACCGCTCGTGTATAACGGGAAGTCCGGATTCGAGCCCCGGTCAGGCACAGTTTTCACCTGTTACCATACATTTCAATGCCTAAATGTGGCTAACGTCATGAATACCTTAGAAAAAATAGTCACTCTTGTAAGAGGCGATCTGTAATGTTGAAGTCTTCTCATATGAACACTTTACTTGCCAAGATCGCAATTATGACGACTAGTTTCTGCAAGCCTGAATTGCCATTTTCGAATCACATTAGTAGGGGAGAGCAGTGCAGAGTGGCCAGGCTAAGGTATTCCTATTTTTTAAGCTGATTAGAGAAGGACGGATATGCACAGAAATGAGTGATTATAATCTGCAACTAGTAAAGTAAAATATCGAATAGTTTAATTACCTTAGGATCAAATTAAGTACTTTAAACACTTCAATTTTCACAAAGACACTTTGCGCGAAATGAGGGGGAAAAGTGCCCACTTAGTTTTAATCTAAAAAGAAGAGATAAAAACCTGTTTTAAGAAAGAAATTAAACCTATTTGACGGTAAAACATTATTCGAATTAAATGACTACACTTTTCACAAATAAAAGTTAGGCTGTGCTCCTCAACTTCTGTACAGGGTTCGTCGGCCCACAAGGAGTTCATTTGGCACTTAATCCACTGCTCTTATTGCCCTCAGTTTGAAAGTATTTCTTCGCAGTAATGTTTTCAACGTTTTCGTCGAAAAGAGCTCTTCTAGGATTGGGTTTGTTGCACTTTGCAATCTTCTTTTTACTGTCTTTGTTCTGTTTCGCTATTTTACATTTTTTCTCCTTTTTTCTTTTTCCTCTTTGTCTTTATTTGCCGCTTCCGTGTCGCTCTTATAAGGACTACCCGTAAGTAACGTTCTCTTCCTACACAATCGGTGCCTGGCCCAGCTGCCACCGCCGAGATGGCCCCTGTGCCCAAACTGACGCCCTCACACAAAATTTGTACACCATATGATAGCACGACCGAAATTTCAACAAGCAGAGTAGGATTATGAAGTCAATATATGACACTTTTTACAGAATATCATTAAAAAGACGTGAATCGTATTCGGTCTCCACAATACATACAGAAACTGATCACTTACTTTACATCAAAATAACTGAAATCCACAGAAATTATTACAATTCTGAGGAGCGGCACAGCAAACAGCTTACACTTCGCGGGGTGACTGGGCCCTCTAGGGAGAATAAGATACAGCATTTCCCGCGTGATGCTAACACCGTACAGCCGCAAGGAACCCAGTGGCCATTTTGTCCGTCATGGCCACTTCGCTTGTCTCTCCGCTGCAGTAGCGTTTACGACGAACCATTACAGGTAGCCACTTTGCCATAATCGATAACAATGTTAAGCACTGTATAGTAACATAATTATCGATTGTGACAAAGTGTCTCGTTGTTGAAGCTACCGCTTGTGCTAAAGTGATTTGAAAATGGAATTGGAATTTGCCGAAGACTTCAACATTTAAGATCCGGAGCAGCTAACTGTTCAGCGCCGCTCCTCCCCAACACTGAGTCGCCCGGTGTGTCTAGTCGTTACTGGTCGGTCTTTGTGTGCGACCACGGCCAGAGTGTCGGATGTCTCGCGAGATGAGCTGGCATTCCGGCCTCGGCTCGGGCGCGTGACCGGCTTCCATTTCCACAGAGGCGGCAGCCGCGGAGCAACTAGACCGAGGCTGGCGCCAGCCGCAAATATGGCGAACTCGCTCACTAGCCCGAGGCGCCGCCTCCCATTTAGGCGTCGCGGGCTGCAAATGGAGGAAGCCGAGTCGGTAATTGGCGGCGTCGGCGCATGAGGCCACAGACGCCAGCAACGGCTCCAGTCAGATGCTTCTTCACGGCCACTGGGGCCAGCTGTGTCACTCCGTCAGCAGCTCAGGCGCACGGATGACATCAGGTGCGTTCGTACAGCTGTGCGAGGTGGCACAGAGGTTAAAGACGTCCTCTCACGGGACGCGAAAACGCACGTGGACGAGGAGCCGGTGACGTCATAGCGTGGAATTTGCGGCCAGTGAGATGTACGAGGTCCTGCACGGTGCGTCACAGCGCGTGACACTACAGGTCTACCGAGTGCCAGGGGCCGCCACCGGCGGAGAGCGTTACTATTCCAAACGAGTTTAATAATTCTGAACCGCTTGTCTAAATACATGCAGGTTTTCGATGAAACATGACAAAGTTAAGACCTTTAGCGTGCACCTTTTCATTAACATGATGATTTCTCGTGGGCCCTTCATGGAGCCGACAGTTCATGATGTGCACTGGAGTGACAAAAGTCATGGGGGTAACGATTTGCACTTATACAGATGGCAGCAGCTTCGTGTATTAATGGTACCTGAATTACGTAACCATTATGGTACCTCACCTGAACCCCTCGATACCAGCAATATTCTACTGTATTTCTATAAAGTAGTTATATTTCTGAGACAACATTCAGATTTGATTTCATTAATGTAGAGGTACTTTGACACATCGATAAGTTTATGTTGCAATGATATTATTCTTATCTGTATCCTTTCTGTTGAGACTATGATCTTTGACGTACTTGTAACTCTGATTTTTGGGCACGTAAGCGATTATTAGAGGTTAGAGAGTCGGACCTTGAGAAGGTCAAGTCTTGGACGTCATGTTGGAATGACGCATATTGTAGTCAGCTTATAAAATGTGAACTTTAACAGTGAGGAAGATGCTTTCAAGTATGTTTTGTATTGTGAAGTTATGTTTTGCGATATTGCAACAAAAGCAATAAAAAGGAAGTGTAACTTAAATTCGGAGTGCTGATTATTTTTTACATCACCATTGTGCTAACTTTCAAAGGTTTAATCTTCAAGAAGGGTTTGTGAAACATCTATAAAACTTTTGAATATAGCAGAATAAAACCTAGGCCTCTTTGCATCCGACCTTGGAATCATCACCATCTAGATTTTCGACGATTGAGCCATGATTTTACAACGATACCAGCATGGGAAACACGAAAAGATGAGTGCCTAGTTTATTCATTATTACATGAAATGACTTTATTAGCTGTGCTCTGATGACACCTGCCACATAATATGACTGCTGTTGCCCGAAAATGCAGTATTTAGCAGCGTGAGCAACACCACAATCATTATTAAATTTTGACCTTTGTTGTGGTAGGGTTGTTGGAGTGTATAAAGGGTATAAAAGGGTAGTGCTCTGGTGGAGCTAGCATTTGTCCTCAGGTGGTTCGTGCGAAAAGGTTTCCAACGTGATTATCGCCCTCACTGACTTTGAACATGGTATTGTAGTTGTGTCAGGAAGTCGTTTCTGAAAGTACTTGTATGGAGTGTAGCCGTTTATGGAAGTGAAACATGGACGATAAATAGTTTGGACAAGAAGAGAATAGAAGCTTTCGAAATGTGGTGCTACAGAAGAATGCTGAAGATGGGTAGATCACATAACTAATGAGGGCGTATTGAATAGAATTGGGGAGAAGAGGAATTTGTGGCACAACTTGACAAGAAGAAGGCACCGGTTGATAGGACATGTTCTGAGACATCAAGGGATCACAAATTTAGTATTGGAAGGCAGCGTGGAGGGTAAAAATCGTAGAGGGAGACCAAGAGACGAATACACTAAGCAGATTCAGAAGGATGTAGGTTGCAGTAAGTACTGGGAGATGAAGAAGCTGGCACAGGATAGAGTAGCATGGAGAGCTGCATCAAATCAGTCTCAGGACTGAAGGCCACAACAACAACAACAATAACAACAGCGTAGTAGTCGAAGCCAGACGCATGGGGCATTCAATTTTGGAAATCGTTACGGAATACAATATTCCGAGATCCATACTATCAAGAGTGTGCCAAGAATACCAAATCTCAGGCATTACCTCTCACCACGAACAATGCAGTGGCGGACTTTGCTTAACGAACGAGAGCAGCGGCAATTTTGTAGAGTTGTCAATGGCATAAGACAAGCAACACGGTCTGAAAGAAGCGCAGAAATCTATGTGGGACGTAAGACGAGGGTATCCGTTAGGGCAGTATGGAGAAATGGGCTATGACAGCAAACGATCAAAGCGAGTGCCTTTGCTAACAGCACATCACACTCAGCGCCTCTCCTGAGCTCGTGGCCATGTCAGTTGTTGGACCCTGGAGGACTGGAAGATAAGTGGCCTGGCCAGGTGAGGTCCGATTTCAGTTGGTAGAACTGATGGTAGGGTCCGAGTGTGGTGCAGACCCCACGAAACCATGGACCTAAGTTGTCGAGAGGGCATTGTGCAAGCTAGCGGTGGCACCATACTAGTGTTTGACTGTGTTAGCATGGAATGGACTGGGTTCTCTGGTCCAACTGAACCGATCATTGACTACAAATGGTTATATTCGGCTACTCGGAGATCAGAAAAAACCTAATCAGAGATGGAATTTTTATGGGTGATAATGCGCCATGTCATTAGGCCACAATTGTTCGCAATTGGTTTGAAGAACATTCTGGACACTTCTACCCAATCATTGGCCACCAATATCACCAGACATGAATCGCATTGAACATTTGTGGGACATAATCGACAGGTCAGCTGGTGCACAAAATCCTGCACCGGCAACACTTTCGCATTTATATACGGCTACAGAGGCATCATGGGTCGATATTCCTGCAGGGTACTACCAATGACGTGTTGAGTGTATGTCACGTCACGTTGCTGCACCACGCTAGGCGCTAGGCAGGAGGAGGTCCGATACGACAGTATGATACGTCACCTCAGTTTAGGGGGGGGGGGGGGGGCGCAAGGAGACCAGTGACGCCAGAAGTTCGTTGCGAGGCACGTATTTCTCGTGGGCTCCGGGCGAATTGGCCAATGAAATGCGACATCGTTTTACGTCAGAAACGGATCTTACAAGCCGCCATATTGTATTGAGTTTGACTACGTATTTGGTGGGTTTTCTTTATCATAGAGTACGTGGCATGAAAATAGGCTGATTCAAAGAAGCACCAAATTAAGGATCTATCGAAATTGTGTCATTTTCGCCACGATCTGTTATTATAAAATGACAGGAAGCTACACCGGCAGGTAAAGGATATACTGTTTTAACTTATGTGCTATGAAAATGTACCCTTTCGATGCTACGGTACAGTTCTGATCTATCAAAAGCGCGTCGTTTTGATACAATATATGAAAGTTAAATATCAAATAATGGCGTTTGTAGATACAGTTTTTAAACAGTCTATACACAGGTCGAGCCGTCATAACTAAGTTGATGACGTCGTGATCTGTGAAGCGCAACGTAACAAGCTCGCGTCCACCTCCTTCCAAAAATTCTTCTTTTCAACTTTTGTTTTATAAAATAATTCAAGGACTTTCTTACTAATTTAATAGAATTATTACCTGCAGTAGCCGATATTATTTGTTATAAATAATTTGCTGCAGTTCTTGCTCGAATGCTCCCCTAGCAGCCATAAATCTAAACCAAACTTCCAGTCTATGTCAGAAAACAAACGCAGGTTTCATATTGGAAGTTTCTGCCCTTGTGAAACTTTGCATAAAGTATACAGTACAGTCTTATCTATTGTTTTTTGTGGACTGCTTCATGTTTGTATCTTGTCGGTAAGTATCTTCTTAAGTTATAATGGGCAGCTTCGAAAAAATCTCCTCTTCCATTCAAATGAAATTACGAAACGAATCTCGACCTAGAAATCTATGTGATGAAGGACGTTATTTTCGAACGTTACTTCAGAGTGATGGTAGTCAATGCAACATCGCGATGTGGATAGCAGGCATGCCAACTCTTTCCCTTTTATTGTTATTTCTTCCCCCTCGACCCACATGGAAGAGGGGTTCTCTGCTCTTCAACCAAGCGAATTAAAAAGATTACAATGAGAAATACAAACAAAATTTGGGGCTGTTTTCTATTTTAAATTAAAAATCAAAGACGGACGCTTAACAAAATGAAATACATACGTTTAAAAAAACATCACAGGAAGTAATATTCTTCTAAAAAAATACCGAAGCACTGCACTTTCGCTAAAAATCTAACATCAGAAATACTGGCGGAGTAGAGAAGAGAGTATGTTCCATAGGTTTTATGGGTGATGAGCCAGCAGTGAGCAGCGACATGCCAGCAACGAATGCTCCGTCAGCGATATGCCAACAGTGAGCAGCAATGTTCCGGCAGCAATATGCCATCAGTGAGCAGCAATGTTCCGGCAGCGATATGCCAGCAGTGAGCAGCAATGTTCCGTCAGCGATATGCCAGCAGTGAGCAGCAATGTTCCGTCAGCGATACGCCAGCAGTGAGCAGCGATGTTCCAGCGGTGGTGTGTCATCAATGAACAGCAATGTGTCAGCAGCGATCTGCTAGCAATGAGTAGCGATATACCAGCAGTGAGAAGTAATGTGCAGGAGCGAGCAGGTATGCGTCAGCAACGAGGCTGCAGCATAAACGTACTCTGAAGCACTTGTAAGCAGCTTAATGAACACGGAGCCTACAAAAACTGACAGGTTATCTGCGTTACATCTTGCAGCTGACAGCGCACAAGTGTGACACCTTTGTATAAGGGACAGTCAAAAGAAAACAGAACACCTGCTACAACAGGACCATAGGAAGATTCATTCAAAAGTAATTACCACATGTGTTAAGACGTTTATCCGACTGGGAGCGGAGACGATCAATTTCTGTTTCATGGTACAGGTCGGTCACTGACGGATCCACAACCGCAATCGCTCGTGTACTTCCTCGTCCAACTGAAACCGACATCCAGGTATGTCTTTCTTCAGGTCGCCAAGGAAGTGAAAGTCAAATGGTGAATGATCCGAACTGTATGTAGTACGTTGCACTGTTTCCCAGCCATAAACTGAAGCGGAGCCTCCATCCGATTGGCAGCGTGGGGGTGGGTGTTATCGTGCAACAGGATAATTCCAAACCACAGCATTTATAGGCGTTTTCACTTTATGGCACGTCGAAGTTTCCTTCAAAGTGTCTTCATAGTGCTGCACACTGACTTTCATTCCATGCTCCAGTTACTCGAAGAGCAGAGGGCCCCTGGAGTCGAAGGGGTCATCATGACATTACCGAAAGTTGTGAACAGCTTTAGATTTATTTGGCTGGGAGATGTTTCCGGTGTTGGCTCTGTCATTTGCTCTTGGGCTCGAAATGGTGGTCACGGGAAGAAAACCATGCGCGGACGTTGATTTCAGTCGGACAAGGAAGTGCAAGAGTGGGTGTGGTTGTGGATCCATCAGTCGCTGACCACGATCTACGAAGAAACACGAATTTGATCGTCTCGTCTTCCAGTGGGATAAATATCTTGCCATGTGTGATGATTACTTTTGAATGGAACCACTCCATGGTCACATTTTGGCGGGCGTTCGGTCTTCATTTGACTGCCCTTCACAGAATACCACTTAATCTTAGAAATCCTGTAGGTTACTGTTGACAATACACTTTCAGGTATGTCAGTGCTTCCTACTATTTGTGCCTGCGTCTGTATATAAATCTTGCAGTTGGGCGCCCCTGGTGGCCCTCTTACTTTGGCGCCCTAGGCACAAACTACTTATCGTGGTACGACCGTTCATACGAACGTAAGTGTGCTCTCAAGTGCAGGGAAACTGAAAGTGTGTGTGATGTTTACAACAAATGTGCTTTGGTGGATTTACTTTGTGGTCGGGCAGAATATGTAGTATTTACGAAAAGGAAATAAGTCTTACAAAACTCATTTGTCGTCTTTCTTTGCTGCTACATTAAACTCTCGACTGTAAATCTATTGGAAAGTCATTCACCATCAGGTAATCGTCTTTATAGGATCACGTGTCCAAGGATAAAATTCATAATTGGGAAATTGGAAAAACTGTTATCAGAGTAAACTCACGTTACATTTATGTGGTCTTCAAATCTCCAGCTACTCTCACTAATATCTGCTTTCTTATCTCTTTTCCTCCACTAGAGTGACTAATTTACAATAAGAAAAACATCAGGCCCTGGGGAGAAAGTACTCATCTTGATTCTACAACCTGTAAATATCATCAACGAATAACTTCTAGTAAAACAGCCTCAAGAAGAGTTATCAAACGTACCTTAGTACAGGGAAAGATACTCTCGAGCAGAAAATCGTGAAGACCAGTAATATCGTCAGCAAACCACCGAGCTTACTACTTGAAAACTGACGAGTGTAAGAAATAAGGAAAAAAATCGGCATATTTGTCGTAATTTCTACGCCAGTACTTTTCCTTTCAAGTAAATGATTAAAAAGTGAGAATGTGAGGCAGTGGCTACATAATAACGCAAAGTCGTCGATATTAAAACCAGAACAGAAATAAAACATAGATTCAATGCCAGGAACACTTAATTAGGCTGAACGTTGTTTAATTAGCTTTTGATGATAAACATCATACTAGTCAGTTCGTTAAACAACGTACGCAAACTGCAGGCGGCACTTCAAAAGAAGGTAATGGCTTGCAAACGCCAACACCTGATAAGCCGGATTTTAGCGACTGCAGATAAGAACGAAGAACTGTGGCAACCTCAGCGTTTATGTGGTAGCCCATTGTCTGCATGCACAAGGCGGACAGCCTCAGGAATACAGCATTCGTTACCAAGAAATGTTTTTTGTGACAGGCTTTTAGACAGCAAACAAGGTTCATAGAGTCATAAGTATTTAACACATGATACGAAGTAACGCCCTATTCGCTTTGGACTGGAAAACATTGATAATTTGTCAAACAGAATCCATGTGATAACAAACAGAGCTGTTCATTAAGGAAACATTGTGGTTTGCATGACGAAATAAATGAATGTGGACTCAGATGCAGAACTATTACATACTGATGCCGTGTTCCCTAACTTCCGGGAGGCATTCAATACAGTTCCGCACAGACACTTAATGAACAAATTACAAGTGATGGATACCAGCCTAGCTGCATGATTGGGTGACTGGACTGCGGTGTTCCTAGCAACTAAATACAGCATGTCGTTATCGACAGACAGAAGTCTTCAGACGTAAAAGTAACTTCGAGCTCTTCGCAAGGGATTGTTGTGGAGCCATTACCTTTCTCTCTCTGACACACACAAAAACACACACACACACACACACACAGAGTTGGTTACGACTCCAACAGCAGCTTTCACTATGAGCTCGAGCTTGTCTGGTACGTCCGTGCTGGTTACGGCACGTGCGGAACAGACTGACACGTAAAGGGGGTAATGCATCCTATCCGAAATTAACAACAGCTCGCACAGATGTATACAGGCAGTCATCGCAGGCTCTGCCTCGAAAGGAAATATGCCACACACCGTCAGGTGGCTTGCGGAGTATGGATGTAGATGTAGAAAGGATTGGCAAGAAAGTTTCATACAGAGCTAAAAATAAAGCTGAAAGCTTTACGCGCAGCTGGTTGAATCATACTGAAGAAACGGAATGCAAAATGTGGAAAATTTTAATGACTGAGGGAACAAATATATATATATATATATATATATATATATATATATATATATATATATATATATATATATATATATATATATCACGAAGAAAGTCCCACAGGGCTCAATTTTGGGTCCACTCCTATTCCTTATATATGTTAATGACCTTTCTCTTAACTTTCAACAAGCAGAACTGGTACTTTTCGCAGGTGATACTAGTGTTACAATAAATCCCATTAGAGAGAAACCAACAGAAGAGTTGATAAATGACATTTTCCAAAAATTATTAAGTGATTCGCTGAAAACTGACTCTTCCTAAATTTTGAAAAAAGAAAACAACCACACACACTACATTCAATATGTACAACATATAAGAGTCATACCAGCGATTGATATAGCACGTGAGCAGAAGTCAGTGTAAAGGTATCATTTACGAGTACATATTGATGGAAAAGTGAACCAGAAGAAGCGTATTATTGAGCTTCTCAAATACTTAAGTTCAGCTACTTGTGCTCTTCATATAATTGTCAGTCTTAAAAACTGACTTATCAACCTCCTGACATATTCTGGCCAGCCGCGGTGGCCGTGCGGTTCTGGCGCTGCAGTCCGGAACCGCGGGACCGCTACGGTCGCAGGTTCGAATCCTGCCTCGGGCATGGGTGTGTGTGATGTCCTTAGGTTAGTTAGGTTTAAGTAGTTCTAAGTTCTAGGGGACTTATGACCTAAGATGTTGAGTCCCATGGTGCTCAGAGCCACTTGAACCATTTTGACATATTCTGCATATTTCCACTCAATAGTGCCGTACAGAATAATTTTTTGCGGTAATTCATCACTTAGAACGAAAGCATTCATTGCTCAGAAGCGAGCAGTAAGAATAATATGTGACTGTTCACCCACGGTAGTTATGAAGGTATCTGTTCAAGAGCTACGCATTATATCTGCGACATCACGATACGTATGGTCGCTAACGAAATACGTCATAAACAATCCATCACAACTTAAGAAGAACAGTGTTGGACATATCTTCAACACTAGAGGGAAAAATGACCTTTTGTCAGTGGCTCAGAAAGAGAGTTCGATATGCAACAACAAAAATTTTTGATAACTTGCCCAATAACATAAAATATATGACAGGTATCGAAGCAAGTTTTAAATCTAATTTAGAATCATTTCTTCCAAAAAAATAAAATAAAAAAATTAAGTGTAGTTATATGAGAAGAACCAAAAATAATAATGTTCGGGTTGATATTAACACTGATCATATATACATATCGTGTAAACTCATTCGTCCCATATTATTTCAATAAACGAGTTGTTCAAATGATCTATGGCACATCTAACTAACTAATCAATCTCTGTTATATGCATCACACGGTTTTTAGAAGTTTACATGTGAATTAAGACGCTCGTAACACCATCTACAGACTTCGTCAATTGTAGTAATACAGTAACAGATAGCTGATTCACGCGAATGGATTTCCAAACGGTGCGCGCCTCACATTTTGCCCTAGAGTAGTTCGGAGGGATGTGGTGTAGAGGTTTAGAGAAGGTGGCGGGAGGGACCGGAGAGGGGGGGGGGGGGGTTATAGGAGCAGTTGTGTTAGCCACAGTCAAAAACGTGTGTAATATGTAGTTTTGCTATAGAAAGTTATTGGAGAGTTTTATGCGGTTTAGGAAATCCGCGTACTAGAGGATTAAATTAGTGAAAATACCTTGTTTTTACATCTCCTTAGTCAAACGAACGGTCTGATTTACGGATCGCTGGGCATTCATCCCCTAAACGACATGAACGCAAGTAAATGCAAAAGAAATATCTTTTTTCGTAAATAATATCTCTGAGTAAGCGTCCGCATCCAGAGTGGTACGTCCCGCAGCGGCTATTTGGGTCGCAGTTGCGGCGGGTCGGAATGCCCGACCAGCATTAAACGTGACCAATGGGAGCGCGTTATGCCCATTCCCGCAACTGCAGAGCCCGTGGTGGCGTCCATTAAAACGTACCAACTAACGTGAACCAACCGCCGCGAGCTATATTTTTCGGATAATTTGCGGAATTTATGGTTACTTTCCTGCAGCCTGTTTTGTTATACCGTCGATTGCTTTTGTCGAACGGAATTCTATAGCTGCGCCGGTTCCGTTGTCGTTCAGGGTGAAACATTCTGTGTCTGCTGAATGGGGCGGCGTGTGTGTGATGAGTAGCTTACTGCGGAGAGTGCAGCAGCGCTCGCCAACGAATTTCGCATTTCCGTAGCTGCGGTTTTGGTGAGAAACATACCAGAAGGAAAGAGAGGGACAACAATGGAAAAAAAACTGTTGACTGCCTAATACAATGTTTAGTCACACCACATAGAAATTACTGTGAAGTTATTGGGCAGTTCCTGCGATGCAAGGGTAAAAGAATCTAGTTACGCTTTTGTGCCGACTGCAACGACATGTTATCAAAGTCTAACATACAGAGTCATGACAATCCCAGTCAATGTTGTTATTTACTGTGACAGTAGCGCTACAATCGGACAGGAAGTTAGATATCGGATGAGTGTCGAATACACTGATTTGTAACATAGTTTTTACAGTTGGGAGCATATGTAGAGGCATTAATATAGACACTAACTAGAAAACGACACCCTATTTGCCTCTCTTTAGTTTCGTAGGAACCCTGGGAGGTATGAAACGGTGCATTACAGGACAACTTATCCACGATTCTCCTCTAACGCACAGATATTTACTGAAATGAAATAATCGTATGGCATTGATGGCCGGGAGTCACGACTTCGGGAAATTCGGCCACCGAGTCACAAGTCTTTTCTGGTCACGCCACACTGGGCGACTTGCGTGTCAATGAGGACGAAAGATGAGGACAACACAACACCCTGTCCCCGAGCGGAGAAAATCTCCGACTTTGCGGGGAATCGAACCCGGGCCCGCTGAATGCAGTCAGACGCACTGACCATTCAGCTGAGGAGGCGGGCTATTTACTTGAGAGTGTCATTTTTCTTTTAAGAACACGGGAAAACAGCTACTAAGCAACAGAAGATCTGACCTTTTGCAGAAAGACGTCGTATAAAGTGTAGTTTTCGTCACTAAATTTCCAATCAAGTCTGTGAATGTAGAAAAGTTTTGTAGTGAGCAATATCTACATGATGTAACGTACCAAATAAGGCAAATGGCTCTGAGCACTATGGGACTTAACATCTATGGTCATCAGTCCCCTAGAACTTAGAACTACATAAACCTAACTAACCTAAGGACATCACACAACACCCAGTCATCACGAGGCAGAGAAAATCCCTGACGCCGCCGGGAATCGAACCTGGGAACCCGGGCGCGGGAAGCGAGAACGCTACCGCACGACCACGAGCTGCGGACCCAAATAAGGCACCACAACTGTAACCGAAAGGACAACCACACTGATCTGGAGACAAAACATCAAAAGCAATAAAACCTTTTCCCAACACACAACAAAGTAATTCCGCAATTGTTACTATATATTGGAAACAAACAGCAAGAATCTTAAACACATTTGGTTTTGAAGCAATAGCAATTACATTTACAAAAATATTTGTGTATTAGAAAGTCGAGTAAAGTTTAACAATATGCGAATCATTAGACTTCATACAAAACTGTCGCGTGTCAGTGTAAGGGCCTGTCATAACAAGAACACACAGCAGCAGAAATGTGTTTCATGGATGAAATATGAATTTAGGTTTATATTCTCTTGCTTTCAGCGATTTGAGGTGCAGCTACACATACATTCAAAAGTATTTCTTCATTAATAAAGTTGCTTATGTCAGTGAATCAGTGAGTTTCAGCTGTTTTTACATTCATTTCATGATCATTCATGCCTCGATAATTTACTAATGCTTGGAATCAAAAATGTAGTAGCTGTTTCGTTAATTAACTAGAAAATAACTAGAAACAAGAATTAACCTTACGGCAGGCTTTCTCGCCGCCAGAGGCGCTTCTGTCATTACAGTTGTCAGACGAAAACAAATTTTCACAGCCGTGTGCATCGCGACTGTGTATGTCAGACCGTGCTGCTATGTTCCTAGAATTGCATGTTTGAACTTGTACAGCGTTTCTTGTATGGTCAAGGACTCCAAACCTTGGAGCAATACTTTCAGAACTGATATTAGTACCGCGTTGGATGCTGCTTCCTTAACAGATGCATTTCGTTTTCCCAGAATACTCTCAACAAGTCCAAGTTTCCGTTTGCCTCCCCTACGACTGGTTTCGTAGGCTCTTCCCGAACCAGATAGGTTCATAGTAATATCCCAAGACACATTACGAGTGTGAAGTATCTTCTTTGGACAGTGGCTTATGGGCACAGATACCTTAAAGACAAAGATTGTACATCAATACACTAATATAAATATTACAGACAACGATTGCATATAAATATACTAACACACATATTAAAAATCATGAATAAGAGACGGCACGGGTACATGCATTTAACGGCAATTTCTCTAGTTTTATTAAAATCTTAGTCAAAGGTAATGTACGACGTTTGATCACATCTTGGTTATCATTCCACGGTGTACGATGCCTTTCGGAGACCGAGGAAGATGGAATCTGCCTCTTCTCTTGCATCTTCTGTTTGGAAGAAACTGTGGCAAAAGAAAGAAGCTTGAATGCGTTATGCCTCAATTACATGATGTTGAGGATCTACCGCGAATATCGTTCATGGCGCATGATGGTGGTTGTGTATATCGAAAGAAGATCTGCTTTCAAGCACATTGATAAAATGAGTGTCGAATTTTGCTCCTGCAGGCTGCGTACGTCCATCACGTTGAATTTTTCTCCAACAATGGCGTCGTCTTTCAGAAGTACAACGTACTCATCCGTTAGGAATATCTGGTGCAGAAGTGGTTCTAAGAATCCTACTGGAATTTCATGGACAGCACATATTGTCATTTGGTGTCTTGTCCAACTACATTCCGACACTGATGACCGCATTGCAAGTAACAGGGCGAGCATTAGGAGAAAGACACCATACGTGTATTACTATAACCCAGGTATCTTGAAATAAAATGAGAAAGTAAGCCCAGTCGAGATCAGGAACGGATCATAAGATTTCGATTTCAACAAGAGTAGAGTTAGAAATTGTTCGCCGCCTTGTTGGAGGAACTACCCCGCCAATCGAATCAGGTGACTTAGGAGAACTTAAATCTTGATAACTGAGTAGGAATTTGAACACCGGTTTTCTCGAATGCGCCACCTAACTCGGCAAGGTAGAAGGACCTACACTGTTTCAGATGAGTTCAAATGTGTGGGTTTCGATCTCTCAGTCGCAGGGATATTGTCACTCACTATGATGCAAACGCCGTAGAACGGCGACTCCAAACCAGGAGGAAGTACGGAAGATATTCGATCAGTTCTCCCATAGAGTCTGATACGGTGTCCCATTGCACTATACCGACAAAGGTCAGAGCACCCGGTTTAGGTTCCCGGATATGTGAGTAGATCGAAGATTTCCTAAATAATAAAACACAGTACGTTGTTCTCGACGGTAAGTGTCCATCAGAGCGGAAGGTATCGCAAGAGTAGGCCAGAGAAATGCAATAGAACCGATCTTGTTCTTTACATGCATAAATGATCTGAAGGACACTGTGAGTAGAAATTTATAGCTGTTTGCTGATGACGCAGTAGCGTAAGGGATATACGAGTAGAAGATGACTTGGACAAAAATTCTAGGTGGCTTGATCTAAATGTGGAAGAGTGTTGGATAATGCGAGTAAATAGGAAAAACAAACCAGTAACGTTCGAATACAGCATTAGTAGGGTGCTGCATGATACAGTCACATTGATGAAATATCTAGGCGTAAAAGTAGCAAAGTTATATGAAATGGGATTAACATGTTAGGTTGTTATCAGGGAAGGCTGGACTTCGTTTTTTGGTACAATTTTGGGAAAGTGACGCTCACACATAAAGGAGACGGCATTAGAATGCTAGTGCATGTGACCCATTCTTGAGTACTGTTCGAGTGTTTGTGATACCCCAGGTCGGATTAAAGGAAGAGTTAAAAGCAATTCGTATGCGTGCTGCTGTATTCGTTACCGGTAGCTTCGATCGGAACGTACGTATTACTGAGGTGCTGCGTGAAGTCAAATGGGAGTCCCAAGAGGGAAGACGACTCTTTTCTCTCAAGACGCTAATGTGGAAATTTAGAAAACCGGCATTTCAGGCCGACTACAAGGTACATTTCGAGTCAGATAAGACGAGAGAAATTAGGGCTCGTACGCAGGTTTCTAGATAGTCAGTTTTCCCTCGCTTTGCGAGTGGAACAGGAAACGAAATGACTAGTAGTGGTACGTGGTAACCTCCGCTATGCGCCATAAGGTATGTATGTATGTATGTAGCCGGAGTTGTGGACTGGTAAGTAATGACGGGGCTCTCAGCAGAATCGGCGAAGAAAGGACTACATGCAAAACAGTGACAAGAAGAAGGGACAGAATGGTACGTCACGTGTTAAGACATCAGGGAACAACGTCGACGGAATTGGAGGGAGCTGTGGAGGATAAAAACTTCAGGGTAAGACAGAGACTGGAACACATCCAGCAAATAATCAAGGGCAAAGAACAAAACAAACACCTTCCGAACAGGGCTTGAAGGCCCAACGGTACAGACCAGCCACTGTGTCATCCTCAGCCCTTAGGCGTCACCAGATGCGGGCATGGAAGGGCATGTGGTTAGCACACCGCTCTCCCAGCCAGGTTTCGTGACCGGTGCTGCTACTTCTCAGTCAAAGCCGGCCTGTGTGGCCGTGCGGTTCTAGGCGCTCCAGTCTGGAACCGCGTGACCGCTACGGTCGCAGGTTCGGATCCTGCCTCGGGCATGGATGTGTGTGATGTCCTTAGATTAGTTAGGTTTAAGTAGTTCTGAGTTCTAGGGGACTGATGACCACAGATGTTAAGTCCCATAGCGCTCAGAGCCATTTGAACCATTTATCTCAGTCAAGCTGCTCCTCAATTGGCCTCCCAAGCGCTGAGTGCACCCCCCTTGCCAACAACACACAGCAGACCCGGACGGTGAACTATCCAAGTGCTAGGCAAGCCCGAAAGCGCTGAACTTCGGTGATCTGACGGGAACCGGTATTACCAATGCGGCAAATAATTCAAGGACGGAGGGTGCAAATGCCACTCTGATGTGAAGCAATTGCAGCAAGAGAGGGGTTCGCAGTGGCCCGCATTCAGTCAGTCAGAAGACTGATAAAAAAGGTCGTATGAATAGGCGAAGGGATCCATTACTGTTCGACTGCGTTGTCGGCGAAACATCACTGGAAACAGTAACTATCACAGAATACATATGGCGATGATGTTTGGTTTGTGTGGTGCTCAACTGCTCGGTTAAATGTAAATGTCGCGTGACTAGGGCCTCCCATCGGATAGACCGTCCGCCTGGTGCAAGTCTTTCGATTTGACGTCACTTCGGCGACTTGCGTGTCGATGGGGATGAAATGATGTTGATTAGGACAACACAACACCCAGTCCTTGAGCGGAGAAAATCTCCGACCCAGCCGGGAATCGAACCCGGGCCCTTACGATTGACATTCTGTCGGTTATCAGCGCCCGTACTAACTCCCAATCGTTACACAGTTCTATCTCGCCACTTGCACGAATGATGATGAAATGAAGACAACACAAACACCCAGGAACACATATGAGGAAGCATCCAGAGGGACCTGCAATGGACTGACCACATAAAACAAATTGCTGTAAAAGTAAATGCCAGACTGAGATACACTGGGAATATCCTACGGAAATGTAATTTATCCACAAAAGAAGTAACTTACAAAACACTTATTTGACCGAGTTTTGAGTACTGACCAATGGATCAGTCTAGTAGGTTCCATTAACGAGAGAGAGAGATGATCCGATGAGGAGCGATGGATTTCGCCATGTATGGGATCATTTGTCTGGCACGAGAGCGTAAGGGATAAGGTCAACAAACTCCAGCGGCAGACGTACAAGAAATGGGTTATTCATCAGGGAGAGGTTTACTATTGAAATTCCGAAGGTGTACGTTCGAAGAAGAGTCGGGAAACATAATACTTCCCCCACAACGAGAAAGTAAGAGAAATTAGACGGCATACGAAGCTTTATCGTCAATCATTCTTCCCTCTTGCCTTTTGTGAATGGGTAAAAAAGAGGGAAATGACAATTGTATCAAAAGTACACTGTGTCATACATCGTAAGGTGGTTTGCAGAGTGTTGGATGCAGATGGTTGGGAATAGAGAAAAGCTGCTGGATTTGGCCGTAATCAGGGATCTGTCGGTCTCACGCTAGGATTTAAACGGTAGTTGGATATTTGCGGTTGTCAGCTGGCGTAGGCGGTGACACTTTTCTGCTTTTAAGAAAGCGCTCGAGGATTTTAACTCCAGAGAGTTTTAACGTCGTCTCCCCCCTCCAACCCTGTCCCCCTGCCCGCTCACGGTCGAGAAGACTGCCGTTCCCTCACGGCCGAGACTGCCGCACGCCGCACCAAATTTGGCGGCTGTTCGTCTGAGGAAAATGAACTTTCAACCTCCTTTCCTTAAATGATTTTCAATCAGAACCATAATCCAAACTTTTATGCTGCAGATAATCCAACTTCAAAGCTGCCGTAAAAGAATTAATGGCGAAAGCCATTACGAATATTTGAAAACTCTCTTTTAAAACTCCTTTTTTTTCTGTTTCCTGCGGAAACTTTTCTCCGGCGCGATAAATTCAATTACTCTGAATTAAAAGCGAGGCTGGTGCGGAGCGGACCGAAGGATGATGACTCTGGATTCAATTACGACAGGTTTGGCAGTCGAGGAAAAGAAAGCCGCGCTCTGGGGCGCTGAGCGAAGACTTGGCTAATACCGCGAAAAAACGAGAGGGAAATGCATAAAAATTACCTCGCTAGAGATAGAGAGAGGGAATTACGTACTGAATTTGAAATGAATTAAGTTTTTCAAGCACAAATATTCAATAAACATGCAATATAATTAATAGTAAGAAAATTAGAAACTCTGTTGTCTACGATGTTGACTGCACCTAGAGAGTAAATCAACGTACGTGGCTTATTCGTTTCATCAACACACATACTGAAAGAAAGAAAAAAGTTCTGGAAATATGTTTTTTTGTTCTGCGTATATTAAGGATCGCCCCCGTTTCATTTGCAGTTGTACCATGTGGACCTGTGCGACCTGTAATTAATCTTTCTCGCAGGTCCTTAGGGAACAGGAACATCGTGTACCGGGTTGCGGACTATTTCAGAAGCTTACATGTTTTCCGAAATTTCTGTGCCATTCTTCCGAAAACGGAAATGCCATGTGGCTAGGGCCTCCCGTCGGGTAGACCGTTCGCCTGGTGCAAGTCTTTCGAGCTGACGCCACTTACGCGACTTGCGTGTGGATGAGGATGAAATGATGATGATAAGGACAATAGAACATCCAGTCCCAGAGGGGAGAAAATCTCCGACACCCATCATCTTCCTGTTCTTATTCTCTATAACCGGTCATTACAGTAACTGAATCGTATATCCTCAAGTAGGTTTCGAAACTACAGGACATACATTTTTAACAGTCTCCATTAGGAAGATTTCTTATCTGTTTGTTCACTACAAATTTTGTAGCTGACATTAAATTAACTTCCTTATGACCTAGAGACTTGAAAATTGCAGCATCGCTCAGAACTGGCTGACTCCTGTCTACCAATATGACGACAGCCGTGACCACAGGATTGGGTACGTAAGTTCATCGTTTGACGAACGCTCAGGTAGCCCAACGCCTCTTGACTGTGCCCCAAAATTACAAACCAAACAGAAGTTGAACATACCAGGTTTCATGCCTAACCACACACAACGTGTCAGGTTTTCAAAAGTAAAATTAATCAGCGGTAATTTTCACAGTTCTAACAGGTGCACTTGACACTTCGTGGAAAGAAGGGCTTGTACACGAACTGATAACAGTAATTCAAACCGAACCGCACCGAGAGTTGACATCAACATGTTTTCAGATAGGCACTTCCAGGTGATACACGGTAACAAAATAATCAGAGGAAACTGAATAACGGCCTGCCCTCAGTGTTCAATGTTAGCGCCGATGTCCTTTAATCTCTATATCTCTGACTTGCCTCAAACCGTGTCAGGAAGTTCAACTATCCTGAACAAACAGTTCGAAGATACTGAAAACATTCACACTGCTGACCTAAATAAGATGCATGGGTATTTCCTTAAATGGCGGTTAATACAAAAACCCACCACGACTGAGGTCAGCTGTTTCCATTTGAACAACAAAATGAGATACGAGCTGAAGTTTCATATGAGTAACATTGACATCTCCCATCAGCAACATAAAAAATATGTGGAAATTGCTCCAGATATTACCTTTTCTTTCAACAGACATCTTGAAAACGTACCTCATAAAATAAGTTCACGTAATGATCTCATTCATAGCCTCTGCAGCATTAACAGGGAATCATCAGCGGAGCGGATACACTACGAACCTCTCTAATCGCCTTAGTGTACTCAGCAACAGACTAATGCGTGTGTGGTTAACCAGCAAGCACGTAAAGAAGGTGGACATCCAGCTCAACGTTGCGATGAGGATTATAACTGCATAACTGCATGTGTAAAGACTACCCCATGATATTGGCTCCCAACACTTAGCGTGTAGCCGCACCTTCCCTGCGGAGAAAGGAATCTTTGGTAAAGGACGACACGAAATTAATGAACAATCTTCTGTTTATCATCCATGAAGATGCCTCAGTTTTGGAAACGACTTCGCTCTAGAAAGCCCTCCCCCCCCCTCGCTCCCTCCCTCCCTCCCCCTCCCCTCCCCCTCTGAGAATGGCCCAACAAATGATTGCTACTAACTCTAGCAGGGATACTAAATGGCACGAAAGGCGAGTGACTGTGGCTCCCCCGGGAACCGTGACCTTATCGTACAATAGAAAAACCTAAGAGCTTTGAACGTCCACGACAGATACGGAGCCGGCCGAAGTGGCCGTGCGGTTAAAGGCGCTGCAGTCTGGAACCGCAAGACCGCTACGGTCGCAGGTTCGAATCCTGCCTCGGGCATGGATGTTTGTGATGTCCTTAGGTTAGTTAGGTTTAACTAGTTCTAAGTTCTAGGGGACTAATGACCTCAGCAGTTGAGTCCCATAGTTCTCAGAGCCATTTGAACCATTTTGACAGATACGGAAAACCCTAGACTCCGAACGGGACATGGAATATGTGCACACAATCTCCACGACCGCGGAAAGCTATCCGGCCCTAGCAGTTGGGCTCCAAATCAAAGTGTTCAACACTCAACACATCATCCAGGACTGTGAAATAAGAGCCTATCAGCGTAGCCTCAGCGACTTCACCACCACATCGTCCTGCCTCGGTTGCCAATCTGGACGTCAGAATATGTAGATACAAGTTCCGCAGTTTATCTGTTGCGATTTTTCGTTCATTATCTGATTTTACTGGCTATTTCATCTCACTTTATGATATTCTGTATCCTTCGCTGACATACACTGACGGAAAAAATTGCAACATGAAAAAATAATTAACGTAAAGAAATTTTGGGAATACATCTAGTTGGGTAACATATTTCAATGATTAACACTTCAAGATCACAGTTCAATATAAGCGTGAGATAAGCCATTGCAAATGAGAAACGCTGGTACATTAATAACAGGTGTAACCGCCAGAATGTTGAATGGAATCATGCAAAAGTACATGCATTGTTTCCAGAAGGAAGGTGGGAGACGAGGTACTGGCAGAAGTAAAGCTGTGAGGCCGGGGCGTGAGTCTAGCTTGGGTAGCTCAGATGGTAGAGCACTTGCCCGCGAAAGCCAAAGGCCCCGAGTTCGAGTCTCGGTCCGGCATACAGTTTTAATCTGCCAGGAAGTTTCAAGTTACAAGCATTGTGCTGTGCAGGTGCCCGATGTCAGTTTGTGGTACTGAGTTCCGTACCTGTTGCACTTGGTCGGTCAATAAAGGGACGGTTAATCGTGTTTGTGGATGACGCTGAAGTTATCGTCCAATGAGGTCCAAATGTGCTCGATTAGACACAGATATGGTGCCCGACTAGACCAAGGCAACATGTCGATACTTGTAGAGCATGTTGGTTTATAACAACGGCATGTGGGCGAGCGTTATTATGTCGAAAACTACCCCCTGGAATGCTATTCATGGATGGCACATTGCAGTCAATGTGTGTGAGGTAACAAAGAGAGTGCCCCTGCTCTCATACGAAGTTGCACGGTACATCATAACTTCAGGTTTAGGTCCAGTGTGTATACCACGCAGACAGGTTGGTTGCTGACCCTCAACTGGCCTACTTCTAACCAACACACGGCCATCAAAGACACCGAGAAGAACCAGCTTTCACCAGGAAACACAACTGCCCTCCACGCTGCCGTCCAGTGAGCTCTAGCTTGACATCACTCAAAAAGTGGCGAACGACGGTGGTTTGGAGCCAGTGGAAAGTACACTAAGGGGCGTCTGGCCCAGAGCTGTTCTTCAGGTAACCGACTTATAAAGATACATTGCGTCACTGTGATGACAACTACAGCTCAGATTGCTGCAGCAGATGTAGTATGATGCGCCAGAAGCATTTGCCGAACACGATGGTCTTCCCTCTCGGTAATGCCACGCAGTCATCCGGAGCCCCGTCATCTTGTGACCAAAGGCAACTAACGCTTACGAACATTAAATAGTGTATTTAAAGCAAACCCGATTTGTATCCTCTATTAGCGCCATTCTTATGCGACTGGGCAAAAATTTGAACAGACTTCATCTTTCAGAATTTTAGTGTACTTTGTAGCATATTTTATCACTCGTCATATAACCACTGTAAAACATGTGTGTAGCGCAATATGCTTGGACTGTCTGAAACTACGGATGAAACGCAGAAATCGCATCACCGCAATTTGGTAGCCCTACAGGATCTTATCCTCAATGAATTGGCTTCATCTGGATGTGACTTAGCTGAAGAAACTTTAGACTGACGTCTCGACGATTCTTCATTAAAATGAGCAGTATTTGCGTGATGTCTCCTGATGATGATTAATTTCTTATCCTAAGTACTTGATTGGGATTTGAGGCAGAGATCGCCAGAGTCAATAAGTGTTGCACGTGTCGGAGGTTAGGTACTGGCACAGAGTTGATAATGACATAGACCTACCCGAAAGTAAAACAATACAAAAATCGTTATTATGCAAATCGGAACGGGCGTCCTCAATATGAGGACATGGACTGGAGCAGAGTCTGCGGCTGTCGTATGTCATTGTGTATACACCGGGACACAACCCCAGCATGGATCAATACCGGGAACTGGGCAGACATATTAAGTCAGGTTAGGGCAGTCCTTAAAACGTTCGGGGCCAGGCAACTTAACGTTCTGCAGAAGTTTGAGCCCATTAAACTTACAGTTGCCAGCAAATTTAGTTACTTGGCGTTGAGAGGGCGTTCTGTTGGTTTGTCATGAGGAGTAACATCTTCAAAGTCGGCTTTGAAATCTTGGTCTTACAATATACGAAGGGAGGTCTAAATTTACTCAATGCAAGGATGCAAAATACGATAGTCTTAATAAACCACTTAACGAAGGCTCTTCAGACCTCTAAGCACAGCATAGCCAAGATCTTAATTAGAGAGATGGGGTCCATGTCGGCTTTAACCTCCCACTGATGTCTCAACGATTCCTCGAATGTTTCCATACGTAAGAGAGTATTGTTTGAAATTCAGTTAAATTTATAAAGACCGCCCTTCCCGATCAAGCTCCGCCAGTCTGACGAACAACGTAGTTTATCACTCCCTTACAAAAACTACAGGAAGAAACCTAGTGGAACCAAATTCGCCGTATTACAAAAGAAACATTATTTGCAGTAATATCTTCACTGAAATCTTGCCTTTGCTGTCAAATCAGTCTGGTACATGGCGGCAGGTGACAAGATACCTACTAACGAGAAGCTGCAGAAAATTCATCTGGTGGCTTCTCCTACCTGCGCTACCTGTGGATTTGTGCACTAATTCATCGACTTATCTGTGGTCTTGCTAAACAAATTACTGATCTTTTATCTAGGAGATTGGCAATCATCGATCGCTCCACTGACAGACTCATTGACAAGATAGAACTTGGTGGCCACATAATTTACGTTACCCCCCGAACGAACAACACGCTGTGATCTGGATGCAAGGCCGCACCATTGCTTACATCATTTAAAAGCGAACAGTGAATTTTACCAACTATTGCTCTTGTACTGATAATGAACATTTTAAAATCAAGTCTGACCTGTACTATTCTCCGAAGTATGATCGGACATTATGATAGCAAAATCTTGAACTGAGTACTGAGTGATAAAGGAATTTCAAGTACGCTCCGAAGGAACGGACAAAGAAAAGAAGCTCCTTCATTTGATGGCGTAGCAAGAAGTCTCTGGTTTTAGCTGTCTCTTACGTTCAGCGAGAGTATTATAAAAGTATATTTATCTAAGTTTTCAAGAAATATTTTTTGTTTCAAGAAAAAGATCGTCTTTTACACAAAAGAGTCTGGCGCAGTTGCTCGATCGGTTAATGCTGCTACAATCGCAGGTTATCAAGTTTTAAGTGAGTTGTGGTGTTATAGTCGGCACACGAGCGATGGGACACAGCATCTCCGAGGAAGCGATGAAGTGAGAATTTTCCCGCACCACCATTTCACGAGTGTATCGTGAATATCAGGAATCCGGTAAAACATCAAATCTTCGACATTGCTGCGGCCGGAAAAAGATCATGTAAAAACGCGACCAGCGACGACTGAAGAGAATCGTTCAAAGTGACAGAAGTGGAGCCCTTCCGCAGATTGCTGCAGATTTCACTGCTGGGCCATCAACAAGTGTCAGCGTGCGAACCATTCAACGAAAAATCATCGATATGGGCTTTCGAAGGCCCACTCGTGTACCTTTGCTGACTGCACAACACAAAGCTTTACGCCTCGCTTGCACCCGTCAACAAGGACATTGGACTGTTGGTGAGTGGAAACATATTGCCTGGTTGGACGAGTCTCGTTTCAAATGGTATTGAGCGGATGGACGTGTGCGTCTATGGAGACAACCTCATAAATCCATGGACCCTGCATGTCAGCAGTGGACTGTTCAAGCTGGTGGATGCACTGTAATGGTGTGGGGCGTGTGCAGTTGGAGTGATGTGGACCTCTGATACGTCTAGATACGAATCTGACGGATGGTACATACGTAAGCATCATCCTGTCCGATCTTCGCGCGGCTCACCTCGTCGGAGGTTCGAGTCCGCCCTCGGGCATGTGTGTGTGTGTTTTCCTTAGCGTAAGTTACTTTAAGGTAGACTACTTAGTCTGTAAGCCTAGGTACCGATGACCTCAGCGTTTCGTCCCATAGGAATTTACCACAAACTTCCAAAGCCTGCATCCATTCATGTCCACCGTACATTCCGACGGACTTGTGCAATTCCATCAGGACAATGCGACACTCCATCCATCCAGAAGTGCTACAGAGTGCCTCCAGGAACACTCTCCTGAGTTTGAACACTTTCGCTGGCCACCAAACTCCCCAGACATGAACTTTATTGAGCATATTTCAGATGCCTTGCAACGTGCTGTTCAGAAGAGATCTCCACCCCCCGCACCCCCCCCCCCCCCCGTTCCCTTACCGTTTTATAGACATCCTTGCAGGATTGATGGTGTCAGTTCCCTCCAGCACTACTTCTGAAATTAGTCGAGTTCATGCCACGTCGAGTTGCGGCACTTCTGCGTGCTCACGGGAGCCTTACACGATGTTAGGCAGGTGTATCAGTTTCTTTGGCTCCTCGGTGTACGTTTTCAAGAAATATTTTTTGTTTCAGGAAGAACATCCTCTTATTTTCACAAAATACAGAATTTTATTTGCTTCGTCATTATTTCTGCAACTTTTTACTCAAGAAGGAAGCGTTTATTCTTAACATTGCAAGGAAGACATTACTGTATTGCTTATTCCAAGAAAAGATCAAAATGGCTCTGAGCACTATGGGACTTAACTTCTGAGGTCATTAGGCCCCTGGAACTTAGAACTACTTAAATCTAACTAACCTAAGGACATCACACACATCCATGCCCGAGGCAGGATTCGAACCTGCGACCGTAGCGGTCGCGCGGTTAAGACGAGATCATTTAATACTTATTTCACAGCACTTCTGTTACAGGAAAAGTAATAATAATGGCGAAGAAGCCAAGCCGATGTTCCTATGGCGAGCGTAAGGAAGGGCTGAAGGGGAGAAAGGAGGCAAAAAAAAGGCTTGATTGGAAGAAAGAAAGAAAAAGAAGCAGATGTGGGGTGGAAAGAGGAGGCGGCGCGATAAGAGGGATGCGTATTAGCTCAATTTGTACTTGAAAAATGTCCACCACGATCACACAGAGACGACACAGTCCGCGTTTGACAGCTAACTAACCCGGTGCTGCCCTAGATCCCCGGAAGCGCTCGGGCTCTGGAACACAGCAGTTTTGTTTTCGGCCGGTGCGGGACATTCGGTAATTGTGCAGCAGCGTCGGGTCGCCGGCGAAGCAGATAGCGGGGCAGTGTGACTGTCCCTCGCCGGGCGCTGATACCGTATGGCCGCGTGAAATATTAGAGGGAGCGCCGGCCTGCGAGAGGGAATAGGAACCGGCTGCGGCGGTGGCGGTGGGGGTGGGGGTGTGTACGGCCAGAATAAGCCGGCAGGCGGCGCACAAAAGGCGTGCCGTATTGTGCCCACCGGCAGCAGGCGGTGCGCTGTCGGAACGGGACGTACGGACGTGTCTACGGGCCCGTCTGTCCCCCTATTGGGGCGTTTAGACTGCGCACTGGGTGCCTGTGGGACGAGAACAATGTGCCGGGAAAAATCCACTGATCTCTCTCCTATCCCATCCGCTCCGTCCTATCCCGCTACCCTCTATCTCAGAGACATTTAATTAAGGAAGATAAAAAAATCTGTACTTCCGGATAATAGCACTGCTTGAAAATGAAAATAGGAGTATGATGCAGAAGATTTTAGTCTCGTTTCTTCTCTCTCTCTCTCTCTCTCTCTCTCTCTCTCATTCTTTTATCGGTCTTGTGACTTTTCATCTCGCAATAACTCTCTGAATTATTACGCGCATCAAAAAAAGTTTTGCATCACCTCGGTTCCGAGAGTTTCGGAACGTGTACAGAAAATTGGAATAGAGATCAACATATTTTTATTGCTCATGAAAACCATACATTGCCTGCTGTACCACCATAGAGTGAGCACTTCAGAGGTGGTAGTCGAGATTGCTGTACACACCGGTACCTGTAATAGCCAGTAGCACGTCCTCTTGCATTCGTCGTGGCACTGTTGGTCCAGATTGTTCCACTCCTCAACGGCGATTCGGCGTAGATTCCTCAAAGTGGTTGGTGGGTCACGTCGTCCATACACAGCACTTTTCAATCTATTCAAAAATGGTTCAAATGGCTCTGAGCACTATGGGACTTAACATCTATGGTCATCAGTCCCCTAGAACTTAGAACTACTTAAACCTAACTAACTTAAGGACATCACACAACACCCAGTCATCACGAGGCAGAGAAAATCCCCGACCCCGCCGGGAATCGAACCCGGGAACCCGGGCGTGGGAAGCGAGAACACTACCGTACGACCACGAGCTGCGGACACTTTTCAATCTATCCCAGGTATGTTCCATAGCGTTCGTGTCTGGAGAACATACTGGCCACTCTAGTCGAGCGATGTCGTTACCCTCAAGGAAGTTATTCACAAGATGTGCACGATGGGAGCGCGAATTGTCCATGAGGACGAATGCCTCGCCAACATGCTGCCGATATGGTTGCACTATCGGTCGGAGGATGGCATTCACGTATCGTGCAGCCGTTACGGCGCCTTCAATGACCACCAGCGGCGCACGTCGGCACCACATAATGCCACTCCAAAACAGCAAGGAACTGCCACCTTGCTGCACCCGCTGGACAGTGTGTCTAAGGCATTCAGTCTGACCAGGTTGCCCCAAAACACGTCTCCGACGATTGTCTGGTTGACGGTATATGCGACACTCATCGGTAAGAGAACGTGGTACCAATCATGAAGGATCCATTCGGCATGTTGTTGGGCCCATCTGTAACGCGCTGCACGGTGTCGTGCAAAGATAGATTGGTTCAAATGGCTCTGAGCACTATGGGACTCAACTGCTGTGGTCATAAGTCCCCTAGAACTTAGAACTACTTAAACCTAACTAACCTAAGGACAGCACACAACACCCAGCCATCACGAGGCAGAGAAAATCCCTGACCCCGCCGGGAATCGAACCCGGGAACCCGGGCGTGGGAAGCGAGAACGCTACCGCACGACCACGGGATGCGGGCTGCAAAGATAGACCTCGCCGTGGTCGTCGGGAGTGAAGTTGCGCATTATGCAGCCTATTGCGCACAATTTGAGTCGTAACAAGACGTCCTGTGGCTGCACGAAAAGCATTATTCAACATGGTGGCGTTCCTGCCAGGGTTCCTCCGGGCCATAATCCGTAGGTAGCGGTCATTCACTGCAGTAGTAGCCCTTGGGCGGCCTGAGCGAGGCATGTCATCGGCAGTTCCTGTCTCTCTGTATCTCCCCCATGTCCGAACAGCATCGCCTTGTTTCACTCCGAGACGCCTGGACACTTCCCTTGTGGAGAGCCCTTCCTGGCACAAAGTAACAATGCGGAAGCGATCGAACCGCGGTATTGACCGTCTAGGCATGCTTGAACTCCAGGCAACACGAACCGTGTACCTCCTTCCTGGTGGAATGACTGGGACTGATCGGCCGTCGGACCCCCTCCGTCTAATGGGCGCTGCTTTGATATGTGTATATTCCGGCCTCTATCTTCTCTTCAATCCCCCCCCCCCCCCCTCTAGAGTTCCATCAATTACAATTACAACGGCCTTGATAATTTGGTACATGTCCTATCACCTTGCTCCATCTTCTTGGCAGTATTTTCCACATGTTTCCCTCATCGACTACTGTGCGAGAACCTCCTCAGGACATCTAATTTTCCACATCCTTCTCTAGCAGCCGGCCGAAGTGGCCGTGCGGTTAAAGGCGCTGCAGTCTGGAACCGCAAGACCGCTACGGTCGCAGGTTCGAATCCTGCCTCGGGCATGGGTGTTTGTGATGTCCTTAGGTTAGTTAGGTTTAACTAGTTCTAAGTTCTAGGGGACTAATGACCTCAGCAGTTGAGTCCCATAGTGCTCAGAGCCATTCTCTAGCATATTGTATCAAACCACAGGATTTTCTTCTATTCCATTTTTCCAACAATCTATGGTTCACGCCCATGCAAGTTATCCTGAAAACGTACATTCTCTGAAACTATTTCCTCGCACTAAGTTCGATATTGTCTCTGAGCACTATGGGATTCAACATCTGAGGTCAACAGTCCTCTAGAAATTAGTACTTACACCTCACTAACCTAAGGACATCACACACATCCATGCCCGAGGCAGGATTCGAACCTGCGACCGTAGCGGTCCAGACTGAAGCGCCTAGAACCGCATGGCCACACCAGCCGGCAAGGTCTATGTTCTTTGGATCAGAAATACCCTCTTAGTCTGAGCTCTTCTACTTCTTGTGCCCTCCTTCCTTCATTCGTCATGTGTCACTATACTTCGAAGGCAGCAGAATCTTTCAAGTGGGCTTCTTCGTGGCAACAATTTTTTACATCGAGCTCACGGCTACGTCTCATTCCTGCTACCCTTGCTACTTTCGAGTTTCTTCAGTTTACTCTCAATCCATACTGTGACCTCATTAGACTGTTCATTCCACTCAGTAGGCCCTGCAACTCTTCGTGACGATAACGAAGTAACTGGCGAACCTTATGTTCGATACTCTTTCACCATGAATTTTAATCCCACTCCTGAGCTTTGATTGTATTTCCGTCATTCCTTCTTCGATGGACAGACTGAACAGTATGGATGACAGACTACATCCCTCTCTTGTACACTTTCTAATCGGACACCTGTGTTCTAGGTCTTTCGATACTGTGATGTCCCCTTAGTTCTTGTACAATTTTGTGTATTACCCGACTTTTCCTATACCTTACACCTATTTTCCTGCGAATATCAACAATTTACACCATGCTTTTTCTCGCTCAACGAATCCTATGAATGTGTCTTCATTTTTGATTCGTGATTCCATTAACAAGCGCAGCGATAGAACTGCTTCTCTGGTGCCTCTTCCCTTCGGACCCCCTCCGTCTAATAGGCGCTGCTCATGCGTGGTTGTTTACATCTTTGGGGGTGTTTACTGACATCTCTGAACAGTCAAAGTGACTGTGTTTGTGATACAGTATCCACAGTCAACGTCTGTATTTAGGAGTTATGGGAAGTGGGGCGTCACTTAAAATAATCGACACTTAACAGATCCTCTGTTATCCTTTCCTTTCTTCTGTATGCCCCTCATGTCAGGAATTTTATTGTGAGATAGTTCGCAACCTGTCGTATCAAATGGTTCAAATGGCTCTGAGCACTATGGGACTTAACATCTATGGTCATCAGTCCCCTAGAACTTAGAACTACTTAAACATAACTAACCTAAGGACAGCACACAACACCCAGCCATCACGAGGCAGAGAAAATCCCTGACCCCGCCGGGAATCGAACCCGGGAACCCGGGCGTGGGAAGCGAGAACGCTACCGCACGACCACGAGATGCGGGCCCTGTCGTATCAGTCATTCCCACTTCAGGATTGTGTGGACGATATTTTTCGTTAATCTCATATCACATATAGTATAACAAATATACAGAGTGATTATAGCTGAAGTCCCAGTTTCAAAACGCTATGCTATCGAAGAAGGGGGAAACGTTATGGAAGCAAGAGAGATTAAACGAAAATTTTCCCACAAGGTGGCGCTGTAGGGGTCTTAAAGTAAATGGGTTCGGTTACAAATGACAGTTGAATCGGAATACGACTGCAATGGCGTGATTTGCGTACTGTGCCATGTGCATGACCGACTAAGTTCGGCAGTCGACAGCAGTGGCACTGTTACGTAAGTCCAGCTACCACGGCAATGTCGTACCAGGGTTTTTATTGTCGTGATGCCAAAATCGCATCGAAAGAAAGAATGAAATCGATTTTTAACTGTCGCGGGACCGGCACAATAAATGTTTAACATTCTGTCGACAGTTTTATGCTAGAAGTTTAAATCCAGAAACAACATGTGCACAACAGATTCGAGTGTCTCAGGGGTCACGTTCAGAATGTGCTGCGCAATGCGTGCATGCAGTTCATCTATCTTCGGAGCGCTGAACACAGCGTATTTCAGAATGAAATCACAGATTAAGATCAGGTGATCTGAACGGTCAACCTGTAGGAAAAGGACAGGTGATAATTCTATACTTTCAAAGACGCCTCTGCAGCAGATGCTTCACTGGCAGTGCAGCGGGTGAAGGAGTGCCATCTTTCATAAAATAATCCTGCCCCGCAAGGGTTGGAATTACATTGGTACGCTGAAGACTCTCATAGTGTTTACCACAGACGGTAGAGGTAACAACCCGCAGAGCCCATCTCCCCGAAAAAAATATCAACCTCCGACAACAGACGCCGTCAACGCGCATAAGACATGAAGTGGTCGCAGTTGATTTGCGAGAGGATTTTTTGTGGCCCGTATTCTGAAAATCTGCGTGCTGACATGCCCCTGGAGATGAAATGGGCTTCGTCTGACAACAAAATGTTTCCTCGCCATTCACCACACACTTCCACGCGAGCAATAAATTATAGGGCAATCGTATGTCTTAATAGTCATGGGTGACTGGAATTCGTCAGTAGGAAAAGGGAGAGAAGGAAACATAGTAGGTGAATATGGATTGGGGGGAAGAAATGAAAGAGGAAGCCGCCTTGTAGAATTTTGCACAGAGCATAACTTAATCATAGCTAACACTTGGTTCAAGAATCATAAAAGAAGGTTGTATACCTGGAAGAATCCTGGAGATACTAAAAGGTATCAGATAGATTATATAATGGTAAGACAGAGATTTAGGAACCAGGTTTTAAATTGTAAGACATTTCCAGGGGCAGATGTGGATTCTGACCACAATCTATTGGTTATGAACTGCAGATTGAAACTGAAGAAACTGCAAAAAGGTGGCAATTTAAGGAGATGGGACCTGGATAAACTGAAAGAACCAGAGGTTGTAGAGAGTTTCAGGGAGAGCATAAGGGAACAATTGACAGGAATGGGGGAAAGAAATACAGTAGAAGAAGAATGAGTAGCTCTGAGGGATGAAGTAGTGAAGGCAGCAGACGATCAAGTAGGTAAAAAGACGAGGGCTAATAGAAATCCTTGGGTAACAGAAGAAATATTGAATTTAATTGATGAAAGGAGAAAATATAAAAATGCAGTAAATGAAGCAGGCAAAAAGGAATGCAAACGTCTCAAAAATGAGATCGACAGGAAGTGCAAAATGGCTAAGCAGGCATGGCTAGAGTACAAATGTAAGGATATAGAGGCTTGTCTCACTTGGGGTAAGATAGATACTGCCTACAGGAAAATTAAAGAGACCTTTGGAGATAAGAGAACCACTTGTATGAATATCAAGAGCTCAGATGGCAACCCAGTTCTAAGCAAAGAAGGGAAGGCAGAAAGGTGGAAGGAGTATATAGAGGGTTTATACAAGGGCGATGTACTTGAGGACAATATTATGGAAATGGAAGAGGATGTAGATGAAGATGAAATGGGAGATAAGATACTGCGTGAAGAGTTTGACAGAGCACTGAAAGACCTGAGTCGAAACAAGGCCCCGGGAGTAGACAACATTCCATTAGAACTACTGATGGCCTTGGGAGAGCCAGTCATGACAAAACTCTACCATCTGGTGAGCAAGATGTATGAGACAAGCGAAATACCCACAGACTTCAAGAAGAATATAATAATTCCAATCCCAAAGAAAGCAGGTGTTGACAGATGTGAAAATTACCGAACTATCAGTTTAATAAGTCACAGCTGCAAAATACTAACGGCAATTCTTTACAGACGAATGGAAAAACTGGTAGAAGCGGACCTCGGGGAAGATCAGTTTGGATTCCGTAGAAATGTTGGAACACGTGAGGCAATATTAACCTTACGACTTATCTTAGAAGAAAGATTAAGAAAAGGCAAACCTACGTTTCTAGCATTTGTAGACTTAGAGAAAGCTTTTGACAACGTTAACTGGAATACTCTCTTTCAAATTCTGAAGGTGGCAGGGGTAAAATACAAGGAGCGAAAGGCTATTTACAATTTGTACAGAAACAAGATGGCAGTTATAAGAGTCGAGGGGCATGCAAGGGAAGCAGTGGTTGGGAAAGGAGTGAGACGGGGATGTAGCCTCTCCCCGATGTTATTCAATCTGTATATTGAGCAAGCAGTAAAGGAAACAAAAGAAAAATTCGGAGTAGGTATTAAAATTCATGGAGAAGAAATTAAAACTTTGAGGTTCGCCGATGACATTGTAATTCTGTCAGAGACAGCAAAGGACTTGGAAGAGCAATTGAACGGAATGGACAGTGTCTTGAAAGGAGGATATAAGATGAACATCAACAAAAGCAAAACGAGGATAATGGAATGTAGTCAAATTAAATCGGGTGATGCTGAGGGGATTAGATTAGGAAATGAGACACTTAAAGTAGTAAAGGCGTTTTGCTATTTAGGGAGTAAAATAACTGATGATGGTCGAAGTAGAGAGGATATAAAATGTAGACTGGCAATGGCAAGGAAATCGTTTCTGAAGAAAAGAAATTTGTTAACATCTAGTATAGATTTAAGTGTCAGGAAGTCGTTTCTGAAAGTATTTGTATGGAGTGTAGCCATGTATGGAAGTGAAACATGGACGATAACCAGTTTGGACAAGAAGAGAACAGAAGCTTTCGAAATGTGGTGCTACAGAAGAATGCTGAAGATAAGGTGGGTAGATCACGTAACTAATGAGGAAGTATTGAATAGGATTGGGGAGAAGAGAAGTTTGTGGCACAACTTGACTAGAAGAAGGGATCGGTTGGTAGGACATGTTTTGAGGCATCAAGGGATCACAAATTTAGCATTGGAGGGCAGCGTGGAGGGTAAAAATCGTAGAGGGAGACCAAGAGATCAATACACTAAGCAGATTCAGAAGGATGTAGGTTGCAGTAGGTACTGGGAGATGAAGAAACTTGCACAGGATAGGGTAGCATGGAGAGCTGCATCAAACCAGTCTCAGGACTGAGGACCACAACAACAACAACACAACTAGCAGATCAGCGTGAAGCAACTACTAAAGAAGAGTAATTTTGTATGGATATCAGTGCAGGATGTTTCGTACAACTTTATGCACCGTGCTCATAGGTGTGTCCAAAGTTCAGGCAATTGCCCGTGCACTGCATATTTGCACACCACCGCTCAACACCTCCTGCAATGCAGTGGCCACATCTTCGACAGACGTCGGATGAACAGCTTTCCGCCCTCTGGCACACTGTACTACAAAAGAATCTGTCTTTTCGAATTTAGCAATAATTTTCTTCAGGTCCTTGGCAAGCATCACACCAACTTCTTCAGAGATACTGACGCACTGTCACCGTCCTTGCAAAAAGAGCTTTACGAGCTGCAAGCGATTCTACATTGAGACAGTCAGGCTGAGTGTCTCAGACGCAAACTGAGCAACATTCGTGTACCCCCTGTCGCATTTTGCATATTCTGCCGCTTACAATGCCACCTAGTGGTATAATTGTCACAACTTTTCTTTTTGATTTGCAAATAATAGATTTCAGCTGTCAGTCGTCCTTTGGAATTTTTATTGCCAGATCTAGATTTCAGCTAGAGACTAGCCATTCTCATTTTTGGTCAAAGCATGTAATGCCTGTTGGTCGGGCTTTGTCCACAGTTCATTGAATATTCAATTGAGTATTCAATGAACTGTGGACAAAGCCCGATCAACAGGCATTACATGCTTTGACCAAAAATGAGAATGGCTAGTCTCTAGCTGAAATCTAGATCTGCCAATAAAAATTCCAAAGGACGACCGACAGCTGAAATCTATTATTTGCAAATAAAAAATAACGGCCTCTGCGTGCAACAGCCTCTGAATGGAGGGTAACCTGATGAAAACTTTTCTTTTTGTTTCCGTAACATTCTACTTTTTCGGTAATTTTCAGTTCAGATTTGAGTTATTGATTCTGAGCAGTTTCTTTATTTTTTTTAATAGCGTTTTGAAACAGGAACATTAATTACAATCACCTCATATATGACTAATACACTGATTTCCTTTGAAATTTCAATACCATGAAAGCGGCAGGCAACAAACTTCAAATTGACTCCAAGTGCAGTACATGTTTGGTCTCGAAACATAAGCATTTCAGAGAAATCGTACAAAGTAACGCCATCTACATTCTGTGTATCTTCGTTGAAGAAACATTACAGTCCTGTGGTGCCTTTATTCAACACGACAATGCTTCTTCAAATACAGAACGTGTCTCTACGAACTGTCTGCGTGATGCTGAGAAACTCCCGTGCCCAGCAAGATCCCCAGATCTGTTTTCGATAGAATGTGTGTGGTGCTTCCTCGGATGTCAACTCCATCCCAGTGTCAGTATCCATGATATCGAGGACCAGTTACAAGAGTTGTGAGCCAGCTTGCCTGAGCAGAGGATACAACGCCTTTACGACACCGTTCCCAACCGTGTCGGTGCATGCTTGTATGCAGATGCAGGCCAGAGTGGATGGAGAGGTGGGGGGGGGGGGGGGAGCTTCTGATGCGCAACATCATATTGACAAGTGGGTTTGTACTGCCAAGTTGTTTGCAAATATGACTCGATTTTGTAATCACTGAACCAATATCACACATCCTCTCGACTCGTGAAGTTTCCACTTCATTTCCTCCTTTTTTGTCAGTGAGTGCATAGGTACGTAAAAAGCGCAGCCGAGTTCCTTCCCGATGCTGGTCTAGCTGCGCCTGCTCTCCACCCCCTAGAAACCACACTGTCGACGGCGCTTTGAACTCTGACTTACCAGCTCTAGACGACACAGAAGTTTATTGCCACTGGACAGTTTGAAAATTTCATATAACAGAAAGTGAAACAGTTAGACCAAATATCCCAGAGAGCCGTTTATGCGCGTGGTCGAGTGTTCTGCAATCTCAGCGAGTCCGCCTCTCTTTGAACAGCATTGTAACATGCGCCGTCCTACAAACTGCACCGCGGCTCATTCCCCTAGAGCAAACTGTTTGCTTGGCCGACCTGCTCCAGTGTTGACACAATGAAACTGTGTCTACTGCCAGAACCTCTCCCTTCCGCTTCCTGCGGTTAGCCTCTCCCTAAACCGCCCCATGCTCTCTCTCTCTCGCTCTCTCTTTGTCTTTGTTAGGAATTACGCGTGTGTTGAAGTGTGACAGGGAGATAGACAGAGAGAAAGGGGGAGAGACGACCACGAAGATGCAATAGATGTTGGTGAGCTCGTAATTGATTACGTTACGTCATGCAGCTGCATATGCATTCACTGTGAAAACACTGGCCAGGGATAACTTCTCAAGCAAACACTCTGCCAGGGAGATTACGTACCACAATGCGTATTGCGTACTATCTCTGTGTGCATACGTATCTGCTACGAAACAGCGGATCAGCACGACGGAGGTTCAGTTTCCCCTTGACGGAAATGCACTGGGAAGTTTTCCTTATGCTCGGATCTACACTCACCACTAATCGGTTAAAAACCATCGTGGTTCAGTTGAGATGTCTCTTACTTAAATAAAATGTATTATTCGTCACTACTGGGCAATTTAGACCTCATGGTCGTTATTAAATATCATGCGCGTGTAATCGTATGACCAGTGGAAATGAAAAACATTCTAAGTGCCAGATGTAATATTTTTCGGCAGGATAGATATATAGCTCTGTACACAACTGAATTGTATCCAGAAAAAAGGTATTCTGGTCCAACTATATCATTTTGTTCACCACATCAACTCAAAAAATAAGGTACGAATTAGAAAGTAAATTCCTGGATTAACGACGAAGTATGTGCTACACCAGGAAATTGACTGGGTCTAAGTGTCTGTAAAAAAGATTTCCCAGATAAATCTGGCACAGAAGGAAACAGCAACCGTCCCTTATAAATAATACTAATCATTTACGCAAACAGCACCGTTACCAGAATGAGATTTTCACTCTGCAGCGGAGTGTGCGCTGATATGAAACTTCCTGGCAGATTAAAGCAGTGTGCCGGACCGAGACTCGAACTCGGGACCTTTGCCTTTCGCGGGCAAGTTCTCTACCACTCTAGGAAGGAAGGAGACGAGGTAATGGCAGAAGTAAGGCTGTGAGGACGGGGCGTGGGTCGTGCTTGGATAGCTCAGTTCGTAGAGCACTTGCCCGCGAAAGGCCACTCAAACCATAGGCGTCGCGTTGCGATTCATCTGCCATTTGTAACCGACCCCATTACGTTAAGACGTTTGTGCGCCATCTATTGCTAAAATATTCTTTTTTTTCATAAAGTTTATCACTGTCTCAATAATATGCGGCCGCCCGGAATGGCCGAGCGGTTCTAGGCGCTACAGTCTGGAACCGAGCGACCGTTACGGTCGCAGGTTCGAATCCTGCCTCGGGCATGGATGTGTTTGATGTCCTTAGGTTAGTAAGGTTTAAGTAGTTCTAAGTTCTAGGGGACTGATGACCACAGCAGTTAAGTCCCATAGTGCTCAGAGCCATTTGAGCCAATAATATGCTACTCAAAGTTGATGTCATTCAGTGTTTCTTTTTCTACAGCGTCTCGGAACTGGAACTTTAATTACGCACTCCCTGCACGTCAGCTACATGATAAAAAATGATATTCCAATTAAAAATGGAATTCGTTGCTGTAACTATCTGGAGAATAATTACATAATCTACGCTCGTAGCTCTACAAAAACGCTCGAAGCTCTACAAACAGATGGAAATTTCTTACGTTTATCTACTTAAATAAATTTTACTTTCATTTATTATTGTGTAAGTTATGGAGAAAACGCCTTAGCTGTAACACCTTGTGTAACAACTACGACGTTCGCACAGTGGTGAGAAAATAAAAAAAAAAAAATAAAAAAAAAATGTTCAAATGTGTGTGAAATATTACGGGACTTAACTGCTAAGGTCATCAGTCCCTAAGCTTACACATTACTTAACCTAAATTATCCTAAGGACAAACACTCACACCCATGCCCGAGGGAGGACTCGAACCTCCGCCGGGACCAGCCGCACAGTCCATGACTGCAGCGCCTGAAACCGCTCGGCTAATCCCGCGCGGCGGTGAGAAAATACACTGATGTCCAAAATAAAAGGAACAACCGCAAATTTTGCAATGTTACGTTTATTTTACAAAACAACAGTATGAACGGGAGACGGTGAAGTAGAAACAGCGCAAAGAATTTAGAAAGTAAACATTTGCAATATGCGTAACGATAGACAAAAACGTTCTTTGGTTTTTTCCAACTTAACGGATTTGCACTCACATTCCGACAACTTGTTAATGTGCTCAGGAATGGGTGTGACCACCCTGGCAGCAATACAGGTATGACAACTACAGGGCAGGCTGTGAATGATTTCATAAATCTCACGTTGAGGCAATAAAGCCCATTCCTCCTGCAGTGCTGCTCGCAAGTGTTGGGGACTGGCTAGTGGATGCTGACGTAACGCAACCCGTCTCCCTAGAGCATTCCAGACATGCTCTATGGGCCCGCATCTCGTGGTCGTGCGGTAGCGTTCTCGCTTCCCACGCCCGGGTTCGATTCCCGGCGGGGTCAGGGATTTTCTCTGCCTCGTGATGGCTGGGTGTTGTGTGCTGTCCTTAGGTTAGTTAGGTTTAAGTAGTTCTAAGTTCTAGGGGACTTATGACCACAGCAGTTGAGTCCCATAGTGCTCAGAGCCATTTGAACAATTTTTGAACATGCTCTATGGGATTCAAATCGAGAGAGCGAACAGGCCACGTCTTGCGTCCAAAATCTTCCGTTTGCAAGGAAACATCAACCTCCTGTACTCTATGAAATCGAGCATAATCGTCCATCAATACGAAGTCTGGGCCTACAGCACCTCTCAACAACCGCGGATCTCTTCACGATACCTGACAGCAGTTAAACCTCGTCTGTTTACCCGTACAATTCCACCAGTTGTCAACATAATCCCTGTCCAAACCAGTAGTGATCCTCTCAACATCGGTCTCTTTCCCAAATTTTTGGGTCCAGGAATCGTGTTCCACGTTCCCTCCAGTTGCAAATCAATCGAGAATCACTCCCCAGACCAAATCGGGTCTCGTCTGTGAAAAGAACATTGGCCCATTGTTCGACCGTTCAGGTGGCATGTTGAAAACTTCTTTCTAGACGTTCCCTTCTATGAAGACATATCAGAGGTACACATACAGCAGGTTTCTGACAATAAAGGCCACTCTGCTGAAGCCTTCTCTATGGCGTTTGCCTCACTACAACACGTCCCGTGGAGGCTGCTGGGTCAGGTGCGAACCGCGGGACTGCTACGGTCGCAGGTTCGAATCCTGCCTCGGGCATGGGTGTGTGTGATGTCCTTAGGTTAGTTAGGTTTAAGTAGTTCTAAGTTCTAGGGAACTTATGACCTAAGATGTTGAGTCCCATAGTGCTCAGAGCCATTTTTGAGCTGCGTCAGGTGCCAGTTGCCGTGCAGTACTAAGGCGGTACCGTCGTGCCCTTACAGCCAAATAAAGGTCCTTTCTTTCTGACGTCACACGTGGTCGACCCTGCACTAGTCTTCGGAATTCAGTTGCGGACTCTATAAACCGTCGCCACATCCGAGAAATAACAAAAGGATTCTCAGTAAGCCATCGGGCCTCATCAATTTGGGACTGTCCAGTTTCCATTCTTTCTATGGCCCTCCACAACAGACAGTCTGGTAGGCTTCTTCTGTGTGCCATACTGCACAGTCTGTGACTGTGTACACAGCGAGTGGGGATGTGGGACTACCCGGAAAACACTAGCCTGTTTGATAAGTGCGATGACGTCATCGTTGGCGTGGTTGTCCGTTGACCGGAATTCCATCTTCCGTGCAGAACACGATCTTAAGGACATCTATTGATAGATTGTATGATTATATCGTGAATCAGACACAGGACGGAGAAAAGCGGTTTGTTGCTTTAATTTTGATCACCAATGTACTTAGCACAGTGGAGGTGGCGGACACAACGTTTTCTGTGCCAGTTACGTTTGTTCTATATCGTCATAACTCCCATCAACAAGGTAACTGTGAACAGCGCATATTCTAGTGCATCGTGTTGTAAGGGTCATTGTAAGAGGAAAATTACGATTGTAGTTCATAATACGGATTACACTATTGGAATGTGGTTTGTGGGCCACCCACGTGGAATAACGACACGCCGTTTGTGAAGTCTTCGTATTCGCCACTAACATTATGTTTGCTAGGAAGCTCTCCTTTCGCATGTCTATGTTAAAAAAAGCTCTGAATAATATATGTATAATTCTTTCATATGAATATACATATAATACTCTTCACTGTTATTACCTGTCTCATACAACTTGTTTCCATATCTTTTCAATGTCTCTTAGACATTTCAGAAGATTAAACTAGAACTCAGCCGCCTCTATAGCGAAGGTCTCTAAAGCAAGCCCGCGCAGTAAGAGCGTCAATGTTGGGAATGATTGGTTCAGCGAAACTCTGTGTCAAAACACATTTCAGATGATCATCTGATGTGAAGTATCTCGATCGTGGTTTACACAGTTTCATTAGGGAAAATAGCAACTCACAATTGTACGTTGATCCGGCCAGGCTAAGCATCCATGCTCCATGTCTATGACGTTTCGGGTAGCGTTTTTGTGACGAATGTTTGCTTCGTAAAAGTCTGCTCTGATATCTATCTTACAGTTCTCAGTCCACTGAAGATCTATGATTTCCGTTTGGAGAGGGTGGCTTACAGATCGATGTCCACAGACTACGGAGTAGTAAAAATTCCTAAATCTGTTTCCAAGCGCGAAATATCAGTGAGTCTTGTTGCAAATGCAGTACGCAATCTTATTTAAAGATATGTAAACTCTCCAAAATCTGCAGCAATGGCAACGTTTGTTAATGGTAACAGTTTCCGAAAGTAAGAGAGGTTTCTAGTCTCCACATGCCTTTCCCAGAGCGATCGATTCATCTTGAACGGGTTATTTTGTCACATAAATAGATGATGAGTTTATCCTTCCCTTGAAGTGACAAGTGGCGAAGATGCCCTGTCAAACTGGTTCAAATGGCTCTGAGCACTATGGGACTCAACCTCTTAGGTCATAAGTCCCCTAGAACTTACAACTACTTAAACCTAACTAACCTAAGGACATCACACAGACCCATGCCCGAGGCAGGATTCGAACCTGCGACCGTAGCAGTCCCACGGTTCCGGACTGCAGCCCCAGAACCGCTAGACCACCGCGGCCGGCTTGATGCCCTGTCACATCAGTTAAAAAGGCTAAATGACAAATCCATTTACCACCAGACAATTCAGGAATACTTTCTCCCTTTATTTCCACGAGTAAAGATATCGCTTTGCGCAGTTCCATGAAGCACTCCAGAACCTTAACAAGACTGAGCTAGTGAACCTCATAGTGATCTGGTAAATCTCCAGATTCACAACCGACATCGTCCAGAAAGGCTCTGAACTAACCTAAATAAATCACACACATCCATGCCCGAGGCAAGATTCAAACCTGCGACCGTAGCAGCCGCGCGGTTCCAGACTGAAGCGTCTAGAACCGGTCGGCCACAGCGGCCGGCATCCAAAGACAGAGAAAATGCAAAATTCTCGTTAATAGATCTTATACAATCAAATTTTCGTTGAGACACATGAGTCTGAAGTTTATCTGGGATAATGATAGAAGCTGAAGAAATTAATTACAATTTGTGCCACAGCCGGAATTTGAACCCAGGTTTCCAGCTTACTAAGCAGATGTGTTAGCCATTACACCACTGTAGCAGTGTTTGTAACACCGCTGCACGGATTACCTTAGTCCAATGCCCTCCCTAACACCGACTTCAATTCACACCTGCAGCTTCTTAAATCGCCAGTATTGCCGAAGCTCTCCGGTATTGTAATAGCACTCCAGCAGGTTAGGGAGGGCACTGCAATGGGCTGGTCCGAGAAACTGTATTACAAATACTGCGACAATGGTGTAACGGTTAACACATCTGCCAAGGATACAGGAGACCAGGGTTCAAGTACCGGCTGTGGCACAGATTTTAATTCATTTCATCAGCTTCTATCATACCTGTCTTTGAGATTCATTTTCAGCTGAGCCTCTGTCAGTTCGGTGCATTACAGTAGTCCGAGAAAGTGACACGGGCTGTAGCTGCAGAACCATTTGTGGGCATAGCTTTTCCACCACTATTACAATTCATTCCTTAATAAATTCACCTTCAGCAAATGGCTTCAGGTGCACAGGTATCCGATGAGAAATTCTGTAGCTAATTCTCAAAGAAAAGTCTCTTCGAGGATGATCAACGTCCTGCTAATAATATGAAATATTTTTACTGAATAACATCAGCAGCACGAGCTCCCCAGAACTGATATGGTAATTGTTGAAACGAAACAATTTCGTCTTATTCCTTCCACTGCCACCATATTGCAAACAAAACTTAGTATTATTAAATGGTAACTTACTTCGTTTGAAAAGCTGGCTTTCAGTTAAAGGATTATTGCCTTTCGTTCATCGTCGACATATTTGTCGTACTGTGCCGCGTGACTTACTGCATTATGATATCTTACATTGAAATTCTTGTTATGGTTTAATACTCTGTGATGCATTAAAGATTTTACACGGCCGCCGTGTTCAGCAAAAAGATATAGATCTTATGTGTTAGCAGAAGAGCCAACACCGTGTTACGAGTGGAGGCCGAATGCACGCGTTTTAGCTCACGCAGGCTGGCGCGAGGAGGGAAGAACTATACTGACGTGAGGTCTGGAACATGACAATAAATGAGAATTCAGTAAGCGGACGTAATTAGTTTGATACTTAACTTTAATCCATTAATGATGAACGTCGCTCTTGACGGTACATGATTCACAATATTATCTGTTCAGAACACATTCTTGAAGATAGTAATTATAGTAACTGAATATGGCGCCTTGCTAGGTCGTAGCAAATGACGTAGCTGAAGGCTATGCTAAACTGTCGTCTCTGTAAATGAGAGCGTATGTAGACAGTGAACCATCGCTAGCAAAGTCGGCTGTACAACTGGGGCGAGTGCTAGGGAGTCTAGACTAGACCTGCCGTGTAGCGGCGCTCGGTCTGCGATCACTGATAGTGGCGACACGCGGGTCCGACGTATACTAACGGAACCGCGGCCGATTTAAAGGCTTCCACCTAGCAAGTGTGGTGTCTGGCGGTGACCCCACAAGATCCTCCCACGCAGCGTTACAACAAGGTGGTGCTGAGGGCCTGCTGTTGGAGCTGCATGCTGCTTCTGCCACGTCTCTAAACACGCTGACGGCTGGGACTGGTGGCAGCCCGTTGCTCCCGCCTGTCGCTCTGTTTACTTCTCGCGGCTCTGCGCTCCGTGTCGGCTTTGCTGAACGGCCCTGCTCTACACAGTGTCTCATGAAGTGAGAGCTGTGACACTTTTGATGGTGAACCGTCCGTCGGATGGCGGCAGTACGCTAGGCGGCCGCTTTGCGCTATTCGGAAGGACTAGGTTATGTACCGGCACCTCTCCATTCCCTTCATCCTAACAACGCAAGTCCAACACTCCGCTGTGCAAGTACTCATCACAATATCCCACATGACACCGATACGCACTTGTCACTTCATGACAAGTCGGAGGAATGTAACTGCAGACCACCTTCCCTGGGAACTCGCCTAGAACAGCGATGATGGATTCCCGCATCTGCTCCTCTACGCTCAGTTCCCGAGAGGTTGGTTGGTTCATGGGGGGAGGGGACCAAACTGCTTGGTCATCGATCCCTAGTTCCTGAGAGCAGCGGCGTTTGCGTAGTGTTGTCAGAGCTAACAGAGAAGCAACACTTGGTGAAATAACCGCAGGAATCATTGTGGGATATACGACGAACGTCTCCGTTAGGACAGGGGGCGAAATTTGACGTTAACGGGCTATGGCAGCAGACGACCGACGAGAGTACCTTTACTAACAACACAGCCCCTGCTGCGCTTCTTCTGGGCTCGTGACCACATCGGCTGGACCGTAGACGACTGGAAAACCATGCCCTTGTCAGATGAGTCCCAATTTCAATTGGTAAGAATTCTACGGATCGGAGCGTGGAGTGTCACATCCCTTAAACGGGAAATCAGTTAGAAAATTCAAAAATAGAAATGGATGGGTTAAAGTTAGATATAGCGGCAATTAGTGAAGTTCGGTGGCAGGAGGAACAGGATTTCTGATCAGGTGAATACAGGGTTATAAATACAAAATCAAATAGGGATAATGCATGAGTAGGTTTAATAATGAGTAAAAAAATAGGAACGCCAATAATCTACCATGAACAGCGTAGTGAAGGCACTATCGTAGCCAAGAGAGACAGGAAGCCCACACCCACCACAGTAGTGCAAGTTTATATGCCAACTAGCTCCGCAGATGATGAAGAGATTGAAGAAATGTTCAAATGGTTCAAATGGCTCTGAGCAGTATGGGACTCAACTGCTGAGGGCATAAGTCCCCTAGAACTCAGAACTTCTTAAACCTAACTAACCTAAGGACATCACACACATCCATGCCCGAGGCAGGATTCGAACCTGCGACCGTAGTTGGTCGCGCGGTTCCAGACTGTAGCGCCTAGAACCGCCCGGCCACTCCGGCCGGCTGAAGAAATGTATGATGAGATAAAAAAAAATATATTCAGATAGTTTCAATAGTCATGGGGGACTAGAATTCCACAGTAGCAAACGGAAGAGAAGGAAATGTGGTAGGTGAATAACGACTGGGGGAAAGGAATGGTTCAAATGGCTCTGAGCACTATGGGAATTAACATCTGAGGTCATCAGTCCCCCAGAACTTAGAACTACTTAAACCTAACTAACCTAAGGACATCACACACATCCACGCCCGAGGCAGGATTCGAACCTGCGACGGTAGCAGTCACGCGGTTCCGGACTGAAGCGCCTACATCCGCTCGGCCACCGCAGCCGGCAGAAAGGAATGGAAGCGGAAGCCGCCTAGTACAATTTTGCACAGAGCATAATTTAATTATAGGGTACACTTGGTTTAAGAATCATGAAAGAAGGTTGTGTACGTGGAAGAGACATCGGAAGCTGACTATATAATGGTAAGACATAGTCATCGGGACCAGATTTTAAATGTAGGACATTTCCACGGACAGATGTGGACTCTAACCACAGTTTATTGGTTATGATTGCAGATTAAAACTGAAGAAAATGTAAAAAGGCAAGAATTTAAGGAGATGAAAGATGGATAAGCTGAATGAACTAGAGGTTGTAGAGCGTTTCAGGGGGAGCATTAGGGAAAGATTGACAAGAACAGGGGAAAGGAATACAGTAGAAGAAGAATGGGTAGCTTTGAGAGATGAAACAGTGAAGGCAGCAGAGGATCAAGTTCTTAAAAAGACGAGGGCTAGTATAAATCCTTGGATAACTGAAGGGATATTGAATTTGATTAGTGAAAGAAGAAAACATAAAAACGTAATAAATTAAACAGGTGAAAGGGAATACAAACGTCTCGAGATCGACAGGAAGTGCAAAATGGCTAAGCCGGAATGGGTACAGTACAATGTAAGGATGCACAAGCATATATCACTAGGGTAAGATAGTCACTGCCAACACGAAAATTAAAGATCTTTGGAGAAAAGAAAAACACTTGTATGAGTATCAAGAGCTAAGATGGAAAACCAGTCCTAAGCAAAGAAGGGAAAGCAGAAAGGTGGAAGGAGTAAATAGAGGGCCTGTTCAAGGGAGATGTACTTGAGGGCAATATTACTGAAATGGAAGAGGAGATAGAGGAAGATGAGAAGGAAGATATCAAATTGCGTGAAGAATTTGACAAAGCACTGAAAGGCTTAAGTTGAAATAATGCTACGGTAGTAAACAAAATTCCGTTAGAGCTGCTGATAGCCTTGGGAGAGCCAGCCATGAAAAGCCATTCCATCTGGTGAGCAGGCGAAATACCCTCACACTTCAAGACGAATATAAGAATCCCAATCCCAATTCCAAAGAAAGCAGTTGATTAAGGTGTGAAAATACCGAAGTATCAGTTTAATAAGTCACGGCTGCAAGATACTAACACAAATCCTTTACAGAAGAATGGAAAAACTGGTAGAAGCCGACCTCGGAGAAGATCAGTTACGATTCCGGAGAAATGTAGGAATGCGCGAGGCAGTACTGACCCTGCGACGTCTCATAGAAGATACGTTAAGGAAAGAGAACCTACGTTTATAGTATTTGTAGACTTAGAGAAAGCTTTTGACAATCTTGACTGGAATACTCTCTTTCAAATTATAAAGGTGGCAGGGGTAAAATACAGGGAGCGAAAGGCTATTTACAATTTGTACAGAAAGCAGATGGCAGTTATACGAGTCGAAGGGCACGAAAGGGAAGTAATGGTTGAGAAGGGAGTGAGACAGGGTTGGCTTGGCTCTAAGCACTAAGGGACTTAACATCTGAGGTCATCAGTCCCTTAGAACTACTTAAACCTAACCAACCTAAGGACATAACACACATCCATGCCCGAGGCAGGATTCGAACCTGCGACCGTAGCTGTCGCGCGGTTCCAGACTGAAGCGCCTAGAACCGCTCAGCCACACCGGGAGGCGAGACAGGGTTGTAACCTATCCCCGATGTTATTCAATCTGTAAATCGAACAAGCAGTAAAGGAAACAAAAGAAACATTTGGAGTAGGTATTAAAACTCTGAGGTTTGCTGATGACATTGTAATTCTGTCAGAGACATCAAAGGACTTGGAAGAACAGTTGAACGGAGTGGATATTATCTTGAAAGGAGGCTATAAGATGAACATCAACAAAAGCAAAACGAGGATAATGGAATATAGTCGAATTAAATCAGGTGATGCTGAGGGAATTATATTAGGAAATGAGACTCTTACAGTATTAGATGGTTTTTGCTATTTGGTAAGCAAAATAACTGATGATGGCCGAACTAGGGAGGATATAAAATGGAGATTGGCAATGCAAGGAAAGGGTTTCTGAAGAAGAGAAATTTGTTAACATCGAGTATAGATTTAAGTGTCAGGGAGTCCTTTGAAAGTATCTGTATGGATTGTTGCCATGTGTGGAAGTGCAACATGGAACATAAAAAGTTTAGACAAGAAGAGAATAGAAGCTTTTGAACTGTGTTGCTACAGAAAAATGCTGAAGATTGCATGGGTAGATCATGTAATTATTGAGGAGGTACTGAATACAATTGGGGAGAAAAGAAAATTGTCCACAACCTGACTAAAAGAAGGGATCGGACGGTAGGGCACGTTCAATGCATCAAGGGATCACCAGTTTACTCTGGAGGGAAGTCGGGGGGGGGGGGGGTAGAAATCGTAAAGGGAGATCAAGAGACGAATACAGTTAGCAGATTCAGAGGGATGTATGTTGCAGTAGTTACTCGGAAATGAAGAGGCTTGCACAGGATAGAGTAGCATGGAGGGCTGCATCAAACCGGTCTTTGGATTGGATTGAAGACCACACGAAACCATAGTCCTAAGTTGTCAATAAGGCACTATGCACGCTGGTGGTGCTCCACAATGATGTGGGTGTGTTTACATGAAATAGACTGGGTCGTCCTGTCAAACTGAAACGGCCATTGAGAAGAAATGGTTGTGTTCGGCTATTAGGAGAGCATTTGTAACTATTGATAGACTTCTTGTCCCAAAACAACGATGGATTTGTCACCGAGCCACAATTATTGTCGTGATTGTTTGAATAACATTCCGGACAGTTCGAGCGAATGATTTGGTCGCCCAGATCGTCCGACATGGATCCCATCGAACATTTATGGGACATAATCGAGACGTCAGAACAGAATCCTGCGCTGGAAACACTTTCACAATTATGGACGGTTACAGAGGCAGCATTGCTCGATATTTCTGCAAGAGGCGTCCAACGACTTGCTGAGTCCATGCCACACTGAGCTGAAGCCCTACGCTGAACAAAATGAGGTCCAACACGATATTCGGAGGCATCCCTTGACTGTCTTCACCTCTGCGTTAACATTTTATTTTTTAATCGTACTCAATCCATTACACTTAAAAACTAGTTTCTTAAAGGCTATCAATTGTTAAATCGAAATTTGTCAATGGAATAGAATGAGTTGTCCAGAAGAAATAGTTTTAGGTCAGATTTAAAACTTGATTTGCTACCTGTCAAACAATTTATCAGTAATTTTAACAGTAATTTTATCAGTAATTTTTGTTGCTGCATTTTGAACCCCTTTCTGAACCACTGACAGCTTTAACCCACCCAATACCAATGAGGGTGCGGGGGACATAGTGTACACCCACCTTTGGTAAAAATTGTAGTCTGGTCAGCCACACCGTATTTAAAAAAATTTTCTGAAAAAGGTGTTTATTGTTTTTGATGAATTCGCCTACCAGAACAAATAATTTTTTTTTATATTTTTGAGTTCTGTGAAAGTGTTTCCAGCGCAGGATTCTGTTCTGACGTCTCGATTATGTCCCATAAATGTTCGATGGGATCCATGTCGGACGATCTGGGCGACCAAATCATTCGCTCGAACTGTCCGGAATGTTATTCAAACAATCACGACAATAATTGTGGCTCGGTGACAAATCCATCGTTGTTTTGGGACAAGAAGTCTATCAATAGTTACAAATGCTCTCCTAATAGCCGAACACAACCATTTCTTCTCAATGGCCGTTTCAGTTTGACAGGACGACCCAGTCTATTTCATGTAAACACACCCACATCATTGTGGAGCACCACCAGCGTGCATAGTGCCTTATTGACAACTTAGGACTATGGTTTCGTGTGGTCTTCAATCCAATCAGTCATAATTTTATTTATTCCAATAATACATACAAGAGATCTTACATTCATTTCAGTGAAACGCATCAAATCTTCTCTACCTTTTAACATTCATTGTCACATTGTTTTTAGTTTTAAATAAAATTTAATTATTCCGAAATTTTTGTAGTTTCTGGCAGAAGTAATGTTAGGGAGGATTCTGTTTCGTTATACGTCCAACTAAGTTTCAGTCTCAGATTGAGCTCGTTATTCCAGCAGAAAGCAGTGTGACTTGGCGGTTGGGTGTTGGAACGACTCGATAATGTAAATAAGCCGTTGCTGAACTACTTGAATAGCCAACAACCAAACAAAAGGTCCAAGTGCAGGGTAATCACTCTATAACTGAATCCTGTGATTACATAGCACGGAGGAAGCAGTGGTATGCATGACGTTGACAATCGCTTTCACAGCCGTGGTAAAGGCACCCACGATACTGCGTTAGAAAAAAAGAGTGCCTTTGTTCGGTAGTGCGTAAATCGCTGCGACCCCTGGGGACACACACGTACTAGTCGCTGTTCGCGTGTGGTTTGGCCAGGCTTTCGCCCCAAGCCATCGGCAAACACCAAGGCCAACGGCGATACGTCATTACGCTCAACTGGCTATTTGCGCAGCACTCACCCTTCGTTATCAGCGGACTCGCCGGCCACTCGGCTGGCCCTTGTCCGCTGCCGCCTGTCCACTTTTAACAGCCGTCTCCTGACGATGGTGACCAGCTTTTACGCCGAAACAACGGCACAGTGAGCAATATCACCGTGTCGAGCTCTGCCGAATGGCTCGTACATGGCCGTCTCTCTCTTTTTGTGCGCACTGTACATGTAGTAGCGCGCGTGCGTGCGTGTGTGTGTGTGTGTGTGTGTGTGTGTGTGTGTGTGTGTGTGTGCGTGCGTGCGTGCGTGTGTGTGTGTGTGTGTGTGTGTTAGAGGGGGGAAAGGGAGGGAGAGAGAGAGAGAGAAGTGAGTTGCCAAGCACGTTCAAGCGCCACCTACACAAACACATACACAAACTCATACATACATTCGGGGAGAGTGAGAGAGATGAAAAAATCAGAAGTCTATGAAATGAAACCTTTTTAAAAATTGAGTTTCGATGCAAAATCCATTCCTCATTTTCCCTTCATGCTTCCCAAGCCCCTGAAACATACTCTGTAATATATTAATTATTAAACTATATTGACTCTTTCCGTTGTTAGTACTGCATCACTTCCAAATTATGAAAGAAAAGCAAGTAAGACAGTATGTTTCAAATAAGGCGTGTTTCTCTCTCGTACACAAAATAATAAGTGAAAGAAATATTTATTTAGACAACATAAACGTAAGAAAGTTACTCTTATAGAATATTATTCTTTTTTTTTCTATCCTGTAACTTGAAAGTAGTAAAGACAGCCAAAATGCGGTAAATTAGAACAAAGAAAAAATTGGAGTAGGAATTAAAGTTCAGGTGGAAGCAATAAAAACTTTGGGGTTTGCAGATGACATTGTGGTAATTGTGTCAAGAGACAGCAAAGGACTTGGACTAGTAGCTGCACGGAATGGACAGTGTCTAGAAAGGAGGATGTAAGATGGACATAAACAGAAGCAAAACAAGGATAATGGAATGTAGTGAAATTAAATCAGGTGATGCTGAGGGAATTCGATTAGGAAACGAGGCAGAGTAGTCGATGAGTTTTGTTGTTCAGGCGCCCAATTACTGACGATGGCCAAACTATAGAGGATATAAAATGGGAATGGCAAGAATAGCTTTCCTGCAGAAGAGAAATGTGTTAACAACGAATACACATTTAAATGTATGGAGTGTAGCCATTTATGGAAGTGAAACGTGGACGATAAACAGCTGAGACAAGAAGAGAATAGAAGCTTTTGAAATGTGGTGCTACAGAAGAATGGCGAAGATTCGATGGTTAGATCACGTAATTAATGAACAGGTATTGAATAGAACTGGAGAGAAAAGAAATTTGTAGCACAACCTGACTAGAAGAAAGGCTAGCACACATACTAAGATATCAAAATATCACCAGTTTAGTATAGGAGGAAAGTGTGTCTGTGTGTGTAGGGCGGGGGGGGGGGGGGGGAATTAAAATCGTGGAAGTATAGAAAGAGATGAATACAATAGGCAGATTCATAAGAATGTAGGTTGCAGTAGTTATTCGGAGATGAAGAGGCTTGCCCGGGATAGAGTAGCATGGAGAGCTGCGTCAAACCACTCTTTGGACTAAAGACCAACACAACAACAACAACAACTTGAAAGTTGTCTGTTCTGTATGTCAGCTTCCAGTTTCTCACATTTTAGACGTCTGCTAACTCGCTAGAGATCTTGGCATGATATCTGTGCCTACTATCCGATGTGAGATAGCAATGTCCTCAACAGACTGGCCTTGTATTTCGGAGGGTGAAGGCTTCTTCGTTCGACCATCCTTGTTTAGGTTTTCTGTGGTTTCCTTAAATTACTTCAGGTAAACGCCGGGATGGTTCCTACAATAAGGCCACTGCTAACGTCCTTTCCCATCTTTTTCAAACCAGACCTGTAAGCATGTAAATGCCTGTAGACAGGGTGAATCAGTTGCCCCTACCTTAGATTTTATGCAACCCTCAGTGTCTTCAAATACCATTTACACAGTTTCCATATTTTCTCCCTCATTATCACAAATTATTAGTCCCATGAAAAAATAAACAGGGCCTATTCGTAGGAAATTTAATGTAGTTAAACTTTGTACTGGAATATGTTTTTGCTACAGGCAAGAATAACCTACAAAAGTGATCTTCAAACGCGATTTTCTTTAATAACTGGAAAACCATGGCCTCCAGCACAAAGGTAACCCAGAACAAAATTTAACTAAATTGTATTTCCTACAAGAGGGACCTGTTCATTTTTCTGTAGGACTATTGGTTTGCACTTAACGAGCGGGAGAATATCTTCCTGTATATTAATAATGTTATTTTTGTTATTCTTCTTAATGTAGTACCAAGAATGTCCCATATCTTTGTAAAGTGATCTTTGGAAGAATAGAACAACAGCAACAACAACTACTACAATTACTACTACTACTACTATTACTACTACTACTACTACCACCACCACCACTGCCACATTGCTGTGGTGTAGTCAGTTCTTGCTCATCAGCTGTGATGGTTTGTCTTAACAATTCTCTTTCGTGAGCCGTTAGGCTCGGCCAGTAGGAAATCAACGTCGCCAAAACAGTTACAGCACGGTCTGTGTTTGAGTGGGAAACAAAAGACTGTTCTACTCTGGCTGTTCTGAGATACAGCGAAATGGAAGATAACTGGTTTCTGGTTACAACAAATAATGAGGATTGCGACTTGCATTCTCTGCGAGTAATAAGGTAATAGAGGCTGCAGTGTTCTGCTTGACTTGCCGTATTGATGCACTGTATTCACGTCTATTCTGACCAGTAATGAGTTAAACTGTGGGACCTCCAACTTCGATTGGTGTGGGCCGGAATTCGTTTCCTTTAAGCTATACATTTTATTATTAGGCGAACGTTGTTCATTTATCTAATGATTCTTTATGTTTTCGTCAGTTTATTGTGTACTTTCTGTACGAAGTTTTTGCCTTGCAGTGGTATAGACGCCACTTTGTATATGTAACTTTAACTTATTTCTTCATGTAAAATGACTGTCTCTATGGGTTGCTATAATCAAAAGTTGATACAAAACGTTTCTATATTTATTGTGGCACTTTCATCATTAAACTGAGAGCATTAATATAAAGTTTTTTTCCCAAGAAGCTGTGTGGCCCTGGACTTACAAAATATTCAGTGATTGGTGTCCTATTGGAATCATTCGCTTTCAGCAAAAGAATTTGTTCAGTGCGAATTGTTTTCCATGTGCTGCACAAGTTTAGTCAGCTTAAGATTGGTAGCAGTTTTTTGTCGTAATATTCTTCCAGGTTCCGGAAAGTGAGTTTTCGTCGAGGACTTTGGAGAAGTAGTGTTTTTGAATTCCTTTGTAGAAAAGTGATTAAATTACTATTACGAGGCAAGCATGCTTACTGAGATCTTTTGTCTGTTTAACGAGACCCAACAGCTATGATCATCGGTCTTCTATTCACCCCTTGGACTGGAACAGTGTATCCAGTCTGTCGGCGTATGCGTAAATTCTGTATGCAAGTGTGAGAACGTGTTCCGATTGTTTGCGCAACATACATGTGAGGCGGAACATGGGAACCAGCCCAGCATTTACGTAGTTGGATGTGGGAAACCGCCTGAAAATCACAACCAGGTGGACCGGCACACAGGCCCCTCTGTCGGGCGGATTCGATCCAGGGCCGGCAAGTCTCGCCGTCCTGTAGGCGGCCGACTTAACATGTGCGGCGAACCGGGCGCGTTATACGGTAGAGCATTTCGTAAGTCAAATAATAGTTCTGCTAGTTCTCGATCATTAAAGCGAACTGAAGCATTTTTTAAGCTCCGATTAAGCGTTGCACGAAGTAAGTAGTATCTATGTTGACTTATTGCTAAAATGAAGCCAGATCGCGTTACAATACTATTGGGTGGTTATAACTAAAGTGCAGGTACCCACAGATGCGAAATCGTTTTACACTGAAAAAAAAAAGAAAAATTAGTTTCAGTTTTGTCCACCAGGTGCAAATCTGGCGCTATACAGCATCGCGTCGACATCTCCGGTGCCTATATTGAACAAAACGTGTAAGCAGTGGTTAATAACAAAGTCAGTATTATGCTTTTCTCACTTATTTGACCTTCTCTGCACATGACCCGTTCCTAACCAGTTACATGTGATAAAAAACTCTTCTATACGTCTCTTTTGCAATACAGCGTCAAATTTGCACCTGGTGGCCAAAATTGGAACTAATTTTTTCAGCGTAAATCGGTTTCGCATTAACGCATTAGAATATTTTACCAAGGATCTCTGCCATACGATAATTACAGCCCACACTCGACCCTTGTGAGCAGCTGCACTTTAATTGTAACTATACAGTACTTACATGGGTCAGTATTTCAAAAGTTAGTTAGGGAAATTTTCTGTAGTCATTCTGAGTGCACTCAGAATTTTAAGCAAACGCAGGTCGCTTACAAGCTTACACATTTAAACCAATTGTGCACCAATCAATTTAATTGAAATATCTGTACATTTTAATTAGGGAATCAGAAACGTTTTAAGTTTTAGGGGTGTATGCAACATGCTGTGTTTGGATGGATGTTCTGGTGGCAGAATGTTCGTTTAAGTGAACAGTTCAAACGAGTGCCCTTCGTCGCGCGGATGTCCACAGAGTCTCTCCATACACCTTATGTGATCAAAAGTATCCCGAAACCTGGCTGAAATTACTTACAAGTTCGTGGCGCCCTCGATCGGAAATAATGTCTTAGCCTTGAAGACAGCTTCCACTCTCGCAGGCATACGTTCAATTAGGTGCTGGAAGGCGTCTTGGGGAATGGCAGCCCATTCTTCACAGAGTGTTGCACTGAGGAGAGGTATCGATGTCGGTCGGTGAGGCCTGCCACGAAGTCGGCATAACATCCCAAAGGTGTTCTATAGGATTCAGGTCAGGACTCTGTGCAGACCAGTCCATTACAGGGATGTTATTGTCGTGTAACCAATCTGCCACAGGCCGTGCATTATGAACAGGTGCTTGATCGTTTTGAAAGATGAAATCGCCATCCCCGAATTGCTCTTCAACAGTGGGAAGCAAGAAGGTGCTTAAAACATCTATGTAGGTCTGTGCTGTGATAGTGCCACGCAAAACAACAAGGGGTACAAGCATTGGATCCTGATGCAGTTTGATATTTCTGTGTGATGGTCTGGATAGATGTCTACACATCACGACCCTCTTCAACTGACGGCGGTTTCTGTCAGTCAACAGACGAAGTCGGCCTGTACGCTTTTGTGCTGTTAAGTATCCCTACACTTTCACACTTCACTATCACATCGGAAACAGTGGAGCTATGGATGTTTAGAAGCATGGAAATCTCGGATACAGACGTAGGACCCAAGTGACACCCAATCACCTGACCACGTTCGTGATTTCTGCGGGGCTCCCCAGTCTGCTCTCTCACGATGTCTGATGACTACTGAGATTGCTGATATAGAGTACCTGGCAGTGGGTGGCAGCACAATGCACCTAATATGAAAATCTTATGTTTTTGTGGGTGTGCGGATACTTTTGATCACATAGCGTATCAACCTGTCATTCTCGTGAGAACAACAGCAGGTTACGAAATTATCAAACAGTGCCGCGCAGTAAGTTGCAAGAACAGTGTAAGGCGTCACTTTCAGCAGAAAGCGTGGCGAGGTACGACTAATACGTGTCACTGACGGACAGAGACTTAAGGAGTGACAGAGGCAGCTTGTACCCTTGTCAGGCATTGTGGTATCGTCCAGAGCTCACGCTTCCACACCCAAGTTATCAACGTGAATCGATACCACAGACATTAACGAGGGCTCCCTGAAATATGTAACAACCAGTGGGAGGTATTCCAGAAGACCAACTCTCCCTCTCAGCATGGCAGCACCCTCACGCTGAGGTCAATAGAGAGTGTTCGGCAATTCCCGTTACAAGCTTCTAGGATTTGTAGATGGAAGTGAGTACGTCGTATTTTGAACAGGAACCCAACTCTGGAGAAGCAGCGTTTTCCGTTCTACGACGGGTTCAATTCAGATGTGCCATAACTCCGTGCACTCAAGCTAACTGGTCCTGCATAGTTGATTTTCCTACAAAACGTATTGGACCCACTCTTGGAAGCTGTGCCAGTGAACATCCATCTAGAAATGTGATTTCAGCATGACGGCGTACCACCTCACCTCTCAGTTTCTGAGACATGTCAACAGACGATAAGGTGAAAGAAGGATGGGCCGAGGTGGTCAAACTGCGTGGCCGCCGCTATCGCCAGATTTGACTCCAATGAACTACTTCTTGTGGGGTCGTAATCAAAGTATAATTTACATTATTCCTGTAGTGACAGAGGAAGATGTACTGGCCCAAGTTCTGGCCCCTCCACTAGAAGTTGAAGTGACACAAGGTGATTCAAATGGTTCAGATTACTCTATGGGACTTGACATCTGAGGTCATCAGTCCCCTAGACTTAGAACTATTTAAACCTAACTAATCTAAGGACAACACACACATCCATGCCCGAGGCAGGATTCGAACCTGCGACCGTAGCAGCAGCGCGGTTCCAGACTGAAGCGCCTAGAATCACTCGGCCACAGCGGCCGGCTACACAAGGTGAGATGGAGAGTATGCATCAGAACACGATTAGTAGGTGCAATGCTGTAACAACGTTGGTGGTCGCCAAATCGAGCCGCTGTTGTGATGCATCAGTACTGTTCTGTACGTATGGTATGCTAAGTGATTTTTTTGTTCTGAAATAATCTTTAAGTGTTAATACAAACAAATGTGCTTAAGTCATAAATAGATGTCTCGTTATTTTTCCTTTCCAATGTTACTTAATAACTGTACTGCGTCATGCCTAATTCAATTCCCCAAGCAGAGGTGGATGAGTTAAACATCTGAATTGAAACCGTTGTAGAATAGAAACGGTACGTTTTCGGACATGGGTTCCTATTCAAAATATTATGTACTCATTCCCCTCTACAAGTCATGGAAGTTTGTAACTGAAATTTCTAAACACCCTGCATTGCATCGAGCACGCAAGAGCTCAGCCCAGTTCGTGACCTTAGTTACAGAAGTCAACGTCATAGTGTAGGACAGTGGCAGTTCTTAAGGTTCCTGATGGCATGTATTTTCGAAAAATGATGCAATTCTTACTGCAAGAAGGAAGGAAGGAAGGAGTAGTGAGTTAATGTCCCATCGACATCGAGGTTATCAGAGACGGAGCACAAGCTAAGATTGTGGCAAGGAGGGGGAAGGAAATCGGCCTCATTGTTTAAAGGAACCATCCTGGCCTTAGCCTGGAGCGATTTAGGTAACTCACAGAAAACCTAAATCTAGATGGCCGGATGCGGGTTTGAACCTTCGTCCTCCCGAATTTTACTGCAAGAGAACAGTTTGTTAAGAAGTGAATTAAGTGATGCTTGGCTAGTCAGTGACAGTTATAAATTATCTAGTATTCTTGTGGCAAAGAGGTGGGTCAATGGGAAATAAATATATTATTTGTGTAAAAAAGTGAATTAATATTTCATGTGTTGTAGTTTCATTAGCCTTCTCCCACAGTAGTCAAAGAACCCACAGTTACGGCCGGACGAAAGTAGTTTCGTCTGATCACAATAGGTACCAGGAACGTCGGATATGACACCCAGTACAAGGAACTGAATAGTTACTGGTAACGTTGTATGTTCCCGTGTGTTTCTCATTATTAATGTGCAGTGAAGAGTTGTGGAAAATAAGTTCCGAAATGGAAACAAAGCGTTTCTGGAGCCACTGCAAATATTTTCTTCTATGTGTGAAGAAGTAAGATCTTCACGACACAGTTTGACTACAAGAAGGTTCAAATGGTTCAAATGGCTCTGAGCACTACGGGACTTCTGAGGTCATCAGTCCCTTAGAACTACTTAAACCTAACTAACCTAAGGACATCACACACATCCATGCCCAAGGCAGGATTCGAACCTGCGACGGTAGCGGTCGCGCATTTCCACACTATAGCGCCTAGAACCACTCGGCCACTCCGGCCGGCACTACAAGAAGGGATTGGAGACATCCTGAGGCATTAAGAAACATGCAAGCAAAGGCATCCATGGCCGTTACCACTGTCAAAATTATTCTGTGTACATTGACTGCATTGTTCACATGTAAAATTCTCTGACGTTACGAATGGCCTACATCAGGATGTTTTCGAAAAACACTGAGGAAGACGGTTTGGAACAGTGGTCCAAACGTTGGAGTATTTACATATTGACAGCTCGGCCACATACCCTGAAGAACGTTATTGACATTAAGAAATATTTCATTTGATAATGGATCCAGTTTGGTTGAGGAGCGCGAACGGGGAAGGAGTTTAAGGGGCAGTGGTAGACTAATGTTCGAATACAGTAAACTGGTAATTCTGTAGAGATGAAAAGTTAATCTCGCGTGACTAACGACACGAAAAATAGTGTTCGTCACGCATACACTGTGAGAATTTTATTATCCCATTGTTTTTCGGGAGCCATCCGTGATATTATTAACTGTTGTGCCGATACTGCGGCAGACAACCTTTCAGCCTTTCTCAAGGTGAATCACTTGTAAAGTTTTTCAAAAATGGTTCAAATGGCTCTGAGCACTATGGGACTCAACATCTTAGGTCATAAGTCCCCTAGGACTTAGAACTACTTAAACCTAACTAACCTAAGGACATCACACACACCCATGCCCGAGGCAGGATTCGAACCTGCGACCGTAGCAGTCCCGCGGTTCCGGACTGCAGCGCCAGAACCGCTAGACCACCGCGGCCGGCTGTAAAGTTTTTAAAGCACTTTACGCAGTGGAGTCCACACACATGCGTCAGAGATAACACTGTCGGTAACGACACACTTGTTAACGACAACCTCAGTTTGTCAGCAAAAATAGCTATACAAGGTGAAATTATATGAACCACTGGTAAAAATTCAAGAAACACATAGTAAGCGTTCTTGATCAAACCGAATTAGAGACGCTAAGAAGCTGAATTGTGTAGGCGAAACTGTTTCCGAGCACCGAAATTTGTATGCAGTTGCCATATCTTTGCAAAAATTATGTAGGGTGAAATTAATTGCACGTCTGAAACTGTTCATGAGAAAGACACATTCTCTGATAGTTCTTTGTATTCATAGGTCCACAGCCGTTGTTCAAATGGTTCAAATGGCCTTAAGCACTATGGGACTTAACATCTGAGGTCATCAGTCCCCTGGACTTAGAACTACTTAAACCTAACTAACCTAAGGACATCACACACATCCATGCACGAGGCAGGATTCGAACCTGCGACCGTAGCAGCAGCGAGGTTCCGGACGGAAGCGCCTAGAACTGCTCGACCACAGCGGCCGGCACAGCTGTTGTGCATTTCTTCACTGAAGTCATTTTTTCTTCGGGGCTGTTTTTCTCTCTGAAATAATCACTTTTTCAATTACGCAGCTATCAGCTGGTTTCATGCGCTTTGCCATTTTCAAGCTATTGTAATCATACGCCATCCCATATTCCACACGTCTGCGCGTAGGAAACAACAGCAGAGGTCATACTTACAGCGGTTTCTTACGAACATGGTAGTCACGGGCACAACTATCTCAGATGAGAATCCTGTATGCAAAAAGTGAAAAACGCGCCCGTTATGTACGTTTAGTCACTGTTGCAGTGAACAACACATTTAAATACGTCAGTTTCATATTTCAAATAAAACTAGAGATGGTGCGGACAACGACTTAAAATCATATTCCTGAAGACATAATCAATTTTCATATTCCATGTTTTTATGGCCGAACGTAAATTTGTTAACCGATCCCCGACCGATTTCAGCTGTAAATAGTATTCAAGTGGAGACTTACAACCGAAAATAAGCCGATTGTCAGTAAATATTGTCACGGTAATAAAAGTAATCCCCTGTAGCTCAATGGCCTGATGTAAGTCTTCCACTTGGAGGCCGTTTCGATGACTTGCGTGTCCCTAACCTACCTCAATTATCCAATCAGTTCAACGTGGAATCCGACCAGAAAACCCACCCAAAACGATCTGTGCTTGCACGCCATCAGCTTTCAACACCCAGCACAGGAGCGTACTGTGTTACAAACATAGGTGCATCGTGCAAGAATGAGTTCAGACGCTGATAACCTGCCCCACCAGCTGCGCTACCTAAGCTACGTCATCAGAATAAGACCGCAGCCGAGGAACAGGAAAATAAAGTTTTCTTTCATGCCATTCTGTGGCTCCGTGTCGGGCAAGGTAAACCGCCAGCTGGAAAGACACAGGGTCAAATCGATCTTCAGGACGCCGATAAATATCCGTCAATTACTGAGACCAGTTAAAGACGCAACAAGTCTCCGGACACCTGGAGTCTACTAGATATCTTGCAAGGGTGGCCAGTCTTACGGCAGACAAACAGTACGCACTGTGGAACAACGCAGGAAGCAGCACGAGAGATTTTATCGCTTACGTGACCCTGAGAAATCTGCTTTAGCTGACCATGCTTTAGAAAACGATCACGAGATAATAAAATTTGACGAAACATCCGTCGTGGCTCGCTCTAACGACTTCTGAGACCGTGTAATTAAAGAAGGCACTGAAACATATAATCACCGATAACACCGGAAACAGAGACTGTGGTCTGCTACTCAGCACGGCGTGGGATCCATCAATGGCGCGGATGCAGCGGGGACAGAGTACGCGAAGGAACTTGCCCCTCTTCTTGCAGCAGTGTACCGTAGGTCTCTAGTAGAGCGTAGCGTTCCTAAGGATTGGAAAAGGGCACAGGTCATCCCCGTTTTCAAGAAGGGACGTCGAACAGATGTGCAGAACTATAGACTTACACCTCTAACGTCGATCAGTTGTAGAATTTTGGAACACGTACTATGTTCGAGTATAATGACTTTTCTGGAGACTAGAAATCTACTCTGTAGGAGTCAGCATGGGTTTCGAAAAAGACGATCGTGTGAAACCCAGCTCGCGCTATTCGTCCAAGAGGGCCATAGACACGGGTTCCCAGGTAGATGCCGTGTTTCTTGACTTCCGCAAGGCGTTCGATACAGTTCCCCACAGTCGTTTAATGAACAAAGTAAGAGCACATGGACTATCAGACCAATTGTGTGATTGGATTGAAGAGTTCCTAGATAACAGAACGCAACATGTCATTCTCAATGGAGAGAAGTCTTCCAAAGTAAGACTGATTTCAGGTGTGTCGCAGGGGAGTGTCGTAGTACCGTTGCTAGTCACAATATACATAAATGACCTTGTGGATGACATCGGAAGTTCACTGAGGCTTTTTGCGGATGATGCTGTGGTGTATCGAGAGGTTGTAACAATGGAAAATTGTAATGAAATGCAGGAGGATCTGCAGCGAATTGGCGCATGGTGCAGGGAATGGCAATTGAATCTCAATGTAGACAAGTGTAATGTGCTGCGAATACACAGAAAGAAACATCCTTTATCATTTAGCTACAATATAGCAGGTCAGCAGCTGGAAACAGTTAATTCCATAAATTATCTGGGAGTAGGCATTAGGAATGATTTAAAATGGAATGACCATATAAAATTAATCGTCGGTAAAGCATATGCCAGACTGAGATTCATTGGAAGAATCCTAAGGAAATGCAATCCGAAAACAAAGGAAGTAGGTTACAGTACAGTTGTTCGAATATTGCTCACCAGTGTGGGATCCGTACCAGACAGGGTTGATAGAAAAGATAAAGAAGATCCAACGGAGGGCAGCGCGCTTCTTTACAGGATCATTTAGTAATCGCGAAAGCGTTACGGAGATGATAGATAAACTCCAGTGGAAGATTCTGCAGGAGAGACGCTTAGTAGCTCGGTACGGGCTTTTGTTGAAGTTTCGAGAACATATCTTCACCGAGGAGTGAAGCAGTATATTGCTCCCTCCTACGTATATCTCGCGAAGAGACCATAAGGATAAAATCAGAGAGATTAGAGCCCACACAGAGGCATACCGACAATCCTTCTTTCCACGAACAATACGAGACTGAAATGGAAGGGAGAACCGATAGAGGTACTCAGAGTACCTTCCGCCACACACCGTCAGGTGGCTTGCGGAGTATGGATGTAGATGTAGATGTAGACATCGATGCCTGGAGCACCAATGACGTCACAGCTGGCAGCTAGTGTTTATAAGGGGCGTATCAGCAGCCCTCTGGCAATAACACCACTTGACAGTGGACAAGAAGCGCTTTGCCGAAAGCTCGTATGATCTGAATCATTTGACGCGACTGGAAACTCGAGAACTCTTTTTTCGATCACGTGTATGTAGTTTGTGACGACTCCTCACATCGTCAAGACGTGAAGGCTAAGATAAAACGCAGACTGAAAAATTCGTAATTCGACCTCAAGACGTCTCGGTTTCCAGGTACACGCCTTACCGTTAGGTCACCAGGCCCGACGTTGCCAAGGTGGAAACTGAAAATATCCTTCAATTTTTTTTATTTTTTTTTTTACTATAGAACCTTAAGATAGAGTCCTACTGAACAAGAGAAATTTTCCAGTCACGATATGAAAGCATAAAACGGTTGAAGATTACGGAACCCGTAATCTGTAAGCGTTGCCCGTTCATTGCATGCCTTACAATGAAACATCGAAGAAGAAGATGAAGAGGTAGGACGGTCAGTGACGTCGTAGAAATGACGCACTATCCAAAACAGCACTGCTCACAAAATTATCCCTGTTCTAAACTTGTTGAGCTCTCACTAATCCCTAAAATTCTGCCGGAAGGATACAGAAACAAATGAATCTCAGCATTTGCTAAGAGGAAGGAAATTCGCACTCTGAAAGCGTCGTTCCAAATGATGGAACACGGGCTTGTGCATTCATTCACGCCGTAGTTCAAACGAAATTTCACGACGTGGAAACATCCTTGTTCACCGTTGTCAAAGAAATTCCGTGTTCTTTTGTCTGTAACGAAAACGATGGCGGGAAAGTTTCGGAACTGTCGGGAGCTTCTGCTGCAGAAGTCGCCCGCCTCCGGAGACAGCCATTAACAGAGTCGCGTAATGCGAACTGTCGCCAACTTCAGGCGGCCATTAAAGGGAAGAGGCGCGGCGATTAAGCTGGTTCAGTCGGCAAAACTTCGCTGGTCGCATCAAAACAAATGAAAGCCGGTCGGCGAAAGCGTGTTGCGACGCCATCTAGTGTAGCAGCGTGTCTGCTCTGCGATATTATGTGCTTGCTGTCTGGTCTACGCGTAAACTACATATTCCGACCATATACAGACCAAAACGCGAAATCGCTGCTGCATCGTTGTAGGACACTAGTAGATGGAAGTAAACCGTGAAGGGATTTTTATACTCAAGAGAGGCCGGGATAAGTGCTTGAGGCTTAAGCTGTCGTCACACGGGACGAGGCAGCTAACGTTGACTTGAAGCAGATGGAATGTCCAACGTCACGAGATCCAGCACCGTCGGCACACGGGACGTGTTGGTTAACGTGATTTTGCGCTCTCAACACCCTAAAGCGGCAGTGTCTGCATTATTTTGCTCGCAAACTATGCAGTTTGTTCACGAGAATGGACGCAAGTGAAATTCCTACATTAGCTCTACTGAAACGCACATTTCCTGCTCCTGCCTCTTCCACACGCTAATCACGTTGTCCTGTCTGTAGTACACGTACATAAAAACTTTAATATCCTGAACATGCTATAATATAAAAGGAAAAGATACATGTCGAGTCGCTATTTGTGTAAATAAACAGCATTATCAATACTGGCTGGTTGCTGTGTACTTGTATTAAAGAATCAATCTATGTTATAAAAGGCGATGTCAAAATAAAACACTTTTCAGCCGTCAATTTTCAACCTTAATTTATTGGGTAACCTGTTTCAGCGTTTTACTACGCCATCTTCAGGCCCCTGACAGACATGTAGGAATAATCTACCTCGCTTGTGATCAAAACAGGGGCCAGCAATACTGATATTTGTGCACATTTGTTACAGTGACCACTTACGCCATCATATCATAAAAGTTCACCAAATCGAACAAACTCTCTCCTAATACAGAGCGCACCTATGTATATGTGGTATCAAAAAAAAAAAAATGTTCAAATGGCTCTGAGCACTATGGGACTTAACATCTGAGATCAACAGTCCCCTAGAACTTAGAACTAGTTAAACCTAACTAACCTAAGGACATCACACACATTCATGCCCGAGGCAGGATTCGAACCTGCGACTGTAGCGGTCGCGCGGTTCCAGACTGAAGCGCCTAGAGCCGCTTGGCCACAATGGTATCAAAAACTACAGAAGTTATACCTGTTAATTTCATGAGAAAGTCCCACAACCTTATAGAAAAAACAAACTGAAAAAAAAGGCGGGGGTGATGGAGCGGGGCCCGAACCGTCTTCTAATTTACCTTCTGTTCTGTAATGTGGCTCCTTTGCTAACTGCTCCACGCTGAAGATCTTGTACTTCGTTACAATCTTCTAAAGGCTTCAAAAAAATGGTTCAAATGGCTCTGAGCACTATGGGACTTAACTTCTAAGGTCATCAGTCCCCTAGTACTTAGAACTACTTAAACCTACCTAACCTAAGGACATCACCCAACACCCAGTCATCACGAGGCAGAGAAAATCCCTGACCCCGCCGGGAATCGAACCCGGGAACCCGGGCGTCGGAAGCGAGAACGCTACCGCACGACCACGAGCTGCGGACCTAAAGGCTTCAATCGCCAAAATCCTGTAAATTGACATTTAAGTATAACAAATCCTAACAAGAACGATACGTTTATCACGAGTCTTCAATGGGCCGTCGCGTTAAAAAGTCTTATTTTCATGGCGCGCGAAATACAACGCGAAAACAACTAAATACGAAAATTCCTTAACCGCCAATATGACGTTTCCCATCATTTTATTACAACCAGTTGTCACAATAACGAATCGTTCTTGAGAAATTCAATGTGCTGATGCATATATTCATAGGTGTAAGGTATAACTTAAAACCCGCCGAATATGGGCTTCTAATTAACACGACAAACAAAATATGGCGTCTCGCTTTCTGCATGTGACACAGGGAGCGTCCTTGCTTCCTATTGGTTCTATTTTACGTGGCACGTTGCTGAAATATCACAGAACTTATTGTGTGTTTTACGTGACGAAATGGCTTCTCAGCGTGAAATAGCAGGACGTGACGTCACAAAACTCGTAGATATCAATACGACATTTTCGACAAATTATAGTACACGGAGAGGCGATTAATTTTGTTCGTATCGACCTAGATAATAAAGCTGTTTTATTCTTTTTTACGGAACGATTATCTTCATTAATGGGATTCAAAAGCTTTCGAACAGACGAGTATCGTGATATAACGCTGGTTAATGTTGGTGTTGAAACTTTTCAAAAACGTATACGATAACTTTTCTAAAACTGAAAGGCAAGAAGGTCGAAATTGTCCACTGCGATGCGAACACTGCCGAGAGTGCTCTCATTCCGTGTTTTGTTTTTACAGCCGACAAAAAGACACATCTACACTACTAAGATAAAACGAATTTCTCTTGACTCTTACGTATGTGGATAGACAGCATCTAGATAAGTTAATACTTCGTCAGACGATTATGATGAGATGATAGGTTCTTGATCTGTGATTCAAGGTGCTGTGGGGCTTACACAGTGAGAAACCTGTTCATATAGTTCTTGTTGCGCTCTGTTGTGAATAGTTTCTGACAAACAGTCGGTTAAAGTTGTGATCAGGGGAACGCAGCAGGAAGAGCAATTTAATTTGGGCCCGCCCGGTTAGCCGGGCGGTCTAACGCACGGCTTTCCGGAGTGGGAAGGAGCGCCTGGTCCCCGGCACGAATCCGCCCGGCGGACTTGTGTCGAGGTCCGGTGAGCCGGCCTGTCTGTGGATGGTTTTTAGGCGGTTTTCCATCTGCCTCGGCGAATGCGGGCTGATTCCCCTTATTCCACCTCAACTACACTATGTCGGCGATTGCTGCGCAAACAAGTTCTCCACGTACGTGTACACCACCATTACTCTACCACGCAAACATAGCGGTTACACTAGTCTGGTGTGAGACGTTCCCTGGGGGGGGGGGAGGGGGGGGGTCCACCGGGGGCCGAACCTCACAATAACCCTGGGTTCGGTATGGGGTGGCGGAGGAGCGAAGTGGACTGCGGTAATCGTCGTGGGGTTGTGGACCACTGCAGCTGCGGTGGGGACGGAGCCTCTCCGTCGTTTCTAGGTCCCCGGTTCACATACCATACAATACAATACAATACAACACAATTTAATTTGACTTAATTCATCACTTTCCGGAGGTGTTGTGAACCCAAGCTACTTCACCATGGAGCCAATCACTACGTAATTTACAGAAAGCTGATAAGAAAATTAAAAAGAGTATACAACACTAAAACACACGAAAAATACAAAAGTGTATACAATAAATAATACGTTGCACAGGAAGGCTTCAAATTTAAATTGCCGTGAGGAACTCGTGTGCAGAAAAAAGGAGTGAACAACTAGGTACGTTTTTAACTTACATTTTAAATCCAGGGTTTATCAATCCAACCGCTCCGTTCTGCTCTCCAAGATTCTTAAACAAGAAAATTGCAGAATAGTGCATACCCTTCCACTCAGTGGTCAAAGGGACATTCTCCAAGTACACCTTGTTTTTCGGTATTATGTTCTCTGAGTGAATGTGACAGATGTTTTTGTATGATTTTATACTATGAATAATTCAGTTATATTCAAAATTCTATATTTTCTAAAGTATTACATGTAAGAACATGATTGATGCAGGCATAATACTTAATCTCTCTTAGATTGCAGTGTGCATACCGTTTTGTGTTAGGAGTACAGTGTCTTGACAAAACAGAGACAAAGCAAGAAGAGATTTTACGTAATCGAATATGAGAGACGCTTATCTGTCACAATAATGCAGCATGCATTCTCAAGTAATCACGGAAAAGAACCGCCATGTAAAACAAAACACTGTGCGTTCGTATCGACAATTTAGGGACACTTATTCTCTCTGTACAAATAAAGAGTACCGGTGGATGAAGTGTCAGAGGCAGACGTGGAGGAAAATTTCGTACGCAATCCAAAATAATAAAAAATCCGCACAACCCATGAACTTAGAATACCACTGCAAAATGCGTGGAAGATTATGAGGCGGCGATTGCCTTTTCAGACCGTACGGTCTGTAGCTCGTGCAACAATTAAAATCGGAAGATCAAGGTCGATACCTTTAATTTTGCGTCACAATGCAGGAAGCTATTGACGATGAACATTTCAACTGCAAGCTGATATTCTGAGGCAAAGTAGCCTTCCATTTATTTGTGAAGGTTGATCACGACGATGTGAGGACGAAATTGTGACGCACGAACGAGATTCGCCAAAGGATAAAGTTTTCTTTAAATCTCAGAGACGAAGCTGTATAGGCCGCTTCTCATCTGTGAGAAATCTATGACCGGTAGCTCTTGCAGCTTGAGGTCGTTTTCACAACTGACTGCTGATTCCAAGACCTTAATCTTGGAACAAGGTGGGGCAACCCGTCATGTGAGCATCGATATTTGTCGCCACCTAAACGACGAACTTATACATCGCTGAATTGAGCGCAATGGGAAAGACGACGCGCCTCTGTTCCCTTGCCCCCTCCCCCCCCCCTCCCAGAAAAAATAGCACCCACCCAGGTCACCTGACGAACGCCTTGTGACTTTTGTCTTTAGGGGTACGTTAGGACCGCGTTTTCGTATTCCCACTGTCAAGAACACTGGAACACCTCAGAAAACGTATCAATGCGGCTACAATGACCATTTACCGGAAGTCGCTACATAAGGCATGTAAAATGTAACGAGCTTGACTATCACTTGGACTACAGGGGTATTCATAGGACATTTCTAGAGTGCAAAATGCAAATTTGTTGAGTTCACGGTCCTACACATGCATCAGTCATATTTCTACATGAAACACTTTGGAAATTATAGAGCTTCGAAACGGTTGACTCAGTTATAGTAGCCCTGCATTATAAACCAGAAATTCCAGGACAGAGCATACATACAGGCGGACATAGAACACATAAACACTTGACCTACGAGTTTTGTGAACTTAACAGGATGCTGCTTGCTGCGTTTTACTCGTACTGTCTACTACGCTAAACAACTCTTGTTCACAAACGCCGGCGCAACTTTAATAGGTTTTTCATCTCATTTAGGCATATCTGGTTATGTTTAACTTGTGCACTGTTGCGAGAAACTTGGAAGTTGTTGCAAGTGGCATATTATTCATACAGAATGTACCATTACGCTGTCACTTGTACAAAGGCGACACAATTGTCTCCTGAGATAACACCAAATCTTTTTCTACAAATTATCTATGGAATTTCGGAGTTTGCTTCCAAGTACAGCTATTCTGATTTAGGCCAAAGGCCAAGATGTCCCATCTAAAACGGACTCAACCGATTTAATTCCTCGTCTCTGTTGAAATTGGCACTTGTGCTCCGTCTGTAATGACCCCGTCGCCTACAGAACATTAATTCCTATTCATTTTTCTTTCTGAATTATTTGCTTTCCATGAGCAGAATAATACCTTCTCAGCAAAACGTTTACCGTATGCAAGTGGCAAAACGTATTCTGCAGCTAATCCGAATTGCATGTGGATCATCCATCCTCAAACACATCGTGAGCGTGCTGACGACTTTTCTATTGCCCACTGGCTTCCCACATGTGATCATCGTTATCTGTATCACCATTTGACAAGAAAAGAATACGTGTGTGTAATAAAAGCTGACCGAGCTCATGAAACTTTTCGCAAAAAAAATGCGAAAGACGAGAGAACGGAAGAATTGTAACTTCTGTCGTCGCACCGCGTGTAATGGGAGCTGACTCGTGTACACTGTCATCCCGTGAACCGCGAACTGTTAACGACGCTGGTGAGCTCATTAGCTGCAGAAAGCGCAGAGGTGGCGCTGTCGTTCAGGGAGGCCGAAATTCGTTTGGGGGAGAAGCAAGGAGACCGCAGAATTAGCGGAGTGTCTTAATGATGTCACCCAATTAACAAGCGAGATTTTTCGACGTGTTCCCGTGTAGAAAACAGAAACAAAGTAAAAACAAAATAGTGTGCTGCTATAAAAGAAACGTTGAATTTTGTAAACAAGGATGACGGATAATGGGAACCAACGCTGCCCCTTTCTTTCTGTTGGTGAGGAAACTGATACGCAGCTCACAAATCACACTGCACATAATTTGCTCAAAAAGAAACGCTGTTAATTACAGTTTCCTAATTCTTTCATATTCACTAACAGAAACGATGCTGATTCGCGCTTCCATCGTTTCTTTGAGTACTTGAAAGTTTGTGAAGATAAAGAAGCTTTTTTCATGCTGGTTTCTACAAGAAAAATCAAGTAGATGTGTCTGAGTTCCGTCAGTACATCTTTTTATGCTATTGTACTTTCGCTTTCTTTTAATTAAGGGGCGCGTTCAATAGTTAATGCAGCAGATTTCTTTTCGTTGATCATTTTCGGTTGTAGTAATGCAGAATTTGGTGTGGAATATCATCGGATATTTCCGCTTCAGCGTGTACCGTTTCATGAAGTTCCAATAGGTGGCAGTTCTATAAGTAGCCTTCAAAATGACCTCTGTAACGGAAGTGCATTCCAAGTAGAGAGGTTGTAATGTGACAGACTGAATGAATGTCAATTTCTCACCTTACATGTAACAAGTAGATGAATATGTCACCTGCCATACTTCGCCAATGACGATGTGTGTGAAATCTTATGGGACTTAACGGCTAAGGTCATCAGTCCCTAAGCTTAAAAACTTCTTAACCTAAATTATCCTAAGGACAAACACACACACCCATGCCCTACGAAGGACTCGAACCTCCATTGGGAGCAGCCGGACGGTCCATGACTGCAGCGCCTCAGACGACTAGGCTAACCCGCGCACTTCGGCAATAATGACCAGATTTTCCTATTAAAATGTACAGTATGTAATGCAGGGATGACACTCGATTCGATGGTATTAACACACCGAACCCAAATCCTGCATGTCAATGAGGAAAATGTGAAAAAAGCTGCTGCAGAAAACATTTTAGTTTGCGGGCAGACGCGAGTTGCGCCGTCATGGCCCGAGTACAACGGAACGCTATTAAAAAGGGGTTGGTGACCCGTGGCGAGAGGACCAACGAACGTGCCGGGCGATACATTGAGGAGAGCAGACAGCGGAGAAATTCTTTGGAAAGCTGCATTGGGGAATTTCCAGATGGATACAAAGAGACCAGCGACACAGTTGATCACGTGAAATGCCCGTGGTGCACTCGTGATGTATGCGTTTAACTTTTAGGCGTCAGAAGTGGGCACAAAATGTCCAATTGGCTGGAATAAACTTAGAAGGAATAGAAAGGGGCGAACTTTCGACGCAGTTTGAAGATAGGCCCTTTTCGATTGGCAGAGGTAGTTTCCACAAGATGAAAGGAATGTTGGTCTGAAAAAGCTGTGACATGAAGCAGAAAAGGACACAGGTGGGAGACAGTTTGCTACGCAAGACACAAGACCGAAAACTTTGAGGACTCTCCTCTGAACCAGCGTCAAATGTAGAATAGGGCGCATCACACTCTTTACGACACCAAAAGAGGAATTTTGTGTGAACACTGCGTTCACTTCGGCTGACATTCAGGTAGTAATTAGCTGCAGAGTTGTCGAACTCCAACAGAGGAGAAATGAAAAGCCACGTAGTTAAATGTTCTTGCGAGAACTGAGAGGGCATTGTAGTATAAATGCTGCTCCATCTATGGATGTGTACATCGTCATATTTCAAAACTAGGGATGAGTGCACGTTTTCTCGCCTAACGAGAAACATAGGACAGTTTCTGCTGATAAAATCAGTAAAATTTTGATTAGCTTTTTTATAGGATTTTCAGAGGGCGAAAGTAGCCCTGCAGCTGACAGCTCATCGCAGCTAACTTGTTGGTTTACCATCTTGTGTCCAATGTGAACTCAAGCAGCCTTGAGTAATCTTTTGCTCATCTTGTCAGAAAAACTAACCTTCCTCCCTATACTTGATTGTCAACCTAAATAGCACCAAACTTAGAACCGGAATCGGATAATTTCTCATAATAATGGCCAACTTCAACTTGTAGAGCATTTAAACTTGATATTGTTGTGTTCAATGTAATTTCGGCTAAACAGGACGTAAGGCAGTATCTGGACAACTGTCCTAACACTATGATGTCACAACCTATGTAAATTCGTATATTTCTTTGACAATAATTCTGAAATTAAACAAACTGTGTACAGCTAAACACCAATGTGCTCTGTCCTAGAATAAGGGTCCGCTCCCAACCCCAGTCACTGATTCTAGAGACGCTAATGCACTCACAAGGTGTTTTTGCTGATGCCTTACAAACGTGAAAAGGAGTGGAGTGTCAGAAGGTGCCATTGAGTTTCTTTTGGCGAAAAACAAGAGCAACGCGGAATGTCTACGGAGACCTGCTAGTGAACAAAAACACGGCGAGTCTTCGGGCGAGGCGTCTGTCTCCAGCGCAACAGGGTCGTACAAAGCTGTCCAGTCTCCCGTGCATCAGCCGCCGCACACAGCTGTGACTCATGCAGTGTTGGAACGTGCGGATACTCTAATTCGAGGTGACTGACGGATCGAAAATACCTCGCTGCTCATCCAGACGGTTCTGTTGGTTGTGCTGACACTCCAGCCCACCAGTTGGGATACTCAACAGGTGTTTGCCCGCTGGGTCCCTCGCCGCTTAACAGAAGTCATGAAGAGCAAACGAAAGGTCATCTGTCTGACCAAATGAAGGACCCACTCCGCAGGGAACAGCATATGGATGATGCGAAGGTTATTGATGCAGCAGGACGTTGGCTCTGACGTGGACCAGTTGAGTAGTACTGTGCGGCCATACGTGCCCTCCCAATAAGGTGGCGTAAGGCCGACGTATTGAACGGAGCTTATATTGAAGAAAAGGATTTTGTAGTGTATACTATGATGTACTGGCATCCTGAATAAAACCAAGCTGCTTTCAGAAAAAAAGTGTTGCATTACCTATTGAACGCCACTTGTATATTTAATCTTCGTACATCCATAAACTGGATGAAGGTGGGACACAGCTGGTATGATTTTTATTAAAAATGAAATTCCTCCAGCTGTATTTAAGATTTTATATTTACTTCGCTACTAGTTTCGACGTTGCGTCAACGCTATCTTCAGGCCGGTACACTTTGATGAAATCAGTTGTGTGTGGCTCAGTCTAGAAGTCCGCGGTGAGACCAACACGTGCTCCACATGGATGGCGGGCAGCTGGAGGAATTTCATTTTTAATAAAAACTTGTATATTTGCTTTAAGAAAATAATTTAAGTGTGAAATATAACACGATTACGAAACTTTTTGTCCGGTTCTGGAATAAAAGATAAGATATTTAGTCAATCTGTTCAGCCCCAACTTATCATCAGAAGCATTTCGGGAGGGATCGGTGGTGGGCCCTGGACTACAGAAGGCACCGATGTCTCTATGACCCGGGTATAGCGATCCTAGAAGGCGGTAGCCATACTAGCAGACGAATTAATGCAGCAGTTCGTTATGTTTACCAACGGTTTTGGTAGCTACTGGTACCTTTTTTCCTTCGTAACTAAAAAACTGCCTACTTCATTCTCGTGAGTTAAGTGTTGTACAAAGCAACGTCACCCCACAAGTAAATGACTGCATGGCATATATACAACTGATAGCAGCTGTCGGCCTCGGTGGCTGAACCACTAACCTGAACGTCTCGGGTTCAATCCCACTTTAGGCCTCTTTTTTCGGTGGGCGGGGGGGGGGGGGAGGGGGCGGTATCATCAGTCTTCCGAATGGTTTGATGCTGCCTCCTACGACTTTCTCTCCTGAGTCAACCTCAGCATCGTAGAGTGGCACTTACAACCTACGTCCTTAGTTACGGAGTGTTTCTCTTATCTAATTTGCACCCGGAAACTGAGCGCAATTCAGTCTTTTGACAAGAGTAGCCCTCCTTATGCACTGAAAAACATGACGCTTCAAATACACTATGTAAACTTTTACGAGAAATGATGCAACGAGAGTAAAAACTTTCGAAACCCTTTTAACGCTTCAATACGAATGACACTAAATGGATCCTGACACTTTCTCTAGTCTGAAATATCTATGAAGTGTATATGCAGACTGAAGCGACGAATGAAAATTTTTGCCAAGGGTAGAATTCGAACCCGTGACTGCTGCTCACTAGGCAGATGCGCTGAACGCTTCGCCGCCCTGGCACAGTTGCATTGCACGACTGCATGGTCTATATTAGCACGCCACTCCCCTCAGTCCAAATCCGATCCTAATGAGGCACGAATGGGAATTTTAATTGAGGATCGAGGCTTCCTAGGGTAGTCCATGCAGATGTGCAAAGTCACTGTGCCAGGGTGCCGCACCGGTTAGCACATCCGCCTAATGAGCAGAAGAGGTGGGTTCGAATCCCTACACTGGTACAACTTGTCATTCATCGCTTCTGTCCGCATGTATAATTAGTATTGAACTCTACTTTGAACATTACCGCTACGACTGGCCACAGCACCCTGAGAAGATTGCGGACACTTCTATCTGTTTGTGATCAACGACCAAGGCGCTTTTATTATAACGTCATGACTATCAGTAAATAGGCACGACATATACAAGACATAGCCTGCCTCTCCCGAAGACATGGTGTATAACCCATTCCTTGTCGGGAACTTTATAACTGAATAGGTCATTCCTACCTGATCCTTTCTTCATTTCTGGCGGATAGTTTGGACGTTCTGTGATGAATGGACATGGGTCACCGTAGTGTAACTAGGAATCGCCACAGTGATCAGACGATTCTGTGCCTATGCTGTACCGGGTTTATGAAATGCAATAAAGTTGATTTAATACCTTGTTGTTCTTTTATCATTTGTGCGGGAATAAAGGAAGGGCAGCAAGTCGTCTCGTACTATTTTGCTGTGATCTTCAGTCCGAATACTGGTTTGATGCAGCTCTCTAAGCATGTCTATCATGTGCAAGCATCCAATTGAAGTTGCTTGCTGCCTTTATAATTTTAATACCCGTGCCAATACGCAAGCACGCACACACACACACACACACACACACACACACACACACACACACACACAAACGCACTCACTTCCTTCCTCTACCAAATTGAGGATTCTTTGATGTCTGACGACGTCTCCCATTTAGTCGTGTCACAAATTTCTTTTTTAACCAAGTCTTCACAGGTTATTCGATCTACCCATCTAAATGTCAGCATTCTTCTGTACCAGTAAATTTAAAATGCTCCTTGTATGAATTACTTATCCTCCAACGAAAGCTTCTACTCCCTTCTTGTCTAAACTACTTATCGTCCAGGTTGCGCTTCAGTACAACATTATGCTCCGTACAAATACCACCACAAAAGACTTCCTAACATTTGCATTTGTATGAGATGTTAACAAATTGTTCTTTTTCAGAAATGCTTTCCGTGCTACAGCCATTGTGAATTTTATACCAAAATTCAAAAGGCTCTAAGGAGTATGGGACTTAACATCTGAGGTCATCAGTCCCCTAGACTTAGAGCTACTTAAGCCTAACTAACCTAAGGACATCATATACACATCCACGCCCGAGGCAGGATTCGAACCTGCGACCACAGCAGCAGTTCGGTTCCGGACTGAAGCGCCTAGAACCGCTGGGCCACAGCGGCTGGCCATTTCATACCCTCTCTCCCTCGGCCATCATTATTTAGTTTGATGTCAAAATAGCAAAACACGTCTACTAGGTTTTAGTGCTTTATTTTCTTCAGCATCACTTGATTTAATTTGATTTCATTACGCTTGTTTGAAGTTTGCTACCGTTCATCTTTTAATCTCTTTTCAAGGCACTAACCATTCTGTTCAGGTGATGTTTCATGTTCTTTGCCATCTCTGACAGATATCCCGAAGTTTTTATTTCTTCTCTTTGAACTGTAATTCCCTTCCCAAATTTCCCCTTAGGGTTTTACTGCTTGGTCAGTGTAAGGATTAAACAAATTAAGGGAGAGGCTACAAGCCTCTCTCACTCCCGTTTGAATTACTGACACTGTTTCATGTGTTTTGACTCATAACTGCAGTCTGGTTTCTGCTCAAGTCGTAGATAGTTTTTTGCTCTCTGTGTTTTATCCCTGCTACCTTCATAATTTCTACGAGTGTATTCCAGCCGACATTGGAAAAAGCTTCCCCTAAATCTACAAATGCTATAAATGCTTGCCTTTGTCGCACTACTAGCTCGTAAACGAAATGGGAGATTGCAGAAGCCAATGGCCTGCAGATGAACAATTTTGCCCCGAGTAGTGTAGAAACTATAGCTTTGTTTAAATACACATTGAATGGCAAGTCGTGTACTTTAATCCTCAGATTCTGCTTGGATCTAATGTACTTTAACGTCGACCGTTCCATTTACGTGCTGAGTGTACTAAATGTGTTTACTCATACCACTATTACCCATTTTAGGACTTATGTTTTGTCTATAGTGGAATTTAAGCTTCGGCCATCGCCTTTGAGCACAGCGAGAGACAGCTTACCGACATCTGCCTCTGAACTGAAAACTAATTACTAGCAGCTGCACTGACTGAGATCTTAGGGATAATTCGTGGAACCAACGGTACTTTATGACAGGAACTGGAAAAACCAACAGAATGTAAGTTGGGAAGAAGTGGAAAGCAAAGGGTTCTTTATGAGAGAAACCCCCGGAAAAGAAAGGAGCTGTAAAGCTTGTGTAACCTCAAAGTAATTTATCAGAGCTTGTAATAAATCATCCTCCTCTAACATTACCTTTCTTTTTATAGAGATAACCGATAGCATGTATAATCTCGAATCTCGCATAGGCAAAAATTACCTCAGCTGTTTCATTAAAAGAATTCATATTATTTTGTATACGATGTATTATATTTCAGGCTAAAATGTATAAAAAAGAAATTAATGTGTTACAATCGATATGTACTAACAGTTAAAATTACTCTTCTTTTAAAAATATTTGAAATTACAAAATTTGTGGCATGCATAAAATTCATATTATTAATTGCACAATCGAACGCCAATTATTAATCTCATTTCTGGATTAATTGATAAAATAATGATATATTTTAGCGCTGATTCATATTTTGTTGAGTAAACTCTTTGGCTTTGTAATGTCTTTGGAATATTGTGAGTACGGCAGAATATAAGTAGTGGTGGGCATACCTCCGAAGGAAACGCACGTATTTTGAGAAACTTATCAACAAAAATGTAATTATTGGTTTCTTGATCGTGGAAATTGTACAGTCAGTCTCATTTAGAAGAATGGGATAAAATAAAAGTATATTCATAGCAACAGGCAGCTCTTCGACAGTTATTTTGTCAACACGAACGTAAGAAATCGAAATTTCCTGCTGCAATAAAATATTCCTAGATAAGAGTTTGAGCCATCGACGACAACAACAACGAGGTAATGAAGAAAAGTAAAAAAGTTGTTCTTTTGGAATCTTACTCCTCTCGTAATTTTCAAGATTTGTGCAATGACTGTGACTTCAATGGTGATGTGTAGGAGGGTAATATTACAAGCTGGACTGCTACTTCTGGCCATCGCTTATAAGCACGCTGTGAAATGGCTATAAGACGTCCGCTCTCCTTTTGTACTGAAATAACTTCTTAAATTTGTCTGTCACGGCATTTTACAGCAGAGATAATGATATAATTAGCACACTTTTACATACCTCACTATAACAGATGGTGATTCAGAAAGAAAGAAAACATTTCAATTGTTCATTACAGACAAACTATAAAATACAGAGGCACATTGCCCATGTCAAGGGATAGAGGAAGATTTTAATTTGTTTGTTGGTTTCGACATGGCGACTACACTTAAAGATAAATCATTTTGTGTTTCGAATCTGCGCGAGTAAGCCCATTGTTCAAGTGCAACGTGCATTGCGCCGTAGATTCAGCAAGAAGCCGCCTTTGCACAAGCAGATTTATGACTCGCACAAAAACTTCTTTGAAGTTGGTTGCATATGCAAAGGGAACAGTACTGTTCGGCCCCGCAAGTCTGATGAAAACGTCAAGCTTATCCGACAGGCGTTCTCACGCACCCCACGACACTCTACATGACGGACAACGCCTGCATATGAAACCTTTCAGGCTGCAGTTACTGCAGCAAATCCATCGCAACGACTAGAACAGAAGGTACGAATTTTGCATTTCAATTCTCCAGGATATCACAGAGGGCACTTTTTCCGAACGACTCATCTGTTAGGACGAACCGACGTTTCGTCTATGGCGTAAAGTAAACCACAATAATCTAAGAATTTGAGAGTCCCAAAATCCAGGAGTCTTCGTCGTACGAGAAAGAGACTTACCAAACCTGAATGTGTTTTGTGCCACTTCTGTTCACAAAGTTTATGGACCTTTCTTTTTTGTAGAAGAAACTGCGACAGGAATGTCATTCCTGTACAAGTCGCAAAATTGGTTGTTTCCGCAGCTTCGCTAACATTTCACAGATTTCGTGTTTATGCATGACGGCAACCCGCCTCACTTTTACCTTGAAGTGCGGCGTTATCTTAGCACGACCCCACAACTTTGGGTTGGAAATGGTGGAAGACGAGATCTAGCTCATTGTTTCCGGCCTCTCTGGTCACTGCCGGCCGTGGTGGCCGAGCGGTTCTAGGCGCTATAGTCTGGAACCGCGCGACCGCTACGGTCGCAGGTTCGAATCCTGCCTCGGCATGGGTGTGTGTGATGTCCTTAGGTTAATTAGATTTAAGTATTTCTAAGTTCTAGGGGACTGACGACCTCAGAAGTTAAGTCCCATAGTACTCAGAGCCATTTTTTTCTCTCTGGTCGCTAGACATCACACCTCGCAATTTTTTCTGTGAGGGTACGTAACGGAGAGCCTTTGTCCCACCTACGGCAGATAATTTTGAGGATCACAGAAATCGAATTGAAGGTGCTATCCATCCAATAAAAAGGGATCTGTTGATATGCGTGTTGAATGAAATGGATTACCGTTTCGAAGTTTCTCGAGAAAGGCGTTATGCTCATGTTGAGTGCCTGGTATAATGTGTGTGCAAAAAAAAGAGAAAGAAAGCTTTGAACATTACTACATCCAGTGACATGTGCAATATGTTATCAACTTTCATAGTTTGTCTGTAATAAACAACTGCAATGTGTTATTACTTTCTGAATCAGTCTGCGTTTGGATCACGCCTCCTGAGTTTCTTCTTTTCCGTCCAGTTCCAGATTTTTCTGCAGTAATGCTTCCCTTCGCCTTTTTCTTACACAAGAGGGGAGGACAATCGAATTCTACGACCCCACTCTTTTGTCGCGCCGCTCGGTTATTGTAAACTCCATCTTCGGGGTCGCCACTATAATTTCTACACCGGAATCTGCGCATCCTGTTAAAAAGGTTTCCTCGGAGGTTCCTGAAAGCGAATTTCTCGAGTCAGATCGTAAAAAGAACGGCGCCGTAGGAGCGAGAATAATAATGAGCGGGAGCAGGCGTGTGGGTTTACAGTTATCGCGGCGTCCGCTTGCTATCAGAGCGCTGCCATCGCCGGGCTAGCCAACAGGGGGCGCCAGGTCTCGCTAATCCGAAATGCCGGCCCGACGCGGTCGTTACTCTCATTACGTTTTATCGATCCGCTTAAATGTCCCATAAGGACGCGCGCTTAAAACCGATAAAAGTTAATACCGCATCCGGTTTCCCGGGAATAGGCGGCGGGTAGGGGGGGGGCGGGGGGTGACAAAAAGTATAAAAGCCTACGTTTTATGCTGGGAGAGTCTTTGATACAGGTGAAAAAGGACCTGGCTAAACTGCCGTGATTGCACCCCGCTCTTCAATTTAAAAAAACCTGCTGAGCGGAAAGCTAGTTTATTGTGCACATCATTTCTGGCTTCAGCTCTGCACATTTTCGACGGCTCTGTATCCCCAAGGATGCACAAGTGGAAAGAAAATTTAAGTTCGTTTGTGGCGCTTTTGTATGCGTATGTTTCAAAAATTACGTAATTTGCAGTTTAGTAGCCAGCAAGTCAGATTAATCTTAGAAGCGATCACGCTGTAGTACGTCGCAGGACTTCTTTCAGAAATAAAATTAATAAATAATTAATCACTTTAAAAATGGACACAAAAAGTCTCAACTACAAAACCACTAATTTTGTGGTAACCGTTGTCGGTCAGTTTTTGATCATCTTCAGACCTTCACACCATGACGGTAGGCCTCAGGGTATGAGAGTATGAAGATGATCAAAACCTGACCGAAAGCGGTTACAGCAAAATAAATGTTTTTGCAATCGAGACTTTGTGCCAATTTTTAAAGTACTCTTTGCCGGACCGCTGTTCTCCACGAGAAGTGCTCTCAGAAATTATAAAAATATAAAGCCGCCTCTATCCGGAAGTGGCCACAAGAGGTTCAATATTTATTAGTTTGTCAAACCTTCAATATACTGAAGCGAGGCAAACATCGTCAATAATAATTCAATAGTGACAGCTGCCAATGCGATTTCACCGAGTAAAGGAGACGAACACCCAAAAGAAAGAGAGTGATGTAAATGCAGTGGCTACAGTTGGCAAGAAATAACAAAAACCAGCGAAATGAGCGTGTATGTTTGGAGCGCAGTATTGTGTGGTTGTCTGCCATGGACTGGGGGAAATCCGAAAAAGAAGGAATTCGAACCGATTTTGAGATGATGCTACAGAGGAATGCTCAAAATTAGATGGACTGACAATGTAAGAAATCAGCGAGAAAGGGGTTATGTGGAAAACATTGACAAGACGAAGGGACAGGACAACCGAACACAACTTAAGGCCGGTATTACAGTATCAAATATTCGTTGACAAAGAAATTTGATCAAACATTCATCATGGTCTTTTGACAATGACCTTTGACGTGGCGCAAAACGGGTTTTACTCTGCATCAAATATTTCGTCATAGTTCGTTCCTGCGCATGCGCCAACGTCACGTGTATTCACGGACTTTGCGGCCATGTTTATATACATAAACACTATATTAAACGACAAACAACAGCAGCAATGCTAGCGCTCCAAGTGGTTACATTTCTCCATGCAGTGAGCAGAAGATGATCGTTCTTTTTGATCAAACCTAAGGCGAGACTAGATTTGATCAAAGAAAATTTGACCAAGGCCTATCCTTGACAAAGTCCGTTATTAGTGTTAAATTTTATTTTGCAAAGAGACTTTGTCAAAGAAAACTTGACAGTGATACTTGAAGAAGCAAAACTGTACGGTAAGAGAGAGATTGAAATATAGGCTTATAATAAATTATTCATATCTTACGGGCGATAATTTTTTTTTTTTTGAGGGTGGCTGCAAACATTGGAATAAAATAACTGAATCGGATCCCTCATACGAGAGAAGTGCCCGACAGATCGCTCTATTGAAGCCCGCCACATAAACAGATTCGGACATTCGAACATTAGTTACTTCAAATATTTTCAGAGCTGGAATCCAGAGTTTTAACTTCTTACAAATGTTCGTAATGGTGTACACGCTGCTAAAAATTGAAGCATGTCTTTGACACTGGAATGTACTCGTAGTTTCGAAATTTACTTACTGAAGCGGAAAAGTGGAGTAGTTGTTCTCTCCTACCTGTAACAATAGAAAAGCACTCGTTAATGTCAGAATACAAATAAGCAAAGCCTGAAAAAACATTACAGTAACAACAGTTATTAAATAATACGATAAAGCCTCCTACTATCCTTTAAGGGTACTAGCTGGATTTACTAAAATTATAGGGAGACAAACCGCACAATAAACTCAATTTCGATGCAGGCAACACTGGGCTAAGATCACGTTGCTTTGTCTCCCTGTGTAAGTCATTCAGTCAAACAATACGATAAGATCAATTATTATTTTTTACAATGTCGGTTGTCTTCTGTACTTGTGAAACTGTTCCGTGTAGTTATGGCAGTGTATCAGTGAATATTAATACCAATCAGCTGGCTCTCAGTAAACGTGGAGATACGACGGGTGTTCAATAAGTAATGCAAAGATTTTTTTTTTTGTTAGTCCTACGTCAGAAGGTAAAATGTTGAAGTTGTTGTGGATATCATGGAATATTCTTGCTTCAGCCCCTATAGTTTCATGAGCTTCCGATAGGTAGCAGCGCCGTAAGTAACCTTCAAAATGGCATTTGTAATGGAGTTGTGTTCCAAGCACAACGCTGTCACTGAGATTCTTTTGGCGGGAAACCAGAGCATCGCAGATATTCACAGGCGCTTGCAGAACGATTACGGAGACATGGTAATGAATAAAAGTATCTTGAGTCATTGGGTGAGGCGTCTGTCATCATCGCAACAGGTTGGCGCAAACCTGCCCGATGTCCCGCGTACCGGCCAACGAACACAGCTGTGCCTCCTGCAAGAAATTGAAGAAACAGCTTCAGCGTGTTCGTCGCCACGACAACTCAAGGCCTCACACACGTCTGCGCACCTGAGAGGAGCTCGCAAAACTTCATCGGACTGTTCATCCTCATCCATCCTTCAGCCCGGATCCTATCCCAATGAGGGATACGTGAATGATGGGGAGTTTATTGATACAGGAAGATGTCGACGCCGACGTCGACCAGTAGAGTGGTACTGTAAGGCGGTGTGAGGCTGTCCCATTCAACGGAGATTATGTTGAAAAATAGAGTTTTGCAGCCAAAAAGGGGGGAATGATAATGTGTATTGGAATCCTCAATAAAACCAACCCGCTTTCAGAAAAAAATTGTTGTATTACTTAATGAATGCCCCCCGTAATTTTCAGACACAAGTTGGGGTTGACGGAGGGTAGGTAGGTAGGGAAATCGCTCGCGCCCGTTCTGAGGGACCATCCCTAAATTCTCCTGCAATGATTTAGAAAGAAATTACCAAAACTGTGGATACACGGGCAGGGATATAAATGGCCGTCCTGTGAATACGAGTCCAGTGTCTTCAGTGAAAAGAAAAGTGCAAACATAATACGAAGAAACTTCAGAAAGTGATTTATACATCTCGTCCCACGCTAGGACAATAATGCGCACTGCCAGAAGAGAATACATATTTCGGGTTTCCTGCAGACAGTTCTGCTGCGGTTCAGATAGCATGTATTTCAGTGAGCGAGTGCAATGGCGCAGAATATCCAAACATGCTCTAACTTTGAAGTACGGAGGGCAGCACTATTCGTGTGGGGAGTACATGTAAATTGCACAAAAATTCGCCGTAAAGGTTTGGCGATGTATGTACCGAATGTATTGTCGCGTTCAGCCATAGCGGAATGAAACCTACGTGGATGATGGTGATCGGGAAGTCCTGATCTTGCACCGTACGATTTCAATCTTTTAGGCAAGTTGAAAGAGCACTGGGAGTGGAGGATTCTTCCAACGATGAGGACGTTCACACAGCCGTTCTCGAATGGCTCTGTAACTGAGGACCTGTCTTCTGTTGTTCAGCAACTGAACGACTGGTATTTATGGGTATTACATATTGTGCACAGAAATGTAGCAACAAACTTCGAATGGCTTTAGAGGGTGTCTTGAGGAGACAAATCGAGGACAGGTACCCATATCTGGAAACGTCACACAAGGACGCTACAGAGCGTCGAAGTTACAGGCACCGGCGCCTGGCACTATGCCATCCCTTCGGCAGCAAATGAGACTTTGTACTCTGATAGACTGAGGCGAAACTTCTAACAGTGTTGTTTGTTATTCAGTGATCGCGACTGATTGCCACGATAGCCAGTGCAGAAGGGTGAGTTAGCTGCTACGTAGACCGACCTTCTCTCCTGTGAAAGCCGACACAGGTTTCAATCGGCAGTTCATTTTTCTCCTGTGTACGAGAAACAATGGAGATTTTAGATGACTCATCACATGGTTCCTCTCCACAATTTTTACACCCCTCCCTTCCCTCCCCCTCCAACACACAAATACACACGCTTCCCTCCATTAAAAAACTGGTAATTCCTTGATAGCTGAGGATGTATCCTATCAACTGGTCCCTGCTTGTAATCAATTTGTGCCATAGTTTTCTTTCTCCTCGATTCATGTTTAGTAACTCCTCATTACCTTATCTATGCATCTAATCTACTGCATTCTTTTGGAGCAGCACATTTCAAAAGCTTCCATTCTCTTCTTGTCTGAACTTATAGTCAATGTTTCACTTCCATATCAGGCTACACTCCAGACAAATACCTGTACAGCCAATGTGCATTTAATATGCTCTACTTCGGCCATCGTCAGCTGTTATAGAGTCCAAACAACAAACATCATCTACTGCTTTTAGTATCTCATTCCCCCCGGCTAATTCTATCAGCATCACCTGATTTAATTCGACTGCATTACATTACTGTTGTTTTCTTTCGTCGATACATTCTAATCTTTTTCCATGGCACTATCGATTCCATCGTCACCGGCAAACAGAAAAATGTTTATTTCTTCTCCTTGAATTTCAATTCCGTTTCCATTTTCCTTGTTGGATACACTACAGCCCTGTCTCGGTTCCTTCTCAACCACTGCTTCCGTATCATGTCCTTCTACAGCGTGGTTTCTGAATAAGCTGTAACTAACTTTTCACTCCATGTGTATTACACCTGCTATCTTCATACTTTCAAATAGTGTATGCCAATCAATATTGCGAAAAGCTTTCTCTAAGTCTACGAATACTGTAAACGTAGTTTTGCCTTTTCGTAATCTAGCTTATAAGAGAAGTCGTTGGGTCAGTATTGCCTGGCACGTTCCTACATTTATCGGGAGTCAGAACTGATTTTCCCCGAGGTCGGCTTCTACCGGTCTATCAGTTCTACTGGAAATAATATGCGTCCGCATTTTGCAACCAAGTCTTGTTAAACAAGTAGTTAGGTACTGTTCACACTTGTCAGTATCTGCTTTCTTTATTCAACTGTATGTGGATGAAATGCTTCCGCGTTTCCAGGGTGAAGACGGTGAGTACGACACTCACTAAAACGCAGCGGTGGAAAAAAAAAATAAAAATGAAATGATCGTATGTCATTGACGGCCGGAAGTCCTCACCAGGGGATGTTCGGCCGCTGAGTTGCAAGTCTTTTCAGTTACGCAGCATTGGGCAACTTGCGTGTCGATGACGATGTGGACAACTCAACACCCAGTCCCCGAACGGAGAAAAATTCCCGAGCCGAATGGGAATCGAACCCGGGCCAGCTGCACGGCAGTCAGACACGCTGACCACTCAGCGAAGGGTGTGGACAACGTAGCGGTATCTTAAAAGGTTCCGCCCGGCTGGAAACGCGACAATACACCGGAATTCTGTGTTGGTGCAGTTGTCACTTGAAAACTGTACATGCGTCGAAATCTCACTTGTTGCCTAAACAGGCTAAATCCTGTAACAATCGATGGACGTCACGTTGTTTCTGAAACATGGCCTTCACATTCTTAGCAGAGGGACGAACTATTGACAGAGCTTATTTGTAGAGGCTAGCGAGACAGTGAAATCGTTTTAGTGAAGTAATACGGCTCACAGAAGGAGGAACAACCTAAGTAGGAGATCCGAGCACTTAAGGCTGGCTGGGGATTTCAAGTGGAAAGGAAGACAGCCTCACCTTCTGCGGGGGCGGAGAACGAGGTAGGCGTGGCACGCCCAGGGGAGTCTCACGCACGGCCAGAGGGGCGGGGGACCACTGCGTGCATCACACACACACACACACACACACACAAATTTTCAGCGTGGGCTGCGCTAACCAGTGGTCAGCTAAGAAAACTGCTCCGACCAACTGTAATGAATGGGATGTAAATATCTTTCACTATGATAACTTACTTAGCTACGCAGCTTTAATTCAAGGGCGGAATATGAGCATAGAATGGAGGTGAGTGAACAGCTCCGTGCGTGTGTGATGAGAAGAACTTCTCGAGTTTGTAGACGGTACACGCGCAAATACTGCTTGATATACATGCAATGTTAAGTTGTGTAAGAGTAGATATTGTAGAAGTATTACATGCGAATATTGCTCTTATCATTAACATGCAGTTTCGTTGCAAACGTCGAACTCTATGCCTTGTCAGCTCAGTCCACTAGAGAATCACCAAGGAGATACAAGCGTGCGGGTTCGGTTCCACGTCACATGCAGAGTCTGAATTTGACAGGAAGAATCACACAAAAAGTGCATATTTCACTGCAGAGCAAAGTACTCTCTGGAAGCCGCGCTCCAGTCTTTAACGCGGCCATTTCTTCGCTAAATCCCTGCTTCTTATAAAGTTTGAAAAGCCAGGGACTAGGTGCTGAAGTGAAGTAAGGGTGGGCCGTCAATTGTGCGAAGAAAGCTGAATTAGGGGCATCACCAAACACGAAACTCAATGGTTCTCTTTCAGTTTCCCAGCCCGATACACTATGTTAATCGGTCGGAAAGATTCACCACACCCTGTAAATTGTCGTGTCTATTGTGCACCACCAAGCCATCACGTCTATTATCGTCCTAGTTCAGCCCCTTTAGGCATTCTATGGCTCTTTACATACTTCGCATGGATGTGTAAGCACCTTGGCACAAAAAAGTCACTTCTCAAACTTTTTTTTGAGCTTTATTGTAACATAATGATGTTGTACTACATTTCTGGAACGTTGTAGGCCGTCGGTATACAAGATGTAACGGGTATAAATGGAGATATTTCTATTTGGTGACTGAGGGCGATGTACTAAGTTACATTACGTCGTTATTTGAGTCATGTGCACAAAATATTGTTAATCAGTTACATAAATGAACACATCGTTGTAAATGTAATAATATGGCTGCAAAATAATTTTTCATGAAGTAAGCAAGCAAAATCAAACAGTGTAAATACACAATAGAAACAGATCATGTACATTAAGCAGTTATACAAAAAAATGGGCCCACTACTTAAAAAAGTTTTAAAGTTATTCTACAAAAATCTTTTTACGGGACTGATGATAGGTTAGTGGTGGCTTCTCCTACAGCTATGTAGGAACAGCACATAACTGAATTAGATTACACTGAGGCAGGATATTGTTCCAAAGCCAGGCAGAGTTTGTTAGCTAAATAACCTAGTAACGATAGTTGGTATGTAACATAACAAACATCAACTCACACAGCACTCTAACACACAACACCAACGTAGATATGATCCGCATGGACTGAGCAAAGCGAGTTTTCCCGAAGAGGGATCTTCATGTGGATTGTTCCTAAAAGGGGTAGCACTACGTGTGGACGCTGGACTGGCAATTCAATACTAAGTCCCCTTCCTTAGGTGGTGTCGGTGAAGGTGTATCTATATCTACTATATCTTCTCTTCTTTTATTCTCTTCTTAGAATATACCATTCTTTTATAATTTTTCTACTTCCGAATTCCTGTGTTTTTGTTTAAAAATAAGTGTAACTGCTGTAAGTGAATAAAAGATAACAGCAAAGTGCAGACAAAAGAACTTCACGTAGCCCCACCACCACACGGTGCTGCATGGGCAATTGTGCCCGTGACCTCAAATGCGTAACACAGTTTGTGTGGAGCACTACGGCCTGCATAAAGTAATAAGCAGATAAGCTGGCAGACGCTAGTAGTCGTAACGCAACTAAAAAAAGAAAAAAAGAAAAATAAAAGAAATGCAGCTCGTTTATTGAACCGTGGTAAAATTTTTCTGTTTTGAAGAGCGCGCCGCAGCGCGTAGTGTAAAGCGGTCGCCTTCCGTTTCTGGCGGTGGCGCCTCTGTGGCAATCGCAGCTGTGGTGTCTCCCTCTGGTGGGAAAGGGGAAAAGTTGCCTGTTCACGTGCCTTTAAGGGGCGCTGTGAGCTCGCTAGGCATTCCTTCCTCCCTCCTTGTTCTTCCCCCTCCTCCAGGTCCCCCCCCCCCCATCTGCCTTTGGCTCGGGAGTGTCATCTTTGTGCCGCCACTTTCGTGCAGTGTTCTACAGTGCGTGTTTTACAGTGCGTGTTCCGTGTTGTGTTTTTTGGAAAGTGTTGCGAACGGCCATCATACTGTCGCTGGGTGTGCCTTTTATCTCTTGCGAACAGAAACCAGACTGTCGCCGTGTTTTTTAATTGTGTGTCTACTATGTTACTTGTCTGATTCCTGTGTCTTTTATTAACGTTGCCAACCCCTTTTGCTTTCTGTTTTAACTTTCCGCATTTTTCCACCATTTTTCACTTGACGTCACCGTTTTATCGCCTGTTTTTCTTGTTTCTTTTCTTCTTCCGTTCTTTAAACTAAAAGTCTGTAGGCTGTAGAGCAGCGTACTAAGCAGCTCCCAGCCCGCCCCCTTCGGGGGGAATTGAAAATCAATAAAGGAAAAAAAAAGCTCGCTAGGCAGAGAGTCGGGCCACTTGGTCAGCCGGTCAGTGTGAGGCAGTCAGCGTCTGTCTGTCATCCGGAGTGCTAGTATGTGTTAGGCCCCCAGTCTGCTCGAGTTTGCTCAGGCAATGGGCATTGGCGGTTGGATCGATCGGTTGGTCGGTCGCGCACTGAGACACCAGATGACTTGTCCCCCATGTGAGGTCGCACGTCAGTCCAGTGGGTCGCGCCGTATAGCGAGGGGTAGTAGCTTCGCGGCCGACACGAGAGCAAAAGGAGTCAAACCACGACATCGGTTCGGCCGGCGCGAGCTGCGACGCCGTGAGACGGGAGATCGGCGAGCCTTCCTGCGTCCGTTGAAGCGGCCGGCAGCGGACGGTTCGGCAGAGCGTTTTGGGCGTGCTGCGCCAGGTCTTCGCCAGACATCGCAGTTTATTAAAGGTTAAGTGATTCGTGATATGTTGTTTCATTTACTTGTTAAATTCTACTTGTGTTCTTGGTCAGTCTCTCGTCCCCAGCTTACTCGTCTGTCTCTCGTCCGCATTTGTTAGGCAGTTAGTGTCTGTCTGTCTGTCAGTCTGCCATACGTAATAGCTGCCTCTGTGATGTTTGTCGGATTCGGTGTTAACGAATTTATTGCTTTAGGTGTAAAGGCCGAATTCCTGAAATATGTTCTTATCTTGCCTATCATCTTGAGAGGTGGTATATGTGTAATGTAGAGCAGTCTTACATTTTATGTAAGACTGCATATCATGGGTTTTTATTTAAATGGTCATTTTAGTATATTAAGTTGCCACCCTTCAACCGTAAGAGTTCTTTTAAAAACAAGTTGCACTTTCGGTGGCGAATAATTTTAATGTGTTTTGTACCATTTCTATCCCCCTTACAGGGTGCATACTTTATGTGTTTGTGTGAGTTGTTAAATTTTTTAGTTTAAAGTAATCTGGTGTGTTGCAGATTTGCACCAGGGTAGTCTTTCAGAGGTTGTTGTGAGCGGTCGTGACTACGGCCGTGTTAAAAGGGAGCGGCTAGGTTCTCAGCCCGAAAGCGCATACTGTCAGAAAAAAAAAAAAAATATTTCTGCCTCTGAATAAATTGTAACTTGATATTTAGAAGGTGCTTTCTGATTATAATTTTTAAATCTGTTTTCATCAGTTACCCACTGGCAACTACTTCCAAGCTCACATAGTCTGATTAAATGTGTTAATGTTCTTGATGAATCGCTAGTAAAATAAGTAAATTCTTTAAGAAAAGATTTTGGAAGTAGAAACCACGGTTCATATATCAGTGGCGACTTTGCGAAGAAGCTTATACGGGTATCTGTACTGTCCGAGCGGCACTTGCACGCGCACCGCTAAACACGATTTCGTCACAACTTTCCGATGTCAAACCGCAGTACCCCCGAGCTGCACCACGCCTCATCAGACAGTGGGGAGGAGTTCGCGACTGGGACATACGCCGAGCTGCTGTGCCGTACAACGAGTGCGCCTTTAATAGCGACCGAGCGACGAGGCCATTAATTCAGCAATCAAAATGTATTTAGCCCCCTGGGTACCCGTCCCGGTCCGTATCATTGAATGCGGAATGGTAATTTTACGGGGACAATGGACGCGGCAGTTAATTTAAATAAGCTGCATCGTATAAATAACGCAACGCAGCGCGCACGTTTCGCGCCGCTGTTGATGATCTCACGCACAGCTGAATTAATTGGTGGAATCAGTTCCGTTCACAAAGAACTGTTCGCATGTACTGAACAGATTCTGCCGATTATTTTTCTTTTTGAAGCAGATGAGCAGTTGATTAATTGTTTTTCGGACTATTTTGGCTGCCTGGGTCTTGAGCTCGTGAACTTTTGTTTGTGACGGTCAGTCGAAATATGCTCAGAAGTCAACAATGGCGATGATGATTAATTTCCACAAGAGTAATTTCTATAAATGTGTAACTAATTATCTCACTGTGAGAAGAAATAGGTTGCTCATTTATCACAGAAGTATAACAACGTTCTGCACGTTACGACTCCGGAGTTCCATTAGGAGAGAAGGAGCGTAAATCAGTCACTTGCCGTGTTGCATCGGTTTACCGTGATTTACAGAATCAGTACAGGCGAATGCAACGACAGTTTGCTTCAAAGTTCTTTCCTTTCTTCATGAGTCGAGAGTAACAGTTCTCAGTAAATACGAATAAAATCAAGGTAGCGTCCGCAACAAAGAAAATCAGTCCAATAACACTCGTTTACTAGATTAGTGATGATGACAAGTACTGTGATTCATTCTTTAAATATGAAGGGGTAATTACTGTTCCAGGATGGAGTCCGTAACACGCATACTTTGGCTCTGAGTACTATGGGACTTAACGTCTGAGATCAGTCCCCAAGAACTTAGAACTACTTAAACCTAAGGACATCACACACATCCATGCCCGAGGCAGGATTCGAACCTGCGACCGTAGCGGTCGCGCGGTTCCAGACTGAAGCGCCTAGAACCGCTCGGCCACAACGGCCGGCTCACGCATACTTTCTAAGGACGTTTAGAGCACGTGTCAAAGCTTGTATAGCGGCCCAGCCCAGTCCCTATGCAAAGAGAGGTCGTAATAATAAAAAAAAAGTTAAAACCGATGTTCCAATCGCAGATTCGGATTGCTGATACGATTATGTGTTCAGTGGTAGTAGGCCCTGGGCTGCATACCTCTTTATTAAAAAGCCGGTGGATTTAATTCGCTTTATTATTCATTAAAAGCAATTTTCTCAAGCCACTTGCAACCACAGATAGCTTGCCCGAGGATAGAATATCAGATGGTGGAGACAGAGAAATTTCTGAGCTCACGTATCAACCAATTTATAAATTCCTCAAAATGGCGAAGAACTGCAGAAGATCCAGTGACCGTTGGTTTCAAAATCCACGTTAAGGCGACGGTTGCGCTGATGGACACCGGCGTCTCCGACGACTAGGCACGTGTTGCCACGCGAGTAATGCCAACTTGTGCGTGGGATTGCCGAACAGTCCTTCGGCTGGAAGCCTAAGCGATCGTCGGCATTCCTGCCCCCGCTCATGTTGGCAGCACGGACCTTTCCTTCTCGGAGGAAGCACACAGTGTGCGAAGACCCGACATTGCAGACCTACTGAGTGTCGCCTTCTCGGCTTCTTTGCAGTGCTTGATGGACTCATTGCGTGTCATGGAAGCAACGAGGCACCATTACCGCGGATGTTATCAAGCCATTCGCGGCAGAATGCTCACAGCAAAGCCGACCGTCTTTAAGACGCAAAAAAATTCGGTTTGGACTGCGATAGATCAGCCTCCTGGTTTTATCATTGTTAATTCGGTAGTCTTTTTCGTGCTGCCCCTGTCCGTGTGGTCGTAATGTGTTTCTACTCATGACTTACTACCATATCTTATGAATCGAATCCTGGAGTTCATCTTTGTTAAGCTGCACCAAAACTCTCTCTAAGGACTGAAGTAGTTATCGCTATCTGTGTTCGTGTCTTGTGTATTTCCATGTAGTTGAGGCCTGGTCCACAGCAAGCCTGCATATCGCCTGGGTAGGAATTGTGGTCTGGATAGTTATGATGTATTTGCATCGACACTGCCTGTTTTTTCAAATCGGTTACGAGAATACATTTGCTTTTCTTTTAGCTGTCTATTACTGGTCAGTGGACTTCCCCCCCCCCCCCCCTGTTTTCTTTGTTAATCAATTACTTTCAATCAGTAATCGTAGTCCCTGCAGTATCTGTAGAAGAATCGGTCGCCATCACGGTCCGGTGACCAGCAGATCATCAGGTGAGGTTCCTCTAATCTGATGATACGCAACACGGTGGCAGACAGAACTCCATTGTCGTTCCCTCCGAAGCCACAAGGAACGACTAAAGCTACAAGTCCTCATCAGGTAGGTATCACGACAGTTATCAAACGAACTGAGAGACACGCTGCTGGGATAGCAAGAGATCAGCAGAGCCCACTCTTTGCAAAATGTGGCACTGTTCTCACAGTAGCCTGTTGTGGAAATCTGTAGAACTACCAACCAACCGCCGGCCGTTGTGGCCGAGCAGTTCTAGGCACTTCAGTCTGGAACCGCGAGACCGCTACGGTAGCAGGTTCGAATCCTGCCTCTGGCATGGATATGTGTGATGTTCTTAGCTTAGTAAGATTTAAGTATGTCTAAGTTCTAGGGGACTGATGACCTTAGATACTAAGTCCCATAGTGCACAGAGCCATTTAAACCATTTTAACCAAGCAACTACAAACGTAATATCTCTCTCTAGTGCAGATACATATGTCTGAAAAGCATTTCTGTAATGTTGACCATATGGGTAATTACGATATTGCAGTGACTGTGTTATTCTGAATTAAGATGCAATGTTCCTTTGGACATGCGTGCATGTCCATGCATGCGCGCATTCATGTCCCAAGGAACTTTGCATCGCAGTTCAGTACATCACAGGCACTGCAACATCGTATTTATCTGCCGAGACCAGGTAAGCGTCTCACCTGTACAGGAATATACATAATGGATGTACCAGTGCACGTTGTAGAAGCATGGTTGGCGATATATGGAAGTTTGGGCCCGGCCGTACGTCACGCACTAGTAGCCAAATGGTACGGCGACCGCTCGCGATACGCGCGAAATCTGGGTTCGAGTCCCGGTCCGGCACAATTTTTTTATTGCCATCATTCCATTCTACAGCAACTGCGAATACGTTTAATGTATTTGAGAATTTGGTTAGTTATCATTTGTCAAAAAGCTTAAATATAGTTTGGTAGTTTCGACGAAAATTTAAGAGTATTTTGTATATAAATTGGTCAGAGAATTTGTATTAAAGATTACTATAGAAATGGAATGAAGTGCAGCAAAGTTCCAGAAATGTTTAGTATTGTTTTTGGCAAGTCTGGTATGAGTAAAACACCCTTTACCCCAGAGGCGTAAGCGTTTTGAAAAGGCCGTGAAGATGCTGAAAATATCGAGCGTCCACGGCGCTCCAGTACGGCATCGGCCGACGAAATCGTGAAAAAAGTTGAAGTAATGATTATGGACGATCTGTGAATCATCATCACGAAATCCACTGATAGTTTAGCGCATCAAATGGCTCACTCCATGAAATGAATTCGGTTTGAATGTAATGCGCGTGACATTAAAATTTGTTCCAAAATTACTGGATTTCGAACAGCGGCGAAAGAAAGTGGCACAAGAGTCGCTAGATGAAGTCGACAACGAAGCAAAACTAATGCGTCATAACAGATGATGAAACTCTGCTTCACAGGCATGACGTCGAAACCAAGGCTGAATTATCCCAGTGAAAAGCATGTTGGATCGCCAATACCGAAAGAAGCTCGACAAGCGTGGTCAAATGCGTGAAACAATCCAAAAATAAATAAATAAACGCCCGGCTTTGCGGCGAAACAATTCGTACCTTTTATACCACAGTAATGAAGCTGCCCACACTCCACTGCTTTTTCGTGAATATTTGGCCAAAACCACTATTGTACTGATGCACTAGTCTCCATATTCGCCAGACATGGCGCCATGTGATTTTCATCTGTCCCCAAAAATAAAGAAAACCTTAAGGTCTGCCGTTTTTCAAGAGTAAACTCTACATTGGATTAAAAAAGCATGGTTGAGAGAGCTAAAAGCTGTACCACACAGATCGAACTTTTGAAGGGGATAGCCGGCCGCGGTGTCCGGGCGGTTCTAGGCGCTTCAGTCCGGAACCGCGCGACTGATACGGTCGCAGGTTCGAATTCTGCCTCGGGCATGGATGTGTGTGATGTCCTCAGGTTAGTTAGGTTTAAGTAGTTCTAAGTTCTAGGGGACTGATGACCTTAGATGTTAAGTCCCATAGTGCTCAGAGCCATTTGAACCGTTGCAAGAAGAGTCGGGTATCATATTGAGACACGCCACATGCGTCTCGCGAATGATCGCGAGGAAATAATAGAGATACATCGTGTGTTACACGGAGCTTTCCCGACACTCGTTCTTCCCACACACCATTCGTTACAGAAAAGGAAAGAGGGTGGGGAATATATTGGTACTAAGAGTACCCTCTACCACACACCGTAAGCTGGCTTGTGGAGTATAAATGTACATGTGAGTGTTGCTTACAAGATGTGTGATACAAAATGTATATGTGCGTCTTTGTTTTAAATTGTGTTTCTTTGTTTCAAGTTCCTATGAACACTGGCGCAATATGCTTTCGGAAATGTTTGGCTTTCCGAAAAAGCAGTTTTCCGAACATTCCCTATCCCCAGTTTTTGCGATGGTTGATATTTCGCTCTAATCTGTTTGCCATCCTCTCTTCAATTTCTTTTGTTACTCGTCTTTCATTTCTTGTGTTGCGTTACGAGCATTTCCTGCGTTACTGGCCGCTGCAGCTCCTGCTCCGCCGCAGGCATCGCATTCTTACGAATTCAGCCTCTTTCACACGAAACTTTGAAACTTCGTAGCCTTTGTACATCAGCTTTAGCTCGCGAGGTGTTCCTTAGGAAGCACAAATCACAGCTCCCATTCTTCTTGTTGGCAGCTCTACATGAGGGAGGCGGAGTTCGCTTCTTCCGCTCTGCCAGAATTCTTATCATGAAGGATGGAGCTCTCTCCGTTCCTCTCGACGTTATGGTCAATACAGTGTTAGAGGTCATGTAGCATCTTACACCTCTGCCACATGTCGTGCAATCGATGCATAATATATCTGGACTAAAAATTCGTTAATGTCGATGGTGACATTGTTTGTGGTTCACATATGACTATAACAAAATGACAATAATGGATCGATGGACAAATGGTTTAAGTACTAAGATTCTAAGATTCTTCCTGTGAAAAAATTCATGGTACGCACAAGTTACCTGCAAAAAGTGACGTTTAGTATCGACAGCTATGGGCAATGGTTCAAATGGCTCTGAGCACTATGGGACTCAACATCTTAGGTCATAAGTCCCCTAGAACTTAGAACTACTTAAACCTAACTAACCTAAGGACATCACACACAGCCATGCCCGAGGCAGGATTCGAACCTGCGACCGTAGCAGTCCCGCGGTTCCGGACTGCAGCGCCAGAACCGCACGGCCACCGCGGCCGGCAGCTATGGACATATTTCGAATAACTCGAGGGGCGAAACAAGAAACGCCGTAGCGTAGTTCTCAGCAGCACCGCCCTTTTAATGTGTTAAAAAATAGCTGGTATTTTTATTTCTTGGAAAGGATTTTATTTTTTCGTCTACATCACTCTTATCCCCTTCAAATGATTCAAATGGCTCTGAGTACTATGGGACTTAACATCTGAGGTCATCAGTTCCCTGCATCACACACATCCATGCCCGTGGCAGGATTCGAACCTGCGACCGTAGCTGTCGCGCAGTTTCTTCTTGCAATGTACGCTCTCAAAATTTCCAACCGCAAACCTCTCCGTGATGCAAAATACATTTCTTGTAGCATCTGTCGCTGGAGTTCACTGAGCACCTAAGAAAAGCCCTTGCGCAGAGTAAAGGAATCCGTGACGAAACTCGTTGGTCTTCGTTGGGTCTTCCATGTCTCCTATTAATCCTATTTAGTAAGTGTCCTGATGAGAAACACTGCAAAACTGGTCGAAGGAGTGTTTTATACGGCACTTCATTCGTGCGTGAATCACATTTCTTTAAAATTCTCCCACTGAATCTCAGCCTGGCATATGCTTTTCCTAATATTTGTTTTAAAGTGGTCATTCAAGTTCACGTCGTTCCGGTGGTAACTCATAGGTATTTTTTCTGCGTATTTTGCTATAGATCACCATACAGAAAAACACAACAAACCATATAATAGTAAAACCCAATTTCTCCACCTCCACAGTACCGGTAAAGAAAGCATGATAATGACACAAGTGCGTCGAAACATATTTGGGCCATTAACAGTTTATTTTACAGAAAGAATGTGCACTTTCCAGCAGAGTGTGTGCATATTTGAAGTTTCCTGGCAAAAGTAAAACTCTATGCCGGATCAAGACTCTAACCTGGGACCTTCGGAGATCGCGACCAAGTCCTCTACCGAGTGAGCCATCCAATTGCTACCAATGACCTGCCTTAACAGCTTTACTTCCTGCCACTACTTTCTCTCGCATCTTCCAAATTTCTCACAAATTCTCCCGCATACCGTACGGAATAGCACTCCTGGAAGAAATGGAGAGTGTAAGATGTGACGGCAGGTCGTGAATCGTGCTTGGATATATCGGTCGCTAGAGTACATACCCACGAAAGCACGAAGTCCGAGGTTCGAGTCCCGGCCAGGAAGTTATAAATCAGCTGCTTGCATGAAAGGGGACCTGAAATCCAATCACTACCCAAGGTAACATCAATGTCTTTTGTACATCACAGAAATATACCCATCTGCAATTCTTCTACATAGTCCTTTCGTCTCTCTTTCTACGTGCAGTATCGGCCGCCAACCCGTCGGCCGCACTTGTGTTTGCGTTTTGTCCGCAGCTCGCGGTCTAGTGGCTAGCGTAGCTGCCTCTGGATTATGGGGTCCCGGGTTCGATTCCCGGCCAGGTTGGGGATTTTCTCTTCCCGGGACTGGGTGTTTGTGTTGTCCTCATCATTTAATCATCAGCACCATTCGTGACAGTGGCTAGATTTGATTTTGAAAAACTTGGTCTGCATAGAAATTGGAACTTTGTACAGGCGCTGATGACTGCGCAGTTGAGCGTTCCACAAATCCAACGTCTTCATCATTATCATCATCATCGTTATCATCGCGTCTTCGCGTTTCGTACAGCCACCACCGCGACATGAGGGGGCTGCCACGAACGCTTACGCCGCTGCCAATTATATGCAAGCATCATCTCTTCGCAGCTCCAGGGGCGGGCCTACTAAGTTCAAACATCGATGCACTGAGTCCCACTTTGTGTGCTTGCCATTTCATGACATTTACAGACTTTCATATCGATCAGTATATGTCATCTACGGAAATGTCATTATGTTGAAGACATATCGAATAGTAAATCTTTGTACGTGAATACATTTCAACATTCAGATCCCCTGTTAGCAACTGACACTGCTACTACAGCAAACAAAATCATGTATTACTTTTACTATTTGAAATTAGATATCCGAGACACCTGTCTACGAACTGCCTCTGTTCCTCGCTCGTGTATCCACTAAAGAACCACAAAGCGTGCAAAGGAAGTTACAACAATTCGAAGCAAGAAAGTAATAAACTTTTTATAGAAAATACATATGCTGTTCACACCTTTTCCTATGGGCAGTATTACTAATGCACTAGTCTTTAGATCACTGTGTTTCTTACAAAAATCTTAATCCGCTGTAGAGATTCATCGCTCAGCCTTAGTCGTAGACACCGGCAGAGTGCAGATTACTATCAAGAATTTAACATGTTCCTGACTACGTCTTTTCCTATAGTTTTCGATTACGAATTATGAAATGAATCTCGAGAAATTATCTAAATTAATACTTTTACTTAAAAAACTAATACAACTGATAAAATGTATTACACATCTAAACTGGAAAAAATAAAGAATAAAACAACATGAAAGCGTCGGAGACATGCACACTACTAACACAGCGCTTGATCTTTTAGCACAGCTGAGGCGTGCAAGTGGGTCTTGCGAGTTCATAAGCTTTTCCGATCGCACGTCCATAGGGAGACACTTTGCAGTATATAACTACAACTTCGCAGAATAGCAAACTTTTCTTTTGTGATTCAAGGCGTATTCGGACAGTAAATTTATTTTATAAGAATTGTATTGTACAACAATGTGAGATGGCAGTATGTGGGGGTCACGCGAGAATATGCTCCGAGAGTTCAACAGTCAGCAACTGCGGGTATTAAAGCTACACAGAAAGAAATTGTAAAAGGTTTTCATATTATCAGACAACACGGCACGGTCAACGACCCAGGCGTATTTGTGTGCTATTTGATCCTGGGTTTTACAAAGCTTACAAACGTTAAATGAAATGGTCAATCTTGGTGGCAAGCATTACCGAGATGCAGTGAGTTGAGAGACGTTACGAATGAAGCCCCGAAATTGTGTTAGGAGCCCTTTGGCATTTTTTCTCATTGCGCCAGAGCAGGCTTGCTTTCTGAGCCGCCTTTTTCGCCACCGAGCAATCGGCAGCCGCGGCCCCTACTCGCTAGGCAACCCGCAGACGACGGCCGTTGTAATTAACCCGCACAGCGCCGCGGGGCCCCGACGGGCTGCCGCGAAATTGAGGAGAGAACCGTGAAGAGGGGATGGGGTGCAACGAAGGGGGGGGGGGGGGGGCAGAACCGGAGAGAGAGAATGGGAGTGTGAGGGGTTGAGGTTGTCTGCAGACCTGACCACAGCCCTGTGGCTATTTGTCGCATCCTATTGTTGACTACCAGCACTTTCAGGGAGATAACAGCTGTCATTGCAACGGCGTTGGTATGAAATTTTTTGAGAAAGAAGAAACACAACACGAAGCTGCTAACACTGAAGTGGAATTTCCATGTACAAAAACCCTTTATTATGGACAAAAAACTTCTGGAAAATCGACATCTTGGAAGTAATAACTCACTGAGAAACAAGAGCTCTATTCGCAGTTGCCAACCACCAGCTGTATAATGGATTGACGACAATGAAAATTTGTGACAGACCGGGACTCGAAACCGGATTTCCCGCTTATCACGAGCGGTCGCCTTACCATTACGCTATCCGAGCACGACTCATGGCCTGTGTTATTCCGAATTACGATGCACGCATTGCAGTATGGTATTTGTCGGCCGACAACGGGTAAGCGACTTTCGAATAAAATGCCTCCCTTGTACGGGAATATACATAGTGAATCTAAGAGTACAGGTTGACGACATATGGAAGTTTGGGTTTGCCATGAGTCGTGTTCGGACAGCCTAATGGCACAGTTAGCCTTTGGCTATGGAACGGTGCGGTACGTCCCGGCCGCTCCGTGTCGCGTTTCCGGGTCCTTTGTTGTTTACCGCGCCACCGCGCTGATGTTGAGTGTTATAATTACGTTCCTGATATCCGATGACTATTTCACTTTGGAGTGCCGCGTTCAAGCTGCAGTTTGACACAACGCACTCTAGACCCAAGCCCTGCAAAGTAGAGAGACTTGTACGGGAAGTGACACACGTGGATCCGAAAGAGCTGCCGGGTATACACTTGTATCTCGTCTCCACCGTTGTATATCTTAAGTTCACTAACGATAAGTCCTGTGACAAACTTCTCAGACGCTAGACGGAAGGTTACAGATTCTACCACTCTGATGGAAACGTGGGTGTGGCAACCTTGAACGCACTGGATCAGGAATACAAAATGAGCGCGTGTCTGAGCTACCATTTGAAGTTCCAGAGAATTAAGTAGTCACCCTTGCTCTTCCACCCTATGGCACAGTTCTCGGCCATACGGACGAAAAATGTGAGACCTTCGAAATTCACACTGTTAATAACGGGGTGCGATAGGTCCGCATTGAACTGCACCACCATATACCTTCTCATATCACGATCGCTTGTTGCCCAGCGATAATTATTAACGATGATCAACCGAGGACCTGCTCCGGATGTGGGCAGGTAGGTCGTGTATGTGCAGAATGCCAGCAACGTAGTCTCGTGCAGACGATCAAATTTGACTGCCGCGCGGGGTAGCCACGCGATCTAGAGCGTCTTGTCACGGCCCGGGCGGTTCCCCCCGTCGGAGATTCGAGTCCTCCCTCGGGCATGGCTGTGTGTGTGTGTCATCCTTAGCGTAAGTTAGGTTAAGTCAGATTAAGTAGTGTGCAAACTTAGAGACCGATAACCTCAGCAGTTTGGTCCCATAAGACCTTACCACAAATTTCCAAATTTCAAATTTGACTTGAACTCGATGCCGATTATGTATGTTGCGGCAGCGAGACGGGAGACGCCAGCTGTCTTTGATGACCTTGATATGTTGGTGAAAGCTTTGGAGACTCCTGCAATAGTTCCTGAGAAGCCTCCAGCGTCTTCTAGCGTCGATACCTCTGTTGCCCTCTCGTCGAGCCCAGGCGGAACACACGCATCACTGCAACGACAAGACGACGTTGCTGCAGAAGTTGAACAACAGGATGCCGTCCAGCCACCGTCCTGTGCCGGACACAGAGGCGAGACCACGTAAACAGAAATCGCCGAGGCGACATAAGAAACGGCGCATAACGATCGAGGCAGTAACATGGCCTGAGGAAGCCGAGGAGCGTTAGCCGATACATCGATCTGACACGGCTGATCCTAGCGTACCACATATTTAAATGTCTCCCTACCCCCCACCCCCCGGTAACGGTGGGACCGCGCACTGTGGGGCTGCGGGAGACCATCGAATCCCCGCCCTCGCGGATGCACCCACGACTAAGTCTGCCTCTCGAGATCCATTGTTACCAACCTTCCCGGGAGACTGTGTGCAGGATATGGAGTTGCAGAATGAGTTTCAGGTACCTGACGATACACCGATGCCATTGGCCGCGAAATACGCCTAGGTCGACATGACCTACACCCGCCGCTTCCTATCTCGTGCCCTGAGGACGCTCCACAGCGCGACTCCTGCCCCCATGTAATAGCAAGGACAGCCCCCGCGACTTGTGCTCTCAAAACACGTATGCTCAAAGATACATTACGACTGCGGATCTCGATGTTGTTTGCCTTCAAACAGTCCAACCAGGACTCTGTCTCAATACCTACGGACATGATGCCTACTCCAAACCTTCAGATGTGGGCGGAAGAGGTACGGCTGTTCTGCTCAGGGAAGGGATTATGGCAACTGCAATATCCTGTTTACCGTCAGTCCGTGCGGTCGCGCTCATGGTTGGTACAGTTCGCTTGGTGAAACTGTACGCTCCTTCCGGAACCGACAGAGGAGAGAACGCCGCACCTCTTATGCCGAAGATAGAGCATTGCTCTTCCAAGGCAATCCCGACCACTCAGTAGTAGGCGGAGATTTCAATCGTGTGCTCATACCATCCAACCACATGCCACACTATACCTGACCGCCAATTCAGGCGCTTATAGAGGACTTGGCCTTGTTGGACACCTGGGTAATTCAACAAGGCGATCGAAAGGCATACACCTGATTTACTAGCCATTCCGCGAACCATTTGGATCGAGTTTACATCACACACGGCATGCGATCAACAGTTTTCGACGCGGAGATGTAGCCGGCAGCGTTCACGGACCACCTGGTGCGTGTGTGTACTCTCACCCTCCGCCGCCAACGCCTCCAACGAAGTAGGGGTCCTCTTGATAAGGTAAAGTGTAGACGCGAAGTTGAGTTCACGTGGAGCAGGTCCCAACGACGATTACCAGCCCACAGTTCCACGCTTCAACGGTGGTTACGGTGTGTCAAACACGCCTTGTGCCGAACATTAACCAGCTATGGACGAGACAGAGAGCGTTGATAAATTCTACTACACTGCGCTCCGCGAACTGGCTGTGCAACCCCCGTCGATGGAACGACAATCGGCAGAACACTATGTCGAGGCACAATTGCTACGTGTCACCGCGATACGTCTCGCGAGTGTGCATGTTGTGTTAGCACAAGAGCCAACACAGTGTTACGAATGGAGGCCGAAATGCACGCGTTTTAGCTTACTGACGTGAGATCTGGAACACGACAAGGAATGAGAATTCAGAAAGCGGACGTAATTAGTTTCATAGTTAACTTTAATCCATTAATGATGAAGGTCGCTCTTGACGGTACATGATTCACAATATTATTTGTTCAGAATACATTCATGAAGTAATTAGTTGCAGTAACTGAATACGGCGCCTTGCTAGGTCGTAGCAAATGACGTAGCTGAAGGCTATGCTAAACAGTCGTCTCTGCAAATGAGAGCGTATGTAGACAGTGAACCATCGCTAGCAAAGTCGGCTGTACAACTGGGGCGAGTGCTCGGGAGTCTCTCTAGACTTGCCGTGTGGCGGCGCTCGGGCTGCAATCACTGATAGTGGCGACACGCGGGTCCGACGTATACTAACGGACCGCGGCCGATTTAAAAATGGTTCAAATGGCTCTGAGCACTATGGGTCTTAACTGCTGAGGTCATCAGTCCCCTAGAACTTAGAACTACTTAAACCTAACTAACCTAAGGACATGACACACATCCATGCCCGCGGCAGGATTCGAACCTGCGACCGTAGCGGTCGCGCGGGTCCAGACTGTAGCGCCTAGAAGCGCTCGGCCACTTCGGCCGGTGCCGATTTAAAGGCTACCACCTAGCAAGTGTGGTGTCTGGCGGTGACACCACAGTGCAGGTGCGGGCAAGGACAATTGATGACAGTGAACACATGGTGTGTCGTGGGGCGATCACTCTGTTTTTAAAATAATTGAAAAGCCACGATCGCTTCAATCGTTTATTAGATGACCGGTTTCAGCACTCTGAAGGTGCCATCATCAGATCTGAAACGTGGATTAACATTTATAAAACCATGTGGACATCATGGCATATGAGACAGACCATCTGATAAAATCATTGTCACAACCAATAAAAAATAATGAAAAACTGCTCTCATGGTCGCTCTTTCCATAAAATATAAAACTGAAGTCACCAGATAAAACTACCACTGCTCGCCTAACACCGGTCGGCATGAGTGATCATGCCGAAAAGTCAAGAGGACTGTGTCTATGATACAATATCCACAGTCAACGTCTATCTTCAGAACTTCTGGGAACCGGGGTGATGCAAAACTTTTTTTGATGTGTGTGTATGTGGCTAGAGCAAATCCTTAACGCTCATTTTCTAGTGGGCAGTCGGTCAGATGTGGAGGTGTGGATGCGTGGACTCAAAACGGTTAGTTTATATTGACATTGGATAGTCCACTTATCTTGTACAAAAAACATCAGGTCGTTAAGCTTGCGACGTGTCTGTGATCGACAAAGAGAAAAAACAAACGTAATAAGGTACCAAATACAAAAAAAAAATTGCATTTATACACGTTGCACCCTGTAAATGCTGAAAAACTCAGATACATAATACATGCTGTAATTCCCTAACAATCCTTTACGTATTAGTTGCGATCAAAGAGTTTCCGTTCGAAGGCCGTACAACCCAGAATCGGAATTCAATCAGGAAAAATTTCCATGAACGTTGTGGCAATCATCCCACTGACGCACCATATTGAAATAATCGCTTGGTAAAACACCCTGTCCTTTTACATAAGAAAGTCGGAACTGCCTGCTGCACATCCTCGTCCGACACGAATCGTCGACCCTTCAAGGCCTTTTTTTTTTCTAAAGGTACAGAAGGTGTGACAATCACATCGGGAGAGATCAGTACGATAGGGCTGGTGCTCGAGTGTCTCCCCTCGAGTTCGCGCAGTTCTGCGTTACCACAGGGGTGCGTCTTGTACCGAACTTGGAACACCATTGTACAACGGTTATTTTCGACAGATGTACTGCCCCATACAGATTCTTCATCTCCGATGGATGTATACAGGTGTTTGTCCTTCGGAATACAAGAAAATAATCACAGCGTATTACTCCTATTTGGACGTATTTGGTAAAAACATCGTCACAGTTCACGTTCCCGTATTTGCCGCACGCACATCGGAAAGGCATGAATGCGACACTGATCTCTTGCTACATTTCGGTGCCTATATACCCGTATCAGAGCCGCGCTACGCTGCATATGTGCTGCTGCAACGACGTCAAAAGGAAACTTTTTGATCGCCCGTTGTAATTCAAATAATTCAAAGTGGGTTCAACTATAACATTGGCCGGACGCTAAGATCCTTGTACAGATCACTACAAGACCAGTACATGAAATGAACTGACATTATTACAATATTTTTAGTATTTTCATTTCGTCGCCAGCGCGCTCGGAGTCTTCCTAGACTGCAGTACCATGACAGCTGCGACACCGTCTGCTCACTTCTAGTGGCCAGTTCCTCAATCAGACGGTCACACAGCAGAATGTCTCATTTCTGCGACGTTTTTTACGCTGATTAATATACAAAAAATCCGTCAGGGTGGCCTGTTGTTGTACTCTCAGCTATTTTTTACGTAACATCGCCACGTGATTGACTAGCGAAATAAATTAAAGCGATCGCGATAAGCGTACCGCAACAAGGCGACAGAATTAGCACAAGTTGAATACATTAAGATCGTCCTCCTACCACAATTACCCTCCAGACAGACACACAGAGCGAGATGGCGCAGTGGTTAGCACACTGGACTCGTATTCGGAAGGACGACGGTTCAATCCCGCGTCGGGCCATCCTGATTTAGGTTTTCCGTGATTTCCCTAAATCGCTCCAGGCAAATGCCGGGATGGTTCCTTTCAAAGGACACGGCCGACTTCCTTCCCCGTCCTTTCCTAATCCGATGAGACTGATGACCTAGCTGTTTGGTCTCTTTCCCCAAACAATCCAATCCAGACAGACAACCAGCCGGCCGCTGTGACCGAGCGGTTGTAGGCGCTTCAGTCGGGAACTACGCGGCTGCTCCGGTCGCAGGTTCGAATGCTACCTTGGGCATGGATGTGTGTGATGTCCTTAGTTACGTTTTCACAGTCTAGAAGACTGATGACCCCAGATGTTAAGTCCCACAATGGTTACAGCCATTTGAACCAGTGAACAGACAACCCATTATCCACACTGTCGTAGACAAACCGAAAGCTGTAGGATGGAAACTGGCTACAACGAGAAGGAACATCAACCGCACTTCTGCCATCGTTTAGTTAGACTCCAAAGCGCAATACATGCCGCATCTTTCAGGAAACTTCCGTCAGAAGCACAATAATGAGGATTTTGATTCATGTGTTGGTTAAGTTCACGAGGAATCACAACGTGCCGGACAACGCGTTGATGTGCGCACGGCGGAAGTTGGCAGTACGGTACTACAAATAGTAAACAAATATGGTCTTAAATTGTGACTTAAAAGTTTATCGAAAATTTCATTTCTGCTGCTCTTCGTGACTTTGCTCTTACTTAGTTTTATTCTCAGCTAGATCATTCCAGTAAACAGATCCTGCGGTAATTCTTCGTTTTTATTGCGGATAGCCTTGTCGTCAGCGCATTTAATCTCAACGGTTTTCTTTCACTCTGAATTTTAATCCCCCTACGCAACCTTTCTTTTATTTCCATCATTGCTTCTAGGCTGAACAGCAGGGACGGGAGAAAATTTTAATCCGACTTATTCGTTCTTCGACTCCCACTCTTATTATTCCTGTTTGGTTTTTCTACAAATGTACGAGTAGAGTAGGCGACACGATACCTGTGGAATCTGCCAGGAAGTTTCAGGATACCTGTGCTAACATGATTTATGCCCTGAGGAAGACTTATTCAAATTATTAAATCCTGTAATACACACTAATTCTGCTGGAACTTCAAGTGTCTTGCTTCCTCTAATTCACTTAATTTCAACCGAACTGTAATTTTTCCCATGTACAAGCAACCAGCGACTTGAGTCGTATTAAAGTTCCGTAGCTAGTAAATACTGTAACTGCAAAAGGTTTTATTTATTTGCTGTAAATTACGGCGTTATAAGATAAACATAGTACGACATTACGTAGTACTTTCGTCAAATACAGTTCCATACAGTTGCGAAGTAGTAAGGCGAAACTGTGTCTGAACACTCACATACCACTGATTTACATGACTTACGAATGCAGAACAGTTCGAATACACTGCGGTGACAAAAGTCATGGGATAGCGATATGCACACATATAGGTGGCGGTGGTACCACGTACACAAGGTATAAAAGGGCAGTGTATTGCTGGAGCTGTCATTTGTACTCAGGTAATTCATGTGGAACGCTTTCCGACGGGCTTATGCCCGCACGACGGGATTTAAAAACTTTGAACGCGGGATGTTAGTTGGTGCTCGATGCATGAGACAGACAATTACGGAAATCGTTAGGGAATTCAAAATTCCGAGTTCCACAGCGTCAAGAGTGTGCCAAGAATACCAATAACATTTCACATATTGTCTCTCACCATGGAGAAAGCAGTGGCCGACTGCTTTTACTTAACTACCGAGACCAGCGTCGTTTGAGTTGGCAGTGGTAAGACAAGCAAACCTGCGTCAAATGACAACATAAATCAATGTGGGACGGAAGGCGGTCGTATCCCTTGAGAAAGTGCGGCGAAATTTAGCGTTAATGGGCTATGGCAGCAGACGAGTTCCCTTGGTAACACCACATCACCAGCAGCGCCTATCATGGGCTCTTCAAACAAACACAAAAAATAAAATGATTTTGCGCTGTGTGAAACAATAGTTATGAAAGCTTCACGGCATCGCAGTCATATTTCACTTTCAGTTTCTAGAGCAAATGAACAACTACTCCTTCGCCAAGAATATAAAAATGCCGTATAATGAATAGGAAATTTGGAAATTTGTTGTAAGTTCTGTGGGACGAAACTGCTGAGGTCAAACTCCACTGCCTCGCTGGCATAGCTCCTCCTGAAATCAGACGTGAGGTAGCTACGAGATATGAGAAAATTATGGCCACAACGAAGGAAGCCCATCCACTATATGGTCGTCAGCCCACACATCCTAGGCTGAAATCAAGAAAGAGCTTCTTGACAACTACTGAGGCTCTCATCGAGAATACACATACGGCAAGGATCTCGCGATGGCGGGAAAAATGTCGGTATTTGGGAGAATGGATGGCTCCAAAGGAACAACTTCCCCCTAGACATTCGGAGAAGTGGTCAATATGGAGGTCTCTCAATAGATTACGATAAAACACAACGAGATACAAGAACAATCTACGGACTTGGGGTTTCTCTGTAGACTCAGTTCTTTGCCAGTGTGGCGTTGAGCACACTAACAGCCATTTCCTTCAGTGTTCCTCCTGACCAACTAAATGCACTAAGCAAGACCTCATGAGAGCTACACCAAATCCACTTGGTCTTCTTCTGTGTAAAATTATGTCAATACTATATATACACTACTGGCCATTAAAACTGCTGCACCAAGAAGAAACGCAGATGATAAACGGGTATTCATTGGACAAATATATTATACTAGAACTGACATGTGTTTACATTTTCACTCAATTTGGGTGCATAGATCCTGAGAAATCAGTACCCAGGACAATCACCTCTGGCCGTAATAACTGCCTTGATACGCCTGGGCATTGAGCCAAACAGAGCTTGGATGGCGTGTACAGGTACAGCTGCCCCTGCAGCTTCAACACGATACCACAGTTCATCAAGAGTAGTGACTGGCGTATTGTGACGTGCCAGTTGCTCGGCCACCATTGACCAGACGTTTTTAATTGGTGAGAGATCTGGAGAATATGCTGGCCAGGGCAGCAGTCGAACATTTTCTGTATCCAGAAAGGCCCGTACAGGACCAGCAACATGCGGTCGTGCATTATCCTGCTGAAATGTAGGCTTTCGCAGGGATCGAATGAAGGGTAGAGCCACGGGTCGTAACACATCTGAAATGTAACGTCCACTGTTCAAAGTGCCGTCAATACGAACAAGAGGTGACCGAGACGTGTAATCAATGGCACCCCATACCATCACGCCAGGTGATACGCCAGTATGGCGATGACGAATACACGCTTCCAATGTGCGTTCACTGCGATATCGCCAAACACGGATGCGACCACCATGATGCTGTAAACAGAACCCGGATTCATCCGAAAAAATGACGTTCTGCCATTCGCGCACCCACGTTCGTCGTTGAGTACACCATCGCAGGCGCTCCTCTCTCTGATGCAGCGTCAAGGGTAACCGCAGCCATGGTCTCCGAGCTGATAGTCCATGCTGCTGCAGACGTCGTCGAACTGTTCGTGCAGATGGTTGTAGTCTTGCAAACGTCCCCATCTGTTGACTCAGGGATCGAGACGTGGCTGCACGGTTGGGTTGGGGTTGTTTGGGGGAAGAGACCGAACAGCGAGGTCATCAGTCTCATCGGATTAGGGAAGGACGGGAAACGAAGTCGGCCGTGCCTTTTCAGAGGGACCATCCCGACATTGTGGTTGCACGATCCGTTACAGCCATGTGGATAAGATGCCTGTCTTCTCGACTGCTAGTGATACGAGGCCGATGAGATCCAGCGCGGCGTTCCGTATTACCCTCCTGAACCCACCAATTCCATATTCTGCTAACAGTCATTGAATCTCGACCAACGCGAGCAGCAATGTCGCGGTAGGATAAACGATAAACCGCAATCGCGATAGGCTACAATCCGACCTTTATCAAAGTATGAAACGCGATAGCACGCATTTCTCCTCCTTACACGAGGCATAACAACGTTTCACCAGGCAACGCTGGTCAACTGGTCAACTGCTGTTTGTGTATGAGAAATCGGTTGGAAACTTTCCTCATGTCAGCACGTTGCAGGTGTCGCCACCGCCGGCAACCTTGTGTGAATGCTCTGGAAGGCTGTTAAATTTCGCGTCTGTAGCACTTCGTGGTGTAGCAATTTTAATGGCCGGTAGTGTATATTTCTGTACTTTTGACGCGATAAATAAACAAATCGGTCCCTAAGCTTACACACTACTTAATTTAACTTAAACTAAGTTACGCTAAGGACAACACGAACACCCATGCCCGAGGGAGGACTCGAACCCCAGACGGCGGAATAATGAATAGGGATAACATAAAAAGAGTTCGAGGCTATAAAGTTTTCTGAGCGTTAAATTATTTGCACAGTTTCCTCTACGTTTGCTACGTCCGTTTGGGGATTATTCCGAAGTTCCCCGTCCCTTTCATAGGTGCTTAATAAGCACATAGTTTGTTAAGCGATTTACTATGTATCACTTAATGTTCTGAGATTGCTACAAAAGCGCGGGAACAACGTGAAGCCCTCATCCCGTGGGAACACGACCTCCACGGATAGTCTAGCGGTTGTCTGCTTTTGGCGAGCAGCTCTGCAGGGTGGTCCCTGGATGCCTTACCTGCAGGTGGCTGGGCCTGCCTGGATTTTCCGGTCGTAGTCAAAACACCTTTGTCCCGTTGTTGTGCCAAGCGTGCCTGGAACACCCACAGTGAGCGGTGCGGTCCCACCCTCGATCTATTCTGACACGTTATTTGGGTATACGAAAATCAGATTTTTACAACGATCCTTAGAGTTTCGTAGCTCATCTTCAGAGACAGACAAGTGTAAAACTATTAACAAAAGCAATGGTTTCTAGACGGCCACTCGCGACCGTAATACACGGACAAATTATGTGAAACAGCTTTCATGGAACCCACCCGAGACATCACAGGCTACTTTCGTAAAATAGTCTGGTGACAAGCAACAAAACATGGCAGGGCAACGTTCCTAAGAGGGGTAAATATTTGCACTAACGTTCCCTGTAAACCTGCATCCTTCGTCACTTTTCCGAAAGATAAATTTCATCTTACAGCTGGAAATTATATTATACAGGTTTTTTTTTAAAGTATCACATATCTTAAGGAGACAGAATTAGTTCTTGTAGTGCTATGTCCGGGGGAACATGGGAAACATGGCAATGAGCTATTGTCGCATGATCCATAGAAAAAGGGGTTGGTGTCCAGTCGTGTATCAACCACAGCCGTCGTCTTTCTGCAAGGTCAACGTTCTCCACTAGCTCTGGTAATGGATCGCACATATATCGGCGATACACAGCACCTGTTGAACTGTATGGTAATGTGAATAGCCCTAAGAGTCTGTCACCTATAATACCTGAAATTACGTTGGTACTGAAGAGACCCTGATGCCTTGCCATCATGATGGTTATAGGACTTGCAAAAAATGGTTCAAATGGCTCTCAGCACTATGGGACTTAACATCTGAGGTCATCAGTCCCCTAGACTTAGAACTACTTAAACCTAACTAATCTAAGCACATCACACACACATCCATGCCCGATGCAGGATTCGAACCTGCGGCCGTGTAACTGTTTTGAAAATCATTGAAAATCATATGTAATAAAACACAAAAAAGTTGTGACTGAAAACGTTGTTTAATTCATACCTCCAATATGTACAGGGTTATTACAAATGATTGAAGCGATTTCACAGCTCTACAATAACTTTATTATTTGAGATATTTTCACAATGCTTTGCACACACATACAAAAACTCAAAATGTTTTTTAAGACATTCACAAATGTTCGATATGTGCCCCTTTAGTGATTCGGCAGACATCAAGCCGATAATCAAGTTCCTCCCACACTCGGCGCAGCATGTCCCCATCAATGAGTTCGAAAGCATCGTTGATGCGAGCTCGCAGTTCTGGCACGTTTCTTGGTAGAGGAGGTTTAAACACTGAATCTTTCACATAACCCCACAGAAAGAAATCGCATGGGGTTAAGTCGGGAGAGCGTGGAGGCCATGACATGAATTGTTGATCATGATCTCCACCACGACCGATCCATCGGTTTTCCAATCTCCTGTTTAAGAAATGCTTCTGCTTTAGCCTTTTCCGTAAGATTTTCCAAACCGTCGGCTGTGGTACGTTTAGCTCCCTGCTTGCTTTATTCGTCGACTTCCGCGGCTACGCGTGAAACTTGCCCGCACGCGTTCAACCGTTTCTTCGCTCACTGCAGGCCGACCCGTTGATTTCCCCTTACAGAGGCATCCAGAAGCTTTAAACTGCACATACCATCGCCGAATGGAGTTAGCAGTTGGTCGATCTTTGTTGAACTTCGTCCTGAAGTGTCGTTGCACTGTTATGACTGACTGATGTGAGTGCATTTCAAGCACGACATACGCTTTCTCGGCTCCTGTCGCCATTTTGTCTCACTGCGCTCTCGAGCGCTCTGGCGGCAGAAACCTGAAGTGCGGCTTCAGCCGAACAAAACTTTATGAGTTTTTCTACTTATCTGTAGTGTGTCGTGACAATATATCAATGAATGGAGCTACAGCGAATTTATGAAATCGCTTCAATCATTTGTAATAGCCCTGTAGTTTAGCCAGGCGAATGGATGGCAGAGGAAGTAAGGAAGATATTCCGAGAGAGAGTGAAAAAGACCAGCTTAATGAAAGGTGACTAGACAGTATTAGAAAATGCGCAGATTCAGCATGGATGTCCAAAAAATTTAGAGACTGGATTAATAAATAAAAAATATAGAAAAGTTACGGTGGTGGTTTCAGTGCTCCAGGTGTTCTACAAAGCCTCTCCCACTTGAGTACGATGCAGAGAGCATTCACAAAACCACGTGAAACTGTCAGAAAAGTCTTTCTTTGGGATGTTATTCAACTCACACCTCACATTTTACCTCATTCGCTCTTGGCGAACCATTAGAGGCTCATTCTGCACTTAGTAGTTTTGTGGTAGTTTCGTATTGATAAAACGAAGTCTTGTTGCCAGTGATGATTTTTTCCAGCTAAGGACTACGTCCTTTGAAATATTTGTGCGGGACAGTTTTCTCGTTTTGAAAACATTTTGGAGAATAGCGTGGATGCTCGATTTAGAAATTTGTTCTACAGTGGTTTGTGACACAATAATGTTGATACATTAAATCCGCTTCAGTCCGGAACCGCGCGACCGCTACGGTCGCAGGTTCGAATCATGCCTCGAGCATGGATGTTTGTGATGTCCTTAGGTTAGTTAGGTTTAAGTAGTTCTAAGTCTAGGGGACTGATGACCTCAGATGTTAAGTCCCACAGTGCTCAGAGCCATTTTTGAACTAAATCCCCAAGTCTGCTACTTAAGAATGCCTGCTCACAAGTGACTAGAGGAATGCACATCCGTTGTTTACGGTTGTTAGCTTAAGCTGCTCCGTAGATACTCTGAGCTGACGTCGTTTATACTCCAGGAATTAAATGTCGCAACTTCTTGGGCAGACGTGTATACAGCTAAAGACTATAATCCATAGTAAAATACAGACGATGCCTTTATCCAGCAGTGGATTTTGGATTACTGCTGACTAATGTATGTGCTAGAACGTACTTCTGAAGAGTTATTTTAAGACAAGGAAGAGAGGATAACGACTCTTGGCTTCGTTAGAATTCCCCATGCCGTCAGTACAATCTGAAATCTCTGACTGATGCCGGCCTATTGGGGAAAATATGAAATTTCAGAATGCCCTAACATGCACACAAACTACCTTCTGCATGTGTCAGCTTATCACGAAATATAAACCGCTTTTATATTATCCTGGCATCTGCTATCCAATTAAAACGTAGCTGCGACACATGCGTAAAATGTACTTAGCATTGTTCAGAAATTCATGCTTTGTGCGCGATACAGATTAGTTTTACTTCTTTTTTTGTTTCCTTTTTCATTACGTCGGTGCCTGCTGCGCCGACGCGCGTTTGTAATTTTTGCCAGCGGCCAAATAATGGCGAATAATACGGGACATTATTAGCATAAACGAGATGATTAAAATTTTAATTTTATTTGCATGTCGCGTTGAGTGCACAGACAACGAAGTGCGGGAGCGCTTTGATACGATCGTGTATGTTGCAATTTGTTTCGCTCGCTACTCGCATTCTTCGCTATTTTTTCCCTTTCTTTTCTGCAAATAGTATTATTGAGCAGCCCGTGACGCACTCGCTGTTATACAATTAAGTCGGAGAGGAACGTCCGACAAGTTGGTGCTGCCGATTTGCGAGGTCGTTAACCGGGCGCACGCTGACGTCACTCTGTTTACGCCTGCCATTAAGGTACTGATGGCGGGAGAAGCCTCTCACGTTAGAATACCGACGCTGCAGTCGCTCAGGCGGCGGTCGCGCTTTCTTCCTGCAGCAACTCGGCTATGCACTGAATGTGCCAGTGACACCTTCCGGAGAATCGTCAGAAAATTTTCTTTCTAATTTCACGTTAATGATACCGCAATTACTAAAAGCCTGGAGCTGGGTAAGAGCAGGTAAGTGTTATATTCACAAAGGTGACAGAAGTCATGGGATACCGAGAGATGGCACTACTGGCGCGTATCGAGGTCCTGTTTAGTTAGTAACATCTTTGGAAAGAACACACACCAGGTTTCAGCCATATTGGTCTATTTCTTTGTGTTTGGCATTCGTGTGAATCAAGGAAGTGGAGTGACTGTCAAAAAATGGACGAAGATGAATTTCGTGTGGTGATTAAACATTACTTTATGAAAGGCAAAACGTCACAGGAGACTAAAGAGAAGCTTGATAAACATTACGGTGACTCTGCACCTTCGATTGGAACAGTTTATAAGTGGTTTCAAAATAATCGGAGTGGCTATATGGGCACAAGTGATGCTGAACGTTTGGACGCCCTGTGGATGTTACGACTACAGAAATCATTGATAAAATCCCTGACATGGTGATGGATGACAGAAGAGTTAAGGTGCGTGAGATTGCTACTGCTGTGGGCATCTCGAATGAACGGGTACATAATATTTTGCATAAACATTTGGACATGAGAAAGCTATCCGCAAGATGGGTTCCGCGATTGCTCACGCTTGACCAAAGACGGAATAGTGTGAAGTGTTGCAAGTGTGGTTTGCAGCTGTTCAGGAAGAATCCGCTGGAAGCATCGTTTCGTCACTGTGGATGAGACCTGGATACATTGCTATACTCCTGAGGCCAAACAACAATCTAAAAAATGGGTTACCAAGGGAAAATCTGCACAAAAAAAGGCGAAGACCAGTCCTTCGGCCGGAAAAGTTATGGCGACTGTCTTTTTGTGATTCGCAAGGGATAATCCTCATCGACTATCTGGAAAAGGGTAAACCTATTACAGGTGCATACTATTCATCGTTATTGGACCGTTTGAAAACCGAGCTGCAAGAAAAACACCGGCGATTGGGCCTCAAAAAAGCCCTTTTCTATCACGACGATGCACCAGCACACACCTCAACAGTTGTGGTCGCAAAATTAATGGAAACAGGATTCCAACTCGTTTCACATCCCCCCCCCTTTTCTCCAGACTTGGCTCTCTTGGACTACTATTTGTTCCCAATTTGAAGAAATGGCTGACGGAACAAAGATTTTATTCAGACGAGGAGGTGATTGCAGCAACTTATAGCTATTTTGCAGCCTTGGACAATTCCTATTATTCGGAAGAGATCAGCAAATGAGAACAGCGCTGGACGAAGCGTATAAGTCTAAAAGGAGATATTGTAGAAAAATAAAAAGGGTTTACCCCAAACACGTAAGTAGTTTCTATTTTGGCACGGACTTTTCAAACGCCACTCGTAATATCGTGTCGGACCTCTTTTGCCATGCATAGTGCTGCAGCTTGGCGTGGCATGGACTCGACAAGTCGCTGGAAATCCCCTGCAGAAATATTGAGTCATGCTGCCTGTATAGTCGTCCGCAACTGCGACAGTGCAGGCAGGAGTTTGTGCACAGACTGAACTCTCGATTATGTCTCATGAATATTCGATGGGATTCATGTCGGGCGATCTAGATGGTCAAATCGTTTTTATTCGATTTGTCCAGAATGTTCTTCAAACCACTCACGAACAACTGGGGCTCGGTGACGTCGCGCACTGTCATCCATAGAAATTACATCCTTTTTTGGGAACATGGAGTACATGTATGGCTGCAGATGGTCTCCAAATAGCTGAACCATTGCCAGTGAGAGATCGGTTCTGCTGGACCAGAGGACAGTCCAATCCATTTGGAGCCATAACCATCTTCAAAATGCATTGTTGGCATCTTGGGTCCGTGGCTTCGAGGGGTCTGCGTTGTACTCGAACGCCACCACTAGCCCTCAGCAGCTAAAATCGGGGGTCATCTGACCAGCCCACGGTTTTCCAGACGTCTAGGATCCTGTCACCAAAGACACTCGCTCCATCTCCAGCCGTAGCCTATTAACGCCAAATTTCTCCGCACTGTCCTGACGGGGCCGGCCGGAGTGGCCGTGCGGTTCTAGGCGCTACAGTCTGGAGCCGAGCGGCCGCTACGGTCGCAGGTTCGAATCCTGCCTCGGTCATGGATGTGTGTGATGTCCTTAGGTTAGTTAGGTTTAATTAGTTCTAAGTCATAGGTGACTGATGACCTCAGAAGTTAAGTCCCATAGTGGTCAGAACCATTGTCCTGACGGTTACGTTCGACGACGTGCCAAATTGATTTCTGCGGTTATTTCACGCAGCGTTGCTCATCTGTTACAATGACAACACTACGCAAACGCCACTGCTCTCGATCGTTAAGTGAAGGCCGTCGGCCAATGTGTTGTACGTCGTAGAGGTAATGTTTGGAGACCAGCTTTCTCGGCACACTCTTGATACTGTACATCTCGAAATATTGAATTCCCTTACGATTTCCGAAGTGGAATGTACCATCCGTGTAGGTCCAACTACCATTCCGCTTTCATAAGTCCGTTAATTCTCGTGGTGCGGCCGTAACTACGTCGGAAAGCTTTTCACATGAATCACCTGAGTGCAAATGACAGCTCTGTCAATGCACTGCCCTTTTACGTCTTGCATACGCGAACTACCGCTGCATGTATACGTGCATATTGCTATCCCACGACTTTTGCCACCTCAGTGTGCAGCATATCCAGAAACGTTGCGAATAACTTCTAGAGGAGGTGAAGCACAACATAAGGATTGCACACCAAGCCATGGCCATAAATGTCGGGGGTAAGTGGCAGGAAAGGTTGAAATGAAATGGCTCTGAGCACTATGGGACTCAACTGCTGAGGTCATTAGTCCCCTAGAACTTAGAACTAGTTAAACCTAACTAACCTAAGGACATCACAAACATCCATGCCCGAGGCAGGATTCGAACCTGCGAACGTAGCGGTCTTGCGGTTCCAGACGGCAGGAAAGGTCGAAGATCGGAGACGAAGGAAGAGAGTGATACATTTGAAACGGTTATTGGACAAAATGAGTACACATGGTGTACGATATGAATTCAACTCCAATGTTACAACAGTTGCTCGAAGTTTGCCCATATCATACGACATGTATGCCTGACACCAACGGAGCGTAGACTGACGAATACGCTGGAACCCACCGGGAGTTTCTTTGATTGTAGCAGCTGCGCGAACGATTCTTGCGACGAGATCCATTTCAGACTTCACGGGATCGCATAAATGAGAGATGTCATGGCTCCCCACAGAAAGAAATCAAGGCTCGATAAATTCGGTAAGCGTGGGGGTTAGAGAAACGGTCCACCACGCCACATCCATCAATGCAGGAATTACAAGTTCAAATGCCTACGAACAGCCAGTTCAGAATGAGCAGGCTCCCCATCATGCTGAAATCACATGCTACGTCTCACATTTGCTGGAATACCTTCAAACAAGACGGGAAAAACCTGTGCCAGAATGTCTCTGTAGGTCCCAGCTATATACAACATGGTTGCGTGACCTCAGCTGTTCAGTGCAAATGTCAAATCAAAACACTTTAAACCGTCAAAATTTCTAATAATATTTTATTTGCACACACAGTTTTAACATTACATTACGCGATATTCAGGCTTCCTGGCCGACGTATGTGAATGCTGGCCCCTAAGGGGGATTCTTCCTGCAGGTCGATCAGAGGATAATATAACGCTGAAACAAGTTACATGTATGAAATAAAATTGGAAATTTGGATGGCTAAAGGTGTTTTGATTTGACATTGTTCCAGAATGGTCTGATAATTCGCGGCTCTCACTCGGGATGGTAAAAGGCACGGCCCAATTAAGCAGTCGCCGACCAGACCCCAGCCGGCCGCGGTGGGCTAGCGGTTCTAGGCGCTCAGTCCGGAACCGCGCGACTGCTACGGTCGCAGGTTCGAATCCTGCCTCGGGCATGGATATGGGTGATGTCCTTAGGTTAGTTAGGTTTAAGTAGTTCTAAGTTCTAGGGGACTGATGACCACAGGTCCCATAGTGCTCAGAGTCATTTGAACCATTTTGAACCAGATCCCAAGGTTCCCAGACATAACCCCATTAGACTTCTTACCTTTGGGGCTTTACAAGGATACTGTCTACCAGACTCCGGTGCGAGGCCTGCAGGAACTGCGAGCTCGTATCATAGCAACAATGTCAATGAGGAAATGGCAGGTCGGACATGGATGGAATTGCATCCTTCATGCTACAGGTGACGCACACATTGGAGTATGTTAAACGTCTACTAAAACTTTAGGTGTGTATGAACAGTATGTCGCAAACCGTGCCTTTCTACCTATCCCAGTTTCTGAAATATACGTGAAAGAAGTTGTAAAGAAGATTTTGGAACACCCTGTACTTTATTAGCATTCTAGTGTCACTTTCTGGATGCCATATTGCAGATGGACAATATACAGAACTTAAGGATCTTTGGATAGTACGCTTAAACAGCCGAAGTTCGTCATCTGGTTTAGACAGAGATCGCTCCTTTGCATTGACGCACCTATACGCAGTACATGCTTGGGTTAGTCCTATCACTTCGCATCTCTGCTTCCGTTTCGCTGAATATTCAAAGGCAGCAAAACCTCGTAACACTGCTCCCATAGTTCAGAAGCAGAATCTTGTGGACAACGAGAAATCCGTTACAGTTTCGCTAGATCCGATTACTTTCTCAATGTTTTCGTCGCGGTTAAGCTATTTATCTGAAGTAACCGTTACTGAAACGGTGATTTTATGCATAAATCACGCTAGTATTCAAGCTACGGGCGTTCTTGACCGGAAGCGTGACAGGCCTGACTGAGGGCCTCCAGAGCGTGGCGGTGGGTGATGCCATCGAGCGGTCGGGCAGTATCCCGTAACGATCGATCCGTATCGATGGTAATTGAAATATCAGGCAAGCTGGGCACGTCCAGCGCCCACGGCGATCGCCGCCCAGTAATTAGCCAAGATAAACGCCGCCGAGAGAGAGAGGGAGAGAGCGGGGGGGGGGGGGGGGGGAGGCACACCACAGGCATCTGGGGCAGGTCGGGCCGGCACTGCCTTCCTTCTTCATACAAGGGGAACAGCCCCTCCGTATCCCACAGCAACGTATGTGCTGACCATCTGGAACTTCCCACTGCTGTTCTTCAGCCCCAAGTAATCGTACTGAGCGCTAACGATTGGAAGAAGACAAACAGCCTGTCGGCATACTGAAGTTCTAGCAGGTGAGTGTTCACTCTCTGCAGTAAGCTGCGTCACAAAGAGGAACTACAGCCTCTTTCACTCCGGCTCTTCCACTGCGCCCCTACTGAATGTGACGGAAATCGGCACATGTCATGTACATGTCAGTAACGCATTGATCCACCTCTTTCCCTTACGTGGCACTGACTAGTAGAGTTGTTGCATGGCTTTCTCAGGGATATCGTACCAAATTATCTCCAATTGAAGCGTTAGATCGTCAAAACCCCTGAGTTGGTTGGAGGGCCCTGCCTGTAATTCTTCAATTTGGGAGAGATCGGACGACCTTGCTGTCCAAAGTAGGGTTTGACAAGCATGCAAACAAGCAGTACAAAGTCTCGCCCTATGTGGATGGACATTACCTTGCTGAAATGTAAACCCAGGATGGTTTGCTATGAAGGGCAACAAAACGGCGTGTACAACATCGTCGACGTAACTGTGTGCTCTTAAGTGTGTCGCGGATGACGATCGAAGAGGTCCAGTTGTCAGGCAGTACGGCCAATGACAATCAGGTTGATGTCCCACAGCTTTCTGGGTATCTCCAGGCATGTCTTCGGCCGGGATTCTCATTGACTGGAGTAGAAGTGCCTTTGGTGATGGGTCCCATTTCGAACTGAGCCCGATGTCCAGCGAAGACGTATCTGGAGATGTCCCAGACAGTGGTGGGATACTGACCAGATTGCCGCCCGACAACCGGAAGTGATGGTCTGGGGTGCTATTTGTTTTCATAGCGGACCCCTTAGGATGGCGTCCGCGGCACCCTTACAGCACAGTGGTACGTCGACTACACGCCCCATTTTGTTGCCCTTCATGGTAAGCCATCCTGAACTTACATTTCAGCAAGATAACGCTCACCCGCACACGGCGAGAGCTAGTTCTTGTTTTCATGGTTGCCATACCGTACGTAGGTGGCCGGCCGCTGTGACCGTGCGCTTCAGTGCGGAACCGCGCTGCTGCTAGGGTCGCAGGTACGAATCCTGCCTCGGACATGGATGTGTGTGATGTCCTTAGGTTAGTTAGGTTTAAGTAGTTCTAAATCTAGGGGACTGATGACCTCGGATGTTAGGTCCCATAGTGCTTGGAGCCATTTGAACCCTACCTTGGTCAACAAGATCGCAGGATCTCTTCCCAATTGAGAACGTTAGGACCATTATGGACCGGTCGCCCGAACCAGCCCGAGGTTTAGAATCAATGCTGAGCCGAATAACTGCCTTCATAAGCGCTAATGGTGGACCAACACGTTACTGACTTGATCAGTTTGTGAAGCTCTTTGTCTTGAATAAATCGTACAATTTTTCTGAAATTGTAATAATTTGTTTGTCTGTACGTTTACATTACCTTTACCGATTTCCGTGCCATTCAGCTAATTCCTTCGAGATGAAGCTTTATTTTTTGTCTGTATTTTTTGTCTTGTATTTATTTTAGAATAACGCAGTATACAGGGTGATTTTGCTAAATGTAGAGGAATTGCAGGAAATGATCCCTGTGAGGATACGGAACAAAGAAGATCAATGAACATATAGCGGAAATAGGTTCCAAGAGAGTATCACACACCTGACGACGGAGATAAAAGTTTATTGACAGTGTAGGTTTCCACGATCGAAAGCTCATACTGACATCAGACAAGTGGGAATGTTCTGTCTGTAGTTGTGTTCTAGCGCGACCCTCAAGAGTTTAGTGAGATGTAGCACTATCATTTGGTAGCCACACTGTGCTTCGTGCCATCAAAGGGCCGTCGTCTTCCAGCGGCGCAGGCAGCGACAGCCGCAGGAAGCGCACATATGGCTAGTGTGTGAGGCGTTGTAGAAGGATGATAGGTTCCACGAGACGATCCCTAGTAATCGCCGCCCATACACTGGGGTTGAAAGGGTGCTGATGATTCGCCGCCATCACAGTACGGGGATCCTTTGTAGCCCACAGATGAAAGGTGACGATTCCGCCCATCGTGGTGACATGTGAATAGAATGGATGAAAGAAATCCCAGCACCGTGGTGGCCTGTGCAACGAACGAGCGACAAAATCGTTGCCACGGAGGCAAGTTCGCCTGGATGCATGGTAAGTGATACGGATAGTGACAGTTGTGGAACCCCATACTGTCGGGACCTGCAAGGTACTGACAACGGGTCACTCTCAAAGGTCTTTTTTTCTGCACCTTTAAGCAGGAGTACGTCCCTTGGAGCGATATAAAGTTATTTGTTCCTTAACCTTTCAAGGACAGTTTAATGCAGTTCGTCCTCACTTAGCAAAATCACCCTGTGCGATCATACCCATAACTATGAAATGAGCTTCGGGGGCAGTTTAGGAAGAAAATGTTCTGGTGGAGCTTGTTAATCTTTTTCCGATCTGTCATGTAGTGTCAAGTGCATATGTGTCGAGCTTGTGCTTGTACAACGTAGAGCTGTGTTTCAATGAAAGGGAACCAGCATATGGTCTACTCCTCTCAAATAGCATTTAGGCGGTCGCCGAATTTAAAGTTCTCTTTAGACGAACAGATCATTGTACGTGACCTCCGTGGTCATTTCATTCTGTGACAATGAGTTAAACTTAACATGCAAAGTAACATGTTAACAAACCCTTTATTCAAACCTCAGCTTATGCAGCACTTTGATCAGAAGAAAGCACCACCCAGAAAACATGATTATTGAAGGAGTATAGCATTCATTATTATATCATAAGAAATGTGTTATATTAAGTGGAAATGACGAATGGATGCTACGAGGCGCGTTAGCGGAGAAGATATACCCTGGAGAGTACCCAAGCAGAACAACTGAATTCTGTGAAGGACGAGAGGAAAATGAGAGTGAACGTCCTAAGTGAGTAGTGGCTATGGTTGTCGAATTATGTGAATAATTAGTGAGATTATTAACAGTTTTGAGACACAGTACTGAAGGCGGAAAATAGTGCTGAACATACTATAGAATACGCGTATAAAATTACTCGAACAAGTTTATTACTGACCTATGTGCAACGTTGTGCAAACATTTGGTGCAATAAGTAACAACAGTGTAAGATAACAGCTGGTGTTGTAACATAACAGAGGATATAATAAGTAATAAAGCAATGCTGCTCTTTTTTCAATCAATCATTTGCCTACAAAGGTGCTTCAAGGAAAGTTCGACGCACTCCCACGCATCTCACCTCTCGGACCCTTACTTTTGTTTCACGGAGACGTGCTGTTCAATTTCGTAATCTGAAGATTCCAGTCGGAGTTAGTACCTCCTGGAGGTTGACAGAAGGACGAAAAAGTGAGTTTCCGCTAGTATGACATCTATCTTATATTATACCAAAGGCTAGGAAACGTTCAGTTGCGTACGCGTCCAAGAAAAAAAAAATAAAGACAAGAGATTACATATATGACACCTAGGGACTGAAGTGGTAAAGGTAACAAAGAACTTTTTTGTGGGAATTGCAGTGTAGTTTATCAGAAGAAGAGTAACCCTTTTCTCGACTTGGGAATCTCAGTGTAGTCAGCACGGCGCACAAGTAACTTTCCTTGCACTCAGGTTCGATTCATAAACGCAGTCAGATTCAGAAACGGGGACAGATATACAAATTCCGTTGGGCATAACCTATAACATGTGACAGGCAGATAACAGAACGAATATTGTACTTAGTCTGCATACCAGAATAGAAAGCTGGCACATTGTAATTGGTTTATCACACCAAAATAAACGTAACGAAAGGGTCACGCTACATCATCTTCAACAGTGTCATTTGGCGTCACTCCAAGGGACAGTGTGTAGAAGTTTGGAGTTGAACCCATTAAACAGTTGCACAGCCTGGCGATGGGAAACTGTACGTCGTATTACCATATCTCCTTCTTGCCATGGAATTTCCTGGCAAATTAAAACTGCGTATGGGAATGGGACTTTAAACCGTAACCTTGTGTTTCGCGGGCAATGCTCCTACCGGCTGAGCTATTCTCGCACGATTCAGGACGTTTTAACAATTTTACTTACGCCATTAAATCTCTCCTATTATCCAAAACTATGGAATAATTATAGGTTTGAGGACTGGAGGTGGCTATTACCATGTTGTTAAGTCATGTTTGCACCAGATCACATTATATAAAAATGGGTAAGTTTTCAACCGAGAGGCCCAGGGTTCAGTTCACAATCAGTTCTGTGGCCCGTTTTTTGTCATTTCTCGCCCCTTTCAGCTCTGGCAATGGTCTTAACACGCGAAAACTTCCAAGTCACACTGTCGTTCGGTGACCTCATTAAATTGCATGACCGTCTGTAACTGGGTGAATAAGTTCCAAAGACGGAGGAAGATTGTGATATATTTTTACCTAGGACTTCCCACTTTCATTTGGATTATGTAAACATATGCATTGATCATATCACCGCACGGTTTAAGAACAGATTAACAATTAGTAGGGATTACCTACTGTCGTTCTTCCAGTTCATCATTCGTGATTGGTTCAAAATGGTTCAGATGGCTCTGAGCACTATGGGACTCAACATCTTAGGTCATAAGTCCCCTAGAACTTAGAACTACTTAAACCTAACTAACCTAAGGACATCACACACACCCATGCCCGAGGCAGGATTCGAACCTGCGACCGTAGCAGTCCCGCGGTTCCGGACTGCAGCGCCAGAACCGCTAGACCACCGCGGCCGGCTTCGTGATTGGTAAAGGAGAGAAGTTACAGAGACAGAGGAATTACTCGTTCCAAATCACCATTAGGTGCCTTTCGAAGAAACGAAGACGCAAGACTGGCGGAAGGAGCTCGACGGGCAAATCACCAGCCTAAATAGAAAGCTTTTTCCTATTCTTCGCGCACACTGGCGACTTTCATCGTAAAGTGTAAGAGCCGTGTTTTATGTGATACGTTTAGATGATTCTCTCTCTCTCTCTCTCTCTCTCTCTCACTGTGTATATATTAGTGCTGGATCATGACAGAAGGGAGAGGATGAAGTATGAAACGCAGTTAGCGTACTTCTCTCGAATTGTACCAATGGTGCCACCGATCTCAACGTCTTGGCCGGCTTATGGTGGCCGAGCGGTTCTGGCGCTACAGTCTGGAACCGCGCGACCGCTACGGTCGCAGGTTCGAATCCTGCCTCGGGCATGGATGTTTGTGTTGTCCTTAGGTTAGTTAGGTTTAAGTAGTTCTAAGTTCTAGGGGACTTATGACCTCAGCAGTTGAGTCCCATAGTGCTCAGCACCATTTGAACCATTTTTTGATCGAACGTCCCCATGCGACGCATAGATTACCGTCAACAATGTATCATGTCCTCTCACCATGAGACACTTCGGAGAGATTTGGAATTTAATCCAGGACCTTAGCGCAAAGTCTGGTGATCAGCAACTCTGTCACCACCCTCCCTTCCCTTTGTCGGAAAGACGAATGGAAGGCAACCTACAGCGCATGGCGTACCTGGGCGGTTACCCATCCAAGTACCGACCACGCATTGATTAACTTCGGTGATCTGTGTTTTCAGAGAGGCAAGGCGCTGGCTTTGTGAAGTCCGTGATGCAGAGCTAATAATAAAACAACATACAAAGTAAATTATCGAAATACAGCGCTACCGTAATCTGTAAATTGGAGAACGCGAAGCGCTTGTGAAGGTGGGAGTGACATTTCCCGGAAGAAACATGCAACTGCCGTATATGATGACTAAGAATAAATTTCTCGTCTAGCAGAGTGTAGCGTCCTGTATCTTACGTAAATTCTGTTCATCTGTATTTGTCGCGTTAGTTACGTTAGCTACTAATTTCTGTATTCAATGTAGCTTTAACACTCCCTGGGCGTTTCTGCGCCCTACGTCGCGACTGGTTCCAAAGTGTCGGTATAAGATGGTGAAAGACACTTTAGGTGCTCCCTGTGACGTAGCTGGTGAGATGGACTGTCCCGTTAATAGTGGTGGTACTATCTTCTACTGGTTGCGTACTCTCTTCTTAAATCTTAATAACTGAAAACCTCTGTGCCTGCAATTACACATATGCCGGTACATTCCGGATATGGTAAACGCTGTACTCTTCCTTCAGAGGTGCCATATTTAATTAAAATTTCTCAAAGAATCTCTCTGATCATATAAATGACCGTGTTTATCGTCGGTACTACACTCCATACGAAAAAGTCTTCGCAAATAATTTTATATCTTCCTTTGTCATAAATACAATGCACTTTCTGTTAAATATATCAGTGTCGTGTTACCTGCCTAGATGAAAAGATACTGTCTCTTAGATTTTTAATAAATTGTCTTCATCGTGCAAGAACAGTCGTTCGCTGCACTAAAACAATGGCACATCGCCTTGATAAAATTTGCTTGAACCGCAGATATTATTAAACAGTTCTGCTGCGTAACGTGAAAACACATTACTTTCGATTACTTTCTTCTTGAACACTGATCGCTAACTGATAAGAAACTAATAATTATTATTCGTCCAAGTTCCTACGTGAACTTGGCCATAAAACACCTCTTTAATGTAAAATTTAGTATTTTATCCATCTTCAGCAACTGTAGCTGTATATATCGAAATAACCAGCAACCAGCCGCCTAAAAGAAATTTTATGTCCTTAAACGGTTTCAGGCACTGTGCCCATCTTCAGAACGTCATAACCATCACATTACTAGCGAGTGTCAAGAATAATATGCACGCAGCATCTTGCTATGGTCCTGTGGTTAATAATGTAGTATGTACTACGAACCACAGGACCACAGCAATATGCTGCACATATCTTATTTTTGACGCAAATAACGCGGTAGTTATAACTTTTTGAAGAAGGGCACGAAGTGCCTGAAACCGGTTGAGGAAATAAAATTTCTTTTATGCAAATGGTTGCTGATTATTTCGATGTTAATCTAAAACTTTGATTAGTAAGCCTCACAGACTTCAGTGAAAGGGTAAAGTCGCGTAGCGATATCAACTACTGAAATAAGCAATCAAATCTCTTTCGCTCACTGTTTACAGTTCGTTTCTTTACAGGAAGTTAATTTTTTACAATGATATAACTCTCCCTGATTCGAGCAGTTTTCACAGTCAAAAAAACGCTTCACTAAATATATCATCGAGCAGTAATTTGTTAAAATTATCTTGTCCGTCTATACTCCATCCGAACAGGCCTCAGGATGCTTAAAGGTACCGACTGACGGTCGTGTCATCCTCAACCGATGGGCGTTCGCTGGATGCGGATATGGGAGGGCATGTTGTCAACAAACCGCTCTCCCGGCTGTTGTCAGCTTTCGTGACCGGAGCCACTATTTCTCAGTGAAGCAGCTCCTCAACTGGCCTCGCAACAGCACTCGACAACCCCGGACGGTCACCCATCCAAATGCTAGCCAAACCCGACAGCGCTTAATTTCGATGATCTGACGGGAACTGGTGCTAACATTGTGGCGAAGCCGTTGGCGCTATTTTGTCCATCAATAACTTCAAAACAGGTTTCATCATTCACAACCAATTTGAAATACAAGAGCTATTCCTCCACTAACATCAAAGGCATTGTCTTGTAAGAAATACAACTACATTAACTTGAGCAGGTTTCTACGGTACAATTAGTATATTGATCAGTAGTCGTAACTGACACATATTTAGTTAACATACGGTTTATTTTTAAAATGCTGATAACATGCAATGATCATAAAAGGTCAACACCTCATGTGTATATATACGTGGTGTTCAAAAAGTCTCTCCGCGCGTGCCGTATGATTGTTCACTTGCCTAGGTTACTTCCCTTCAAGTCGGTAGTATCGTTGGTGTGTGTCGTTACGTATTGACGTGAACGTTGAAGTTTAGTTCCATTGATCGTTTGTTTAGTTTTTGTCACTGTTAAAATGCTAACCATTGAAGAACGTGTGTTATTAGTCGAACAAGTGTTCAAAGCTGGCGGTAAGTACACAGTTTCAGTTCGTCAAACATTTAATTCAGTTTTCCCGGAGACAACACTCCCACATCTCGTTACTGTGCGAGATTTGATTAACAAAATTCGAAGAACGGGTTCAGTGACAGATGCACTGAGAAGTGGTCGTCCTAGCGTTTTGTCTGAGGATAAACTACTCGATATTTTCGATAAAATGTGCATGAGTCCGGACAAGTCAGTAAGGAAATTCGCCCACGAAATTGATGTTGGTGTCGGAACGGCCCACACAGCTGTAAGGAAAAAATTAGAACTTTTCCCATACAAAGTGACAGTCATGCAAGAACTGAAAAATACTGATCATGGCAAGAGACTGCGTTATTGTCAATGGTTCAAAAATTTTGTTCAACAAAATGGAATGGATATTCTTAATCACACGTTTTTCACTGATGAGGCGTTGTTTCATTTATCCGGGTACATGAACTCGCAAAATTCTCGTATGTGGAGTACTGCAAATCCATTGTGTATAATTGAGGCAAATCCATTGTGTATTCATGAGGAACCACTTCATTTTATGAAAATAGTCGTCTGGATTGCAATTTATAGTCGTCGGATTGTGGGCCCCATATTTTTCAACGAAACAATAAACGCACATCGATAATGCAGTGATATTCTGTACCCATTCATAGGAGAACTTGTGTTAAGTGAAATACTGAACGGTTATTTTCAACAAAATGATGAAACCGCACATACAGCTCGCGTTTCAATGTCACTGCTTGCTGACGTTTCTGGTCATCGCATAATTTCACAGGGACTCTGATCTCCACGATCGCCTGACCTAACACCACCAGATTTTTTTCTTCTGGGGTGCAGCGAAAACAATTGCCTATAAAATCCGTCCAAAATCCATCGATGAATTGAAAACTGCAGTATCCACTTTCACTGCTTCTGTTACAGAAGAAATGTTACAGCTTGTGTTTGTAAACATGGTTAGACGAATTGAATTGTGTATTCAACAACAGTGGGGACACTTTCAACACTTAATGTTTAAATTTGTGAGTAAAAATGAATATTCAATAAATTAATAACTTGTATTTCACTGAGTTTCATTTAGGTATATTCACTGTGGCATACGGCACTCGCGGCTAACAATGATAGACTTTTTGAACACCCCGTATTTCAAATACAAATTTTTAACAGCACGCAGAGATGATGCTGACAATGGTGCCTCTATATACACAGCGACTGGGACCGTCGGTACCCTTGTTATTAGTGAACCGCACTGCCGACATGCTGATCGGTGGAACGCCGATGAATCGCTTGTCAGGATCTCCTACGTGCAACGTGAAAGAAACAGAAAACACCAGCCTTTCAGTAGACAAATAACAGAAATAAATTTACACAGTGAGAATATATATTGTTATAGTTTACCCGATGTTGCTCAGGCGGAAAATGTGGACAGTGCTGCTCAGGAATTTGGAGCACTGCACTGGGGAGGTAGAGTTGGAGCTCGCTTGCTCGTTCATCAGTCTGGAGACAAGCTCTACGACGCGGTGAAATTATTTCATTCTCCGCGTTAATGCTGAAGCTATTTCTCGTATACTGTCTCTCAGATGTTGCACCGACAAGGTAACAGATTAGCACGCTACGAGTAGGATTCCGATACAACAAGAGATCCAAAAGAACGGCTCACGAAACGCAGCATAATAAATGTTAAAGAGGAAGAAATTTCTGCCGCCATAGGGGCGTCCTAAAAGCAACAAATGCCCGCGAGAGTCCTGGCAAATACCACGCGCCGTGCTTTATTCAAATGACGATACATATTTCATCGGAGCCCGGTTACTCTATTTTTTTTTCTTTCCGCGTACAAAAAATTACACCTACAGCGGAATCAAATATATGAGCGAGAACGACCCGGTGGAGATAAAGCGGGCGCGGCCGATCTGCATACAATAGCCACCTGCGGGCTACAGGCAGGAGGAGTCGAGCGGCGTCCCGCGGCGGTGCCGGGGGAGGGCCGATCAGCACTCGCCGGTCACGCCGTAATTGCAAATTGACGCGTGGGTAACGCGCGCAAGAGCGGTGCGCAACCGCAGCCGCCCGCTATCTGTCTACGTCGTACCGCATCCAGACCCAGAAACATTGCACGTCTGCACTTTGAGGTTTTTCGGACGTAATACACTCTAACATCAATCCATGGAGAAGAAATTAAAACTTTAACGTTCGCCGATGACATTGTAATTCTGTCAGAGACAGCAAAGGACTTGGAAGAGCAGTTGAACGGAATGGACAGTATTGTAACATCCACGTGATAAATTTTTGGCTACAGTCCGACGAGAGGAAATTATGCCTCTAACATTATCTATTCGACGTATGAAAAAACAGGGAAAACTTATAAATATTAATTATTTATATAATATTCTATGATATAATTGGCCATATCGATGTGTATCATACAAAGACAATGATAATTGTAAATTCCTTTTATGATCTGCGTATGTCTTCCTTTTTTTTTACCTTTGGTTGGTTGGCTTTTGTAAGTTGCGGACGCATATCGAACTGAGGTCTGTTAAGAAACTATAATTATTTGTTAATTATTACTTGAAAATAGAGTTCATTATTATTATAAATATGAGTGAATAATTATTTGTAACTTTAATTCCTCTCTCAGTAAGCATCATTTGTGTTAATTATTTCTTTCCGCTGCAACGAGCGCAGCCATTGATGATAGCGATTTGTATCGCGTTTTTGTCTGTGTTTTCCTTAGAAACAAATCAAATGTTTGCTTGATGAAGTCTAAATAGTGCACAATACGAAAGTAGATTTTATAGCGTTTAATAACCATTTTAAACATTTACTTATTTGCTCTAATAATAGAAAGTCTCTATCAATTGTCTGCCGCCATCTTAAAAATTATCTCAGCGGCAACTTCAAATTTAAATTACGCAACTCTGCAGACATAAATGCCAAACGTAATACAAATGTGTAAAAATAAATGTGCACCGGTGGTTCCGAACTCATTTTAATGAAAATAATTCGAAACATATTGGTTCTTTAAAAACAATGCTCATAGCAGGATCATTATAAGAAACTTTTCTAGCTGATGTATGGAGCCGGCCGCTGGTGGCCGAGCGGTTCTGGCGCTACAGTCTGGAACCGCGCGACCGCTTCGGTCGCAGGTTCGAATCCTGCCTCGGGCATGGATGTGTGTGTTGTCCTTAGGTTAGTTAGGTTTAAGTAGTTCTAAGTTCTAGGGGACTTATGACCTCAGCAGTTGAGTCCCATAGTGCTTAGAGCCATTTGAACCATTTTTTTTTTGATGTACGGAGCCGAAATTAATTACGCATGAGTTGCGAAGAATATTGTTTCAGGTAACATACGTCAGTGTTGTGCGCGGCTGATATTCGGTGGTTTTAATGATCATTTTGCTGAAAATAACTGTTTCCATCTTAATCAATAGCTGTATAGAATCTGTTGTATGAACTGTGATTTAGTAACACTTACACAACTTACAGACAACACATTAACACGACGTTAACTTGAAGTTCTTTAGCAACTTGATCAAATCTTTAGCCGGGAGAAAAATTATTTAGTAATTACTCAACGTAACAAAATAAGATTATCATTTCCATTTACAAATTACTTAAATACCAAACCACTGAATAACACAGCAAACGCCACAGTATCTTGAAAGGAGGATATAAGATGAACATCAACAAAAGCAAAACGAGAATAAAGCAATGTATTCGAATTAAGTCGGGTGATGCTGAGGGAATTAGATTAGGACATGGGATACTTAAAGTAGTAAAGGAGTTTTGCTATTTGGGGGGCAAAATAATTGATGATGGTCGAAGTAGAGAGGATATAAAATATAGACTGGCAACGGCAAGGAAAGCGTTTCCGAAGAAGAGAAATTTGTTAACATCGAGTATAGATTTAAGTGTCAGGAAGTCCTTTCTGAAAGTATTTGTATGGAAGTGAAACATGGACGATAAATAGTTTGGACAAGAAGAGAATAGAAGCTTTCGAAATGTGGTGCTACAGTAGAATGCTGAAGATTAGATGGGTAGATCACACAACAAATGAGGAGGTATTGAACAGAATTGGAGAGAGGAGGAGTTTGTGGCACAACTTGACTAGAAGAAGGGATCGGTTGGTAGGACATGTTCTGAGGCATCCAGGGCTCACCAACTTAGTATTGGAGGGCAGCGTGGAGGGTAAAAATCGTAGAGGGAGACCAAGAAATGAATACACTAAGCAGATTCAGATGGATGTAGGCTGCAGTACGTACTGGGGGATGAAGCAGCTTGCACAGGGTAGAGTAGCATGGAGAGCTGCATCAAACCAGTCTCAGGACTGAAGACCACAACAACAACAACAACAACAACAACAACAAGGACAACAGTCTAACACAAGAGAGGGAGGGAGAGGGAGAGAGAGAGAGAGAGAGAGAGAGAGAGAGAGAGAATGAATCCCAATGGGACGGAAAACGGTAGGTGTGATTTACATTTTCAGATAAACAAGTGATTACAATTTCAGAAAATTTGTCTGATTTATTCACCAGAAGGAGCATCACAAATTGAGCAAGTCAATAACGTACAAGTCCACATTTCGCCCTCACGCAAGCAGTTATTCGGCTAACCACTGATATACGAGGGTCGTCCACAAAGTAAGTTCCGTTTCTATTTGGATCCCCGGCAGCGCTACGATCGCAGTTCCGAGCATGCACGGCAGTTACTCTGAATGAAGAAGAAGACATGTACGCCATTTTCAGATCGCCTGGTTCCCCTTATTCCGCCTCAGCGACATTGTGTCGGCGATTGCTGCGCAAACAATTTCTCCACGTACGCGTACACCACCATTACTCTACCACGCCAACATAGGGGTTACACTCATCTGGTGTGAGACGTTCTCTGGGAGGTCCACAGGGGGCCGAACCGCACAATAACCCTGGGTTCGGTGTGGGGCGGCGGAGGGGTGAAGTGGACTGCGGTAGTCGTCGTGGGGTTGCGGACCACTGCGGCTGCGGCGGGGACGGAGCCTCTCCCTCGTTTCTAGGTCTCCGGTTAACACAACATAAAAGTTGTAGTTTTTTGTACAATAAATATTTTTTCTGTATCTGTACACGTTTGTTTTATATAACCAAACGGAACTTACTTTGTGGACATACCTCGTATAAAGTTTCTGGATTTTCTCGTGAGGGATATCGTGTTAAATTGTGTCAAGCTGCCACGTTAGATCGGCAAAATCCCGAGCTCGTTGCAGACCCTTCCCACAGTGTTCCAATCTTCCTCAACTGGGGAGAGATCAATGGTCATCGGGGCTTAGTTCGATGCAGGACTCATCGCTGAAGACAATTCTACTCAGACCGAAGACGTGTCTGCAGACGTCGCGCACAGTGGTGAGATACCAATCTCATTGTCGTCCGCCACACGGCCCGACAACTAAGAGTAATGATCAGCTGGGACATTTCATTTAATAGCAAGACCCAATTTTTTGTCATCTGCGGCACCCTTGCAGCACAACGGTACGTCGAAGATATTCTACGCCCAGTTTTGTGCCCTTTATGGCAAGCCATCCTGGCTTTATATTTCAGCAATGTCCTTCCGCACGCGGCGAAAAAATGGTTCAAATGGCTCTGAGCACTATGGGATTTAACTTCTGAGGTCAGCAGTCCCCTAGAACTACTTAAATCCAAGTAACCTAAGGATATCATACACATCCATGCCCGAGGCAGGATTCTAACCTGCGACCGTAGCAGTCGCGCGGTTCCAGACTGTAGCGCCTAGAACAGCTCGGCCACTCCGGCCGGCTCCGCACGCGACGAGATGGTTGCCACACCCCACCTTGGTCAGCAAGGTCGCCGGATCTCTGCCCAGTTCAGAATGTTTGGGGCATTATGAGCAGCGTCCGCCAACAAACTCAGCATTCTAACGATCCAGTTGGACAAAATTTGGCACGATATCCCTAAGGAGGACATCCGAGAACTCCATCAATCAGTGCCCAGCCGACTAACTGCTTGCATAACGGCCACAGGTGGACCAAAGCTTTATTGACTTGCTGAGTTTCTGTAGTTCTTTCTCTTGATTAAATCATACAATTTTCTGATATCGTGATCATTTGTTTGTCTGTTTTTTTTTCTTCTCAGTGTTTATATGCTTCGAAGGCTTTCGGGCGAAGCATCTCACGCCTAAACTGAACTATATTTTCACGAAGTAGCTGCTAGTCATCTTCGAGTCCAACTATGGCATGTATTGTGGCCACCCGAGTTCATAGAGTAGCTCGTTAGATAAGATCAGGCTTCAAGAGGCTGGGTTACAAAGTCATCGAAGAGGACATTAAGATTGCAGAGTGCCCCGTTGGAGACCATACGTGCGCGGCATTGGGAAAGATTAGTCACAAGCTGTGGGCTCCAGCGAATGCGTGCGTGCAATTGTCCAAGCATTCTGTGGCGGCGTATTGCTAAAGTCGCAAAAATTATTACCTGAAAACAAAAGACTATGAGCGCACAGGATATAAGATTTTAAATATAGTTTCTTTTCCAGGAAGCCGGCCGCTTTGACCGAGCGATTCTAGGCGCTTCCGTCCGGATCCGCGCTGCAAGTACGGTCGCATGTTCAAATCCTGCCTCGGTCATGGATGTGTGTGATGTCCTTGGGTTAGTTAAGGTTTAGATAGTCTAGGGGGCTGATGACCTCAGATGTTAAGTCCCAAACTACTTAGAGCCATTTTAACCATTTTCCAGGAAACTCGAATAAAGATGGCGAACATTATAAAAAAATTCCGCAAAGTTGGAAAAAACAGTTTTTCTTAAGTGAAGAACTATGGCTCCTATCGAAAAATGTTAAAGGAGAAAGTTGTAGGACTTAAAAATGTACATCGATCGCTTTTTTTATATAAGTATCGATTGCTTCAAGACGTTTCAAGACATTTCGGAAAAATCGTTAAAAATCTGACTCACTATAACTCGTTAACACACACGTACCCATTCTTGCTCTTTACTGTAGGTATTGTAATATCGTCCGAAGAACGGTGTATCAAGGCAAAGTTGGTACCTAGCGACGGAACTCCAAGTAAACACAGTCGCTGCCGGAAGCAACGATGAATGAGAGATGGTGGCGTAGTCACGCCCAGAAAAGTCTCCACCGAATCTCTCAGCCCAGTCGGCAGTCACTGCCCAACACGACAGCATAGTCTCTCTACCGAGTCAGCAGTGCGATAGAAGTATTAGACGCAACTCTGCACAAAAATTTATTCTTAATTATACTCTGTGAGAAGAGACTAGTTCTGTATCAAGTGAAACGTTAATGTTCAGTGACAGTAATAAATTCTCGTCACATTCCTGTGAATATGGATTGTCACAATGTTGAGTTATTTTGACTTGTTCTAATCGCAATAAGTGGATCTAATTTTTACGAACTGAGTTTTCTCATTTACGAATTGTAGTATCAACTCGGCCATCCCCAGAAATAATGCAAAGAACCCATCATTGTACCAACGAGTGTTATTTCGAATGGTACAACAAGTATAGCCCGTGAAAAGTCAGAAGAGTACTTGTTTGAAAAAGTCAAAAATATTAATTATTTTTCGAGACATATCGATTTTTTAAAAAGAGGCGAGCTCGATAATTCTCTATATTTTCTGAGCGGATGACTTACAGTAACCGTTTTAGGCTCGTTTTCTTCGCAAACCGAAGTGGTACCATGCTATTAAATAATTTTATACGGTATAAATTAATCCTGTGGAACATTAGCGATATAGTACAGTACATTTATTATTATGTTGTTCTAGCAAGAAACAACGGAAGAATGAGTTAATATGATTTTCTTTGTAACTGTGGGGATCAAAGAATGACCCAAAAAAACTTGCAGTTTTGCTGGGCAAGTTTTTTTAAACTATCTCAATTTTTATTTTATGAAAATAACTTTTAAAGCCGACTGCAGTGGCCGAGCGTTTCTGGGCGCTTCAGTCTGGAACCAAAAATGGTTCAAATGGCTCTGAGCACTATGGGACTTAACATCTTAGGTCATCAGTCCCCTAGAACTTAGAACTACTTAAACCTAACTAACCTAGGACATCACACACAGCCATGCCCGAGGCAGGATTCGAACCTGCGACCGTAGCAGTCCCGCGGTTCCGGATTGCAGTGCCTAGAACCGCACGGCCATCGCGGCCGGTAGTCTAGAACCACGCGACCGTTACGGTCGCAGGTTCGAATCCTGCCTCGGGCATGGATGTGTGTACTGTCCTTAGGTTAGTTAGATTTAAGTAGTTCTAGAGGACTGATGACCTCAGATGTTTTGTCCCATAGTGCTCAGAGCCATTTGAACCATTTAACTTTTAAAGAAGGAAATTGCTGAATTTTTTTAAAGAAATAAAAAAGTTTTCTACTACATCCTGGAGCTGAGATAGCTTTTTTAAAACATCTATTGGACGCAATTAATATTTTACAGCGATGCATTTTTTTTTGCGGAATTTTTTGGCCTTGTTCGCCATGTTGGATCCAGTATCATGCAAAAGAAACTCTATTTAAAATTCAATATCCTATATGCTCATATCTTTTGTTTCAAGGTAGATATTTTTGTAATCACTTCTCCGTAATGCTTAGACTGCAAGGTGTTGGTGGTTGTCCTGGCTTCAATACCCCATCGCTACTCCGCACTCTGGCACTCTAGCATTAAAGACGCAGTCGAAATACGTGTAACTAACAACTTTAGTAACAGAGGCACAGGGTTTCAATTCAGTTAAGCATGGCAATCATCACTGGCGGCTCGAAGGCGCCTGTTACAGTGCCGCCGACGTCGGAGCATTCCGCCGACAGCCGACACAGATGAAGACAGCCAATCTTTTCAAACCTGTACGTGAATAAGAGCGTGGTCTCGGTGCAACCCACGTCAACGACCGATCGCATAGACCTCGGACGACGGTCGGCGTAATTCAAGCCAGTCTGTTTTCTTCGTTCGAATCGGACGACGTTCGCAAACGCAACTCATGGATTGTGAGGTATTTTAAAGTTTAGTAGAAGTTTGTGGCTTCCTGAAGATATGAAACATAATTAACATACGTCTCGAAATCTTTTGCCTAAAATTTCTACTTTATTGAAAAACCACAAGTTTCGAACAAATTAAAAATTTAATAATAATTATTTGAACGTTATGTTACCTTATGCGTGTTGTATGACTGACTATACTCTGATTAAAATTACTTGATAGATGACACTTCACGCGTTGGAGCTTGTCGCGTCCAATCCGAGCGGATCAACGTCACGCCCGAACCGTTCACCGTTGCCAGCCTGCCACAACAGTTAGTCAGTTCACTTCCAATTCCTTGTCCGGCATTCTTTCTTGATGTGTTTGGATCCCGAATCATGGGTCCGGCACTTTCATTTCGTATTTCGTCATACATGGTACACCCCCCCCCCCACACACACACACACACTCACTCACAACGATGCGAATGAAATATAAACGTTTTACACACACTACTGGATACTTCCGCACAAGATGCGACTGAACGTCATATATGCGGTTATCATAGAGATCGGATACATTACATAAACTTCGCATGACATTTTGTGAATCCGAGTTTTTGAGGACTGCAATTCATCATAACGACTGAATGATCACAGTCAAAAATATAAAAAATTAACTCACTGTTGTAGTTTAGTGAAATGGCTAGCTTACTAACCTGCCATGTTGATCGTCGTAGTTCCGAATCTCCTCACATGTTGTGATTTTTTTTTTATTTCTAAGTCTAGACTTTGATCATCATTTTTAGTCATTTAATTGATTTGAACGTAATATTCTTATTTCTAATTCTTTGCCACATCATTTTCATCATCCTATTGACTTTTCTGTTTGCTCTTTTTTTCTACCCATCGTTCTTTCTTCATCTGGAATCTACAGCCAAGTGCCAACGAGGACTGCTCATCGGTTGGTAAAGCGCCAGCTCGTGTAGCCAATGAAAGGATAGTTTCAGATAACCAATGATAGCAAGAAATTACAGTCTGCTTTTAGCGCTGAAACCGAACTTTTTCGATCTGGAGTTTGCTCGTAGAGGCTAGCTTTTGCAGCCGTGAACAAAACGATCGGGATCTTAGATCTGCCGCTGATTGCTGACCACCGCTAACTCGAATACATCACACATCAAGAGGTTGTGGTTACGTTATGACCTGCGTTTCAATTCAGGGCTACAAAACGAGTCGTCTGCCGCAGTTCAGTCATTCGTTACTTAAATTCAGCTGCCGACAGAGCATCTCGTATTTCCGACATACCTCGCGGCGACCGCTTCCAACATTACTCCGCGTTAGCATTAACAGCATCTGTGAAGTGAGCTTCCGTGTTTGTGTGTTACCTACAACCGAGCGGTAGCCGGCGGCTGATGTGGCAACACCGTAGCGGCAAGTGACAGACGCCAGCTTTCAAGTAATTTTAAACGGCCTACAGCCATTTCATTTCAGCATCATGTCCGCAGGAAGGATACTGCGGAGTCATGGCCTTTCTTCCAGGAGCGCTTGTCTTGTAAGTTTTGCAGGAGAGCGTCTCTGAAGTTTGGAAGGCAAAAGTCTCGAGTTCGAGTATAGGTCCGACACACAGTTTTAAGCTGAAGGAAGTTTCATTATCTTCTTCTTCTCCTCCTCCTCCCCCTCCTCTCCATATTTGCTGTATGATCATAAAAGTGACTTTCTTTTCATAACATATCAGAGATCTATTTTTACTTTTTCGCGTATGTAGGCAGTTATAAGAGTCGGGGGGCATTAAAGGGAAGCAGTGGTTGGGAAGGGAGTGAGACAGGGTTGTAGCCTATCCCCGACTTTATTCAATCTGTATATTGAGCAAGCAGTAAAGCAAACAAAAGAAAAATGCGTAGTAGGAACTAAAGTCCATGGAGAAGAAATTAAAACTTTAAGGTTCGCCAATGACACTGTAATTCTGTCAGAGACAGCAAAGGACTGGGAAGAGCAGTTGAACGGAATGGACAGTGTCTTGAAAGGAGGATGTAAGATGAACATCAACAAAAGCAAAACGAGGATAATGGAATGTATTCGAATTAAGTCGGGCGATGATGAGGGAATTAGAGACACTTAAAGTAGTAAAAGAGTTTTGCTATTTGGGGAGCAAAATAACTGATGATGTTCGACGTAGAGAGGATATAAGTATCTGTATGGAGTGTAGCCATGTATGCAAGTGAAACGTAGACGATGAATAGTTTACACAAGAAGAGAATAGAAGCTTTCGAAATGTGGTGCTACAGTAGAATGCTGAAGATTAGATGGGTAGATCACATAACTAATGAGGAGGTATTGAATAGAACTGGGGAGAAGAGGAGTTTGTGGCACAAGTTGACTAGAAGAAGGGATCGGTCGGCAGGACATGTTCTGAGGCATCAAGGGAAGACCAATTTAGTATTGGAGGGCAGCGTGGAGGGTAAAAATCGTAGAGGGAGACCAAGAGATGAATACACTAAGCAATTCAGAAGGATGTAGGTTGCAGTAGGTACTGGGAGATGAAGAAGCTTGCACAGGATAGAGTAGCATGGAGAGCTGCATCAAACCAGTCTCAGGACTGAAGACCACAACAACAACAATGTAGGCTTCTTTCCAGTTTTGGCAACAACGGTTCCACACCTATCCTAAGTTTTCCCAAATGGTAGCAGAGGGGTTCTGGAGTGATCCTTAGATGTTCCCGATTTCTTTCTAGCATGTTTTCGCAACTATTGCCTCACTGCTGATAGCATCGGTGAGAGTGGGAGCAGCAAATATTCCTCTACGTCTCAAATTTTCGCAGTAAGGGCGCGCCGCTGAACTGCCACACTGTGATTATGCGTAGGCATGCTCCTGCAACGACACGGGCGGTAGAGAGGAAAAGGCAGCACGTTCTTCCCACAAAGCGGCGGAAAGTAATTTGGAATGCTAGTTCTCTTGGCTTCTCGAAGGCAAAGTGGCAGCCAGCGTCGCACTTCTAAATTACTTCCGCCGTCGGCGGAGGTAGCTAAACGTAGGTGACGCCGATAGGAATCAAAGAAACCGGAGACGCGCCGGCCCATCTGCGGCTAGCAAACGGCCTGCGGTGCCAAGATGGACGGTGAACTCAGACCCCGCTTTCTGAAGGGCGAGTGGTTATCTCAGTCGCGGGCACATGTTCAAGTACTTAGAAACGAGAAGGCTATAGGATTCCGTGTCCACCCGCACAATCCGAGCCTGCATCTTCCCCTATACTTTGTTTGATATGTCAACAACTAGGAAGATTGCGTGGTACGCATTACTCAGATTATTATCACTAGACTGTCCCTTCTTCTGGCTTCCTCGCGTTTCTTCTTCCTACCTACTCATTTCGTAGTTTCTCTGGATGTCCAAAGGTTGACTTCCATACGATGTTGTATTTCCTCATTTCCGTATCAGCATCTCATAATATTAGAGGTGCTTTATTGCAGACACCCGTACCAACGTCTGAAATCTCCTTTATTTCTTTTCTACTGCCTTTGTCTTTGCTTTGTTAACCTTGCGCCATATTATAAGCTGCGTACGAGGGCTATTCATTTACTGAGGTCCGGTTGGTCGCGAAATGGAAACGACACTTCGATGACACTTTGCCGGCCGCTGAGACCTAGCGGTTCTAGGCGCTTCAGTCCGGAACCGCGCTGCTGCTACAGTCGCAGGTTCGAATCCTGCCTCGGACATGGATGTGTGTCATGTCCTTAGGTTAGTTAGGTTGAAGTAGTTCCAAGTCTAGGGGACTGAATGACCTCAGATGTTACTTCCATAGTGCTTGGAGCCATTTTTCATCTACATCTACATCTACATGATTACTCTGCAATTCACATTTAAGTGCTTGGCAGAGTGTTCGTCGAACTACAATCATACCATCTCTCTACCATTCCACTCCCGAACAGCGCGCGGGAAAAACGAACGCCTAAACCTTTCTGTTCGAGCTCTGATTTCTCTTATTTTATTTTGATGATCATTCCTACCTTTGTAGGTTGAGCTCAACAAAATATTTTCGCATTCGGAAGAGAAAGTTGGTGACTGAAATTTGGTAAATAGATCTCGCCGCGACGAAGAACGTCTTTGCTTTAATGACTTCCATCCCAACTCGCGTATCGTATCTGCCACACTCTCTCCCCTATTACGTGATAATACAAAACGAGCTGCCCTTTTTTGCACCCTTTCGATGTCCTCCGTCAATCCCACCTGGTAAGGATCCCACACCGCGCAGCAATATTCTAATAGAGGACGAACGAGTGTAGTGTAAGCTGTCTCTTTAGTGGATTTGTTGCATCTTCTAAGTGTCCTCCCAATGAAACGCAACCTTTGGCTCGCCTTCCCCACAATATTATCTATGCGGTCTTTCCAACTGAAGTTGTTCGTAATTTTAACACCCAGGTACTTAGTTGAATTGACAGCCTTGAGAATTGTACTATTTATCGAGTAATCGAATTCCAACGGATTTCTTTTGGAACTCATGTGGATCACCTCACACTTTTCGTTATTTAGTGTCAACTGCCACCTGACACACCATACAGCAATCTTTTCTAAATCGCTTTGCAACTGATACTGGTCTTCGGATGACCTTACTAGACCGTAAATTACAGCATCATCTGCAAACAACCTAAGAGAACTGCTCAGATTGTCACCCAGGTCACAGGGAACACCTGATATCACCTCAGTTTTACTCGATGATTTACTACGAACTGCGACCTTCCTGACAGGAAATCATGAATTCAGTCGCACAACTGAGACGATACCCCATAGGCCTGCAGCTTGATTAGAAGTCGCTTGTGAGGAACGGTGTCAAAAGCTTTCCGGAAATCCAGAAATACAGAATCAACTTGAGATCCCCTGTCGATAGCGGCCATTACTTCGTGCGAATAAAGAGCTAGCTGCGTTGCACAAGAACGATGTTTTCTGAAACCATGCTGATTACGTATCAATAGATCGTTCCCTTCGAGGTGATTCATAATGTTTGAATACAGTATATGCTCCAAAACCCTACTGCAAACCGACGTCAATGAAATAGGTCTGTAGTTAGATGGATTACTCCTACTACCCTTCTTAAACACTGGTGCGACCTGGGCAATTTTCCAATCTGTAGGTACAGAACTATCGGTGAGCGAGCGGTTGTATATGATTGCTAAGTAGGGAGCTATTGTATCAGCGTAATCTGAAAGGAACCTAATCGGTATACAATCTGGACCTGAAGACTTGCCCGTATCAAGCGATTTGAGTTGCTTCGCAACCCCTAAGGTATCTACTTTTAAGAAACTCATGCTAGCAGCTGTTCGTGTTTCAAATTCTGGAATATTCCATTCGTCTTCCCTGGTGAAGGAATTTCGGAAAACTACGTTCAATAATTCCGCTTTAGCGGCACAGTCGTCGGTAACAGTACCATCTGTACTGCGCAGCGAAGGTATTGACTGCATCTTGCCGCTTGTGTACTTTACATACTACCAGAATTTCTTCGGATTTTCTACCAAATTTCGAGACAATGTCTCGTTGTGGAACCTATTAAAGGCATCATGCATTGAAATCCGTGCCAAATTTCGCGCGTCTGTAAATTTTAGCCAATCTTCGGGATTTCGCGTTCTTCTGAACTTCGCATGCTTTTTCCGTTGCCTCTGCAACAGCGTTCGGACCTGTTTTGTGTACCATGGGAGATCAGTTCCATCTCTTACCAATTTATGAGGTACGAATTTCTCAATTGCTGTTGCTACTATATCTTTGAATTTGAGCCACATCTCGTCTACATTTGCATAGTCAGTTCGGAAGGAATGGAGATTGTCTCTTAGGAAGGCTTCTAGTGACACTTTATCCGCTTTTTTAAATAAAATTATTTTGCGTTTGTTTCTGGTGGATTGAGCCTAGCTACAACGACCTTGTGATCACTCATGTATCAGTCATGATGCTCTCTATTAGCTCTGGATTGTTTGTGGCTAAGAGGTCAAGCGTGTTTTCGCAACCATTTACAATTCGCGTGGGTTCGTGGACTAGCTGCTCGAAATAATTTTCGGAGAAAGCATTAAGGACAATCTCGGAAGATGTTTTCTGCTACCACCGGTTCTGAACAAGTATTTTTGTCAACATATTGAGGGAAGGTTGAAGTCCCCACCAACTATAACCGCATGAGTGGGGTATATATTTGTTAGGAGACTCAAATTTTCTCTGAACTGTTCAGCAACTATATCATCGAAGTCTGGGGGTCGGTAGAAGGAGCCAATTATTAACTTATTTCGGCTGTTAAGTATAACCTCCACCCATACCAATTCGCACGAAGTATCTACTTCGACTTCACTACAAGATAAACCACTACTGACAGACACAAACACTCCACCACCAATTCTGCCTAATCTACCTTTCCTGAACACCGTCTGAGACCTCATAAAAATTTCTGCAGAACTTATTTCAGGCTTTAGCCAGCTTTTGTACATATAATGATTTCAGATTCTGTGCTTTCTATTAGTGTTTGAAGCTCAGGGAATTTACCAGCACAACTATAACAATTTACAACTACAATTCCGACTGTTCCTTGATCCACGCACGTCCTGTATTTGCCATGCACCATTTGAGATTGCAGCCCACCCCGTACTTTCCCGAGGCCTTCTAACCTAAAAAACCGCCCAGCCTCCGCTACCCGTGTTGCCGCCAGCTGAGTGTAGTGAACCCCTGACCTATTCAGCGGAACCCGAAACCCCACCACCCTAAGGCGCAGGTCAAGGAATCTGCAGCCAACACGGTCGCAAAACCGTCTGAGTCTCTGATTCAGACCCTCCACCCGGCTCTGCACCAAAGGTCCGCAGTCGGTTCTGTCAACGATGCTGCAGATGGTGAGCTCTGCCTTCATTTCGTAAGCAAGACCGACAGTCTTCACCAAATCGGATAGCCGCTGAAATCCAGAGAGAATCCAGAAGCGACACACGTCATTAGTGCCGACATGTGCCACCACCTGCAGCTGGCAACACCCTGTGCTCTTATGGCATCCGGAAGGACCCTTTCCACATCAGGAATGACTCCACCCGGAATGCACATGGAGTGCACACTGGATTTCTTCCCCTCCTTAGCCGCCATATCCCTAAGGGGCCCCATTACGCGTCTAACATTGGAGCTCCCAACTACCAATAAGCTCTGCGATTGCCCGGACCTTGAAGGCTGAGAATCATCCTCTGAAACAGGGCAGGCAGCTGCACCTGGCTCAGCCAGAGACAGTACCTGAAACCTGTTTGTCAGACGCACCGGGGAGGCTTTCTGATCAGCCACCGGGGACGAGTTTCGCTGCCTGCCACGCCTTGGAACGACCTCCCAATCAACCATAGGCGAGGGCTCAGCCCCAGTGCGGGCAGCAACTGGGGCAACCACAGCGGCTGACCGATCTAGGGACAGACGGGACGAGGTTGACATCCCCGTGATACCCAAGTCCAGCTCCCCACAGTGGTGCCCATTGGCAACAGCCTCAAGCTGAGCGACCGAAGTCAGCGCCGCCTGCAGCTGTGAGCGAAGGGATGCCAACTCAGCACTCATCCGAACACAGCAACAAAGCATTCTAATCGATGTTGAGCAACAGTTACTGAAACACGAATCCGTGCCTAGATAACTCAAGGGAAACACGCTAAGAATGTATGAACTAACCTGTACAAGTGCCTAACGACTGAGCTACAATCTGCCTGAATTTACGGCAAGAGTAACTAAAACTCGAAATTACACCTCCTATACGAAACTCTCACGCAATTTTAAGTAAGAATCTACGAAGTAAACACATAAAAGAAGCTATACACGTATCTTTCTGCGCTGTTGATGTGCACCAACTGGGAGCTTTTTGATGACACTTTGCACAAATGTGTTGAGCAGTGTGCATGACATGCCCGTCGATCGTATAACGTAGCTCTTTTCGGATGTCAGAACTCAATCAGCACGTAAAGATGCCTAGAAAATAGTGTCTGTATAAGTTCCTGCTGAAAGATTTTGCCCGATTTCACGTAGCCCACATAAAGTAATTGTCATGCGTTTCCTTCTTCATGGAAATTCTCGGCCACACACTGTAGAGGCAATAAAGACGCTCTCGTAGAATTTTCGACGGGAAGCGTTTGATCACTCACAATACAGCCCGGATCTGGCTCCCTCCAAGTTCCATCTCTGTTCACATGAACCACTGTCTGTGAAGATAACATTCTGGAAAGACGTGATAGAACTCCAGACCAGCGTAGAGAGTTGGCGGAAAGCATAGGCGGGTACGTTCTATGACGAAGGTGTCGGGTAGTTGGTACAACGCTACGAAAAATGTCTGAAGTCGGAGCGGCAAGTATGTAGGGGAGTAACTGGAAGGTGTAGCTAACTATTACAAACAAAACATTTTTGAATTGCACTGTGTTTTTTCCATTTCGCGACCGGTCGGACCTTAATAAACGAATAGCTCTTGTACAAGGGAGACCGGTGCTAGGTGCTACAAGGGGCACAGTATTGCCTGCGAATATTGATTTACTCGGTGGTACCAACGCACTTTTCTTCCAGTAGATGGTAGCGCATGTTGCTACAGTTCTCTTACCTGCCGCTGGAGTGGGGGCTGGGGAGGGGGTGGCTTAGAGAGACGGTGAGAGAAAATGTTGATTCTCCGCCTGCTTGTAATATCAACATACCCTTTCTGTGTATCAGTGCAAGTGCTTTATCAAGTGGAATTCTTAACTTCTAGTGAAAGATAAAACGTTTGAAATTTCTCAACAATTGCAAAATGATGCTTATCTGTAACCGAATGTGAAAGGTCGATGTACGGGGCAATTTATTTGCATTTCGTTGGGGGTATTTTGTTAAGGTGTAATTACCTGCCCCAGTCACATGCAATTTGTTGCTGTGTACTTTTCTTGAGAAGACAATATAATAAATTACGGAAAGAAGATAAAAGCACAGCTCCAAAGGAATTATGTAGGGAAATAGCCACAGAAGTAATTTCAGATTACAAGCAATTTGTAAAAACAAAACAGAGTTTTCTATAATATTGATGAGAAATTACATGTAAGCGAGAAGCAACAATAAATAAGACAAAACGATGTCTTTCCTTTATCAGTGCTTATTAGGTTAGACTATGTCCAACAACATAAGCCATTCACTATACCAACATGCCCATTATCACTGCGATGCAAACGAGTACAAATATCGTAAAGTCTGTGATAATCCTGATTGCTGAGCATAACGAAAAAAATACGTGGTGAATATACACTGATCAGCCAGAGCATTGTGACCACAGACCCACTATCGATATAAATCCGTCTAAGCGATAGCAGCATCACCTGGCGAAGAATGACTGCTAGTTAGTTCCTCTGGCAATTTAATCCTCATCCAAAGTTCTCCTTCAAAGCTTGTCTTCGACCACCAGATTACAACAGTATTCGTGATGAATTGAAAGTGCACACTATGGTCATCTTAATACGAACTTCACTTTCCAGACCTCGGACTTTTATGTGTCCCACTGGAGTTTTGTTGATCTAAATTATTCATCAGTCTCCGAATTTAAGCCCGCAACAGAAAGACTTACAGCATAAGCGCATGAACCAAGAAATACTTAAACTGAAAGTCCAATTTACACGAAAAAGGCGCCGACCGGGATGAGCATAATGTGCTGTGAAAAGGTGAAACCACGTTGTCAGCTGTATGGCTTGGAAATAAGCATCCGATACACTACTTCCTGCAATGACTGTGCCTAAGTCATCGAATTCATCTCGTACTACTGTTCTGAACCGACCTTGTCTTCACGGCCACAGTGGATAGATTAAGTATGGAATAGGATTGCACAAAACTACTTAAATAAGTGATTCTTGAGTTTTTCCCGGCGTATTTGATAATCAAAATATCCACGGGTGTGCTGCCGGTCTATAGTGTCCAACGGGCACAATATTTCGGCGATCATACATGTCGCCATCATCAGGTGACCTGACGGACTGAGCTCCTGTGAACGTGCCGGCACGGAGATCCGTACGCTATGGCTGCTCAGAGGGAACTGGGTTCGGTCGCGGCGGCGGCCGATTTAAATACCCTCCGCCCGCGGCGCGCTCCCTCCGCCGTCCGCGCCCCGCGCCACGGTCGCGCGGTGGAACAGATTGCGATGGCGTCTGAGATGACGTCGGTGTGATGGCTCTGTCCGCCGTACTACTGTGTTTTGTCCTCCAAATAAAACTCGTGCACTGGTGGGGAGCGCCAAAGATGACCTCGGTTTGAGGAAGGCCGGCGTGTACCAGATTCCGTGTCAATGTGGCAAGTCGTATATTGGTCAGACGATGCGTACCGTCGAGGATCGATGCCGTGAACACCAGAGGCACACTCGACTGATGTATCCGAGCAAGTCGGCGGTCGCTGAACATTGTTTGTCGGAAAATCACGCCATGGAGTATGACCGCACGAGGATTCTGGTACAGACGTCGAGATACTGGGACAGCGTTGTTAGAGAGGCCATCGAAATTCGCACCAATGACGACCTCATAAACCGTGACTGTGGCTATAATCTTAGCAGGGCTTGGGAACCAGCGATCGGGTTAATCAAGAGTAAATCGAGCAAACGTATAGTTGTGACGACCACGGCGGACAGAGCCATCACACCGACGTCATCTCAGACGCCGTCGCAATCTGTTCCACCGCGCGACCGTGGCGCGGGGCGCGGACGGCGGAGGGAGCGCGCCGCGGGCGGAGGGTATTTAAATCTGCCGCCGCCGCGACCGAACCCAGTTCCCTCTGAGCAGCCATAGCGTACGGATCTCCGTGCCGGCACGTTCACAGGAGCTCAGTCCGTCAGTTCACCTGATGATGGCGACATGTATGATCGCCGAAATATTGTGCCCGTTGGACACTATAGACGGGCAGCACACCCGTGGATATTTTGATTACTTAAATAAGAGTCGACTGCAGATTCAAATATGTATACACTACATGATCAAAAGTATGCGGACAGCTATTACTGAACATTAATACGCAGTGTGTCCACCTTTAGCCTGATGATAGCTCGAGATTTGTTCGGGACACTTTCAGTGAGGTATATGAACGATCTGTGGAGGAATGGCAGCCCATTCTCTCTCAAGAGCCGATTCAGATAAGGTAGTGATGTGGGACGCTGGGTTGGGGAGCGAAGTCGGATATCTAAGTCATCCTCCCTCCGTACTTCGCTGTTGGCACTACACATGATGACAGGTAACGTTCTGCAGGCATTCGCCAAACCCGAACCCTTCCATCGTATTGTCACAGGGTACAGCCGGATTCACCACTTCAGATGTATCATTTCCGGTCATCCACTGTCCAATGGCGACGGTCGTTACAACGTCTCAAGCGTCCCAACAGATTCAGCTGACAGTTGATAGTTGGTTCAAATGGCTCTGACCACTATGGGACTTAACAATTGTTGTCATCAGTCTCCTAGACTTAGAACTACTTATACATAACTAATCTAAGGACATCACACACATCCATGTCCGAGGCAGGATTCGAACCTGCGACCGTAGCAGCAGTGCGGTTCCGGACTAAAGTGCCTAGAACCGCACGGCCACAACGGCCGGCAGTTGATAGTTGGAGAGACGACGGTGCGGTTACAGGTAATCTGTGAAAACCATGTTGGCCACTGATGCATCGTGTATATGGATGGTGTTAACCCTCTCGGCATCAGCTAAGGCCTGAAGATGGTGAACTGAAGTACCAAAAGTGGTAGCCATACTATAAATGACATCATAAGGAGAGCTCTAGGTGTTTCATTTTGTGACGTAAGTGAGCCGTCGAAGTCCCCCAGATCTCCAGTGACAAGGATGGACGTACAAAAATCTGGCGATCATTTCCGTATTATCTACCGATGTCCGGATACTTATGATCAGACGGCGTATTTTTACAAAGACCGACGAACGTATTAAGGATGAAGCTCACAGATGAACACGGCGTAGAGGCACTGACAATAGTTGCCTGGTTACAAGAACGCTGTTAGTGGACCAGTAAACAACGTTTGGTTGATCAACAAAAACCACACAGGTAACTCAGAGGATACAAAATGAAGAATTAAAATACATAAATTAGGGTGAATGAGTGAGACAGTGTGTACGAGAATACATGGACGGAGAACGTGGTAAACTACCTCAGCAGCATCAATGAGTCGGTGATTACCCTCGTAATTGAGGATGATCTGACTGTTGCAATTAGCGAACAACAAAATCATTAGCTCTCTCGGACTACACGGCAATTTTTTATCGGCACTGCTGGCGCCTGAATCACTCTGATGGACTGTCTCAACGTGAAGCCTATAATGGTAGGACCGTGTTGTCTGGAACAGACTGTAACAGCCACGGAAACGGATTCTGACGGCAGAACACCTCGGGTCCCAGTGAGGCTTAGCTCTTGCTGTGGGGATTATGTAACACCTCGGGTTTCGAAGACTTTTCAAAGGGCTCTACTTGTCGAAGCTAACCTACCTGTGCTCATTCGCACAGTTTTGGGCCGGCTGGTTAGTTGCGTTAGACAGCCAGACAGTGACGTCGTCTAAAGCCCTTCTCACACGGAGCAAGGTTCGCCGCAAGTTTGCGAGATGGCGCGCATGCCTGCCGGCTTGCAGGGAAAGGAGCCGGCTATCTTCCATGCCGAAGCTCTCACACGGTGCGAGATCGGCAGCTAGTTGCGTTGCGATCGGCTGCATGTTGTATCGAACGAAGATGGCTGCTTCAGGTACAGATGTTCAGGGCAAACTGGCGTTATTAGCTGTTTTGATGCTAAACGATGCAGAAATGCATGCTAATGAGAGAAGAAGAAAGAAAGAATGGACGAAAAACTGGATTAAGAGGAGAAACGCTGGAAAAGGTGTGCTCTCCATGCTTCATAAAGAGTTGAGGTTAGTTCGATTAACACCTACTTCTGTTTGTAAAGTATCACCATTTAATTACGGTTTGATTTTATAAATATACCAGTTATGACTGTTATATACGACTTCATTTTATAGGATAGAAGATCGTACATCCTTTGCAAATTTTATACGAATGGATGTGTTGGTATTTGCAGCTCTTTCGAGTGCTTCTGCACGCAAGTGTTTATTATAATAGTTTGCCCTTTTCACGACGTACAGACACTGTTCTTCCCTATAAGTACATATAAATTCTTCAATCGCTTCCTTGGACCACTGCGGTGCCATTATTTAATAATTATAAGACCTTCCTACCGCACCTCACAGTAGCACAAAAGCGCCTATCAACAAAGACTTCCCGCCCAAGCTTTCCGCGTCTGACGTCACAAACGAAACACCTCATGATTGGCCAACGCAGGTAGCACGCACGGAACCTTGCAAAAAAAATAGCACCGGACCTATCCTGGAAATCTTACAAGGTTCCCAGCAAGGTAGCGCGCTAGCAGACGACGGAGTCCGCAAGGTAGCCGTCGCGCGAGCCAGCAAGGAAACTTACAGCTAATCTTGCTCTGTGTGAGACGCACTTAACTGCCGGAACAATTCTCTGGCGCCCCTGGTGCATTTCTGTGTGAAGAGCCGTCGAAACCCACAACGGGACGCCGCCTACTCATCGCCACCGATTTCGCCCAACTTACGATATATGTAGGGTTTGGCAAGAAATGAAAGTGAGAGAAGTGGGAGCTCCAGATGGCAGTCGTTGAGAGAGAGAGAGAGAGAGAGAGAGAGAGAGAAAGTAATCCTAGAGTCGCAGGGTGACGTACACAGGTAGGAAAAATTAATTTTTTCAGTTACTACATTACTTATGACGCAAATATACCGACAATAATGGCCAATGTATTTATCCATATTGTCACAAAAGGCTTAAAAGAATAAAGAGAAATGTATCTAAATACGTACTCGATACCACGACCCACGGATTATCGTTCTGTAATCTTCCTCCTGCCTGGAAACGACACGAGCATAAATGGTTCATACCTGACCGACCCACGCCAAAAGCGCTATTTTTTCCAAACGGTTGGCCGCTAGGGACGAGCTAGAAATCATGACACTTTCACTTCTGGCCGAGCTCTGCGTATACCATAAATCTGAATGAAATCGATAATGACGAATGGGCCCCTTTCTTAGTTCGAAGGACGCCCTGAAAACTGAGAACGCAATCTTGACGAAAATTACTAAAATCTAAAGTACTTATAATTACTATCGGCAAAAATCAGAGTGAATACACCTAAATTAGGGCATCATTACTGTCTTCTTGGCACCCTTACAACAAACATACAATCATGAATCAAATTACAGGTAAAATTAATTAACCCCGTTGTGCACCATTTCCATTGCAGTGGACAGCTATTCGCGGTCGCTTCTTTGCCGTTTTCGATCATTCATGAGGCTGCAAATACATGCAGGGGACAAAAACTGTAGGGAGTGCTCACCGCAGTGGACTGCGTGCATTTGCAGGACTGACTGAAAACGCCAAAGAAACAACCATGAACTGGTGTCCACTGCAGTGGACACGACGCACCACAGGGTTTAACCTCTTTGCAAACCTCAAAAGCTTGTTAACCTCTAATTATTATAGTTTTGATTTGGCGTTAATAGCTTGTTCTGGAGAGTGCGGCATCACACTGTATTCAGTGGTTAACACTCGAAGGTGATGACAGGAATATATATGAAACTACTGTGGCAGCAATTTGGGCAGTTATACTGAAATTTTATTATGAATTGCAGCCGAGAGACACTCGACATATGCGATCTGGAATAGGATGAAAATTACGTCCCTATGTGCTGATATTTCATTTGCTTCCTTGCATCTGGCGTTTACGGCCGACTCCCAAACCGATATTGCCAAACTGCACTCGCTCTGAAAGAGCCTCCGGCTCGGCCGAGGTCATCCATCCGCTGGCGCTGTTGACTCGCGTCCGGGACACCGTTTCTATAGACAGTGCGTCCCCGGAGCGCCACACTGGCTGCCACACACAGAGAATTCCCTGTCCCCATTTATAGCGGCATTCATCAGCAAAGGGCTACCCGCGGCGCGCCGGACTCGGTGGAGCGCCTCACAACTATATGGCCGGTCAGACGACCTGAATTACCGCGCCCCACATGTTACGTCGAATTAGCCGGGCGCTGGGGCTATTTGCCTTGTCATATTTGCGCATTTCGGCGCGTATCATACTGGAACAAGGACGCCGACCGAATATTTGTGTGTCGGACAATACGCGGAGCGGGCTCTCCGCAGCGGCACCGCACAATGCAGCGCGTGTGAAACGGGTCTGCCGCGTGGCGTCTGGCAGCCGATATTGTCTGCAGCGTCAGTGCCGCGTTATGACACGAAAAAAAGTGGACAGGCTGGAGTTTAACGTCGCTTCTGGTCAACAAGGACACAGAAATATGAAACTATTCAGGCATTCACCCCAACTGATCTGGGAGAAACGTGGAGGCCCTAAATCACGATGACCAAGGACAGCAATGCACCACTCGAACCCAATTGCTCAGCCACCGAGCAACTTATTTTGTTAAACGTAAACATGACGGGCAGGCCACGTTCAAAAATGGTTCAAATGGCTCTAAGCACTATGGGACTTAACATCTGACGTTATCAGTCCCCTAGACTTAGAACTACTTAAACCTAACTAACCTAAGGACATCACACACATCCATGCCCAAGGCAGGATTCGAACCTGCGACCGTAGCAGCAGCGCGATTCCGGACTGAAGCGCTTAGAACCGCTCGGCCACAGCGGCTGGCTGCAGGCCACGTAAAACAGCATCACCATGATGGGGGGTCGGGGGGGGGGGGGTATGTAGCAAACACCGAACTGGCACGAAGTGGACCGCTTGCTTGGATATGCCAGCGATTAACATTTCAGTGCAACAGAACAAAGTGGGTACATCTACATCTACATCTATACTCCGCGAGCCACCTTACGGTGTGTGGCGGAGGGTACTTATTGTACCACTATCTGATCCCCCCTTCCCTGTTCCATTCACGAATTGTGCGTGGGAAGAACGACTGCTTGTAAGTCTCCGTATTTGCTCTAATTTCTCGGATCTTTTCGTTGTGATCATTACGCGAGATATATGTGGGCGGTAGTAATATGTTGCCCATCTCTTCCCGGAATGTGCTCTCTCGTAATTTCGATAATAAACCTCTCCGTATTGCGTAACGCCTTTCTTGAAGTGTCTGCCACTGGAGCTTGTTCAGCATCTCCGTAACGCTCTCGCGCTGACTAAATGTCCCCATGACGAATCGCGCTGCTTTTCGCTGGATCATTTCTATCTCTTCTATTAATCCAACCTGCATTCAGTACTCTGCGCCTTGCAGTATCTCAACGGTCGCATGCGACTAGCGCCCGAAGGGACATGCATAACGCCCGCTCGGCCTCGAAGGTTTTTACAGACAAGTCACGTGTCTTGAGTCAGCAAATGGGTTTGTTTACAGCAAAATCCACATCCACACGGGCAGTGCGACACCACAGGCTGTCAACACAGCGACCAATGAAGAAGCTTCCCTTAATGCAGCGGCAGAGAAAGACGCGCACGACAACAATGTTGACAGGAGCTGACGACATCGTCTTTTCAGACGAGACCTGGTTCTGCGTATAGCATCATGGTGGATGTATCACTGTATGCAGGGTCTGAGAAGCACTAACCTTGAAAAAATAGCAATTTTTATCATCTAAAGGTCCAGCATGGCGTGTCATTTAGAACACAAAACGATCACCTCTGGCTCATATAGTCGGTGATTTTGAACAGCAACCGCTACACTTCTGACGTTCTGTGGCCTACCTTCGAGGTTTCGTGACGTTATCTTCCAACCAGATAACACCAGACGACATGTTGCCCATGCTGTCCGACTTACCTCAATGCAGAGGGTGTTCACGTGTTTCCCTGACCAGCACATTCTCCATATGTGTCACTCACTGAAAACATCTGGTCATGGGTCGCTGAGAGAATGGAATTCCACCACTTGCGAGCCACTAATACTGATAGAGTCTGCCAAAGAGCTGAAGCAGCAAGGAATCATGTACCCGCATGTGTTATCAGTGGGACTCGATATTAATTCCGGTCAGAGACGGCAGCACTGTGTATACAATTTCGCACGCCATATAGCTACAAGTCACCCAGAAATTTTATCATGTATTCTTCCTGCTACATTGTTTATGCACAATATGTAAACATTCGTTATTCGCTATCCTTCCTGTCAAAGCAATGTTCCACACTCTGGTCCTGAAGGGGCAATCGGGCCAGAGTGACTACTGTGTCATCCTCCACCAATGGCATCATTGGATGCGGTATGGAGGGGCAGGTGGTCGGCAAACCTCTCTTCCGGTTGTTGTCGGGTTTCTTGACCTTCAAACCGCTACTAATTGATCGACTAGCTCCTCAGCTGACCTCACGACGCTGAGTGCACCCTGTATCACTCCTCTCACAAAGAAAAAAAAATACCTGCAGTACCGAGAATCGAACCCGGGTCTCTCGGAAGACAGTCAGCCGAGCTGACGACAGCAACGGAGGCGTATTATCCTTCTTGTAGTTTAAATTTTATCGGAGAGCAGTTCTTTCATACCGAAGCGGTACACACACAAATTTGTAGGCTCCACAGAGCTTTGGAGGTGTTGCCAGCAAAGAAAGCAGAAGGGATACATAACATTGCTTGGGAGTTGCTAAAATGTGAGGGAGATATTTCTCGGATGCATGTGTGGAGCATAGCACTGTATGGAAGTGAATCATGGAGTGTGGTAAAACCGGACAAGAATAGAATCGAAGTGTTTGAGATGTGTTACAGAAAGATACCGAAAGTTAAGTGGACAGGTACGGTAAGAATTGATGAGACACTCAGCAGAATCTGCGAAGAAACAAACTTGTGCGAAACACTAGTAGAAGCGACATGATGATAGGATTTGTGTTAGAACAACAGAGAATGGCTTACATGTTCCTCTGAGTCTTTCAAAGGGGCCTGCTTCAATAAAACCTCCACGGTTTCCAAGCCACGACACATCGAATAAAACACTCGAGCTTTCGATACCTGTCTCCACCATCGTCATCAGGAGTTAAAATTACAGACTGCCGATGCTACACAAGCGCAATAGCAGCATCAGTATTAGGATAACTTTATTTAGGAGTTCGGAGTCGGACGGCACGTCCGTAACAAGTAATTAACTGCAGTCTGGTCGGGATTAGAGGACAAGGAAGAAACGAATAAATCGACCTTCTATAAGGAATACTGGGGCTAGCAAGGTAACCCGCTTATACAAGCACCATAGTAGAATCTGGAACCCAGCAGAGAGTACCTGAGACCTGTGGTGCGTACATCGCAGCACGTGACACTACAGGTCTTAATGAGTGCCAGCAGCAGTCTCCGGCAGGAATCGAGTAACTATTTCAGACGAGTTTAAGAATTCCTGACTGCGCGTTTAAATGCATGCAAGATCTCGATAGCACACAACAAAGTTAAGATCTTTATTGGGTGCCATTTCAACTACACATACATTTCCCATGGGCCCTGCGCGGAACCGACCGTTCGCAAAGTGTGGTGGACTAGTCGGCCAGTGTGACGTCACACGTTCGTTGCGAGGCCCATATTTCTTGTGGGCCCCGGAGAGGGCCGTAGTAAATCATGCGTGAAAGGCGAGTTGGGCAGCTCATAGCAGCTTCGGCCCGCCATGGGAGTGACGTCACGTGACACAAGAGGTCGGTGCCACGTTTGAGTCATTCCTGCCTCTATGGACGCGTCAAGGTTGTTTGATTCGGGGAAGGCGACGAAACAGCGAGGTCATCTGTCCCATTGGAATAGGGAAATGTGGGGAAGGAAGCCAGGCGTGCTCCTTTCAAAGGAACCATCCCGGCATTTGCCTGAAGCGACTTAGCGAAATCACGGAAAACCTAAATGAGGATGGCCGGACGCGGGTTTGAACCGCCGTCCTCCCAAATGCGAGTCCAGTGTGCTAACCACTGCGTCACCTCGGTCAAGCATCAAGGACCCGTCTTTGACATTACTCGAAAACCGAAGCCTGTCTCCATGCACTGTTAAACGTGTACTTCTAGTCTGTGTTAAAATTGTTGCTGTTTATTCAATTTTCCAGAGTCTTGGGTCATGCATAATCACATTCGCATTGTGTTAGATAGAAGGCGGTCAATATTAGACAGAATAGCAACAATTTTAACAGAGACCAGTGGTACATATTTAGTAAGGCGCGGGGGGTAGGGGGGGGGGGGGTAGGGGGCTGTGGTAATCGAGCCAAAGCAAAGACGGACGTTTGATGCGCAAGTTTCAAATGTGACGCCGGCTCCCTACGCCACCTGACGCCACTCGGTCCGCGGCGAACCGGAGCTGCTATGAGCTGCCTAACTCGCCTTCTGCGCATGCATCACTTCGCCCTCTCTGGAAGTTTCCAGCCGCTGCTCTCGTACTTGTATAAGGGGATCATTGTCCACTCCAGCAGTCAGTAATTTTAACTCCTGATGATGATGGCGCACACAGCTATCGAAATCTCGTGTCTTCTATTAGAAGTGGTTACTCTCGACGGTAGAGGAGACGAAGTCATTGCAGGCCGCATCAAACCAGTCAGAAGACTGATGAACCACAAACATAGAAAGGGTCATAAGCAGGTCGATGAAAAGAGTGTAGCTAGCCCACATCTGTTACGACATCAGCGACAGCCGCGGTTGGAAGCGTGGTAGGGGACGCATCGGCGACGCATGACGATGTACGGCGATGTGGCGGTATTGAAATATTAATGTCGTGTTTAAAACTTGCCCCGGGGCTGGAGAGCTAGCTGCTTGCCAGGTGGGCAGGATGCGAGGAGATAGCAGGCAGCGGCGGTAGCAGCAGCAACAACTTGGCTGAGAGGGCCCAGGATTTTCATAAACCTGCTGCTCCCCGGCGCGTCTGCTTCCCGTATAAAACTTTACGGCGCCGCCCGCTGCGAGATGGATGCACGCCTCTCGTCGAATTTCCGGATGACTGGTGGGGGAAGGGGGGGGGGAGGGGGGGATGAGCCAGTGACTCATCAGCCGCACGGCCAGCCCGCCAGATTCCTTTGATTCTGTACTGCACAGCTTGGTGCCCTTTCTGTCAGCCTCAAATAATATATATAGTCGCCAGACATTGTAGCCTGCTTGTCTGTTTCTATAACGTTCCTCTCTGTTCCCTAATGAGGAAAATGCGAGCGTTATAAGAACTTTTTTTGATTGAATTGTTGAGTTCCTAGCAGATACAACACAGCATATTACGTTATTCTTAAAGGAGAGAAAACTTTAGGCGTAAAAATAACTTTGAGCGTACCACTACTGTGTCTTACAGCACCATTACGTTTCAATACACAACGTGAGTCAAGAGGAAAGGAACTTTATATGCTAAAAAAAGACGTAATTCCTCCAGCTGTATTAAGGTGTTGGTTTTATTGGCAACTAGTTTTGATGTTGTTACATCATCATCTTCAGGCCCATACTTGTTGACAGTAACCGTATGTGTTTAACAAAAAAATGGCTCTGAGCACTAAGCGACTTAACTTCTGAGGTCATCAGTCGCCTAGAACTCAGAACTAATTAAACCTAACTAACCTAAGGACATTACACACATCCATGCCCGAGGCAGGATTCGAACCTGCGACCGAAGCGGTCGCTCCGCTCCAGACTGTATATGTGTTTAACACTAGTAGCCAGTGGTGAGATAGGCGTGTGTAACTCTTAAAACCAACACCTTAATACAGCTGGAGGAATTACGTCATTTTTAACATATATTATACCGGCTGACGTCCCAAGTCGTCCGTTTTAATTATGGATATACGAAGAAAGGAACTTTTTTTTGACGGGTGATAGTATTGGTGATTCTTAACAAAGAGGTGCAAATGAAAAGATGCCTTTTTGTTAAACCTATCCCACATAATGCTGTTTGAAAAACACCGGCGTCAGTCGCATGTACTTCTTCACCAGCACTCACATGCCAATACGACCAACGCGACTTTAGGCTACATAGTGTTGACTAAGTTGGAACCAGCTGGATGCCTGTATGCGCAGAGACAGCAGTCAGTCGCAAAAATCCGTAAATCGCAGCAGATCTAGACTATAACATAGTCACTATAGCTGTGTTACCAAAGAGTGATATTGAGACCTATATATTGAAAATATTCCGGAGGTAAAATAGTCCCCCATTCGGATCTACGGGCGGGGACTACTCAAGAGGACTGCGTTATCAGGAGAAAGAAAACTAGCGTTCTACGGATCGGAGCGTGGAATGTCAGATCCCTTAATCGTGCAGGTAGGTTAGACAATTTAAAAAAGGAAATGGATAGGTTAAAGTTAGATATAGTGGGAATTAGTGAAGTTCGGTGGCAGGAGGAACAAGACTTTTGGTCAAGTGATTACAGGGTTATAAATACAAAATCAAATAGGGGTAATGCAGGAGTAGGTTTAATAATGAATAAAAAAATAGGAGTGCGGGTTAGCTACTACAAACAGCATAGTGAACGCATTATTGTGGCCAAGATAGACACAAAGCCCATGCCTACTACAGTAGTACAAGTTTATATGCCAACTAGCTCTGCAGATGATGAAGAAATTGATGAAATGTATGACGAGATAAAAGAAATTATTGAGGTAGTGAAGGGAGACAAAAATTTAATAGTCATGGGTGACTGGAATTCGTCAGTAGGAAAAGGGAGAGAACATAGTAGGTGAATATGGATTGGGGGGAAGAAATGAAAGAGGAAGCCGCCTTGTAGAATTTTGCACAGAGCATGACTTAATCAGAGCTAACACTTGGTTCAAGAATCATAAAAGAAGGTTGTATACCTGGAAGAATCCTGGAGATACTAAAAGGTATCAGATAGATTATATAGTGGTAAGACAGAGATTTAGGAACCAGGTTTTAAATTGTAAGTCATTTCCAGGGGCAGATGTGGATTCTGACCACAATCTATTGGTTATGAACTGCAGATTGAAACTGAAGAAACTGCAAAAAGGTGGGAATTTAAGGAGATGGGACCTGGATAAACTGAAAGAACCAGAGGTTGTAGAGAGTTTCATGGAGAGCATAAGGGAACAATTGACAGGAATGGGGGAAAGACATACAGTAGAAGAAGAATGGGTAGCTCTGAGGGATGAAGTAGTGAAGGCAGCAGACGATCAAGTAGGTAAAAAGGCGAGGGCTAATAGAAATCCTTGGGTAACAGAAGAAATATTGAATTTAATTGATGAAAGGAGAAAATATAAAAATGCAGTAAATGAAGCAGGCAAAAAGGAATACAAACGTCTCAAAAATGAGATCGACAAGAAGTGCAAAATGGCTAAGCAGGGATGGCTAGAGGACAAATGTAAGGATGTAGAGGCTTGGGAAGGCAGAAAGGTGGAAGGAGTATATAGAGGGTTTATACAAGGGCGATGTGCTTGAGGACAATATTATGGAAATGGAAGAGGATGTAGATGAAGACGAAATGGGAGATAAGATACTGCGTGAAGAGTTTGACAGAGCACTGAAAGACCTGAGTCGAAACAAGGCCCCGGGAGTAGACAACATTCCATTAGCACTACTGATGGCCTTGGGAGAGCCAGTCATGACAAAACTCTACCATCTGGTGAGCAAGATGTATGAGACAGGCGAAATACCCTCAGACTTCAAAAAGAATATAATAATTCCAATCCCAAAGAAAGCAGGTGTTGACAGATGTGAAAATTACCGAACTATCAGTTTAATAAGTCACAGCTGCAAAATACGAACGCGAATTCTTTACAGACGAATGGAAAAACTGGTAGAAGCGGACCTCGGGGAAGATCAGTTTGGATTCCGTAGAAATGATGGAACACGTGAGGCAATACTAACCTTACGACTTATCTTAGAAGAAAGATTAAGAAAAGGCAAACCTACGTTTCTAGCATTTGTAGACTTATAGAAAGCTTTTGACAATGTTAACTGGAATACTCTCTTTCAAATTCTGAAGGTGGCAGGGGTAAAATACAGGGAGCGAAAGGCTATTTACAATTTGTACAGAAACCAGATGGCAGTTATAAGAGCCGAGGGGCATGAAAGAGAAGCGGTGGTTGGGAAGGGAGTGAGACAGGGTTGTAGCCTCTCCCCGATGTCATTCAATCTGTATATTGAGCAAGCAGTAAAGGAAACAAAAGAAAAATTCGGAGTAGGTATTAAAATCCATGGAGAAGAAGTAAAAAACTTTGAGGTTCGCCGATGACATTGTAATTCTGTCACAGACAGCAAAGGACTTGGAAGGGCAGTTGAACGGAATGGACAGTGTCTTGAAAGGAGGATATAAGATGAACATCAACAAAAGCAAAACGAGGATAATGGAATGTAGTCAAATTAAATCGGGTGATGCTGGGGGAATTAGATTAGGAAATGAGACACTTAAAGTAGTAAAGGAGTTTTGCTATTTAGGGAGTAAAATAACTGACGATGGTCGAAGTAGAGAGGATATAAAATGTAGACTGGCAATGGCAAGGAAATCGTTTCTGAAGAAGAGAAATTTGTTAACGTCGAGTATAGATTTAAGTGTCAGGAAGTCGTTTCTGAAAGTATTTGTATGGAGTGTAGCCATGTATGGAAGTGAAACATGGACGATAAATAGTTTGGGCAAGAAGAGAATAGAAGCTTTCGAAATGTGGTGCTACAGAAGAATGCTGAAGATTAGATGGGTAGATCACATAACTAATGAGGAGGTATTGAATAGGATTGGGGAGAAGAGAAGTTTGCGGCACAACTTGACTAGAAGAAGGGATCGGTTGGTAGGACATGTTTTGAGGCATCAAGGGATCACAAATTTAGCATTGGAGGGCAGTGTGGAGGGTAAATATCGTAGAGGGAGACCAAGAGATGAACACACTAAGCAGATTCAGAAGGATGTAAGTTGCAATAGGTACTGGGAGATGAAGAAGCTTGCACAGGATAGAGCAGCATGGAGAGCTGCATCAAACCAGTCTCAGGACTGAAGACCACAACAACAACAACATCACTCTCTCGTAACGTACCGATGATTATGTTACGTTCGAAGTCTATATCTACTGCAATAAATTACGGAATTCTGTCACTGACTGCTGCGCGCCTTGAAATTTTTATAAGTAGTGTTGTCTTCACTGACCACTTCAATATGCATTTCACCTGCGCATACTGGAGCGACAAGAGTTGCATGTATAGGCGTTGTTTACTTCACGTCTCAGTACTACTGTGGTCACATCAGCGTACTATACGGTGTTGTGTTACTCCATTAGATTACTGTTTACTGTTAAGAACATGACACATATTCGTATGACTTTTTTATTCATAATCACTAATACTATCTCCCTTCAAAGAATGTACCTTTCCTCCAGGTTCACCCTGCATACAGCCTGCTTTTTTTATGGGTTTTCCGAGAAGAAGCAGTTTTGGTCGAAGTAGAATTTCCTATAGCGATACGTCCGGAAATCAATACTTGTTGTATATGGGGCGGTGAAGATCCACTGTTCACATCCTACATTTTATTTACAGATAAGGAAAGATTCACAAGAGATGGCATAATAAATTACCGCAACATGCACGTGTGGGGTGATGGAAATCATCGAGCAATCATGGATGTGACGAATCTCGATAGTTCCAGTATTGAAGTGTGGCCATGAACTGCTGATAGACTCGTAGGACCATACACCTTACCAAACAGATCAACAGGTGCTGTGCATCACCGATTTCTGCGTGATGGATTAACAGAGCCACTGGACAGCATTATCTTTGGAGAAAGATAACGCTATGGTTCATGCACAACGGGACACCACGACATTTTCTGCGGAGCTCGCAACAGCACCAAAGCGCAATGTTTCATGAACGATGGACTGGTCGAGAAGAGCCGGAAGCAGGGCACCTCCTTTCACCAGATGTGAAATGCTGGATTTCTGACTAGGAGAATGGTTAAGGAACTGGTGTACGCCCGGCACAAAGACATGTGCAGGCGTTACAGGAGCGTTGATCAATGCATGTGTCGCAATTAGAACGGGTCCACGTGTAGCTGCAAGAGCGCGAGAGAACCATATATAGGACTGGCTATGGTGTCTACCGCTGCGCAACAGGCAGATTGGAGTTAGAGGACAGAGTGACCGATACTTCACAGCAGATACTGGTTTCTAGACTTACCAATATATGAATTTTTCTACTCTGTAGAAGTAGTGACACACACACACACACACACACACACACACACACACACACACACAAATGATGTGATGTACTGCACATAAATGGTCAGAGAGAGGTGTAATAGTGTGAGTACACGATTGCCCAACGATCCTGGCATGTAGTACCTATTAAATATTTGGGGCCATCCGCATGATACATTTAGAGTGGAACAACTACATAAAACAAATCGTAGGAAAAGAAGACAAAAAAATTGTTCAAATGGCTCTGAGCACTATGGGACTTAACTACTGTGGTCATCAGTCCCCTAGAACTTAGAACTAATTAAACCTAACTAACCTAAGGACATCACACACATCAATGCCCGAGGCAGGATTCGAACCTGCAACCGTAGCGGTCGCGCGGCTCCAGACTGTAGCGCCTAGAAACGCTCGGCCACGAGAAGAAGACACATAGCTGAGATCCATTGCAAGAATTCTCAGGAAGTATAGGGTACCTATGTAGGAGGTAACGTACAAAAGCCTCGTTCGACTAATATTCGATTAGTGTTCGTCAGTCTGGTACCTGTAACAGATAGGACTGATAGCCGAAATAGAAAATAATCAGAAACTAGCAACGCGTTTCGCCACAGTTCTATTTAGTATGCGTGAAAACGTCACGGAGATGGTCTTCAAACTCCAATGACAGACACTACAATAGAAGCGTTGTGGTTCATGATTAACTATGAAAATTCCGACAGCGTCCGTTCCTAGACGAATCAATCTAAACATTGCTTCCTGCCACCCATATCAGTCTAAAAGTTCATGCAGGTAAAATCAGGGAGCGAGACTGACCAACAATTGTTCTTTTCCTCGCCCATTCACAATTGGAACAAGAAAGGAGGGAAGTGACAATGTTACACAACTTATCCTCCGTTATACCATAAAATGGATTGCGGAGTATAGAGGTGCAAGAGAATGTTGAAAAGTAATATGCATGACATCTAACACTCCATCTTCAGGCCACGAGTGGCCTACCGGGATCATCCGACCGCCGTGTCATCCTCGGTGGAGGATGCGGATAGGAGGGGCGTGGGGTCGGCATACCGCTCTCCCGGTTGTTATGATGGTATTCTTGACCGAAACCGCTCAGACTTTGAGCGTTCACCACAATTCCATATTAAATTACAATGCCAATGAAGGCTAAAAAAAATATTTGCTCCTTTCACTAAATTTCAGGGGATAGGTGTGTGATTTGCTACAAGCTTCGCAGAAAATGCAAATCAGCGCTACTACTTTTAATCCCGTATCTTATCATAATGGCCGGTCTTGGTGGCCGAGCGGTTCTAGACGCTTCAGTCTGGAACCGAGTGACCGCTACGGTCGCAGTTTCGAATGCTGCCTCGGGCATGGATGTGTGTGATGTCCTTAGGTTAGTTAGGTTTAAGTAGTTCTAAGTTCTAGGGGAGTGATGCCCTCATATGTTAAGTCCCACAGTGCTCAGAGCCATTTGAACCATTTTCTATCGTAATGTTCTTACACACAAATATTCGCTTTCTGGTTTAAATCAATCCCATAACATCATAACGATCGAAACCGATTATTGAACTGAATAAAGTAAATTTGCGATCAAGGATTGTTTCGGCTTCCAGGTATTCGCAAACATTGGCTCACACATTCGGCTACACGTAACGAATGATTGTTCCCTGTATACAACTCTAAAATTTGGAGCCTCCTTGGGCTTTAGATACATTTGACGACTTACTCTGAAGATGTCTCTCACAGATGGTGACGAAACGCTAGTGAAGAGTTTTGTACGTCTACAACGGTCTCTCACTCCGGGGGATTTTAGTGAAGGAAGTTCCGGTCGCGAAAGCCGATATTGTATTATAATGAAAGGACTTGTTTGAAAATAAAATCAAATGGAAGAAAATGTAAGAGTTAAATCAAACCACAGGATTCTGAAAATGATGAATTATATTTAATAAACAATAACTTTACAGGTAGTGAGAGCAGCGCGGCATCGTCACATTTGAAAGAAACGAACGGAGTGAGTGTGAACTTTGCAGCTTTACATCTTGTTAATCTGTTTCTTAAGGAATCATATATTTTGTTCCACTAAGAAATTGTTCACAGCCCACCAAACCTGTGGTGGAGACAAATACTGATACTACAGAGTACAGGATTTGGCACTCTGTGTTTACGTTTTCTCACAACAGAGGCTCTCGTAACCACAAAGTTGTTTCAGTCAGTGCTTCCGTCAATTGTTCAATGACTGATATGATCCATTAGAAACGGGTTTTGAAAACCTGCGCCTGTGAAAACAACGGGTTTATTTATAAATAACTTTTCTGCTATCAATCACGATTTTCTTTATTTTATATTTTACACGACGCGTTTAGGGAAATGATTCATATCTTAGAGTGCGTTTTTATCTGTGTACTATGCCATTTGTTCGTACTGTATTTGATGTGTGAGTTTCTGCATTCGTTCTGTTGCCTTTAACTTTTCTTGCTGACATTTGTGCAGAGTCTACCATATATTAAATATCAGACACAATTTTCTATGCATAGCATACATCAAGAGTAGAAAACTTACATAAACAAACAGTTATAAAGACGTACAAACATCTTTGTAACTCTTTGTTTACGTAAGTTCGTTACTCTCGATGTATGAAAGATGTTTTTACATCTTTGTAATTCACTTGAAAATGTTAATCGTTTTCCGAAACGCTTCATGTAAAATGTAAATAAAAGAAAATCGTGACTGGTAGCAGAAAAGTTATTTATAAACAAACCGATAGTTCAATGGTTATACCGATTTCGCCTGATCAGTCTTTATCAATAACCCATAAATATGTTTTGACTGATGGCTGCATCAGAGCATGCTAGCAGTAAACTTTTTTGTGAGCCTCCGACTAGAGGGCTATTGACAACGCAGATAAACTTCACTGTTAAAAAACAATGTCCTCACTAATGCCCTCTACCAACCAAATGGCAAATACGAACAAAGGACCTGTCAAGCTCCATTGTATCCAGTTTTCAGGCTCTAGAGCAACACACGCCTGTATGCTGTCCTACACGGGGAGTACCTGAGCAGTGCATGGAAGACTGCACTTAAAAGAATGACTTCAAAGACTGTTTGGATCTCTAGTAGCCGCCTGAAACCCGTTTCCAGTTTTTCCATCCTGTACAATCTGCTATGTTGCAGAAGAATTTCTCCTCTAATCCCTCCCACAGTCGACACACTATACCTGAGGCGATTTGTAAACATCGGCGTCCCTTTGTGGTGGGCCGGTACAGCACCGGAGACAGCAAAGGCCCGCGACCGCCCTAAGCTGGAAGCGTTTTTGCTGATATTCGACGTCTAGAATTTTGAAATTTTAAGGTCGAAAGTTTGACACTTCCGCTACGATAGAACATCAGTCTTCAAACTATCGGAGACGGAAGCTGCGGCGGAAATTCCGTTTAAAACCCAAGTTTCAGACTTTCGGCGCCCGAGATGAAGTTCAGTTAATTAACTACTTCAAAGATTCAACTAAGATGAAAGAAAATGATTTGGGTTCGAGTGCCAGTCCGGCAGAGGGCACCCTCCACTACAGAGACTCACAGGCTGTGGCCAACCCAATTTCGCTGCTGTATCCTTTCTTCCAGCAGTGTTAGTTCTGCAAATTATGCAGATCTTCTACGAAGTTTGGGGGGCTCCATCATGTGGATACGTATGCAGTCCGACCAGCTGTAGAAGTACAGAACTTTGTACAAGTCAGGTAAATACGTGCATTTGGAGGTTAACAACATCTGCTGCCCACAACGTATCTGCCACGGTTCGTGAACCCACTTTCTAACCCACTAAATCACATGCTGTTGAAATAAAGGCGAGACTGAAACACTCTCTAAGGAGGAGGCGAAAAAAAGATTTATTAAAGAGAAAGAGCTACACAGGTTGAGCAAATGAATAACGCGTTGGTATACCTCCTATTGGCATTGATTTGTAGAGTTACTGAGTGTCCTTCTGAGGAGTAGTGTGCCAAATTCTGTCTAACTCGCGCATTACACCGACAAAATCCCTAGCTGGTTGAAGAGCCCTGCTGATAAGGCTCCAAGCATTCTCAGCTAGGGAGAGATCCTGTAACCTTCCTGGCCCAAGGCAGCATTTGACAAGCATGAAGATAAGTAGAAAAAACTTTCGCCGTGTACAGGTGGGCATTATCTTGTTGAAATGTAAGTTCAGGATAGCGTGTTGTAAAGGGCAACAAAACTGGGTGTAGAAGTCGTCGACGTACCGCGGTGCCGCGGTTAACAACCAAAGGCGTCCTGCTATGAAACGCAATGGAAGCCCAGACGACTACTGCCGGTTGTCGGGCCGTATGTCCACCGTTGTCTCGACACGTCTTGGCTCCTTACCGGGTCTCAGCCTTATATGTAAGCCAAGGAGAATTAAAGATCTGACCTACCAAATACTGAACATTTTGTTCATCTTCATGATTTTCAGAAACATTTTGTATTCTAAATATGTTTTCACTTTAAAATAATTCAGTATGGTCACAGATATGTAATATTAGTGATACATAAAACTAAAGTTCCTAAAAATTGCAGAATAAAGTTGCATAATAAAACCGTCTTCTCCATTCACCGCCGGCCGAAGTGGCCGCGCGGTTCTGGCGCTGTAGTCTGGAACCGCGAGACCGCTACGGTCGCAGGTTCGAATCCTGCCTCGGGCATGGATGTGTGTGATGTCCTTAGGTTAGTTAGGTTTAACTAGTTCTAAGTTCTAGGGGACTAATGACCTCAGCAGTTGAGTCCCATAGTGCTCAGAGCCATTTTTTTCTCCATTCACCGAGTACAATAATTTGCCTACATTCTGACGTTCTGAAGATCCTTCGGGTTTGTTGCTGTTCTTGTTCGTAAATCATTTACATGGCAGTAGTCCTTAAATTTTCGGACAAATGTATTTCAAGCGATACGATTCTTTGGACTCCAATCACTTGGAAGCTATGTTAAAGCGACGTATTAAACGTTGATGTTAACAGATTATTAATATATTAAAACATGATATATATTTTATCGTACTTATTATTAAAATCCTAGGCATCTGTGGCAAGTTGAAAGTGGGGGCGACGGAAAATTTTGAGAGCGAGTGAGACATAACAAAGTGTGAGCACCTCCCACCCTTCACAACCGACGCTACATCCGCGCCTGCCCCAAACAGGGAACACCTGTATAACCAAACTAATTGGGTATTAACAAGAGGTTTAGGTGTCCAGCCCAAATATACAGGGTGAGTCAGGAAGAGAGATACTCAGAGGGGTGACAGTATTGGTGATTTCCAACAAAAAACTTAACATATGCCCTTTTATTAACCGTTTCCGACGTACTCGCATGTCCTTCTTCACCAGGACTCACACTCGAATACAACCAAAGCCAAATTACACTACGTGGTGTTTTGTTTACAGACCATTACAATGCTCACTTCACTAGCGCATTTTGGGGCGACGAGTCTGCAAGTGTAGACGTTTTTCTCAACTCTCAATACTACAGTGGTTCAAATGGTTCAAATGGCTCTGAGCTAAAAATGGCTCTGAGCACTATGGGACTCAACATCTTAGGTCATAAGTCCCCTAGAACTTAGAACTACTTAAACCTAACTAACCTAAGGACATCACACACACCCATGCCCGAGGCAGGATTCGAACCTGCGACCGTAGCAGTCCCGCGGTTCCGGACTGCAGCGCCAGAACCGCTAGACCACCGCGGCCGGCACTACAGTGGTTGCACCTGTGTGTTACAGTGTTTGACAGATGTACAGTCAAAAGAGTATGGATCAGTGTAATGAAAATCCCACAGGTTTTCACATATGCGGCGTATGGTGACATAATCTTTGTCCACGGTTTTTGCAGTGGGAATTCCAGAGCTCATCTAAAGGACCACACGAAAGAGCTTTAGTTCAGCAACACAACAATTGTCTACAACAACTGCAAAATGCACTGAAATTGTCGGTGGGTGTTTTGAACGTTTTTTGTGGGGAAATGTACACAATTAAACGAAACATCAGATCACAATGCTTTATTTACTATCAGCTGCATTTGTCGTGTTTCCCATAGTTCTCATTGATTTCCTAGGAAACTGTTAAGAAAAGGACGTATGTTCCTATGACGTTTTTTGTTCAGAATAACTAATAATATCACCCCCTCAAAATATGTACCTTTCCTCCTGACACAACCTGTGTAGCTACATGCCAAATGTCTAACATTTTATCTGCGTTAAGATAAAGTAATCGTTAATTTTGATTCGTATGAAATAAAGAGGATTTCCGATCCCCAATGATGGTGTCATTAAAGAAACCGAAAGTCAATGACATTTTTCATTTTTAATTCAATTCAGAACGCAGGTAGAGGCGATATGGAGGTTTGTGCCACAGCTTTCGTGAACTGTAGTGCCCGCAGCTCGTTGTCTAGTGGCTAGCGTTGCTGCCTCTGGATCACGGGGTCCCGGGTTCGATTCGCGGCCGGGTTGGGAATTTTCTCTGCCCCGGGGCTGGGTGTTTGTACTGTCCTCATCATTTCATCATCATCATCACTCGTGACAGTTGCTAGGCTGAACTGAGTTAAAAACTGGACTATGTAAAAATTGGGACTTTGTACAGGCGCTGATGACCGCGCAGTTGAGCGCTCCACAAATCAAACATCATTATCATCATCATCGAACATAATCGTAAATGCAGAACAAATTCAGCCCATTATTCTTCTCCACATTTTCTACCGTGTCTTTCCTTTAAATGTGACGCATGCTTCGCCAAGAGCAGCAGAGTCCCTTTACGACAACGGTACAATCCAGTCATATCAGAAGAAACGTGTCTCCTGTGTATACTACTACGGGACTTGACTAAATAAACATTTACAAAGCAATTTGGTCGCTATTTTCTTCATTAGATACTATACCAATATTTATTAAAATACGGAACGTCACCGAAGACAGGCAAATAGGGCTAAAGCAGGTAGTCCATATCAAAAAATAAAATTGTAATACAGACTATCACCGGTTATGGTCTTGAATAACATAGAAATTATTAGATGTGTATCTTACGCAGCCGCTATATAACAGATGCAAGATGCGGGCAGTACTAATTAAGTTGGAATTCTCTTCTTGTTGACTCCAAAGGGTACAAGTATTAAAAGGGAGAACGGCCGTGAGGTAGGTTCAGGCCATAAAGATGAAGGAACAAGTTGAGCGACTCAGGGCGTAACACGAGAGGGTGGGCACAAGTCGTGCCTACGTGTGGAGGGGCCCTGCAGCCCGTGGGCGGGTCTGGGGGCCGGGGAAGGGCGGCAACAGCGCAGGGACCCTCTGCCTGCCGCCTGCACCACGCTGCACAGTGCACGTAGGCCGCTAGGGAGGGCCCACCGACAAGGCCAGATGGCCAAACCGTGGGAAGGGGGGCAGTGTAAAACTGTGACCGTATGAACGCAGTCATTTCTACTAATTGATGTACCCGAACAGGTGAACAGCCTGCACAGTGCATGTAGGCCGCCATATGGCGGAACCACTAGGAAGGGTACGGGGCAGAGGGGCGGGGGTGTCTGGATAAGGATGGCCTAAGCTATGACTTGCCAATACCCGTGATTTCTGTGAATGCTACTTTTTGGTAACTGCTATGTCTAGTAATGATTTGTTACAGTTTAAAATTTCATTTTACGGATTCGCAACTTGTATCCCTCCACAATGCTGAAGTGCGATTCCTGCAATTCATCACCGTAGCCGTAGATGTTATTCTGTGATTAGTCGCAAGTAGCTGCTAACAGTTACTGGGGTGGGGGGGTGGGGGTGTAAAACTGTGACTTCCTGAACGCGGTCATTTCTGCTAATTGATGTACCTGAATAGGTGAACAGCCTGCACAATGGATGTACGCCGCCATATGGCGGAACCACAAGAAAGGAGCGGGGGCATGGGGGCTGGGGTGGCTGGATAGGGACTGCCCAAGCTGTGATTTGCCAATACCAGTGATTTCCGTGAATGCTACTTTTTGGTAACTGCTATGTCTAGTTACGATTTGTCACTGTTTAAAATTGCATTTTGCGGATTCGCAACTTGTATCCTTCCACAATGCTGAAGTGCGATTCCTGCGATTTATCACCGTAGATGTTATACTGTGATTAGTCGCAAGTAGCTGCTAACAGATACTGGAAAACATATCTGCTTATTGGTTTATCTGGACAGATGAACTTTGTCAATGCAACGGAAATGACACGTTCTCGTCTACAGTTTGCAACTATTTCAACAGTGAGTCATTGCAGTCATTACACAATTTCTAAACGGATGATATATGAAAGGGAATTGCACTGTGAAAGAATAATGAAAATTCCACATTATGCCAGCATTTACTTTATTAGGTCTTAGTCATGTTTATCATTATTATTTGACTTTTTTTTACTGTTATTATTATTGCTTTTATCATAATCTGTATGTATAGCACCTGTTGTAAAAATTCTGCCGCATTTACTTTATTAGGTCTTAGTCACTACTCTTTATTCATATTGTCACTAGAGTAATCTAATTTTCTCATTTAAACTATTGTTATGATGTAACTCTGATGTGTGAAATACTGCATGTGTGGAACACTGGTCCGATGTAAGAGAGGGCCTGATGGCCCTAATCTGATCAGGTTAAATAAATAAATAAATAAGTAAAATAAATAAATAGTTACTGATAAAGACTTGGAACATGTTCTGAGGTTTATGATATGCTCGTGAAAACTGTGGGTAGTACGAATTTCACAGTTAAAAGTTTGCAACAGGAATATTTTGAGTGCAATATTCGCTCAACAGATCGCAAGGTGCTTCACAAACGACTTCAACCCTTATAAAGTAGCGACGAAACGACTTGCAGCTTCGCCAGGGATTTGCTATCGACGTATTGGGACCGGACCGGGTAAAACGTCAACTACAGGGGGCGGACAGAATTATATAAACACCATACAGTATAGTACATCTTCTTGCAACTTGACGCCACTGCGAACGAGTAAATACTGCGACTCGCCAGCAGAGCACTTTTCACTTGCAAAGTCATGGAGTTTACCTTCCAACGTATTATACGCCTTGTTCTGCAACGGTTAACGCAAGCTATCGGTGAAATGTGTGATCTCTGAGACTTCCAAAAGTGCAACTCGGTGGGCGGTTAGTGGGAGTATCTTTGACGAAACCGGCTGAGTTGTTGGACAGTATCCACGGTAATGACAGCACACACAAAACATCGTGAAACATCATCGGCGAAAAGAAATAGTTGGCGAAAGGTGAAGTTAACTGACAGACAACGACCAGCATTACAAAGGATTGTGGCCATCCAACATAAAACTACCGCAACGAAAGTGACAGCAGTACTCGACACTCACTTGAGTAATGCTGCGTTCGTAAAAGCAGTACGGCGAGAGCTTCACAAGGCTAACACTCATGGAGGCGCGGCAGTTGCGAAACCGTTAATAATGGAAGTCAATGCAAAACTGCGAAGTAAGTGGTGCTACGATCATAAGACGTGGACACTTGATGTCTGGAAGAATGTTCTGCGTAGTCCGCAGCTCGTGGTCGTGCGGTAGCGTTCTCGCTTCCCACGCCCGGGGTCCCGGGTTCGATTCCCGGCGGGGTCAGGGATTTTCTCTGCCTCGTGATGACTGGGTCTTGTGTGATGTCCGTAGGTTAGTTAGGTATAAGTAATTCTAGCGGACTGATGACCATAGATGTTAAGTCCCATAGTGCTCATAGCCATTTTTGAATGTTCTGCGATCCGTGAATCATCGTTTACATCGACCCAACAAACGACCCGTTTTATGTATGGAGGATCCCGAAAGAAGCCTACGATCCGGCCTGCCTACTTACCACAGTCAAACATGGGAGAGTTACGTTACAATTTGGGCGGGTATGTCGTGGCATTCAGCTGATCCTATCATTACCCTCACTGGCCGGATTACTGCGAATGAATACCCATACATCCTCGACAACAACGACTGGCATATTGCTGCCAAAGACTGTCATATTCGAAGATGACGAAGCGCCCATACAAACAGCCAAGAATATTCAGGCGTGTTTTGGGGAGCATCAGAATATCATCAACCATCTTGCCTGCCAACACAATCGCCAGACCTCAACATCTCTGAAACATTATGGACAGTTTTAGAGCAAAGAGAGTAAGGAGCAGGTTTCCAGCTCCAACATCGCTGGAGCAACTGGCAGACGTTTTGTACAGGAATGGCTTAACATTCGGTTGGAAACTACTCAGACACTATACGAATCTATTTCGCGGAATGGTGGCCGAGTTCCTCAATAATAAATAAATATTGTGTACATGCTTGGTATTCATACTAGTTTGTCCACCCTTGTATCTAGGAAATTTTGGTTTCTCTGACGAAGCAACCATCCACACATATGGGTAGGTTGATGTGTACAACATTCGCATCTGGGGCTCGGAAACCCCCCCAGCGTTTCCGAGGGAACATGTCGGAGACAACGAAAATGTGAACGTGTGGTGTGCGTTGATGAAAGACAGCGCAGCTGGAAAAATTTTCTTCGTTGAGCAAACAGTTACGGGAATCGTTAATCTGTACGTGCTTGAGCATTTTTCTGTCTCTCCTCCTCCTTTAGCCAAACGTCGTCTGTAGTAGGATGGTGCATTACCGCATTGGAGTTAACATGTTCGCGACTTTCCGGACTGGATATTACCATGTTGTTGTTGTCGTCTTCAGTCCTGAGACAGGTTTGATGCAGCTCTCCATGCTACTCTATCCTGTGCAAGCGTCTTCATCTCCCACTACCTACTGCAGCCTACATCCTTCTGAATCTACTTAGTGTATTCATCTCTTGGTCTCCCTCTACGATTTTTACCCTCCACGCTGCCCTCCAGTACTAAATTGGTGATCCCTTGATGCCTCAGAACATGACCTACCAACAGATCCCTTCTTCTAGTCAAGTTGTGCCACAAACTCCTCCTCTCCCCAATTCTATTCAATACCACCTCATTAGTTATGTGATCTACCCATCTAATCTTCAGCATTCTTCTGTAGCACCACATTTCGAAACCTTCTATTCACTTCTTGTCTAAACTATTTATCGTCCATGTTTCACTTCCATACATGGCTACACTCCATACAAATACTTTCAGAAACGACTCCCTGACACTTAAATCTATACTAGATGTTAACAAATTTTACTTCTTCAGAAACGCTTTCCTTGTCATTGCCAGTCTACATTTTATATCCTACTTCGACCATCATCAGTTATTTTGCTCCCCAAAGAGCAAAACTCCTTTACTACTTTAAGTGTCTCATTTCCTAATCTAATTCCCTCAGAATCACCCGACTAAATTCGACTACATTCCATTATCCTCGCTTTGAAGAGGACGTCGTTATCAGGAGAAAGAAAACTGGCGTTCTATGGATCGGAGCGTGGAATGTCAGATCCCTTAATCGGGCAGGTAAGTTAGAAAATTTAAAAATGGAAATGGATAGGTTAAAGTTAGATATAGTGGGAATTAGTGAAATTCGGTGGCAGGAGGAACAAGGCTTTTGGTCAGGTGAATACAGGGTTATAAATACAAAATAGGGGTAATGCGGGAGTATGTTTAATAAGGAATAAAAAAACTAGGAGTGCGGGTAAGCTACTACAAACAGCATACTGAACGCATTATTGTGGACAAGGTAGACACGAAACCCACGCCTACTACAGTAGTACAGGTTTATATGCCAACTAGCTCTGCAGATGATGAAGAAATTGATGAAATGTATGATGAGATAAAAGAAATTATTCAGGTAGTGAAGGGAGACGAAAATTTAATAGTCATGGGTGACTGGAATTCGACAGTAGGAAAAGGAAGAGAAGGAAACGTAGTAGGTGAATATGGATTGGGGCTAAGGAATGAAAAAGGAAGCCGTCTGGTAGAATTTGCACAGAGCATAACTTTATTTTTTAATCATGGCTAACACTTGGTTCAAGAACCATGAAAGAAGATTGTATAAATGAAAGAACCCTGGAGATACTGGAAGGTTCCAGCTAGATTACATAATGGTAAGACAGGGATTTAGGAACCAGATTTTAAATTGTAAGACATTTCCAGGGGCAGATGTGGACTCTACCACAATCTGTTGGATACGAACTGTAGATTAAAATTGAAGAAACTGCAAAAAGGTGGGAATTTAAGGAGATGAGACCTGGATAAACTGACTAAACCAGAGGTTGTACAGAGTTTCAGGGATAGCATAAGGGAACAATTGACAGGAATTGGGGAAAGAAATACAGTAGAAGAAGAATGGGTAGCTTTGAGGAATGAAATAGTGAAGGCAGCAGAGGATCAAGTAGGTAAAAAGACGAGGGCTAGTAGAAATCGTTGGGTAACAGAAGAGATACTGAATTTAATTGATGAAAGGAGAAAATACAAAAATGCATTAAGTGAAGCAGGCAAAAAGGAATACAAACGTCTCAAAAATGACATCGACAGGAAGTGCAAAATGGCTAAGCAGGGATGGCTAGAGGACAAATTTAAGGATGTAGAGGCTTATCTCATGAGGGGTAAGATAGATACTGCCTACAGGAAAATTAAAGAGACCTTTGGAGAAAAGAGAACCATTTGCATGAATATCAAGAGCTCAGATGGAAACCCAGTTCTAAGCAAAGAAGGGAAAGCAGAAAGGTGGAAGGAGTATATAGAGTGTCTATACAGGGGCGATGTTCTTGAGGACAATATTATGGAAATGGAAGTAGATGAAGATGAAATGGGAGATATGATACTACGTGAGGAGTTTGACAGAGCACTGAAAGACCTAAGTCGAAACAAGGGCCCGGGAAAAGACAACATTCCATTAGAAGTACTGACAGCCTTGGGAGAGCCAGTCCTGACAAAACTCTACCATCTGGTGAGCAAGATTTATGAGACAGGCGAAATTCCGTCAGACTTCAAGAAGAATATTATAATTTCTATCCCAAAGAAAGCAGATGTTGACAGATGTGAAAATTACCGAACTATCAGTTTAATAAGTCACGGCTGCAAAATACTAACACGTATTCTTTATAGACGAATGGAAAATCTAGTAGAAGCCGACCTCGCGGAAGATCAGTTTGAATTCCGTAGAAATGTTGGAACACGTGAGGCAATACTGACCCTACGACTTATCTTAGAAGAAAGATTAAGGAAAGGCAAACCTACGTTTCTAGCATTTGTAGACTTAGAGAAAGCTTTTGACAATGTTGACTAAAATACTCTCTTTCAAATTCTGAAGGTGGCAGGGGTAAAATACAGGGAGCAAAAGGCTATTTACAATTTGTACAGAAAGCAGATGGTAGTTATAAGAGTCGAGGGACATGAAAGGGAAGTTGTGGTTGGGAAGGGAGTGAGTCAGGGTTGTAGCCTCTCCCCAATGCTATTCAATCTGTATATGGAGCAAGCAGTAAAGGAAACAAAAGAAAAGTTCGGAGTAGGTATTAAAATCCATGGAGAAGAAATAAAAACTTTGAGGTTCGCCGATGACATTGTAATTCTGTCACAGACAGCAAAGGACTTGGAAGAGCAGTTGAATGGAATGGACAGTGTCTTGAAAGGAGGATATAAGATGAACAACAACAAAATCAAAACGAGGGTAATGGGGATATTACCATAGCTATGTATAAAACGCAGAGGATCAACCAAATGGCCACCGTGATCTCCGGATATACACTCTCTGGATTTCTTTCTGTGAGGTTATGTGAAAGATACTGTGTGTGCCTCGCCCTCTCGTCACCTTTGCGATCTCCGTACAACTATGGATGCAATAGGTTACATCATCCCAGATAAGCTTGTGCGCACACGGGTTGAGATAAGAGTACCGCCGAGACATTTTACGGGTTACGAAAGGAATACATGTGAAGTGTATTAATGTTTTGTACAAAACTTGCTGAGTTACTTTACAAGATGTCGCAAACCGGAAGTATGTGTGACTCATAATTTCTTTAATTGCATTTTTATATCACAGAGGTTTCGTATGGATACAATGTATAACATTTTTGTCCCCAGGCTGCGTGCCAAATAGAAGCCACATGAGCGTGCCATAAATGCCCGATGTAATGAAGTACCCATCGAGGGGCAGGGGAACGAGGCTCATCGTCCCCCCCCCCCCCCAAACAAATCGCAGAAAAAAAATGATTTTCTCAAACTGTCTCCTTTCCCTGTCCCGCAACACGTTCAGCCGTATCAAACTGCTATCACGTTTTTTAAAAAAAGTCTTAACATCAATGGAACTAATTAGTAACAAATGTTACCACAGCCATTTGTCGACCATAGCCACTTGTGAAATGTGAAAGCTATTTCCCCTTTCTCCGCTATTCTCCTAGCAACTCACTGTTCCAAACACATATACGTTTTGAAATCTTCAAGTACTGTTGTAAATGTAGCATGCGATCTTCATTCTCGACTTAAGAAGCGGTGTCAGAAACTGCTAAAAATGTGATTACAGAAAGTATTCGCATGGATCTGAACGCGACCAACCTGCCAGCAAAAATCTGCAATACTATACTCTTCGAAATACATACGTAGTTGGTAAGTACTTTAAAGTGGTGGGATAAGTACGTTAGTTTCATTTTACTCCTTCCACGAAACGTTTTGTAACTTTTCACTTCACTCTCTCCTCAGCTTAGTTCCAGGTACGCGCATGTAATCAGAACGAAATTAATTATTAAGAACAACGGAACTAATTAAGAGACTTAAGTAAAGTATGGCCGTGGCGGAAACTGAAGTTAAGCAGATAGTACAATTAACGATATTTGTAAGATAAAAAGGCTACGTAGGTGCGGAAGAAAATCATCATCATTGGCGCGTAATTCTTCATTTCTGCGTGCAGAGCTTCATCATCGGTGGTCAGGACGTGGGAGACGTCTGCACCAGGTATGGCTTTCCCCCACCCCCCCCCCCCTCCATCCCCCTGGGGCGGACGGGTGTCGAGTTGCGTGCGTGTCTGTTTACACTCCCCTGTGTGGCGTGCACCAGATGTGTGGCGTAACGCGAGATCAAGAGCCTCACCAAATTGTTCGTATACACCTGGCGTTCGCAGCACTGCGTACGACGCCATGTGCTGCGAATAAGGCACCGCCGAGAGGAATCAGGTGGCCGAAAAATATAATCCATCCTTGCTTCTTTTCTAAAGTGATCACCAACTTCATATAAACACGGACGGAAAAATATTGTAGCACCAAAAAATAAATACAGAGTAATGAAATTTCGGAAATAAAAGTTTTAAGTGATTAGCACCGCAAAATTACATATTATCGTAAGAGAGAAATAAGCCATTGAAAATGTGAAGTGCTGGTACATTAATAACCGCTGTAACCGCCAGAATGTTGAATGCAGGCATTCAAAATTGCATGCATTGTGTTTCTACTTTTTATCCAAAGCAATATGGCGAAGGCCATTTAATTTTTAGTTTTGGACCTCCGTTTCTGTATGGTGTCTTTTTTAGCCCTTTTACCACGTGCCTGTCTTCTATTATGTCAGTTGAGATTGACGTATAGTCGTTTTCTACCGCCTTTCTGTCTTCGAGTTGTTTAGATTGGGGGCGCATATGACCCCAGTTGTTTTTGCGTCCTAAAACAAAACGAAACAAACCATTTGTGTTGTACGGGTATCGGATGTCAATTAGTGGAATTGAGTTCCATACCTGTTGCACTTGGTTAGTCAATACAGGGACAGTTAATTCTAGTTGTGGATGACGTTCGATGATGTCCAAACGTGCTCGATTAGAGACAGATCTGGTGATAGAGCAGGTCAAGGCAACAAAAAAAAGTGGCTCTGAGTACTATGGGACTTAACATCTGAGGTCATCAGTCCCCTAGAACTTAGAACTACTTAAACCTAACTAACCTAAGGACATCACACACATCCATGCCCGAGGCAGGATTCGAACCTGCGACCGTCGCGGTCGCGCGGTTCCAGACTGAAGCGCCTAGAACCCTCGGTCACTCCGGCCGGCCAAGGCAACAAGTCGATACTCGGTAGAGCATGTTGATTTACAACAGCGGTATGTGGACGAGCGTTATCCTGTTGGAAAACACCCAATGCCATGCTGTTCATGAATGGCAGACTGACGTACAAATTTGCTGTCAGGGTGCGTGGGATCACCACGAGATTGCTCCTGCTGTCATATCAAATCGCACACCAGACCATGACAGAAAATGTAGGGCCAATGTATGTAGCATGCAGACTGGCTAGTTGCAGGCATTCATCTGGCCTTCTCCTAACCAACACACCGCCATCACTGGCATTGAGGACAAACCTGCTTTCGCCTGAAAACGCAATTGTCCTCCACTCTGCCCTCCAATGAGCTCTCGCTTGACACCACTGAAGTTGCCAATGGCGGTGGTTTGGGGTAGTCAATACAGGGACAGTTAATGCTAGTGACTACAGGGCTACTGGCTCGGAGTTGTCCTTGAAGTAACCGATTTGTTCAGTCGTTGTGTCACTGTGATGCCAACTGCTGCTCGTGCTGCAGATGCGTTACGATGCGCCAGAGCCGTACGCCAAACATATTGGTTTTACCTGTCTAAAGTGACACGTGACGATGACGATCCGGAAGCCGGTCTTCTTCCGACTCTACATTCTCGTGACCAACACTACAAGCAACCATGTACAGTGGCTATTTTTCTGCCAAGTCTTTCTGCAGTATCACAGAAGGAACATCCAGCTTCTCGTAGCCCTATTACACGTCGTAGTCCAAACTCAGTGGGGTGGTTATAATGGCGTATTTGTCGCCTTAAAAACATTCTTGACTAACATTAACTGACCTCATATAATGTCAAAGATAACTAACGCCCACGACCGTTGCAGCGTTAATTTAAAGCGAACCTGATATGACGCTCGTACCGCCACTCTTATGACAATTTTCTTTCATCTTTCAGGTGCAGAGGCACGCCTGCCAGTTTTAGTTTAAGTTGCACATCTCTTTCTCGGTGTTGTGATTTTTTTTTCGGTCACTGAATATATGGTACAAAAATGTAAGAGAGGAGAATCTAGAATATTTTGAAACTGAAACTGGAGTGAGCAAGGCGAAGGACTTTCTCCATTGCTTTTCCGGAGTATCTTAGAAAAGTTTTTCCAAAGTACCGAACAGTAAAATCGAAGTTTTAAACTGACGAACCAATGAAATTGGGAAGAATCAGTATCAGAGTAGACTGCTTACATTTTACAGAAATTTTGTCACAATATTCCAGTAGGACTAAAAATTGTACGGTCCAGTCACTTTAATACGACCACCATCTATGAGTATCATCGATGCTCAATAACCATAGACGACAGGTAGCAGCACAAATACTGGAAGCGCGTCGACGGTGAGACGGGGAGGGGGTGGTGAGGCGTATAACGGTGCAATCGTTGTCGTAATGCGGAAACGGGGCGATTAATCGGACATCCACAAGGGCATGATCATTGCTCCTAGCCTTACCCCAAAAGCCAATGATCATGGCTTTTGGACTACGGGTAGAAGCATTTCCGAAACGGCTAAGTTTGTAAACGGTTCGCGTGCCGCAGTGGTTAGAGTATACTGTGCATGGCAAAATAGCGCTAACCAAAGCAGTCGTGGAGGCAACTGTGAAACAATAAGGGCCATAGATGACAGGGGTGAACGACGGCAGTAGAGATGTATACGGGCGAATAGACATGCGACTGTCGAGCAACTGACCGCCCAGAAAAAACAAGGAGCTACCAACATGATTGAATCCACCAGCACGTCAATGCAACTTGTCACACTGCTCGCAGTGTATGTGTGTAGTTCGAAGAGCACCGTACTCCCCTGGCCACCGAACAACCCGTATTTAAAACAAATCAAGATCCTGTGGGCCAGTGTCGATCGGACCATGACTCATCAACTGAGAAATCTAGTGCAGCTGACCGCAGCACAGGAGTTGGCATGGCTCGACATCCGTGTTGATACCTTTCACGATCTCACTGATACTCTTTCTGCACGTCTCAACTCAAAAGGTGGTCATTCAGGCTGTAGACAGCTGGTAACATTAATGCGACTGGACAGTGTAATATTTAGTGTGTGCTGCAGTAACCGCACGACCTAGTTCTGAAATAAATCATTGTTTGCTACGATACAGAAGTTTTGTTTCAGATGTTCTACATAGTAGCCCCCTCCACTTTCCCCCGCTTTAAGTACAAAGCACAATGTTCATACAAGCATGTGAAACTGTCAGAAGATATCTTCTTTGGGATATTGTTCAACTAGCGCATTACAATGGCTTAAATGTCGCTAAAGCTTGACTCTTCTTGTGTCAATTGCTGTACATCGTCGTTTTGTGGTAGGTTCTTACTGATAAGTCTCGCCAAGCATGATGATTTTTTCCAGAAAAGAATTGTCTGTGATTTGCACTTTAGTGAAGTTGCGGCTGGTGTCCACACGTGTCGGCTGTTGTTCAGGTGTCGTAGAGTTTGGGACAATGCTTGGCACACACTTTTCTCTTCTTCGAAACGATCTGGAGAATGTCTTGAACACTTGACTTAGAAATATTGTTCCATTGCGATTTGTCACACGACGATGTCACCACGCGTCACATGTCCACTACTTAACACTGCCTGCTAACAACTGATTGGCCGAACGCACATCTGTTGTTTGCAGTTGTTAGTTCAAGCTGATACCGTAGTTACTGTGCTGATTCCACTTATACGCCAGAAATAAAAGCAGTCTCAGAGCTTCATGGACGGACGGTATACGTTCTCACCGTAAGATGTGCTGGTTCCGCCTTTTTCCCGTTCTATTCGCGAATGGTGCCTGAAAGGGAGTTTACGTTTATCTACGTAACGCTCTCGCTTTACTGAATATAATGGCGCCGCTCTTCTCGAGATTTCCTCCTCCACAGTAAGTCTCTCAGATCGACGAGCATCATTCAGGAGACTACTGAATGACTTCGCCAATGAATAACATTGCTGTAACCCTGCGGTGCAGTTGCCCATTGCAGTGGACAACAGCTAATGCCGCTTCTTTGGCGTTTTCAATTACTCCGGAGGCTGCGAATGCACGCAGTCCAATCCAGTGGACATTCCCTACTGGTGTTGTGCTCATCGTGGATTTATACCCTCATGACTGATTGAAAACGCCAAAGAAACGACCATTAACAGCTATCTACTGCTGTGGACTTGTGAACCACAGGGTTACGATTCTTCCAATAAATACTTCAGCTTGGCTCCTGCTTTTCCTGTAAATATTTGTTTGCGGTCGTACCACTTAAGGTAGTTCCGAAAGAATACTCCTATGTATTATATGGCTGTTGTTGTTGTTTCCATCGATTTTAGATCAATAGTGTAATCGAAGAGTTATTGCTATTTTATGCGGGATACTATCCGTTTATTTCTTCTGCAGGTCAAATGCCAAGCCCTGCACCCAGTGATAGGTCATATTTAGCTACAGTTTTCTGCCGTTGCAACTTTCCTAGGTACTCCATCATCGTCTGTAAACAATTTCACGGAGCTCTCTGTATGTCAGACGGGTGGGGGAGAAGGCACAGAGAGATAGATAGACAGATAGGTAGATAGAGAGTGCTGCACGAGAATGAAGTACAAATCAATTTACAAAAAGATTAAAGATTAAAATTAAAGAAAGGTTTAATACAAGTTGAAAAGCTGTCAGATGATAAGATTCACTGATTATATTGCCATAAGATTCGCTGATATTGCCATTCTCGGTGAAAGTGAGAAATATTTACGGGACTTGGTGAATGGAATGAACAGTCTAATGAACAGAATACGGATTGATGGTAAACTAAAGAAAGACGGAAGTAATGACGAGTAGCGGAAATGAGATTAGCGATAAACATAACGCCAAAGTTGGAGGCCACGAATAGACAAAAAACTGTCTCAGGGTGTAACTTTGAAGCACAGCATTGTGTAGAAGTGAATCAGGGACTGTGAGTGAACAGAGGAAGAAGTGAAGCGAAACGTTTTACAAGATACTGAGATGCTGACAATTACGTGGACTGATAAGGAACGGGGAGGTTTTCTGCAGAATCGGCAGGGACGGGAACATGCGAAAAATACTGAAGAGAAGAGGGGAAAGGATGATAGAAGATCTGTTACATCAGGGTTAACCTCTATGGCAGTAGAAGAAACCGTACAGGACAAGAACTGTAAGGGGAGAGGGGGAGTGGAGTACATACGTACAACAAATAACTGAGGACCTTGGGTGTAATTGCTAGTCTTAGATGAAGTGGTTGGGACAGTGGAAGAAGTTGTAGCAGGTCGCATGAAACCACCAGTCAGTAGACTAACGACTCCTCCACCTGCCCCCCCCCTCCCCCCCCGCAAGTCCTACCCCCCTCGACCCTCCACCGTTCGGTAAGAAAGTGAATTGCAACTGTAAACTAAATGACACGTTGCCAACATAGTGAGAGATCGCAGGCGTGATACGTTAGACGTGCAAGGAACTAACATGTTGTACAAGTAGGACACTAAAATTCTACCACATTTACAAGAGGTCATTTTGCAAACAAGGAGCGTCCTGTTAGTGGCTCACTTTGCAAATATTAGACTAAAAATCTGAAATATTATTTATTAATAGCTTTATACCCGCTGCTTCCATGTGTGCGCATATGCAGCGCACTGATTACTGCAGACACATATATGTCTCAATCCCTACTGTATTAGACCAGACGACTCTAGAGAGGATGTTAGTTTTATTTGTCTCTTCACCACAGCTTCCTCACAACCCATCCCTCTTCCACTTGCCACCCTAAACATCGTCTAACTTTCGCGTGTCTCCTCACATTGTCTCTCTCTTCCACTTGTCTATTTATATGCTCGTCCTTTTCCATCTGTCCACTACTCCTCTCCACCTTCTACCTGTCTCCTAAAACTCTCTCTCTCTCCCTCTCTCTCTCTCTCTCTGTGCATCTCCTCCTCACCCCTCTTTCCCTTTCCACCTCCCGCCCCCCTTCGCGGTTCAACTATGACAACAGCAGATAAAGATACTGGTGAAATAACAAACTAAAATGAAAAAATAGAAACTAAATGAAATATATTTACGTAAAAGGAAATACAAAATTAAATTTCTCTTCCATTTCCATCCCAGTGGGAGCTAAGAGATTATTACCACCATAGTGTTTCCTTCCAGACAATAAGTGTTACGTGGATCAAATTTGGTTGAAATGGATCCATCGGTTTAGGAGGAGATGTGAACCAAATAAGGGGCGATCGAAAAGTTTCCGTCAGAGGGAGTTCAAAAATGGCTCTGAGGACTATGGGACTTAACATCGGAGGTCATCAGTCCCCTAGAACTTAGAACTACTTAAACCTAACCAACCTAAGGACATCACACACATCCATGCCCGAGGCAGGATTCGAACCTGCGACCGTAGCGGTCGCGCGGTTCCAGACTGTAGCGCCTAGAACCACTCGGTCACCGCAGCTGGGCTGACGGAGCTGTTGCATCGTAAATACAACGTAGCGCGACTCCGATGAGGGGATACAAGCACTGACAAGCCGGCAAGAGAATAGTGTGAAATTCGTGTCTTTCCCAAGTGCGCGTGGTAAATGCGGAAACGTTAATTATGGCGACATTATTACCAAATGAGACCAAACGGAACCAGCGTGTTTTTGTTATTTTCTTGACTGGCAAAGGAGAAATATCAGTAGACATCCATCGCAGAATGATGAGTGGGGTAGCACGTATGTTGAAAACCACCGTTGCGGATCAGTGTGCCAAGTTCCGTGCTGTCGCGATTCGACACAAGACGGCGGTCGATCTAGGAGGCCAGCCTCGCAGAAGTTATGCTAACTGAAGTGCGAGACAGCCGAGCACTCGCCCCATAGTCCTGGTACCATTATCAATCCTTCGGTTCCTTAAAAAAAGGGCTTGGAGGGTCAACGATTCGTGTCGGACTATGTGCAACACGCAGTTACGGAGTTATTCACGCTACAGGAAACTGTGTTTTAACAAACTGGTGCGGCGGTAGGATCATTGTCTCATTGCTCGTGGCAATTTTGCGTGATTTCCATACCAATTCTGAGCTGTACGGCCTTCCAATGAACACTTTTTGATCGCCCCCTTTTGGATTCAGCCTCTGGTTGGCGATACGACGTTTTCTGGAAGGTTAACGTCTCCAAAATTACAAAAAAATCGCTTTGTCTGTGTCTTTTGTTTAGCTCCTGTGCAGTATTATCGAGTTTCAAGTCAAATTTCAATACAACTTACTGTGCGAACCAATTAATCGAATTCGTGTCGCGTACAGTATGACCCGTGTTCCGTATAGGTCTGTGCGCTTTGGACTGGTAAATGCTGTACTGTGCGTGCGAATGAAATACATGACAGGGAGGAAGAGATGATTAACTGTGCATATTTGTCGAAATACGGCAACCGACCATCCGCAGGCGGACGTGCTGGGACGTGCGCGTCGCCAGAGCTCTTTTTGCACAGCGGCAGCTCCCAGCGGAGGACGCACCTAATTTTTTGCGTACCGGCTTTGCTGACACGTGTCTGACGTATCTCTTCTTCCGTCCGGCCGCCTTTCTCCAACAGATCCGACTGTGCTGCAGTTAGAGCTTCCATCTGATAGTATTATGGTTCTCCTGCTAGCGTGACACTCAAATAGGTGGAGATTTGGAATTCAACAAGAGCGTTGCATTGTTTAACAAATAAGTTATCAATTGATAAATTCGAAAATTTGCAGCAAGACTTTGTGTGTGTGCGCAGGACGAACGAGTGAACGAGCGAGCGAACAAGTGAGCGAGCGAGCGAGCGAGCGAGCAAGATGCGTGTGTGTGTGTGTGTGTGTGTGTGTGTGTGTGTGTGTGTGTGTGAGAGAGAGAGAGAGATTACATTAGGTTATTGATTAAGTGTGGTAGTGTAGGGTGTTTCAAAAAGATTTATCTTATTTAACAAAGGAGAAAGAAAACTGGCGTTCTACGGATCGGAGCGTGGAATGTCAGGTCCCTTAATCGGGCAGGTAGGTTAGAAAATTTGAAAAGGGAAATGGATAGGTTAAAGTTAGATATAGTGGGAATTAGTGAAGTTCGGTGGCAGGAGGAACAAGACTTCTGGTCAGGTGACTACAGGGTTATAAACACAAAGTCAAATAGGGGTAATGCAGGAGTAGGTTTAATAATGAATAGGAGAATACGAACGCGGGTAAGCTACTACAAACAGCTTAGTGAACGCATTATTGTGGCCAAGATAGATACGAAGCCCACACCTACTACAGTAGTACAAGTTTATATGCCAACTAGCTCTGCAGATGACGAAGAAATTGAAGAAATGTATGATGAAATAAAAGAAATTATTCAGATAGTGAAGGGAGACGAAAATTTAATAGTCATGGGTGACTGGAATTCGACAGTAGGTAAAGGAAGAGAAGGAAACGTAGTAGGTGAATATGGATTGGGGCTAAGAAATGAAAGAGGAAGCCGCCTGGTAGAATTTTGCACAGAGCACAACTTAATCATAGGTAACACTTGGTTTAAGAATCATGATAGAAGGTTGTATACATGGAAGAACCCTGGAGATACTAAAAGGTATCAGATAGATTATATAATGGTAAGACAGAGATTTAGGAACCAGGTTTTAAATTGTAAGACATTTCCAGGCGCAGATGTGGACTCTGACCACAATCTATTGGTTATGACCTGTAGATTAAAACTGAAGAAACTGCAAAAAGGTGGGATTTAAGGAGATGGGACGTGGATAAACTGAAAGAACCAGGGGTTGTACAGAGTTTCAGGGAGAGCATAAGGGAACAATTGACAGGAATGGGGGAAAGAAATACAGTAGAAGAAGAATGGGTAGCTCTGAGGGATGAAGTAGTGAAGGCAGCAGAGGATCAAGTAGGTAAAAAGACGAGGGCTAGTAGAAATCCTTGGGTAACAGAAGAAATATTGAATTTAATTGATGAAAGGAGAAAATATAAAAATGCAGTAAATGAAGGAGGAATGTGACAAACTTATTGAGCAAAGAAAGAAAGCATGGCAACAGATGCAATCTCAGAAAAATGAATATAATAGGCAAAATTTCCTGAGTGTAAGAAAACTAGTGAGTAAAAACCTCAAAAGAATTAAAAAAGCACAAGAAGATCAACTCCTTTTGCAGATCAACGAAGACTTCAACAAAAACAAGACTAGGAGCTTTTACAGAACTTTTAAACAAAAAATAACCAAGTACAGCCCACCGTCACTCCAATTACAAGATAAAAATGGTAATATTGCACACAACAACAGGGATAATTGCAAAATTTTGAGGGAATATTTCAGAAACCTTCTCAACTGTAAAGAACCAATTGAAAAAATGGATTTCAGCAACTCAACTTCAACAAGTCCTAACTCAGAACCACCCACCGTCGAGGAACTACAATCAATCATTTTGAATCTCAAAAACTATAAGGCTTCGGGAGAGAACCAAATTACAGCTGAACTGTGGAAAAATGTCAATAGAAATGCCATAGAATCTCTCCAAAACATATTTGAAGAAATATGGAAAACAGAAAGAATTCCGGATGAATGGAAGATGGCCCTCATTCACCCAATTCATAAGAGGGGATCCAGAACAGACCCCAACAATTACAGATGGATTTCGCTCCTTGACGTAACATACAAAATACTGTCTAAAGTCCTTTTGAACAGAGCAGAACCCCAGCTAGATTGTCAACTTGGAGAATACCAGGCAGGCTTCAGAAAGGGAAGATCCTGCCCAGAACAAATTCTAAACCTAAAAAATCTTATGGCCTACCAAAAATCGAGAGCAAAAGCGTATGTCATCACATTCATTGACTTTCAAAAGGCGTACGACTCCATAGACAGGGAATCTCTAATCTCCATATTAAAAGAATTGAACCTAGACAATAAAACTACAAACCTAATTAGAGAAACCATCACCAACACATACTCCAAAATTAAATTTATGGGAGAACTCTCAGACCTATTTGAGATAAAAACTGGAGTACGACAAGGTGATGGACTCTCTCCATTGTTATTTAACTGTGCCCTAGAAAAAATAGTAAGAGAATGGAACAAGAAAATCAATAGTGGAATCCGACTAGGAACAAAAAACAAAGGCATCAAGGTTAATTGCCTAGCATTTGTAGATGATATGGCCCTACTAGCTGAAACATGGGAAGATGCCAAAGAACAGATCCTCGAATTACAGAAACAAGCAGAGAAAATAGGCCTTAAAATTTCTTTTGAAAAAAACCAAAATAATCACAAATATAAAAAAGCCAATGAAATATCTTAAAGTAAGAGACCAAAAGATCGAAATTGTTAAAGAATTCAAATATCTTGGTGAATGGATTAGCTGGAACGCCCTTGAGAAAAAAGCAATAGAATTAAGAAGAAACAAAGTTAAACTAGCCTTTCAGCTTACTAAAAATACTTATAATAAAAAGTCCCTCTCATGGAATTCAAAAATAAAACATTACAACACTGTCATTAAACCAGAAGCACTATATGCAGCTGAAACATTATCTATCACTAACCATGGCCCAATTGAAAGGCTAGAGATCAAAGAAAGAAAAATATTGAGAAAAATTTTAGGCCCCAAATTTCATAACGACAAACTAATTCATACCAAAAATGAAACACTCTACAAAACCACAGAAAAACTTTCGGATACAATGAGGAAAAGAAGAATTGAGTTTTATGGGCACATTCTCAGAATGAACCCAAATAGACTTACAAAAAGAATGTTTGACTACTTCAGGAATAAAAAATCCAAACCAAATTGGTTTATCCAAACAGAGAAAGACTTAAGAGAACTACACATCACAGAAAAAATGCTCACAGACAGGACCGCAAAAATGATAAGCAAAGACAGAAAAGAGGTATTCCAGCTCCAAAATAGGAAGAAAAGAACGATTGTCATCTCTGATGAGGAAAGAAAAGCAAGATCAGAAAGAATGAAGCAGTACTGGGCGAAAAGAAAGGCACAGAACACACAGAAGTGATTGATTCAACGTACCCCAAAGTTGGGTGAAACGAAGAAGAAGAAGAAGAAGAAGAAGGAGGCAAAATGGAATACAAACGTCACAAAATGAGATCGACAGGAAGTGCAAAATGGCTAAGCAGGGATGGCTAGAGGACAAATGTAAGGAAGTAGAGGCTTATCTCACTAGGGGTAAGATAGATACTGCCTACAGGAAAATTAAAGAGACCTTTGGAGAGAAGAAAACCACTTGTATGAATATCAAGAGCTCAGATGGCAACCCAGTTCTAAGCAAAGAAGGGAAGTCAGAAAGGTGGAAGGAGTATATACAGGGTTTATACAAGGGCAGTGTACTTGAGGACAATATTATGGAAATGGAAGAGGATGTAGATGAAGATGAAATGGGAGATAAGATACTGCGTGAAGAGTTTGACAGAGCACTGAAAGACCTGAGTCGAAACAAGGCCCCGGGAGTAGACAACATTCCATTAGAACTACTGATGGCCTTGGGAGAGCCAGTCATGACAAAACTCTACCATCTGGTGAGCAAGATGTATGAGACAGGCGAAATACCCTCAGACTTCAAGACGAATATAATAATTCCAATCCCAAAGAAAGCAGGTGTTGACAGATGTGAGAATTACCGAACAATCAGTTTAATAAGCCACAGCTGCAAAATACTAACACGAATTCTTTACAGACGAATGGAAAAACTAGTAGAAGCCGACCTCGGGGAAGATCAGTTTGGATTCCGTAGAAATACTGGAACACGTGAGGCAATACTGACCTTACGACTTATCTTAGAAGAAAGATTAAGGAAAGGCAAACCTACGTTTCTAGCATTTGTAGACTTAGAGAAAGCTTTCGACAATGTTGACTGGAATACTCTCTTTCAAATTCTGAAGGTGGCAGGGGTAAAATACAGGGAGCGAAAGGCTATTTACAATTTGTACAGAAACAAGATGGCAGTTATAAGAGTCGAGGGACATGAAAGGGAAGCAGTGGTTGGGAAGGGAGTAAGACAGGGTTGTAGCCTCTCCCCGATGTTATTCAATCTGTATATTGAGCAAGCAGTAAAGGAAACAAAAGGAAAAATCGGAGTAGGTATTAAAATCCATGGAGAAGAATTAAAAACTTTGAGGTTCGCCGATGACATTGTAATTCTGTCAGAGACAGCAAAGGACTTGGAAGAGCAGTTGAACGGAATGGACAGTGTCTTGAAAGGAGGATATAAGATGAACATCAACAAAAGCAAAACGAGGATAATGGAATGTAGTCAAATTAAATCGGGTGATGCTGAGGGAATTAGATTAGGAAATGAGACACTTAAAGTCGTAAAGGAGTTTTGCTATTTAGGGAGCAAAATAACTGATGATGGTCGAAGTAGAGAGGATATAAAATGTAGACTGGCAATGGCAAGGAAATCGTTTCTGAAGAAGAGAAATTTGTTAACATCAAATATAGATTTAAGTGTCAGGAAGTCGTTTCTGAAAGTATCTGTATGGAGTGTAGCCATGTATGGAAGTGAAACATGGACGATAACCAGTTTGGACAAGAAGAGAATAGAAGCTTTCGAAATGTGGTGCTACAGAAGAATGCTGAAGATTAGATGGGTAGATCACATAACTAATGAGGAGGTATTGAATAGGATTGGGGAGAAGTGGAGCTTGTGGCACAACTTGACTAGAAGAAGGGATCGGTTGGTAGGACATGTTCTGAGGCATCAAGGGATCACCAATTTAGTATTGGAGGGCAGCGTGGAGGGTAAAAATCGTAGAGGAAGACCAAGAGATGCATACACTAAGCAGATTCAGAAGGATGTAGGTTGCAGTAGGTACTGGGAGATGAAGAAGCTTGCACAGGATAGAGTAGCATGGAGAGCTGCATCAAACCAGTCTCAGGACTGAAGACCACAACAACAACATAACAAAACTATATTTTTACATCTACTTCAATGTAGAATCTTGGAGTAAACCTAAATTTATGCCTATGGCTACGAAATATTTATACTGACGAGTTAAAACACTACGGCCACAGTTCATCGCAGGACTGAAAGACACCCGGTAGCGCTCCAGGCATATCGCGCGCTAAGGGATATACAAGCGTTGAACGAAAATATGACAATACCAATAACACGAAACATTATTATGCCTAAAAGCGTGTAGGAAACCCATAGGCATTCGAAACAGCTTCCAATCGTCTCGGAATGAATAAATACAGGCCGTGCATGGCTTTCAAGGAAACCTTTTACCATTCTTCCTGCAAAACAGTGGCAAGTTCAGTAACTATGATACAGGTGGACAGCGATCACACACTCCTCTGTCCGAAACAGACGACAAAGGCTTAATTATAATGAGATCAGGTGGCCTTGGTGGCCAGGGGAGACGGTGCTGGATGATGGGAGCTGTGTGATCAAGGGCCCTGTCGTCTTGGAACACAGCATCACCATGGAATTTGAAATACTGTACCATAAGAACGTTGAACGGAATGGACAGTGTATTAAAAAGGAGGATATAAGATGAGCATCAACAAAAGCAAAACGAGTATAATGGACTGTAGTCGAATTAAGTCGGGTGATGCTGAGAGAATTAGATTAGGAAATGAGACACTTAAAGCAGTAAAGTAGTTTTGCTATTTGGGGAGCAAAATAACTGATGATGGTCGAAGTAGAGAGGACATAAAATGTAGACTGGCAATGGCAAGGAAAGCGTTTCTGAAGAAGTGAAATTTGTTAACATCGTGTATAGATTTAAGTGTCAGGAAGTTGTTTCTGAAAGTGTTTGTATGGAGTGTAGTCATGTATGGAAGTGAAACATGGACGATAAATAGTTTGGACAAGAAGAGAATAGAAGCTTTCGAAATGTGGTGTTACAGAAGAATGCTGAAGATTAGATGGGTAGATCACATAACTAATGAGGAGGTATTGAATAGGATTGGGGAGAAGTGGAGTTTGTGGCACAACTTGACTAGAAGAAGGGATCGGTTGGTAGGACATGTTCTGAGGCATCGAGGGATCACCAATTTAGTATTGGAGGGCAGCGTGGAGGGTAAAAATCGCAGAGGAAGACCAAGAGATGAATACACTAAGCAGATTCAGAAGGATGTAGGCTGCAGTACGTACTGGGAGATGAAGAAGCTTGCACAGGATAGAGTAGCATGGAGAGCTGCATCAAACCAGTCTCAGGACTGAAGACCACAACAACAACAAGAACGATCTGATAAGCCAAGATGGTCACAAACCTCTTGGCAGTATCTCGACCTTCTAGAGTAAAACAGAACGAAACGAGACATATCCGACCAAATGACTTACTTCCTTCGCTCAATACTTGAGGCTTTACGACTTCGGCACCACGTCTGTCTGTTACGGCTATTTGCATGACTGACTTTGGAGTTCCAGCTCGCTCTGCTTTTCCCTGCTCACGGAGGTCCCCTAGTGTTGTTTTGATGCTGGCAGCGTTTGCGAGGGCGACATTCATTTCTGCACCGACTTTCGCACTTGTCATCTCCTCATTTTTTGTCACAGTTCTCTTCAATAACCGTCTGTTACCATCACGCAACACACAATTTCGTTAGTGATTCTTCTCCACGTTTCCCATACGTGGTTTGAAACTTCGACTTGATGCCTCTTGAAACACCAAACACTTCGGCACCCTTGCATAATACAATATAAGCGCAAACAATATTTCCACGTTTGAATTCACTTAGCTCCGACGTAACGCACTTACAACTACACAAAACACTGTTCTGACCAAGACCGACACTTTCAGCGTATCGCGGACACTGCACAGGTGTCGGTGTTGGTCAAATACAACAGCACAACATGTAGGCTTGGCTAGCACCTGTATTTATGTTCTAGCATGCACGACTCACGGCTTTCAAGTTTTTGCCCAACCCCTGTATGTAAGAGGAGCAGAGGCGAATGGGAAAACATGCTAGCCGCAATATGGATCTCAGACAGTGAATTAGTGTGACATAAGCGACTTTTTCAAAGGGTACATTGTTATTATTAGGTGCCCACGAACTACGATGTCGAAAACGCAGAAGTTAATCAGCTGTTCGCACGCTGCTGTCGTAAGCATCTGTAGAAAGTAGGCCTACATTAAATGAATTTGCAATTGCGAATGAGGGCAACCAACAGCTGTTCAATGGAATGACTACAATGGAAATTTCTGCCAGACAGGGACTCGAACCGGGATTTCCTGCATATCGCGAGCGATCACCTTAGCATTTGGCTATCCGTGCACGACTCATGGCCACACTCAAGCTTCCGCATGACGTCATCCAGCTAAATACTTAGGGATTACAATTACAAATAACCTAAATTGGGACGGTCACATAGGTAATATTGTGGGTAGAGCAAACCAAAGACTGCGATTCATTGGCAGAACACTTAGAAGGTGCAACAGGTCTACTAAAGAGACTCCTTACAATACGCTTGTCCGCCCTATTCTGGAGTATTGCTGTGCGATGTGGGATCCGGTTAGGTGGGACTGACGAATGACATCGAAAAAGTACAAAGAAGTGCAGCTCGTTTTGTATTATCGCGAAATAGGGGAGATGGAGTCACAGACATGATACGTGAATTGGACTGGCAATCATTAAAACAAAGGCGTTTTTCGTTGCGACTGAATCTTCTCATGAAATTTCAATCACCAATTTTCTCTCCGATTGCGAAAACATTCTGTTGGCACCCACCTACATAGGGGGACATGATCATCATGATAAAATAAGAGAAATCAGGGCTCGCACAGAAAAATTTAAGTGCTCGTTTTTCCCGCGTACCGTTCGAGAGTGGAACGGTAGAGAGACGGCTTGAAGGTGGTTCATTCAACCTTCTGCCAGGCACTTTATTGTAAATAGCAGAGTAATCATGTAGATATGGATGTCCGCATGACGTCATCCAGACGTCTGCGACCTGCATTCGTAACTGCGAAATCATTTACTGTATTTTATAATAGTTGTAATCGCCGCAGTGCCTGTTCCTTTGTACATGCATGCATGTCCAAAGGAAATTTGCATCGTAATCAGAATACCACAGGCACTGCAATATTGTATCTACAGGATGTGGTTGAAGGACTATCAGATCAAGAGTAGGTCATAAGGTGTTAGAGATCTACGCCTCATCGAGGAACGAGGAGGTCGCTCGCATGCTCTTCAAAACGAAGACGGCTGCTCGAAACATACACCGCGTCATGGATGCTCGCCGGTGAGGACCGTATTTGCTTTGGGAGACATTCTCTTGGGTTTTCATGGAACTTGTGACACTAATGGAAGGCACTTTGACAATTATGAATATTATAGCGGACCACCTGCTTCCCTTCATGGTTGAGGTTCTTCCTCGACGGCAACGACGTCTTACAGCAACATAATTGTCCGTGTCACCAAGGCCAGAATCGTACTACAGTGGGCTGAAGAGGGTGACAGTTGACTCACGCTGATCTATTTGCCACCAAATGCGCCTCATCTGGACGCGACATAACACGTCCGGGACACTGTCGGCCGCCAGCTCCGCATCTACGAACCACTGGTCCGTAACTTGAGGTAATTGCACGACCTGTGCCTAAGCATGTGGTGCCACATACGAGGGACGTTCCGAAAGTAATTTGGTCATGGCTCTTTACACGGAAACGTTACTGCCAAAAAAAATACACTATGGTAACACGGACTATACACCTTGACCGAGCGAGGTGGCGCAGTGGCTAGCACACTGGACTCGCATTCGGGAGGACGACTGTTCAATCCCGCGTCCGTCCGACTTAACTTCCCCATCCTTCCCTAATCCGATGAGACCGATGACCGCGCTGTCTCGTCTCCTTCACCAAACAACCCAACCCCAACCCTATGCACGTTCCACTATTTTTCGACATAGCCGCCACCGACACAGACATTTTTCGTAGCATCCAGTCAGTTCGGAAAAAAAAAGAAAAAGAAAGAAAAATTACTCTCTGGTAAAACTCGATGCTGTGCGATGTAAGGAATTGTCGCACAGTCTGGTCCACTTCAGCAACTGGGAGTCACGTCTCGGGAATGCGGCTTCCATAGCAACGGAACAGATACCAACCCGACGGGCAAGTTGCAGCAAAAGCGACCTCCTCACCACACACGTTCTGTAGGCCTTTATGAATGAAGGTCACACTAGTCCCACGTGCTCACTCATACCGAATAACAGCACGCACTTCCATTGGCAACCACGGCGTCAGTATACGCCCGCCTGTCATCGCTATATGTAACAGAATAACCTCGGGAACGAAGGTCTGCTGCTTCTCTCTCTTTTTCGGCGCACTGCGAAGTCGTCACTTCTCCTCTGCTGATGCACCTTCCGTCGTTGAACCAGCAAAGGGTGTGGATTCATACGGTGTTTGCTTGTGTCACCTAGTGTACCACCTTCTCTTCCAAAAACAATGACGAAACTTACTCTCGGTACCTCCCTCGTACCTCCAGAAACCTACCAAGGACTTATTGCATCCATGCCACGCTGAATCGTGCCTATATTGCGTACCACAGGTAAATAAACACGATGTTAAAAAGGTGGTTATAATATTTTGCCTCTCAATGTATTTTGAAAAAGACCTTCTGGGACTTCTTAGAAATACGTGTAGGAACAAAGTTCACATTTACCTTAAGAAAATGTTCGGTGTGCCCTCCATTGGACGCGACAAACATCCAGACGACATGTAAGCTCGTCGCACACTTACGCGGTTAAATTTGGAGTTGCGGTATTGACTGCTGTTCCTATGACAGGCCAGCAGTTCATCCAAAGTTGTCAGTAGAGGAGACAGGTGGAATCTTTCACTAACTTAGCCGGCCGCTGTAGCCTAGTGGTTCTAGGCGTTTCAGTCTGGAAACACGCTGCTTCTACGGTCGCAGGTTCGAATCCGGCATCGGGCATGGATGTGTGTGATGTCCTTAGGTTAGTAAGGGTTAAGTAATTCTAAGTTTAGGGGAATGATGACCTCAGATGTTAAGTCCCGTAGTTCAAAAATGGGGATCAACGACTACGAGCCGATTGTAAGTCAAGTAATGCCTAGAGCCATTTGAACCATCACTAACTTAACAATACATTGGATTACAATTTTAGAACAGCTCATCTCGTCAAGCCTGCGTTTTCTCTGCAGAGATCCTCACATAACGGCCTGACCAAATACAAATTCTGCCATTGTGCGCGGGCATGCATCCCTCGGATTGCGAATATGTCCCGCGTACTCGTGTACGCTAGGCGAACAGAATAGTGCAGTAATGAAACCATTATCCTCTTTGTAGTTCAAACCAGTGCTTCAGAGCATTTTAATGAACAATTTAGACTTTGTGAACGCTGTTCATTAACGGTCAAACGCTTAGTTACAGGTTAATTTCTAGCTACACAGACTATACTGAAGGCTGGGTGTATTTCAAGTAACACATCCGGAAGTCTACAGACTAGCTGATATTTTGTACAGATTGTTTAAACTAACATGTTTGATTCAGAGCCAGGCATATGTAAATCGCAGTGTCTCTCATATAAGTAAAGTATTACAGCGAAATATCTCACAGTTGAGAAAGAAAGTACAGTGCCGACCGAAAACGTAAATATCTATCCAATTATTTTTTGTAGCTGGATCGTCAGCCGAAGTAGCTTTTTTATCTGTCACAATGGCTGCCTAATTTAGATTAGAAAATCCTTCTATTTTATCTTTTCCAGAACTGCTTAGTTCCACTCTGTAGCAATTTTCAAGCGAGTGCGGATTTCAGCTCGACGGTCAAGAAAGCTGGTTATTAAGACTGGAATTGTGAATGCCACATATGCTAGCACTACAGGGTGGGCACATTGGGGTCATACAACCGAACGTCTCTTCTCGGCCATGGTTCACTTCAGTGAAGCTTAGTAGACGTCAAGTGACCCCTCTCATCCGCATGACCCTGGGTCACGGATGTTACCCAGCCCTCCCGCACTTGTTGAAAATAGCTCTTTCTGTGATCAACACCGAACGACCGTGGTGGCTCTAAACCACGTCATACTGGCGTGTAACACAGCTGCACAAGCAATCCTATACATAAAATTGGTTGTGAGGTGTTACCCTCTCCACATAAGTAACCGCTTTACTTCACTAATTCGATATAAATAAGCATCATTTGCTTGCGAACCATTTAAAAGACGCGGGTATCCAGCTGCAGGCTGTAAGTTGCTGTAGAGTTATCCTCCCACGAGACCAGCCCAGTTCGAAAACTGGGCCGTCTGTGTTTTTATTTTTCCTTAAATATTTATCTTTGAAAACGACGCCGTTGTCCAGCTTTCAATTTTATTTAACAAACTTATCTTTGTACGTCAGGTTCTTGTCATTGCTCTTCTGTGAAAAATGCAAAAATGCACTATTGTTAACTTTGCACTGTTGTAACTACTGCTGGCTTTATGGTGTTTGTGACGCGCGGTTTGAGGCGCCATGTCACGGATTGCGCGGCCCCTCCCATCAGAGGTTGGAGTCCTCCCTCGGGCATGGGTGTGTGTGTGTGTGTTGTTCTTAGCATAAGTTAGTTTAATTGAGTTTAAGTAATGTGTAAGTCTAGGGACCGACGACCTTAGCAGCCGGCCGTTGTGGCCGAGCGGTTCTGGGAGCTTCAGTCCAGAACCGCGCTGCTGCTTCGGTCACAGGTTCGAATCCTGCCTCGGCCATGGATGTGTGTGATGTCCTGAGGTTAGTTAGGTTTAAGTAGTTCTAAGTCTAGGGGACTGATGACCTCAGATATTAAGTCCCATAGTGCTTAGAGCCATTTGAACCAGCCATTTGACGACCTCAGCAATTTGGTCCCTTAGGAATTCACACACATTTGAACATTTTCGTATTTTAGTTCTTTTAATTTTACATTAAGAATTTCTGTCTGTACGTCAAAATCTTATTATAGTTGAAAACTGAAATTACGTTTGGAAATTTGGTTCGGAAAAGGGTCTTCTGCAGTACAGACTGGATTATTTACCACACTCGATGGCTAAAGTATGTTGTAATTGTGCATATTGTTTCACCTTGGGGCCAATTGCTACATAATGATTCCACGATACCGTGTTTGAACCCGTTATGTAGTAAAACAGATTTTTGTGTCTCCCGAAAAATTTATTTTCTGTGACATGGCCCCTTTTCCGACTCAGTGGTTCAGTTCAGAATATTTCAGGCTTCGTTTTCTAATTTTTTCAAAAACTGCCAAACTATGCACGGATAATTCGGAAGCCGGACATGGGAGTTTGCCCTACAAGTCGCGAAATGACTGTGGCGACAAAATAGAGGTCTTTAAAGTTAGGCCATTTTTCCTCCCCAGATACCATTCGTGAATGGATTAGGGACCGGGTGGAATATGGCGGAGTACAGATGTAGATGTAAACATTGACCCAGAACTCTGTCGTATGTGTTACATGTCTGAAGAGAGCTGTTTACCAGCTGTAACACGTGATCATTATCTGCCGCACCAGCCAGCAGCGGTGAACAAGAGACGTGTCTGGGGCCCCAGTGACGGCCGGGCAAGCTGGGCCTGTAACACGCGGCAGCGGCAGCCGTTGCCGTCTTGAGCAGAGGCGTGCCAACGCCCCACATTAATCACTCGCCCGTCAGCGCCGCCACACACATGCGACAGCAGGAGGACGCGCCAGGCGCCGCAGTGGAGGGGGGACGGGAGATAGGGGAAGTTGCGTGACGTCAACTAGTCAGGCTGTCGCGAACCGTTGGCTTGTTCCGACCTGCCCGCGCCGGCGCTGGACTAGACATGCGGAGACCTTTGAGTATATCCATGTACATCGGCGACACGTCCACTTCCACACTAGGACGCCAATACTACATTCAATGAAGTCGTTGTGATGCCAATGTTGATGCCCATGCCTGCACTGGAAACAAATGGTAAGGCAACCTTGCTAGCAGGCCACAGAGCATAGTGCTTGCTGTAGAAGATACGTGGGTAGTCCTGGAAGTAACTGGCGTTTGGCTCCGATAAATACTAGACATACACACAGCGTTGCCCTAGCGACGCAAAGTTGTGTGCGGCGTTGGGTAGGAACAGGCGAAGCATTTCCAATACTTACCACACGGATTTAAATGTTGACAGTCCACTTTTTTAGATCGGTTGGTGTCGAGTGATGTTTCTCAAAGAAGTAGTAACTAATTGTTTGTTTGCTTCTGCCACCAGACACATTTATTTATTTTAGGTTTAATTTAACACAATCCAATGAGTTTCGAGGAAGTTGTGATCAACATCAGACGTTAATATATACACATGTTACTCGAAGATAAAGTATGTCTTAGTCTAAATCATCCTAAAACTGTTTGGACTGAAATTTCTCCTAATTCGAGGTAAGATCTTTCTATCTTTAAAAAACTTGTTGTTTTACGTCCTGTTCCATGACTGTACCACACATAACATGTTGACATTTTAGTAGGTATTACGTAACACATTTCACACAGCTTTGTTAAAGACAAAAATAGGTTTTTCACAAATAAAACCAGTGCAGTTAAAAAGCAACATCCCTAGTTACACAACACATGAAATGTATCCGCAGTTGCAAATATGGGCAACGAGCAGCTGTATAATAGAATGACGACAATGAATATTTGTGCCGGACCGGGACTTGAACCTGCTCATCACGAGCGATCGCCTTACCATTACGCTATCCGAGCACATTCCATGACCAGACAATAACTTTCCGTATGTCGTCAACCATGTATCTAGAACCTGCACTCGTACGTTCATTATGTATGTTCACGTACGGGGGTGAGATTTTAATTGAGTCACTCGCCCAGTGTCGGCGAATAAATACGATATAGGTTCAAATGGCTCTGAGCACTATGGGACTTAACATCTGAGGTTATCAGTTCCGTAGAACTTAGAACTACTTAAACCTAACTAACCTAAGGACATCACACACATCCATGCCCGAGGCAGGATTCGAACCTGAGACCGTAGCAGTCGCGCGGTTCCAGACTGAAACGCCTAGAACCGCTCGGCCACACTGGCCGGCTAAATACGATATAGGAGTGCCTCTGCTGTGCACAATTACGAAATGTCGGAAGGAACATTGCATCGTAGTTCTGAGAACAAAGGTACTGCAATATCGTACTAGTTGCACACGGTGCTTTTTACTACTCTACTGGCCATTAAAATTGCTACACCACGAAGATGACGTGCTACAGACGCGAAATTTAACAGACAGGAAGAAGATGATGTGATACGCAAATGATTAGCTTTTCAGAGCATTCACACAGAGAGACACCTACAACGTGCTGCCATGGGATTGTAGCCTATAGCGATTGCGGTTTTTTGTATCGCGACATTGCTGCTCGCGTTGGTCGAGATCCAATGACTGTAAGCAGAATGTGAAATCGGTGGCTTCAGGAGGTTAATACGGAACGCCTTGCTGGATCCCAACGGCCTCGTATCACTAAGCAATCGAAATGACAGGCATCTTATCCGCATGGCTGTAACGGATCGAGCCCTGAGTCTACAGATGTGGATGTTTGCAAGACAACAACCATCTGCACGAACAGTTCGATGACTTTTGCAACAGCATGGACTATCAGCTCGGAGACCATGGCTGCGGTTACCCTTGACGCTGCATCACAGACAGGAGCGCCTGCGATGGTGTACTCAACGACGAACCTGGGTGCACGAAAGGCAAAACGTCATTTTTTTCGGATTAATTCAGGTTCTGTTTACAGCATCATGATAGTAGCATCAGTGTTTGGCGATATTGCGGTGAACGCACATTGGAAGTGTGTATTCGTCATCGCCATACTGGCGTATCACCCAGCGTGATGGTATGGGGTGCCATTGGTTATTGGTAATTGGTAATACACGACCGCATCTTGCAGGTCCTGTACGGGCCTTTCTGGATACAAAAAATGTTCGACTGCTGCCCTGGCCAGCACATTCTCCAGATCTCTCACCAATCGAAAACGTCTGGTCAATGGTGGCCGAACAACTGGCTCGTCACAATACGCCAGTCACTACTCTTGATGAACTGTGGTATCGTGTTAAGCTGCATGGGCGGTTGTACCTGTACACGCCATCCAAGCTCTGTTTGACTCAATGCCCAGGCGTATCAAGCCCGTTATTACGGCCAGAGCTGGTTGTTTTCCAGTAGTGTATATTGTGTTTATTTGTAACAAACTGGTATTTATTTTTAACTAACCTGTTTGGCACGTGCTACCTAATACCTACTAGAACATCAGCATGGTATGTGCTATACACTCCTAATGTATCAGGACGTGTGACAACTTAAAAATATAAAAATAAATAAGAAAACACAGAAGATGACAGTCTTAATTATTTAAACCGATATTCAGGAATAAATAGTACTGGATGGTAACCAAACTATTAAATTTTCTCCACAGGACTGTTTTATTCACTTGTTCAGCTGCTGAAGTGCCTGTTGGGTTATTTGGCTAGCGTGATACTCGTGTGATATACTTTTTATATGCCAGTTGCCTACTTACAGTTTTGACATCCCTGAGCTTCATCTAGCATCGCTAGAGCAACAGGCGGAGCTGTTCATCAACATTATTACATTGCATTGGTTATTTTAACACAGTTTTATCACGCACTTTCACTGCGCGCAAGTTTCCCCATAGATACAAAAAGGATATCATAAAAACAATGTGGCGGCCTTGCTGCAAGTGAATGAACATCAGTTGTTTCGTTCAGCGATATTCGCGCTACTGGTAATCGTTCGTTTCACATTGGCACACCTTCCAGTACTGCGAATATCGCCGAAAGAAACGATAATCGATACGAATCTACATGCTGCAAGGCCGCCATATTGCTTTTAAGTAATACTGTTTACGTCTAAGGAGAAACGTAATTGTAATGAATGTGCGTTAAAAACAGTGTTAAAATAAGCAGTGCAATTTAATAATGTTGAGCAGCAGCTCTGCAGTGTGCTAGCGATGTAGATGAATCTCTGGGGCGTCAAAACTATAACTGAACAACCGACATGCAAAAAGTGTATCACACGATTATCTCGCCGTACCAACTGCATCCGCATCCTGCGCAGGCTGGGTTATGAATCGCAACACCAATGCACAGCTTGACACCAGATACAGTCAGATACCGATTTTCGGACATCCTCTGCCCTCCACCTTCCACCAAATACGCCATCAAACAGCCAGACAAGTGAACAAGACAGTTCTAGGTTAATTTAGACTACGACTTTTTATCTTTATGTAACATCTATGTGAATTGACCTGAGCATGAGGGAGTCGTACCAATCTGACATGATTTTCATGTTCTTATCCGTGCAACGAAATGCAAGCGACAGAGTGCTTGAAACTCGATGTCGATTCTCCACTGCGCTTTATTATGCTCTGATGAGTCTTTGATGTGTTATAGAAGCATCCTCACAGTGAAGCGGAATTACATGGTTAGTAAGGACGAGGTCCTTAGAAGAGTGGGTCAGAAGAGAAGCAAGCAGAAGTCAGTCGTCTGAAGACTATTGGAACTTTCTGGTCATCCTAAGAAACACGAGGGATTGCTGAATAGAATAACAGAGCATTATGACAGTGGAAAGATACCTAAATGGGGACTACGACTAACGTAAATAGTACAAATTACGAAATACGGTGATGTAGAACGTACGGTGAAAAGAAGACAAATCCGGAAAGACTGAAGAGTGGAGAGATGCTGCCAACTTAATTTCTCTCAACCATTCCTCCGTTTGATCACCACAGAAGAAGACTCTGACCTGAACTTACATCGTTGACTGTGCTGCATCCGTGCGCATCTGTTTTAACCGAACTCGATGAGTTAGGCTTAGAAATAAGTCTGAGAAAATGTTTGCACCATTTAGCATTTAAGACTATTGTGTTGCTATCAATTTCTCACCAAGAGGTGAGCGGTATGCGCTGTATTTCTTGTTTGGAAACACACACGTTCTATTCATTCGCGTTACTTGTTACTACAATAGTAATGTCCTCGAGCTTCAGTATTTCTGCGTTCTCTCTCGCTTTTTTCTCTTCTGGCATTGTTATTTTCACGCAACTGTGGTACATACTGGAACGTTCTTTAAAATTATCTGCTGTAGGAATACATTGAATGAATGCCTGAACTGCAAATGCATACAAAACTGGAGTTGTCGTGTAGCATGTTGTAACTGCAAGTGGTGTGCTTACTTAGTGTTAATGTTAGTAAATACTTTATACGAACTGACTGGGCAATGCAATTCCCAATATAAATAAAAAAATACAGTCACTGCAAAGTACATTCACCCCCTTAGGTACTGAATCCTCTGGCCCTGATAACGTTGTCCCCGTGCACATAACGAATAAATGAAATTGTCTTACCTCTAAAGCAGCTGCGGTGGATCGCGATTTATTCTGATCTCTCATGAAGAAGAATAAAATATGCTCGCTACAGGCTCAGCGGTGTGCAATGCTGGCCGTATTACTTTGATATGTACATGAAATTCTTTTGGCTGATAAATGAGAACATTTAAGAAAAATTCAATGTCTTTGAAAAAAATATGACCTAGACAGGGGGAGGCGGTACTGATTTGGGTGAATTACTAATTGCCCTTTTCAATAATGAAATTGTGTTCGAATTTAACTTTGGATTTCCAAAATATCTGACAACTGAAATTACATTACTCAGAAAAATTACAACTTCTTTACTGAGTCGCAGACAATAGATTTATACAGCAAGTATTATCTATGTGGTGTCACCGCTAGACACCACACTTGCTAGGTGGTAACTTAAATCGGCCGCGGTCCTGTAGTACATGTCGGACCCGCGTGTCGCCACTGTGTATTCGCAAACGTAGCGCCACCACAGGGCAGGTCACAAGACACGGACTTCACCTCGCCCCAGTTGTACGGACGACATAGCTTGCGACAAGACGTATCACGTCTTCCTCTCATTTGCCGAGAGACAGATTAAATAGCCTTCAGCTAGTCCATCGCTACTACCTAGCAAGGCGCCATGTGTATCATTGCTAATTGCTTACTACTATGCAAGAGATGTATTTCAACAAGAAGAACATCATTAAAAGTTAAGTAGATGACAATCTCTCTTCTTTTCTTTATAGTTTTTCATCCAGTCTCCTGTTTCAGAATTTACGCCCGTCTGCGTTAGTTTCGCGTGCACCTAGCCACTCATTGTGTCGAGACCTTAGGGAATCGACACAACAATATTTTGGCGACGAGGATGGGATGCCGCGCCCACGTTGCAGTCTTTGTGTTCTATTTGCTCTAATTTGCTTGTGTCATGGCTTCGCCGCATTCTCCAGATGTACTGTCCGAATTTTTTCGCTTGCAGAATCAGCAGACGCAGGCGTTATTGGAAGCCCTTGGACAGCTCGTCCAGGGTCAACGTGCGCTGCAAACCGATGCGGCGGCAGCCGCTTCTTCGCTACCGCAGCCACACAACGCTGTCGCACCGCCATTTAGGCCCTTTGAGGCCACAACCGAAAGCTGGACTGAGTGGGCCGATCAGTTCAACTTCCACCTCACTGCTTATGGAATTCAAGGTAAAGAGCGGCAGCCGTTTTTGCTTTCTTGTGTCGGTGTGTCTACCTACCGGGTGATAGTGAAATTGTTTCCCCGACGCGACGTAGCAACTCTGACCTACGAGGAAATTTTGTCGGCTTTAGATGCCTATTTCAAAGAAACAGTTAATGTTGTTGCAAAACGGTATACGTTTTTTCGTACAAAACGTACGGCCGGTCAGACTAATAGGGAGTGGGTAGCAACTTTGCAAGGACTTACTAGAGACTGCGCGTTTGCCTGTGAATGTGGCCTCCCATATTCAGATACTATGGTGCGTGATGCAATTGCACAGAACGTTTCTGATGTTCGCATAAGGGAACAGATTTTGAAACTAGTTAATCCCTCCCTGCAACAAGTGATAGACATATTGGACAGGCAAGACACACTTGACTTTGCTCAGGCATCATTTGAAACTTCGCCAGCAGTGTGTCACGTTAATCGGCCCGCCCGGCCCGCTGCACGGGACGCTAAGCGGCCCTCGCGCCCGACTTCGCTGCGGCCGCCTAGCTTGCAACCACGTGCGCCGCGTAAGCCAGCAAATGCCGTGAAATCTCTTCGCTTGAGGAAGGACAAATGTGTGTTTTTTGCTCGTGACTTACCGTACCTGGGGCATGTCATAAATGCCCAAGGAATACATCCGAGTCCAGAGCACCTTCGTGCCATTCAGGACTTGCCGTCACCGCAGAACTTAAAACAGCTACAGAGTGTGCTGGGTAAGGTAAATTATTATCACCGATTTGTGCGCAATGCTTCTTCCATTTCAGCTCCGCTTCATCGCTTACGCCGTAAAGGTGTTCCGTTCGTCTGGACGACGGAATGCGAACGCGCCTTTCGCCAGTTGAAATCGGCGTTACTTTCAAATACTTGCCTTACGCCATTCGATCCCCGAAAACCCCTTTTGTTGATGGTTGATGCATCGGATTTCGGGATCGGTGCGGTGCTTGCGCACAAAGATGGCTCGCATGATCGCCCTATTGCCTTTGCGTCCAAATTGCTCTCATCTGCGCAAAGAAATTATTCACAAATAGAGAAAGAAGCTTTAGCTCTCGTGTTTGGTGTTACCAAGTTCCATGACTTCTTGTATGGTCGTCACTTTACCATCATCACGGACCACAAACCTTTGACATCGCTTTTTCATCCGAACAAGCCTGTACCTCCACGTACAGCGCAGAAATTCATTCGCTGGTCTCTTTTTCTCTCGCAGTACCGCTACGATATCTTGTATCGGTCCACTGCTAAGCACGGCAACGCTGATGCGTTGTCCCGTTTGCCTGTTGATGAGGATACAGCATTCGATTCTTCCGAACTTGCTTGCATGTTCATTGATTCGGAAGCCGATGACGTGGTCGCATCGTTTCCGATTGATTTTCGTCGTGTAGCTACTGCCACAGCTGCTGACCCTGTCCTTGCTCCCGTTTTGCGTTTTGTTGCTACGCAATGGCCCTTGTCAAAGTCACGGATCGAGGATCCTTTGGTTCGCCGTTTTTTTGCTCACAAGGAGAGACTTTTTGTACGACGTGGTGTTTTGTTGTTGCGTTCCGATAATGATCAATCCCGAGTCGTAGTCCCACGTTCGTTACAGTCCTCTGTCTTACGGCTTCTTCACCAAGGACATTGGGGTATAGTGCGAACGAAACAACTTGCTCGACAGCACTGTACTTGGTTCGGAATCGATGCTGCGATTGCGAATATGTGCTCCTCTTGCGTGGCGTGTGCCGAACAACAATCCGCACCGCCGCGGAAATTCTTTGCATGGCCGAAAGCCACTTCCCCTTGGCAACGCTTGCACATCGATTTTGCTGGTCCATTCTGGAATGCTCGATGGTTGGTTGTGGTCGATGCTTTCAGTAATTTTCCTTTTGTTGTCCGGATGTCTTCCACGACGTCTTCTGCCACAATCCAAGCCTTGTCTGCTATCTTTTGCATTGAGGGTCTTCCGCAGACTATTGTTTCCGACAATGGCCCACAATTCATGTCCGCAGAATTTCAGTCATTCTGCCAGGCCAATGGTATTCAACATCTGACATCCGCGCCGTTTTCGCCTCAGTCAAACGGTGCCGCTGAACGATTGGTCCGGACTTTCAAGTCACAGATGTTGAAGTTGAAAGAGTCGCATTCTAGGGAGGACGCTTTGTTGCTCTTTTTGTCTTCATATCGCTCTCAGCCTCGCGATGGTCGCTCGCCGGCTGAATTGCTCCATGGTCGTCCTCATCGAACTCTGATGTCTTTGCTGCATCCGCCACATCAGGTTCCTGTGCAGCGGCAGACTCCTGCTTTTGCTCCTGGCGACGTTGTCTATTATCGCAACTATCGCGGTTCACAGCGTTGGCTCGCAGGGCGCATTCTTCGCTGCCTCGGCCGCGCGATGTATTTGGTTTTGGGGGCCTCTGGTGAGGTGCGTCGGCATCTCAATCAGCTGCGCCTCTGTCGTCGCCTGGGTTCTGCCGCTCCCCGTCTGCTTTCAGCGACGGAGCCGTCCGGTCAGCGCCTTGGGGACCCATCTACTGGCTCGCCTCATCCCCAGGTGTTACCGACGATGCCTTCCATTTTGCCTCATGGCGTCGCGCCGCCGCAGCCGCCGCCGGCGCCGCCAGCAGCGGCCGCTTCGCTGCAGCCGCCTCGCGCCTCCCTGGGTCACGCGCCGCAGCTTGCTTCCCGTGACCAGCCGTCCTCCGCCATGGACCTCTTGCCCGCTCCGGACCAGATGTCGTCTTCGCCCGTCGGGTGCTCCGACCACATGGAGGTCGACCCCGCGGCTCCTCTTATATCATTCCGTGCACAAACACCTCATGTTGACGTGCACCCTGGACTAGGTTTGCAGGCGTTTCCTAGCTCCCCTCGGACCGAATGGCCGGGTGCGGGTGGCACAGCCTCGCCTGTTGTTAGGCTCCCCACCTCATCGCATACGTCAACATGGGGTCCTCCCCACGGCGGGCGGAAGCCTTATCTCACGACCGTTCGCCGATTTGCGGGGGAGGAATGTGGTGTCACCGCTAGACACCACACTTGCTAGGTGGTAACTTAAATCGGCCGCGGTCCTGTAGTACATGTCGGACCCGCGTGTCGCCACTGTGTATTCGCAAACGTAGCGCCACCACAGGGCAGGTCACAAGACACGGACTTCACCTCGCCCCAGTTGTACGGACGACATAGCTTGCGACAAGACGTATCACGTCTTCCTCTCATTTGCCGAGAGACAGATTAAATAGCCTTCAGCTAGTCCATCGCTACTACCTAGCAAGGCGCCATGTGTATCATTGCTAATTGCTTACTACTATGCAAGAGATGTATTTCAACAAGAAGAACATCATTAAAAGTTAAGTAGATGACAATCTCTCTTCTTTTCTTTATAGTTTTTCATCCAGTCTCCTGTTTCAGAATTTACGCCCGTCTGCGTTAGTTTCGCGTGCACCTAGCCACTCATTGTGTCGAGACCTTAGGGAATCGACACAACAATCTAACCTCACTAAAAAAGCATAAAGACAAACCATCAAATGCATATACCTGTGTTAACAAATTTTAGAAACATCACAGAAGGGAAATATCTAACTGGCCTTTACACAAAATCTGTTTACGTACATTCTGAGGTTACTCAGCAACTGTCAATTATCAGCCAACTCATCTACACTAACGCGCTGGCAAAGTCATAAATACACTCCTGGAAATGGAAAAAAGAACACATTGACACCGGTGTGTCAGACCCACCATACTTGCTCCGGACACTACGAGAGGGCTGTACAAGCAATGATCACACGCACGGCACAGCGGACACACCAGGAACCGCGGTGTTGGCCGTCGAATGGCGCTAGCTGCGCAGCATTTGTGCACCGCCGCCGTCAGTGTCAGCCAGTTTGCCGTGGCATACGGAGCTCCATCGCAGTCTTTAACACTGGTAGCATGCCGTGACAGCGTGGACGTGAACCGTATGTGCAGTTGACAGACTTTGAGCGAGGGCGTATAGTGGGCATGCGGGAGGCCGGGTGGACGTACCGCCGAATTGCTCAACATGTGGGGCGTGAGGTCTCCACAGTACATCGATGTTGTCGCCAGTGGTCGGCGGAAGGTGCACGTGCCCGTCGACCTGGGACCGGACCGCAGCGACGCACGGATGCACGCCAAGACCGTAGGATCCTACGCAGTGCTGTAGGGGACCGCACCGCCACTTCCCAGCAAATTAGGGACACTGTTGCTCCTGGGGTATCGGCGAGGACCATTCGGAACCGTCTCCATGAAGCTGGGCTACGGTCCCGCACACCGTTAGGCCGTCTTCCGCTCACGCCCCAACATCGTGCAGCCCGCCTCCAGTTGCGTCGCGACAGGCGTGAATGGAGGGACGAATGGAGACGTGTCGTCTTCAGCGATGAGAGTCGCTTCTGCCTTGGTGCCAATGATGGTCGTATGCGTGTTTGGCGCCGTGCAGGTGAGCGCCACAATCAGGACTGCATACGACCGAGGCACACAGGGCCAACACCCGGCATCATGGTGTGGGGAGCGATCTCCTACACTGGCCGTACACCACTGGTGATCGTCGAGGGGACACTGAATAGTGCACGGTACATCCAAACCGTCATCGAACCCATCGTTCTACCATTCCTAGACCGGCAAGGGAACTTGCTGTTCCAACAGGACAATGCACGTCCGCATGTATCCCGTGCCACCCAACGTGCTCTAGAAGGTGTAAGTCAACTACCCTGGCCAGCAAGATCTCCGGATCTGTCCCCCATTGAGCATGTTTGGGACTGGATGAAGCGTCGTCTCACGCGGTCTGCACGTCCAGCACGAACGCTGGTCCAACTGAGGCGCCAGGTGGAAATGGCATGGCAAGCCGTTCCACAGGACTACATCCAGCATCTCTACGATCGTCTCCATGGGAGAATAGCAGCCTGCATTGCTGCGAAAGGTGGATATACACTGTACTAGTGCCGACATTGTGCATGCTCTGTTGCCTGTGTCTATGTGCCTGTGGTTCTGTCAGTGTGATCATGTGATGTATCTGACCCCAGGAATGTGTCAATAAAGTTTCCCCTTCCTGGGACAATGAATTCACGGTGTTCTTATTTCAATTTCCAGGAGTGTATTTAACATCTTTACCTTGTTTCCAGCTATACATGTGCTCGTCAACTCCTACATTATAATCTAGCACTTGGTGGCTTCACAGAGCACAACGCAAAAATTGTCTACTCCATCCTCTTTCGCTCACAGACAGCTACCCCCTACTGTACGCCAAGCGCTCTCTTACTCCAACACTATAACCTCAGACAAGAATCAGTATCTTGGGCTCTGCGGTCGTGCATAGTCAGCGATCCGCTTTATAGAGCCCATCAGAGAGGTACGTCGCTTACAAAACAATAGTTTCATTTTAGTTTACATTAGTAGCATTAAAATTTCGGGCGCCACGCGTAAGTGTACTCCAGTAGACACCTGTCAATACCAGAATGATAACTTTACTGATGAAAAATGGGCCTGTGTGTACTTCGTGTATGGGATCTCTGAATGCAATGGAAGAGCGGCACAACGACAGTATGCCGAGCTGTTCCCGACAGAAAACACTTCACGGTACCTTTACATCTGTACACAGGCGGTGGGTGCTTCTGTGTTATAATGAAGAACGCTGGGCGTGCGAAGTCTACAACAAAATTAGATCTGGAAGACATTGCGTTAAACACGGTTGGTGACAATCCGCATCAGTTGTCAGCGCATCGCACGAGCTCTGAACACCATTTATGACAGTTGTGCGGAGTCACACGTAAGATGGAATATGTCGAAATTTCTGCAGAGTCCGAGATACTTCAGGTAGTTTTTTGCATTCAAATTCGTTGGCTTCACCATCTCACTGCCAAACTGTCACACTCCAACCTAACCTTGACCTGGGTCTAAGCTACAGATTAGCCTATCACCACAATCAAATATTATCAATCTTGGCTTCCATAGCAACAGCCCCAATCTCCCTCTCTGCAAAAGTCTCACCCTGCTGAAGTGTTCCAACTCCCTCTGAACAAAATCTGTTTTGAGAATCCTACATCAATTGCACCCGTGTCATCCGGAGAAGCTTTTTCGCTGTTGCGAAAGTCTTCTGACACACTCAAAGGTAATTAGGGTAACATAACGAATAAATTCTAAGTACATCATTACTCTGTGCGAGCCACCTGAGACCACTGGCCTATGTACCAAAATATTCAGATAATATCCCTGAACAGCCGCCGAAATTTTGTCCCTGTAGTTCGGATTCACTGTGTATAATTGTGTCGATATACAGACGAGGTCAATCGGAAGACTGACTACTTACAGAAAATACAGTAATGACACAATGACGATCGCTCGTTTGACCCGCTGTGCGTCCTGCGCTCCAGCCACTTGGCAGCGCCCACACGCAAGCCGCGGCAGCGACACGCATACCAGAGGCAATCAGCAGTTAGACCCCCCGGGCAGCTTCTGGTAGGTCCCAGGGAAGTGACCTACGTTTCCTAACGCAGCCGCGCAGCTACAGTTGTTAATGCAGACCTTGCAGGTCTCCAGGCGAATAAACCATGTCTGTTCAGTCGTCTGTACCGAGCGAGGTGGCGCAGTGGTTAGCACACTGGACTCGCATTCGGAAGGACGACGGTTCAATCCCGCGTCCCGCCACCCCGATTTAGGTTTTCTGTGATTACCCTAAATCGCTCCAGGCAAATGCCGGGATGGTTCCTTTGAAAGGGCACGGCCGACTGCCTTCCCCATCCTTCCCTAATCCTATGAGACCGATAACCTCGCTGTTTGGTCTCTTCTCCCAAACAACCAACCAACCAACCAGTCGTCTGTAGACTGTGTGTCTGGAGACAACTGTTTCAGTGGCAGCGGTAAGTTCCCGAGCAAGGCTACTTGAACTCCGTGGCCGTCTGTGAGCACTGATGGTGAGATATCAGTCTTCTTATGGTGTTGTACACTGTGGACGTCCCGTACTGTAGCGCCTGGACAAGTTCCCTGTCTGCTGAAATCATTGCCATAATCTTGAGATCACACTTTTTGTGGCACACGGAGGTCCCATACTACGATCTGCTGTGTTTGACCAGCCTCCAGTCGCCGTAGTATTCTACCCGTCATAACGTCATCAATATGTGTTCTTTGAGCCATTTTCAACACACAGTCACCATTAGCACGCCTGAAAACGTCTGAACACTTACTCGCTGCAGCGTACTCTGACATGCATCAACACACCTCTGCGTATGTGGACTGTTGCCAGCGCCACCGTGCGACGACAGCAAGTCAAATGCACCGCGTGGTCGTACCCCGAGGTGATTTAAACCCACAAACCGTCCACCAGACCGTTATTTCACAATGTATCAGCATTATCCTTAATTTATGAGCATGAGTGTATTTTGTTCATGACGCGTTACATCGAAATTAGTCTCGTGCAGTAGTGAATCAAAAGTCGGTCAAAACAGTTGATTGTTTTTACTCGGCATTTCACAGTTCGTGAACGATTTAACAGATGGATTCGTCATCAGAGAGCGAAACTAATAAAGTGCCAGTGCTGAAACCGAAGGAAGAACTGAAATTTAAAATCAAGTTCAAGGTTTACTAACTGCAGAAAGTATGTACGAAGTTCAGGCGTGTATGTTTCAGTTTTATCAAAAGTCTCTATAAAGAAACATCACTAAACTTAAATATAGAAAACATATTCAGGGTGACTCAAAACTCCACTAACATTTAAAAATTTAATACCTCTCTGAGTAACGCTGGCAGAAGCGTAATAATTAACACACATGCTTGAAATAACATGCGGTTTTATTGAAACAAAAAGAGTGCACAAAATAACCAACAATGCGTGAAATAACAGAAATCAATGTGGACCGTACGACGAAAATATCCTTTAGGACAGTCCGGCAAAATATTGCGTCAATAGGCTACGGTAGCCGGCTGCGGTGGCCGAGCGGTTCTAGGCGCATTAGTCCGGAACCGCGAGACTGCTACGGTCACAGGTTCGAATCCTGCCTCGGGCATGGTTGTGTGTGATGTGCTTAGGTTAGTTTGATTTAAGTAGTTCTAAGTTATAGGCGACTGGTGACCTCAGATGTTAAGTCCCTTAGTGCTCAGAGCCATTTGAACCAACCAGTCTACGGTAGCATATGACTGACGCGAGTGCCTTTGCTAATAGGACGAGGGGCTCGTGACCATATCGGTTGGATCCAAGATGACTGGAAAACTGTGTCGTGGTCAGAAGAGTCCCGATTTCAGTTGGTAAGAGTTGACTCTAGGGTTAGAGTGTGGCGAACACCCCACGAAGTAATGGACCCAGGTTGCCCACAAGGCGCTGTGGAGGCAGGTGGTGTGAACGGTGCCCTTTACATGGAATGGACTGGACACCCTGTTACCTCTGGCTACTTTGAGACTATTTGCAGCCATTAATGGAATATAAGTTCCCAAACAACGATGATATTTTTATGGATAACAACGCGCCATGTCACTGGGTCAGAATTGTTCGCGACTGGATTGAAGAACATTCTGGGCGGTTCGAGCTAGTGATTTATTAGCTACCCAGAGTGCCCGACACGAATCTCATGGAACATTTATGGGACATAATCGAGAGGCCAGATCGTGCACAAAATCATCCACCGGCAACACTTTCGCAGTCATGGACGACTATAGAGTCAGCATGACTCAGTATTTCTGCAGGGGACATCCAGCGAATTGTTGAGTCCATGCGACATCGAGTTTCTGCAAAATGCCGGGGAATGGAAGTACGACACAATATTAGGATATATCCCGTGGCTTTTGGAACTCAGTGTACGTTCGTTATTCGGGTCCCACGGCGGAGTGTTTCGGTGTGTTGGTACTGTGTCGTCGTGTCACATACAAGCGTACGGCCTCCGTACGCTTATGGAGAGCGAAAGTGTGAACATCGGTCTTACTGCGGCAACCCTTCTGTAAACCTAGCTGGCCAGATATCTCTCTGACACAGCTATCTTTTAGTGGACGTGTAAAATGACTACTTTATGAGATAAACATGCAATGGGAAGTGTTAGTGCTAATAAGAGCCTTACTTCAACCTCCTGACGTAACAGGGAACCTATTCAGGCATATGAATAGGATTCCGCCATAATCGAGTTTTCTTAACTATGGTATAAAAATTGCTGTTAGATACCAATATATTAACATGGAAAATGTATGATCTTTCACATTCTGCAAAGTCTTCATGTTATATCCCTCATAAATAAATGGAAATCTGAATCCACAGCAAGCATGGCTGGCATGTAATTTAATGGAATTACGGAGACACAGTTTATTTACAAGAACAGTGGTAATCAGGAAGGGGAATAGCTGATAACCTTCAGAAGCACGAAAGAAAAGTTACTGCCCCAGGGCAGTTACGGAAACGTCCAGATTACAGAGTAAGAAGTTACATAAAATGCGACGTTAAACTAAAAGTTAGAATGACGATTTTTGTGGACTTTGTGGATAATCAGTTAGCGAAAACATTAGTGAAATGTTTATTGTGGAACTCAATGTAATGATCTTGTCGCCGAAGGTGCGTTAAGCCACAGTTTCCACTCTTCTTAGTCTGTAAAACAGCCATGTTTTGAGGCACATGTTTTAGTAGGTTTTGATACTGAAAACGGAGAATCAGGATACGTAAGTATGTTGAACAGCATCAGGGTAAGAAATTATGTGTAGCAATGGACGAGAACTGAATGCATAATAAACATTTGTATCTCAAGGACGGTGGATGGAAAAGGTCAACGAGGAAAAAACTATAATGATAAGTTCACGGGTGGTGAAAATAAGTAAGAGTATGCTTAGCTTCCGTTCATTTGAAATTTATTTTTATTTTTTGATCAGTATAACTTTTTATCAGATGCAATTAATTTAAATCATGAAACTTCCTGGCAGATTAAAACTGCCCGACCGAGACTCGAACTCGGGACCTTTGCCTTTCGCGGGCAAGTGCTCTACCCACTAGTTCTGCAAAGTTCGCAGGAGAGCTTCTGTAAAGTTTGGAAGGTAGGAGACAAGGTACTGGCAGAAGTAAAGCTGTGAGTACCGGGCGTGAGTCGTGCTTCGGTAGCTCAGTTGGTAGAGCACTTGCCCGCGAAAGGCAAAGGTCCCGAGTTCGAGTCTCGGTCGAGCACACAGTTTTAATCTGCCATGAAGTTTCATATCAGCGCACACTCCGCTGCAGAGTGAAAATCTCATTCTGGAAATTTAAATCGTGTTTACCTGGCCAAAAGAACAACGATTTCAACCATTCTGGAGCGTTGGCCTGCAATTTCCCTTGTTCTTCGTTTCTGAAAGTTAAGGTGCTGAAAGACGAATATTTCGCAGTTTTCAAAAACATTTTAGTAGGTTTTCAAATATGCGCCTATAGGTAGACAGGCATACACTGGACGTACAAAATAATAAATAATGTGATACTGAAAATTGAGAATCAGGAAACGTAAATATGTTGAACAGTAGTACGGTAAGAAGTTGTGTGTAGCAATGAATGAGTATTGAGTGCATAATAAACATTGTACCTCACGGACGGTGAATGGGAAAGGTCAACAAACACAAAATAAAATACAATAATTAGTATGGTAAGTTCACTGATAAATAAGTAAGAGGATATTCACCTTAAATTCAGCTGAATTTTATTATTATTTTTTTTATCATTATAGCTTTTTACCAGGTGTTCTTAAATTAAACCGTGTTTACCTGGGTAAAAAGGCAATAACGATGAACACTTAATTTCATTTACAGGCAGTTGATAACAAAGAAGTGCCCTCGAAAGGCGTAGTTCCTCTGACAAAGTAAAATTGAAATAGCTGCTGCCCTAGCAAAATACCGTAGTTCATTGAAATATGCAGTCACGTACGTTACATCTAAAAGATCAGTCAGTCAATGAAAGACCTAATGTGTTCGCAGGAATCACAAAAGCAGCTTTATGGAGTACTAAGTTCCAGCAGTTAGATGTGTAGTACTAACAAGAGTTCAAAGCAAAACTGTATGTTGGGTTTATATCCAGAAATAGAATATTTCACTTCAAAAGACAAAATTAAACTGCTTACTATTAGAAAAGCGTGTAAAGATAACTTTTTTTCCTTGTAGATTTTGTAGGACAAGCACGATGTCAGACTGAAAATGAACATGTTTTCTATACGTTTACAGGTGAATCAGGTGTAGCTGTTATTCCATTTCTGCCAGCCGCTGTGGCCGAGCGGTTCTAGACGCTTCAGTCTGGAACTGCGTTGCTGCTGCAGTCGCAAGTTCGAACCTGCCTCGGGCATGGATGTGTGTGATGTCCTTAGGTTAGTTAGGTTTACGTAGTTCCAAGTCTAGGGGACTGATGACCTCAGATGTTAAGTCACATAGTGCTTAGAGCCATTTGACCGTTATTCCATTTCTGGATGTCGTGCTCTTCTAGTTGATTGTTGAGTAGATGTGCTCAACGTGTTGAGTCATTTCAACTCTGATAATGGTTTCTCGTCCTCATTCTAGAGCGAATTTCTTCATATGACGATACAAGATGTTCTTGTCAACGTATTTGTGCAGTAATAACCCCACGCGCGTCAAACATTCGAAATAATGTTTCCCTGAAGTGAGAGGTGGAGCTTGATGGAGGCTACAGGGCGTCTGCATGCAGAAAGGACAAGATAAATAATTAAGATAATGAAGTCATATCGTTAATAAACTAGTGATATCATTCAGAAGAACTAATGAACAAAAGATATACGCATTTGCATATCGACCTTAAACAATATGTCAGTTCACAATAAAGCACAAAATACACTTCTGTAGTGTATATTTGTCGATAAACTATAGGCTAAGTCTAGAACCAGTTAGCAGTGCACTTTTACTTGGCTCCTGAGCGGTGGACGCTGGGAGCAGTATCTTACGGCCGGCTCGTAGCACATTGGCTGCTGAGACAAGCCTCGTCTCCTCCTTTCGGAGGAGGAAGCTTCAGCTTATAAAAGAAACGAGCGCCTAATAGGTTTACGCCTCGGGCAGATGTAACACGAAAGTTGATGGTGAGTCGCTAGAAGCGTCAGCCTCTTCGCTCATTTTGGTAAATAATATTAACGATCACTATGCACAACACCGCTACTTATTGTTGAAGACACACAATAATGTTACGTAGCTACGGTTGGCAGTGTCCGTCAACATTCCGGAGCGGCTCTTCGTCAGCCGACTTCCACCGATCACATAGGGTCAAAGTGTAAGTGGCGATAAATATACAAATTTACATGTACGTGATTTACAGTCTGAAATATTTACTTATATTTTGTGGTACCAGGTTGAAGGTAACCGTAATAAATAACGTGACTAGACAGACAAACGATAGCTTACATTATAATAGCAATTAGGCACGAGAATCTGAAGACCTGTTTGCGTTGTCTTTTCAGTTACCACTTTCCACTGTAGAAAACTACAGAATGCTAGTGAGACTCTATTGCAATTGCTCTTCAGTGGAGATGGTTGATCGACTATTTTAGTTTACTGGAACACCGGTTTTCTGACTAATTTAAAGTGACATACAGAGTGATTCATCGAATTCACAGAAATCTGCAGAAAAAGTAAGAATCGTCACAAGAGCTGTCTTACTGTACAAAACAAAATAAATTATACTGCCGTTTACCAGTACGGTAAGATGATTGTTCTCATGATCATAATTTCTTAATTACGGTTTCTTGAATATAATGTACAACACAGGCATTCGTACTAGGGTGCCTGTTTTCAAGGCTGACTACGTGCTTTAGGACGTTCACTTCACAAAATAGAATGTATTACTGTGTTTATATAATACTTACTATGTAAATTCTAATGCTGCTGCAGGAAAACAACAACCGCATTGCACGAGTGAGAAAAAGATGCAGTGGACCTGATCAGTCGATACCTGTGGAAATTGTATGCAACGCAAACACAGTTCATAAAATACCGACCATTAAGAACATCGCTGTGAAGTATAGGCGGAGCTGTAGAAGGAGCGAAAGGCAGAAGTGGATGGCAATAAGTCAACAGGGACAGAAACCTTTAAACGTGTATTGGGAAGACGTTAGCACTTTTACAGCTCCCAGACATAACGTGACAGCGGCACACCGGGGGACCTTCGTTCCCTCAATGTGGCAACAACGTGGACAGGAGTCCATTCACAGTGCAACTTGTTCCTTCTACCTGCCTGTAAGAGGCCAACCGTCGTGCCTTTGTCACTGCAAAAACGTTGTAAGATTTTGTTGCACTCTACTGTTAAGATTTTTAAATTCAAGACCGACGTATTCCTCTGATTTGTCTACTTGTTTCAGTCTTTCCGACTATAAAATATAACTGACTGAGAAGTGTCATCTCTTGGATACTGAAGGCAGTTTAATTTCGAAGTTATCATTTAAAAATGGAGTCCAATTATGCTAATTCTAAACAGGAACAGGTATCTATTACGTTCACAATCATTTACGGCGTTAAGATGAGTAACAACATAAAACGTAAAATGATGCAAACAAGTACTGTAGGAGATACCGAAACAGATCCTCATACTGCTTTGTGTATTTATTTTCATTTTTATTATTTACCACTAAGCGTTACACAGCCTTCACTCCATTTCAGATGACACCCAATCAAAACGCTCGAAGATGCAGTTCCATCCAATAGCGTGGAAGGAAGAAGTACGTAAACGGAACAGTAAGACAGCTAAAGTATAGCCCGACCACGATATTATTGCACTTTATTCGGTGGCCGTTGTCGGAAACAAGCGATTATATTACAATAAAGAAGTGCAGTGGTGACTAAGGAAGACACATTGCTCTCTGAATGATTTAAAGACAGTTGTGTGTATACTGTTGAGTGATTCAGCGTGCCTCGTGAAACGTCGCGATGGAAACTCACCATAAGGCGGCCGAAGCGCCCTCACTTCCAAGTGGAATAATATTGTGATCGACTAGTATCACGCTGTAATCGTTGTTGTTAGTCGGAAGACCGATTTGATGCAGTTCGTCACACTGATCTAGCTCTCTTTATCTCTGCATAGGTAATGTAACATTCATCCACTTGCACCTACTACAAGCCTCAGTTTCTCTCTGTAAGTTTTACTGTCCCACTTCGATACAGCAACTAATTATCGATTTGTTAATGTGTCAGTCGATACCATTTTTTTTAGTGAAGGGCACCCATAATTTGCTTTTCTCCAATTTGACTAAGTATACCTTCACTGGTTATTCGATCTAGCTATAACATTCAGCTTCCTCCAGTCGCACCTTCCTTCAAAAGCTGCTTTTCATGTGTTTTCTGAACTGTTTACCTTCCACGTTTCACTTCCGTTCAATGCTACACTCTAAATACCTTCGGTAAAAACGTTCCAACATTTAAATTTATAGTCACTGTTCACAATTTTTGTCTTTTTTGGAAAAATAATTTTCGTGCTGTTTCAAGCAAGTGTTTCATATCCTCTCTACTTCAGCCATTGCCACTAGTTTTGCTAACCAAATAACAATGCTCATCAGTCACTTTTAGCGTATCGTTTCCTATACAACTCCCAGAATTATGACCTACTTTAATTCGTCGAGAGTCCATACCCCTGGTTTACTTTTCTTGATGTTCGACTTATACACTCTTTTCAAGACACTAACCATTCTGCTCAACTGCTCTTCCAAGTCCTTTACAGTATCTGTCCTAATTAAAATGTCACAGGTACGCGTCAAAATTTTTATTCTTGTCACTGACTTATTTTTCGCTTTCCCAATATCTCCTCGCTTTCTTTTACCGCTTGCTCAGTGCAAAGATTGAATAGCACAGAGGATGGGCTACGACTCTGTCTCATTCCCATCTCACTGCGCATCCCGTGGTCGTGCGGTAGCGTTCTCGCTTCCCACGCCCGGGTTCCCGGGTTCGATTCCCGGCGGGGTCAGGGATTTTCTCTGCCTCGTGATGGCTGGGTGTCGTGTGTGATGTCCTTAGGTTAGTTAGGTTTAAGTAGTTCTAAGTTCTAGGGGACTGATGACCATAGATGTTAAGTCCCATAGTGCTCAGAGCCATTTGAACCTATCTCACTGCTGATTCTATTTACATCCTACGGCTCTTGTAACTACAGCCCGGTCTCGACACAAGTTATAGGTAACCCTCATGTAGTTCACAAACAATTTTACACGCTGGGCATCCACAGCTGCTGAAGGTCATGATGAATGACAGCATCGCTGACAGCTGGTAAAATATGGTTTTAACTGAACGCACTACCGATTTCATTATTATATTAATTCATCAATCTATGATAGGTGAACCAAAAGTTTTTAGTCAAGGTATTGCCATTCCGAGAATATTGTCAATATTTAAGAAGTTTACACGAACGAAGGCTACTTGCGAAGGTCTTCTTCTTCTGTGTTACTCAATCTGTGCAATGAGCAAACAGTAAAAGAAAGCGAGGAGAAATTGGGAAAGCGAAAAATAAATCAGCGACAAGAATAAAAATTTTGAGGTGCACCTGTGACATTTTAATTATGACAGATACTGTAAAGGACTTGGAAGAGCAGTTGAGCATAATGGTTAGTGTCTTGAAAAGGGTGAATAAGACAAATATCAAGGAAAGTGAACCAGGGGTATGGAATGTAGACGAATTAAACCAGAGTTGTATAGGAAACAATACACTAAAAGTGACAGACGAGCATTGTTATTTGGTTAGCAAAACTAGTGGCGATGGCTGAAGTAGGAGGTTATGAAACACTGCCTGTTACGGTATCCATCGTAACTGGGGTCTTCCTCTGTCTCTTCTTCCTTAACACTTACAATTTCTAGCCTGTAGGGGGGAGGGGGGGGCGGAAGGAGTTCGTCACTCTCAGTTTTTTCTAGGTGTTCGTTCCATAGAAGGGAAGGTGGTATGTGTAATATCTTCTACTAACGTTGCCGGTTAGTTCGAACCGATATACTGGCTCCTCATTGCAACTGCAGGTGTTATCTCAAACCAGACACGGAAAGCGCAGCTTGCAAGCGTAGGCCCAGCCTCTGTAAATTTTACCCTTTTTACATTCAAAATTTCGGTGTGTATTTCTGTCAACATTGTCAAAAGCGTCTAAGACACAGCACCGGCGATAATCTCAGAGTAGCAGTAATGGCCAGCAGAGAACTTGTAGGAGTGTGGGAGGCTGAGTATATAATGAACTGGAGGAGGAAGAGAGCTGACGCGAGCTCACCTGGCCGCGACATGGCTGTTTCACACGGACTCGAGCAGAAGGCGAGGTGCTCTTTGTACGACGAGGAGAACAGCTCCGGAGGCAGCTGAGCTCATCGGGAACAAAGGAGAAGCGGTAGCCGACTCACCTCACGCTGCTTCCAAAGACATTGGACACGGCCGCTGAAGGCACGCGCGACGGCATAAATCACCAGCAGCAGGGAGGCGGGCAGCCGGCGAGCGCACAGACACACGGGGAGCGGAGTACGTTACGCGCACGCGCACACGCTAGCCACAGAGCAGACGACACAACACTGCGCGACGCGGCTGCTACGGCCGCTCGGCACTCACTGGATGGCTGCGGCACAAGCAGGGGCCGGCCGCGCGTGGAATGCGCGGCTGTGGTGCTGGGGGAGGGGGAGGGGAGGGTGGGAGCAGCTGCCGGCCGTATACCTGCTGTCCTGACCCCGTCCCCCCGCCCAAGCGCCACGCGGCTACACAACGACCCCTCCCATTCATGCTTCCCCAGGAGGTCCCGCGACGCTGTCACTGCCCGAAATAACAACTCCACTGCCACCGGCGACGGCCGGATGTCATGTGTGCTAAACACTGCATCTACCCGGACGTGCGCTTTGTTCCGCAGCCGGCGTCCAGGGAAACACTAATTCCCTGTTACCATACGGTAGCAACCGAATTAGACAAGAAAATTGTAGTGACGTGGAGACAGCGGTTGTACGCAGGAAACCGGAAGTGAAACGAGGGTTATTTTAGAGGATAACACAAATTAGGTCGGCAGGTGATGCACACTATGGATAGATACTGCAAAGAATAGGGGACGATACGCTTAGGAGAAGAAGAGTAAAATTGTCCTGTCTCTTCCACAGACATGAAATTGGTCTAGATGTCAGCTGCTAAGGCTTTCACGAATGAAAATTAATACTATTTACGCATTTTCATGAAGTTAGGACTTTGATAACATAGTTTATTGTAATTCCTTCTCAGTTGTATTATGCTGACGACTAGTTTCGAAATAGCAAGTTCATTTCCAAGACAGGTCTATTAGAACTGCACTAATAGCGATAGGTTAGCCATCAACCAACTCAGACATAGGTAATTTCACAGTTCACGTTACAGACTTCTAGAGCTTGTAGAGGGGACTTACAAGGGAACCTCCCCATCGCACCCCCCTCAGATTTAGTTATAAGTTGGCACAGTGGATAGGCCTTGAAAAACTGAACACTGATCAATCGAGAAAACAGGAAGAAGTTGTGTGGAACTATGGAAAAAATAAGCAAAATATACAAACTGAGTAATCCATGCGCAACATAGGCAACATCACAGGAGATTGTGAGCCCAGGAGCGCCGTGGTCACGTGGTTAGCGTAAGGAGCTGCGGTACGAGAGGTCCTTGGTTCAAGTCTTCCCTCGAGTGACAAGTTTAATTTTTTATTTTCAATTATCAAATTTCAAGCACTCACACATAATCAACTTCGCTCTTTAAAATTCAAGGACATGTTCAGATTTGCTTGGACATATGTAGGATTTGACGGTCTACGCACGGAAAACGTTAAAAACATATGTTTTGACAGAACACAGGGAAAACTGTGCGACTGTGAAACTGTTGCATTCATTTGTTGCAGTTTATGTGACAAACTCTTATGTTTTCATCACTTTTTTTGGGAGTGATTATCACATACACAAGAAAACCTAAATCGGGCAAGGTAGAAGAATCTTTTTACCCATTCGACAAATGTACAAGTTACGTGGGTCGACAACATATTCCTGTCGTGTGACGCACATGCCGTCACCAGTGTCGTATAGAATATATGAGACGTGTTTTCCTGTGGAGGAATCGGTTGACCTATGACCTTGCGATCAAATGTTTTCGGTTCCCAATGAGAGGCACGTCCTTTCGTCTAGTAATCGCACGGTTTTGCGGTGCGGTCGCAAAACACAGACACTAAACTTATTACAGTGAACAGAGACGTCAATGAACGAACGGACAGATCATAACTTTGCGAAAATAAAGAAAGAAAAATTGTTCGCTCAGGGTAGAATTGAACCAAGGACCTCTTGAACCACAACTGCTCACGCTAACCACGGGACCACGGCACTCATAGCTCACAAATTCCTGTGATATGGAATATTTTGCGCATGGACTACTCAGTTCGTATATTTTGCTTATTTTTTTCATAGTTCCACATAACTTCTTCCTGTTTTCTCGATTGATCTGTGTTCAGTTTTTCAAGGCCTATCCACTGTGCCAACTTGTAACTAAATCTGAGGGGGGTGCGATGGGGAGGTTCCCTTGTTAGTAGATCACGTTTTACACAGGAGACCATATCCGGAAACGGAGCGTCAAAGTTACAGGCGCCGGAACTCGAAAAACTATGTACAGGGTGAATTCGTGATGATATTACAGACTTTCTAGGATGATGTAGACGGATGAATGTTTCAATTTGAGACAAGGATCTCTGTATCGGAAACGAGCGAGTCGAAAGCTATAAGCGAAAACCGTTCTGATACCTGTTGTTGTTGTGGTCTTCAGTTCAGAGACTGGTCTGATGCAGCTCTCCATGCTACTCTATCCTGTGCAAGCTTCATCATCTCCCAGTACCTACTGCAGCCTACATCCTTCTGAATCTGTTTAGTGTATTCACCTCTTGGTCTCCCTCTACGATTTTTACCCTCCACGCTGCCCTCCAATACCAAATTGCTGATCCCTTGATGCCTCAGAATATGTCCTACCAACCGATCCCTTCTTCTAGTCAAGTTGTGCCACAAACAGTACCAGTACACGCATTCCACTGTCAGATATATCAGAACGGTTTCAATTATACTTTCGCGTCGTTCGTTTCCGGTACAGGGACTCTTACTTCAAATTGAAACATTTACCCTTCTCTGTCATTGTAGAAAGTTTGTAACAGCATCACGGAATCACCCAGCATATACGCAAATTTACAGGCATCGGCGCCTATAACTTTGACGCTCTACAGCGTCGTTGGATGACATTTCCGGACATGGGTTATTATACAACCTCTAGAAGTGTTTAACACTGTACAAGTGTTTCTTGTTAACATTTATAAAGCGCCGAAGCGATGTAATCACTCTGAGACAAGTAATTTAATATAAGAAACACGGGGTCGCAAATGTCAGGAAATACCCCAAAAATTTATGAGAAACGTTTAATATGTGCCATCACCAGATAACGCACCTTGCCACACGTGCAGCTGCTGGGCTTGGCCGTGAAGGAAGGGATGACTGAGCGATACAATATTTTCCTTCGAGAAAACGGTGTAGATTTGTAACACCTTTTGTAAATGCCATCTGTTGTAAAGGCAGAAGTTACAAAATTATTGTCCTCGCTGTAAACGAGTAGGAGTTGTCTTATTTTGTATTTATTTCCCTTTGCTTTTTTATCGGTACATTATTTGGCAAAGAAAACGTAGGTCTTTTACTGGTAACGGCGCAATTCGGAAACTTTTATTTGTTTACCTGTGACACAGTACGGCAGACTTTTGTTGTAATGTACTTTGCAGAAAACCAGCGGAGACCGCGTGACAAAATAATAAATCTTACCTCAGTGTAAACACAGAATTGACGCAATGAAATAAATACTGCCTGTGAGACCCAAGATTCGAACCCTGAGCTCCATGCGCTGAAGTCGCTCACGTAGGCCCGGCACGACACCGACGAGAATATTTGACTTGAGTTGGGATGATCAGGTGCGACAGGCTCAACTAGTACACGTGTGGAGAAGTAAGTCATTTGCTGACGTCACATGTTCAACATTTGTCATCAACATTTGTGGCTCCACGTGTCTTTTACCTAAATTATTTGTCTCAGCGTCCTCTACGTCGCTTTTGGGGTTTTCAGGTGCTAGTACGAATGACCCTGTGTAGGTAGACGATACGTCACATGCAATGTCAAACCAAATTTCACGATGGAAATGTATTCATGAAGTGCAGCTGAACTTTGTTTTACGGCCTCTAGTTCAACTGCGCTTCATGAATGCATTTACATTGTGAAATTTGGTTGGGTTGGGTTGTTTGGGGAAGGAGACCAGACAGCAAGGTCATCAGTCTCATCGGATTAGGGAACGATGGGGAAGGAAGTCGGCCGTGCCCTTTCAAAGGAGCCATCCCGGCATTTACCCGGAGCGATTTAGGGAAATCACGGAAAACCTAAATCAGGATGGCCGGACGCGGGATTGAACCGTCGTCCTCCTGAATTGAAATTTTGTCTGACATTCCCTGTGACAATGTATCGTGTGTATATTGGCTGTGTGTGAATTGTCACCTAACCGAGCGCTACTAGTGCAGCTTTGAGAGGTCTGGTGTGTAAATCAACTTGGTAGTTCGAAACTTGTCGCCAGTAAAATAAAACGCGACTGTGATGGAATTACGATAAAGATTTTGTAATAGTATTTACATGTTGTCTTCTTTGTTTAATGGCATCTTTTTTCCGCAATCGCCGTTACACAAGTTATAAAACTTGTAATAATATTTATTCTCTTTTGCTCTCTATAGCCAGAGAGATGTTTTTGTAAACATGCTTTGCTAACTTTGATGTTCATAAATTTTTTCATTAGCTTTTTTCAGTTCTTGAATGCTTGTACATCCCTCATTAACTGGCTTGGTAAATAAACTGCATTTTTATCAGTAGACGACATTATGAGGGCTCTGCAATTGAATTCACAAGGGGGCTCTGAGCACTATGGGACTCAACTGCTGTGGTCATCAGTCTCCTAGAACTTAGAACTACTTAAACCTAACTAACCTAAGGACATCACACACATCCATGCCCGAGGCAGGATTCGAACCTGCGAACGTAGCAGTCGCACGGTTCCGGACTGCGCGCCTAGAACCGCGAGACCACCGCGGCCGGCTGCAATTGAATTAGCAAACATCCTTTGTTAAATTCGATAATACAACCATGGATCCCTCATAATGTCAACTACTAACAAAATAAAGTGGTCCAACTAAAACATTCATATTTCTTGACGTACTACGCGAATATGTAATAAAAAAATCGGGGTTCCTATTTCAAAAACGCAGTTGATATCCATTTGACCTATGGCAGCGCGATCTAGCGGGCCAATCATAGCACCATCTGGTTTCCCCCTTCAAGCAAGACAAGTTTCGTTCTTTGTAGTTTTTTCGTTTGACGCTTATTTCGTGAGATATTTGGCCCGGTCACGGTCAATTGACCATCCTGTATAAGCATCGCTGTGGCTGAAATACATAGTCCTCTGCCTGGTGCAAGAGATTAGCTGTATTTCCAGAGTTCAGGGAGTTGTCAGATGTTACACGGCATTGAGAGAAATGTACGCTTCTTCGAAATCCGTCAGCAGCGGAACAAAAGGATGCAGGTTTTACGATGTAACACAAGAGTAATTCAATTCTTATCTTATGATGTTTTTATATTATTATTATTATTCACTGTTATGTACATTTACAATAAAATAAGCCTTTTTTCTTACATAATTTATTGCTGTAGGGATCTTTCCCCACAAACAGGGAACATCTCATGTACAGCATAATATGAACAGCCATGTCAGCATGAAACTGTCGGTTGGAAACCGGTAAATGCGCTATTTGTTCTAATGGAGAGCGACACTAACGGAGGCTGGTTGCTGTTTTAAGTTTCTTTGCAAGGATTAATCAGTTGTGTCGGGCTGAAACACCAATAACTATGTAAATGAAAAAGAGCCCGGGGACGACAAGCTACTCAGTGAAGCAGGCGGTAATGATGCAATGTTGTCGAAAGGCCGTTATTGCAAAATAGAAACAAATGGAAGCCACATTCGAAGACATTTCAATCGTTAGAAATGTCAGGTAAGGTATCACCCGTGGTCTAGGGGTCGCCGGCACGGTAGCTCAGCGTGTTCGGTCAGAGGGTTAACAGCCCTCGGTAACAAAAAAAAAAAAAAATGAGTTAATCGATCAACAACGAACTTAAAAAACGGATGTCTTACGACTTCCGCCCCGAACAGATACAACGAACAAAAGTGAACAAAATGAGATTTTTTTTTTTTAAAAAAAAAAAGAGGGTAGCGTCTTTGATTCATAATCAAAACGTCTTCGGTCCCGGGTTCGATCCCCGCCACTGCCTAAATTTTGATAAATAATCAGCATTGGCGGCCGAAGACTTCCGGCATAAGAAGTCAGCCTCATTCTGCCAACGGCCTTGTCAAAGAGGGCGGAGGAGCGGATAGAGGTTCAGGGCACTCTCTTGTCCTAGGGGTGGGAAATCGCCCCTAAAGGCGGAAGAATCAGCAATGATCAACGACATGAGGATGCAGAAGGCAATGGAAACCACTGCATTAAAGACACGTAACGTGTATCCACAGGACATGTGGCCTGTAATGGAAGAAGTGTCATGATGATCTCTCTATTGGCATAAGATTCCGGAATAATCCCCCATTCGGATCTCCGGGAGGAGACTGCCAAGGGGGAGGTTACCATGAGAAAAAGATTGAATAATCAACGAAAGGATAACGTTCTACGAGTCAGGGCGTGGAATGTCAGAAGCTTGAACGTGGTAGGGAAACTAGAAAATCTGAAAAGGGAAATGCAAAGGCTCAATCTAGATATAGTAGGGGTCAGTGAAGTGAAGAGGAAGGAAGACAAGAATTTCTGGTCAGATGAGTATCGGGTAATATCAACAGCAGCAGAAAATGGTATAACAGGTGTAGGATTCGTTATGCATAGGAAGGTAGGGCAGAGGGTGTGTTACTGTGAACAGTTCAGTGACCGGGTTGTTCTAATCAGAATCGACAGCAGACCAACACCGACAACGATAGTTCAGGTATACATGCCGACGTCGCAAGCTGAAGATGAACAGATAGAGAAAGTGTTTGAGGATATTGAAAGGGTAATGCAGTATGTCAAGGGGGACGAAAATCTAATAGTCATGGGCGACCGGAATGTAGTTGTAGGGGAAGGAGTAGAAGAAAAGGTTACAGGCGAATATGGGCTTGGGACGAGGAATGAAAGAGGAGAAAGACTAATTGTGTTCTGTAACAAGTTTCAGCAAGTAAAAGCGAATACCCTGTTCAAGAATCACAAGAGGAGGAGGTATACTTGGAAAAGGCCGGGAGATACGGGAAGATTTCAATTAGATTACATTCCGAAATCAGATACTGGATTGTAAGGCGTACACAGGAGCAGATGTAGACTCAGATCACAATATAGTAGTGATGAAGAGTAAGCTGAAGTTCAAGACATTAGTCAGAAAGAATCAATACGCAAAGAAGTGGGATACAGAAGTACTAAGGAATGACGAGATACGTTTGAAGTTCTCTAACGCTATAGATACAGCAATAAGGAATAGCGCAGTAGGCAGTACAGTTGAAGAGGAATGGACATCTCTGAAAAGGGCCATCACAGAAGTTTGGAAGGAAAACATAGGTACAAAGAAGGTAGCTGCGAAGAAACCATGGGCAACAGAAGAAATACTTCAGTTGATTGATGAAAGGAGGAAGTACAAACATGTTCCGGGAAAATCAGGAATACAGAAATACAAGTCGCTGAGGAATGAAATAAATAGGAAGTGCAGGGAAGCTAAGACGAAATGGCTGCAGGAAAAATGTGAAGACATCGAAAAAGATATGATTGTCGGAAGGACAGACTCAGCATACAGGAAAGTCAAAACAACCTTTGGTGACATTAAAAGCAACGGTGGTAACATTAAGAGTGCAACGGGAATTCCACTGTTAAATGCAGACGAGGGAGCAGATAGGTGGAAAGAATACACTGAAAGCCTCTATGAGGATGAAGATTTGTCTCATGTGATAGGAGAAGAAACAGGAGTCGATATAGAAGAGATAGGGGATCCAGTATTAGAATCGGAATTTAAAAGAGCTTTGGAGGACTTATGGTCAAATAAGGCAGAAGGGATAGATAACATTCCATCAGAATTTCTAAAATCATTGGGGGAAGTGGCAACAAAACGACTATTCACGTTGGTGCGTAGAATATATGAGTCTGGCGACATACCATCTCACTTTCGGAAAAGTATCATCCACACAATTCCGAAGACGGCAAGAGCTGACAAGTGCGAGAATTATCGCACAATCAGCTTAACAGCTCATGCATCGAAGCTGCTTACAAGAATAATATACAGAAGAATGGAAAAGAAAAGTGAGAATGCGCTAGGTGACGATCAGTTTGGCTTTAGGAAAAGTAAAGGGACGGAAGAGGCAATTCTGACGTTACGGCTAATAATGGAAGCAAGGCTAAAGAAAAATCAAGACACTTTCATAGGATTTGTCGACCTGGAAAAAGAGTTCGACAATATAAAATGGCGCAAGCTGTTCGAGATTCTGAAAAAAAAAAGTAGGGGTAAGCTATAGGGAGAGACGGGTCATATACAATATGTACAACAACCAAGAGGGAATAATAAGAGTGGACGATCAAGAACGAAGTGCTCATATTAAGAAGGTAAGACAAGGCTGTGCTCTTCAATCTGTACATCGAGGAAGCAATGATGGAAATAAAAGAAAGATTCAGGAGTGGAATTAAAATACAAGGTGAAAGGATATCAATGATACGATTCGCTGATGACATTGCTATCCTGAGTGAAAGTGAAGAAGAATTAAATGATCTGCTGAACGGAATGAACAGTCTAATGAGTACACAGTATGGTTTGAGAGTAAATCGGAGAAAGACGAAGGTAATGAGAAGTAGTAGAAATGAGAACAGCGAGAAACTTAACATCAGGATTGATGGTCACGAAGTCAATGAAGTTAAGGAATTCTGCTACCTAGGCAGTAAAATAAACAATGACGGACGGAGCAAGGAGGACATCAAAAGCAGACTCGCTATGGCAAAAAAGGCATTTCTGGCCAAGAGAAGTCTACTAATATCAAATACCGGCATTAATTTGAGGAAGAAATTTCTGAGGATGTACGTCTGATGGAGTACAGCATTGCATGGTAGTGAAACATGGACTGTGGGAAAACCGGAACAGAAGAGAATCGAAGCATTTGAGATGTGGTGCTATTGACGAATGTTGAAAATTAGGTGGACTGATAAGGTAAGGAATGAGGAGGTTCTATGCAGAATCGGAGAGGAAAGGAATATGTGGAAAACACTGATAAGGAGAAGGGACAGGATGATAGGCCATCTGCTAAAACATGAGGGAATGACTTCCATGGTACTAAAAGGAGCTGTAGAGGGCAAAAACTGTAGAGGTGGACAGATATTGGAATACGTCAAGCAAATAATTGAGGACGTAGGTTGCAAGTGCTACTCTGAGATGAAGAGGTTAGCACAGGTAAGGAATTCATGGCGGGCCGTATCAAACCAGTCAGTAGACTGATGACCAAAAAAAAAAAAGAAAAGAAATGTCAGTCAAGTTCGGTGCCGTCGTCATCCATCAGAACAGAGAGCCACGACCTCGTGGCGCAGCGTCCAGTAGGAGCGGAGATGGTGCGTCCTGCAGTTTCCTTTCATCTTGGAAAATAGCTTTAAAGGCTACTGAGCAGGATTACTGGTGCAAAGGAGACGCCAAGTTTATTGGCCTCTTCCTCGTAAACGGATAGCTAAGGAAAAAAAATTGCTGTTTGTAGTGGAGGAGGCAGGAATTGGATATCTGAGCTGCGGGACGGTGAGAGAGAGAGAGAGAGAGAGATAGCGAGAGGGGGGGGGGGGTTCCCGTGGGTGGGCGGACCGCCGGACGGGGCAATCAGAGGCCGGCGCCTCCTTTGTGTAGCCGTCCGGCGGGCAGCTGGTTTCCGGTGCGGCGCGGACCGGGTCGACAAGAAACCAATGGCCCTAGCGCCGCCGAGGAGGCGGCCACAGTCGGTGCACGCGTCAAGGAGCGCAGCGGCGCGCCGTGACCGCAAGCGGCAATGCTGGTGCGCGTGCGACGTCCTCGCCCTCTAATAATTTCTATTCGTGTATCGAGCGAGGGAAAGAAATTACTATGCATACGCATCTGTACGGGACGCCCTAATATTCCTTGTATTATTCTTTTACGCAACAACTTAGTGAAGAAACGAGGCCAGCCGCTGTGGCCGAGCAGTTCTAGGCGCTTCAGTCCGGAACCGCGCCGCTGCTACGGTCGCAGGTTCGAATCCTGCCTCGGGATTGGATGTGTGTGTTTTCCTTAGGTTAGTTCGGTTTGAGTAGTTCTACGTGGGGCTTCGACCATAAATATAATAGACTGGCCTTGACGTCATTTTCGTGGCTGCAACATCTCTGGGCTGAAGTCACGTGAATGTTGACAAATATGGTTGTTTCGTGTTGCGCTTATGGCTGTACTCAGCGTTTTGTCGGGGGAAATGGCATTACATTTCACGTGTATGTGTCTATGATAGTGCAGATGCGTTTATTGAAATCTACTGGAGTGACTTTTATATGTTTTTTGCACTTGAAATAGAGTATCACGTAAATTAAAGTGTTGAAAGTGATGCCTTACTCAGACTCTTATTACATTTTTGAAAGTATCTGAGATAATTCGGTTACAGAAGTAAGTATAATTGTTTCTCGTTCCTACTCATAGGTTCCCCAAGGATGAAAACCGAAGGCAAAAAAAGTGGTTCAAATGGCTCTGAGCCCTATGGGACTTAACATCTATGGTCATCAGTCCCCTAGAACTTAGAACTACTTAAACCTAACTAACCTAAGGACATCACACACATCCATGCCCGAGGCAGGATTCGAACGTGCGACCGTAGAGGTCGCGCGGTTCCAGACTGTAGCGCCTAGAGTCGCTCGGCCACTTCTGCCGGCAAAACCGAAGGCAGCTTTGGATATAGGCCCTGAAACAGAAAAACTTTTAGCCATCTGCACAGACGCTCCTTTCCTCGAAGCACTTCGCGGAGAAGTGTTTTGATTGGTTAGTTATTACTTACGATGTATATTTATAATTTATATTTATAGTGTCTGTCATTTTTAAACCTAGGCTCCAAAATTATTTTCTGAAACTTCGAAGTCTCACCTTTCATCTAAAATGTCATTTTTTTAGAAAACTGATAGTTTAAACTTTTGTAAAAATAGTGGGAACTGAACCTTTGAAGTGCACCTAAAATTGATACTCTAAAATGGACCTGCTCCTAAAGTCGAAAATTTTGGCACCTTTAGTTGACATAATTCCCATATCCCATTTTCTCTTATAAGTGACTAGAGCTCAAAACGCGGCGAATCCAATGTTTAAAGTTTTGACACGAGCGCACTCTTACTGTTTAAAAGAATTTTAACGATATTTTACTTTAATTGATAGTTTATAGTAATTTCGTCCCGCTGCCCACCAGAGTGGCGTTCGATGTATTTGTTAGATTTTATAAATGGTACTGTGAACAAATCCAGGTCAAATGTAAAAATGGTTCAAATGGCTCTGAGCACTATGGGACTCAACTGCTGTGGTCATCAGTCCCCTAGAACTTAGAACTAATTAAACCTAACTAACCTAAGGACATCACACACATCCACGCCCGAGGCAGGATTCGAACTTGCGACCGTAGCAGTAGCGCGGCTCCGGACTGGAGCGCCTAGAACCGCACGACCACCGCGGCCGGCGTCAAATGTAATTCTGGCATAATTTTTCGCAAATAAAAAAGTAATTTTTGTTGGAAGCGTTTGGCAGTCTATTGAGAAATGTGGGGAAAATACGATACAAACATAGGATGGTAGACCGCTGATTTGAAATCCCGCCACGTTTTGCCAACAGTCACGTGGTTCATGTTAGACCCACACCAGCCCTATAGCTTCTGCACAGCAAGGCCAGTCTACTAGTATCTATGGTCGAAGACGAGGGGAGTTTGAAAAGTCCGTGCAAAGTCCGAGAGATGGCACCATCATCGCGTATCGAAGTCATGTTTAGTTAGTAACATCTTTGGAAAGAACACGCACCAAGTTTCAGCCATATTGGTCTATTTCTTTGAGTTTGGCATTCGTGTGAATGAAGGAAGTCGAGTGATTGTCAAGAAATGGACGAAAAATCGTGTGGTGATTCAACATTACTTTATGAAAGGCAAAACGCCTTAAGAGACTAAAGAGTTGCTTGGTAAACATTACGGTGACTCTGCACCTTCGATTAGAACAGTTTATAAGTGGTTTCAAAATTATCGGAGCGGCCGTATGAGCATAAGTAATGCTGAACGTTCTGGACGCCCTGTGGAGGTTCGACTCCAGAAATTATTGATAAAACCCCATGATACGGTGATGGATGACAGAAGAGTTAAGGTGCGTGAGATTGCTAGTGCTGTGGGCATCTCGAGTGAATCGGCACATAATATTTTGCATAAACATTTGGACATGAAAAAGCTATCCGCAAGATGGATCCCGCGATTGCCTCACGCTTCACCAAAAACGGAATCGTGTGAACTGTTGCAAGGATGGTTTGCGGCTGTTCAGGAAGAATCTGCAAGATTAAAGTGTCGTTTCGTCACTGTGGATCAAACATGGATACATTACTATACTCCTGAGACCAAACAACAATCTAAACAATGGGTTACCAAGGGAGAATCTACACCAAAAAAGGCGAAGACCATTCCTTCGTCGGGAAAGGTTATGGCGAGTGTCTTTTGCGATTCGCAAAGGATAATCCTCATCGACTATTTGGAAAAGGCTAAAACTATTACAGGTGCATATTACTCATCGTTATTGGACCGTTTGAAAACCGAGCTGCAAGAAAAACACCGGCGACTGGACCGCAAAAAAGTCCTTTTCCATACGACAATGCATCAGCACACACCTCAGCAATTGTGGTCGCAACATTAATGGAAACAGGATTCCAACTCGTTTCACATCCCCCCTATTCACCAGACTTGGCTCCCTCGGACTACTATTTGTTCCTCAATTTGAATAAATGGCTGGCGGGACAAAGATTTTATTCAAACAAGGAGATGACTGCAGCAACTAATAGCTATTTTGCAGATTTGAGAAATTCCTATTATTCCGAAGGGATCAACAAATTAGAACAGCGTTGGACGAAATGTGTAAGTCTAAAAGGAGACTATGTCGAAAAATAAAAAAAAGGTTTACCCCAAACACGTAAGCAGTTTTTATTTTTGCACGGACTTTTCAACCTCCCCTCTAAGTCTAGGGGACTGACGACATCAAATATTAAGTCCCATACTGCTTACAGCCATTTGAACCATTTTTAAAGAAACGAGAGAGTAAAACTTTCAAAGTTCGAACAGCCGGCGTTGCTCAAACACGCGGAAGTATCAACGACGCCAGGAGGGAAGCGTAAACATTTCAAAATAGCCAGGAAGACAACAGCCTCGACAGTCTTGACAAGACTGAGAGCAAGCTCAAGAGCAGAAGAATGAAGACCGAACCGCCTTCGTAACGTTATATGACACTAGGTAGAACGCAACATCGCCTGGCAGGGGTTTGTCTAAGCAGTAATGACATTGTAACAAATTAGTTAAGCAAATGTAGCGAAAGCAAATGTAGCAAAAATTAAAGAAAAATGAAGACATGTTCACGTTCATAGGATTGTCGACGCTTTAAAATGGTGCAAGATGTTCGAAATTCTAAGAAAAATAAGAGTAAGCTACTGTAAAGGTAGAGACAGGTAATATACGATATGTACAAGCACCAAGAGGGAATAATAAGAGGTGACGACCAGGAACAAAATGCTCGGATTAAAAAGGGTGGAACACAGGGATGTAGTCTTTCACCCCACTATTTAGTCCGTGCATCGAAGACGCAGTGATGGAATTAAAAGAGAGGTTCAGGAGTGGAATTAAAATTCAGGGTAGAAGGGTGTCAATGAGATTGTTATCCTGAGTGAAAGTGAAGAAGAACTAAGTCTAATGACAACAAAATATGGGTTGAGAGTAAATCGAAGAAAGGCGAAAGTAATGAGAACTAGCAGAAATTAGAATAGCGAGAAACTTAACGTCAGGATTGATCGTCACGAAGTAGGTGAGGTTAAGGAATTCTGTTACCTATGCAGTAAAATAACCAATGACAGACGGAGCAAGGAGGGCAGCAAAAGCAGACTAGAACTAGCAAAAAAGGGCATTCCTGACCAAGAGAAGTCTACTGGTATCAAACATAGGCCTTAATTTGAGGAATAAATTTCTGAGAATATACGTTTGGAGCACAGCATTGTATGCTAGTGAAACATGGACTGTGGGAAAACCGGGACAGAAGAGAATCGAAGCATTTGAGATGTGGCGCTACAGACGAATGTTGAAAATTAGGTGGACAAGGTAAGGAAAGAGGACGTTCTGCGCAGAGTCGGAGAGGAAAGGAATATGTGGAAATGATTGACAAGGTGGTGGTTGTGGTTAGAGTTTAACGTCCCGTCGACAACGAGGTCATTAGAGACGGAGTGCAAGCGCGGGTTAGGGAAGGATTGGGAAGGAAATCGGCCGTGCCCTTTCAAAGGAACCATCCCGGCATTTGCCTGAAACGATTTAGGGAAATCACGGAAAACCTAAATCAGGATGGCTAGAGACGGGATTGAACCGTCGTCCTCCCGAATGCGAGTCCAGTGTGCTAACCACTGCGCCACCTCGCTCGGTGATTGACAAGGAAAAGGGGCAGAATGATAGGACATACGTTGAGACATCAGGGACTGACTTCCATGGTACTAGAGGGAGCTGCAGAGGGCAAAAACTGTAGAGGAAGATAAAGATTGGAAAACACACAGAGATTGGAATACATCCAGCAGATAATTTTGTACGTAGGTTGCAAGTGGTACTCTGAGATGAAGAGGTTGGTACAAGCGAGAAATTCGTGGCGGGCCGCATCAAGTCAGAAAACTGAGGACTCTAAATAAATAAATAAAAACTAAAAAAAATGAAAGCGAAACTGAACATCGCCGACGTACTGGAAAGAGCGGAATCAAATTTGTAATTAAGAGTGCTGTCGGAGAACGGAGACTCTCATCGGCGACATAAATACTCCACCTTCAGTAGTCAGAACACTCGATGAGTGAGGTAGATGGTGTTTATGTAGGTCGCACTCGATTCTCTGGTTATGGTAAGGTAACATCTTGTGAGTGAGATTTTTCTAGTGTTTGTCTTAAACTTGCTGCCTTACGCGAAGATAACCGATCTGCAGCCACGGATAATGAAGTCCAGCATCCAATACAGTCAGCACAGCAGCCAGCATTGATGGGAAGTCCAGGGTCTACCAACACGGCTCCCGTCCAGGGCGGAAGCTGCCCTAAAACTCCAGCGTCACATTAATCAGACGGCCTACCTCACCGGCGGGCCAGGTTGAGCATTCAGCACGACGTTAGGGAATCCGACATTGCGGCTCACGTGATGGGACAAGGCGAGCAGTGGACTGTGGCGAGAAAGTAGGGGAGAGGTACTGAGTTTTTCTCAAAACAATGTGTGAGTCTAACACACACGTCTCGGTCACTGCCATCTCCAAGCACGCCTTCCTACGCCTCGTGCCTGTCTCGCCAGCGGGTGGCAAACCACCGCGCCAAGGTACTATCGACTTCCACTCCGAAATGATGCAACATCCTCGTCAGCTCTGAGTCTGCTGTTGGATTCAGCGAATTCCTTTCCAGAATTGCGTAGCCGTCAGCCGATGCGGAAGACACGGCAACAACTTGTATTCTGAGAAAGGAATGGAATAATTTTGAACACGGTTTTATTGCCTCTGACGACGCCACACGGGTCCTCGATATGCATCCTGACAAAACAGTAGGGGTTTTCCAACCTGGCAGTGGACAACAACTACAATTCTCACGATCCCCAAGCGACAGTGGTGGCAACCTGAAGATCAAGACAAAGTCAATGTTTCGCTTTTTATTTGGGGAGGGGGAAGGAGGGGGAGGGCAAGCGTTTGTTACCGTTTCTACCTCCTCTCCCCCCCACTCCTTCCTCAAATATAATTTAGCATCTTCTCCACTTTTGACGTGGAAAAGATTCGCGGTTTAATAATAATAACAATCAGAAGATGAAATGTGTTAACCCCCTACTCCCGAGGTAAAAATAAAAAGTTAAGTAAGTCTGGTGATCTAGCAGGCCATGCTAGAGGGCCTCCGTGTCCTATCCAGCGTCTGGGGAGGATGATATTGAAGTGTCGATGAACTGTAATGCAGAAGTCGGGTGGTGTTTCGTCTTGCAGAAGCAACATAGCTTGTCATACTGAGAAAGGCACATTCTCATGCAGCCTAGGCGGAGTATTCCGTAGGAAGTCCAGCTATGTCCCTCCGTCGAGGCGTTGTGGAATAATAACCGATTCAAGTATGTGGTCACAAGGAATCCCTGGCCACGCATTGATGCTGAACTGATGCTGATAAGACGCCTCAATCATTCCTCGAGGATTGCCTGTAGCCCACAGATGACGATCATGCAGACTATGATGCCAGTTCTGATGTATGTTGCTTCGTCGGTGAAAAGGACTGACGACAGAAATCCCGTAATTGTGATGGTCCGGAGCAAAAACCATCGACAAAATCCTTCCTGTAGAGGGAAATATGCTGATGATAATCCTTGCGCTCGTTAGAGATGATACGGATAGGAGCAGTTGTCATGCAGAATACACATAATCGTACCTTGGCTTACACCGTGTTAGCAGGGCACTTACCTGGGGCTTGTATTACAGTTCGTCTCAATATCCTTTAGTACCTGGTTCTCTAAATGTGGTGTATGTGCAGTCCGCCGCCTCCACGTTCGTGTGTATGAAAAGACCCATGATCACACAAACGTCCAAAAAGGGCTTAAAGTGTCGTGTGATGTAGTTGATGTCTGTGAGGGTACTTGTTTTGGTATACCGTTTCCATCTGCTTGGCCGTACACGAGCACCGTCCAGGGTTGTTCCCCACATGAATACCGGACCATTCTGCTGCTTACTGTACGCTGCGTCAGTTACACGGCCTGCAACACTTAACGAACACACTGCACGTGGTCAGAGAGACTTTCATTCGTCAGCACCATCTACTGTGCCAACGCGATGCTTTTCAAGATCTTTTTTCACTTGCAATCAGGAATTCGTCCCTGGTGGTTTTATTTATGTTCAACTTGTAGGTCCCAGCATTAGATTTCTTTCCATAAAACACAACAACAGAACTTTGTTATTATAGTCTGGTGGTGCACCGGTAAAATGCGTTCATGGAAACCGAGAGACGCGAGTACGAATCAGAGAACGGAAATTCTTGCTACCGCGCAACTTAGCCCGCCCGACAAGCCGCGCGGTCTAACGCACTGCTTCCCGAGCGGTTGGAGCACCAGTCCCCAGCACGAATCCGGCCGGCGGCTTAGTGTCGAGGTCCGGTGTGCCGGCCAACCTATGGATGGTTTTTAAGACGGTTTTCCATCTGCCTCTGCGAATGCGGGCTGGTTCCCCTTGTACTGTCTCCACTTACGCGTACATCATAATTACTCTACCACGCAAACATTTGGGGTTACACTCGTCTGGTATGAGACGTTCCCTGTTCCCAGAGGGGGGGGGGGGGGGGTCCACTGGGGGTCGAACCACACAATAACCCCCGGGGTTCGGTGCGGGGCGGCGGCGGGGTGGGTGGACTGCTGTGGCCTGTTGTGGGCTACGGTGGGACGTAGCCTCTCTGTCGTTTAGGTCCCCAGTTCAATACACACACACTGCGTAACTAAGCTCACTGCTCAAAAAATTAGTCACCTTCAGGAGACATCACTGTAACTCGGCGTAATCCAACCTCCCTAAATAATAACTCTCTTAATATTTTGCCTGGGTAAAGCCCAGTTGCAGTTGCGTGATCCTCTCATCCAACGGAATCGTTTGATATACACTGAAAAAAAAGGACCCACCATGAAGGAATCATCCGAATGGGTAGGAAATCGGTAGATGTCATGTACATGAACAGACAAAGAAACTGTTATAATGTTATAAAAAAATGGATGATATTTTCAAAAGAGAGATTCACAAATCAACAAAGCATTGTGTCCAGCTCTGGCCCTTATACAAGCAATTATTCGGCTTTCGACTGATTGACAAATTTGTTGGATGTCCTCCTGAGGAACATCTTGACAGATTCGGCCCAACTGAGGCGTTGGATCGTCAAAATCCCGGGCTGGTTAGAGGGCCCTGCCCCTAATACTTAAAACGTTCTCAACTGTGGAAAGATCCGGCGACCTTGCTGGCCTGGGTAGGGTTTGGCAAGCACAAAGACAGGCAGTAGAATCTCTCGCCGCGTGTTAGTGAGAAATACCTCGCTGAAATGTACGCACAGGATGGCTTGTCATTAAGGGAAACAAAACAGGATGTAGAATATCGTCGACGTAGCGTAGCGCTGTAAAGGCACCGCGGATGACAACCAACTCGGTCCTGCTATGAAAAGAAACGCCACCCTAGACCGCCACTCCTGGTTGTCATGCCATATGGCGGACGGCACGCAGACGTATCCCAACGCTGTCCGGGGGGTCTCCAGCACATTTTCGCTGGTCCCGGGTCTAAGTTCGAAGCGGAACTCATCACCCAAGACAGTTCTGATCCACTCAATGAGCCTGCAGGCTGAATACGAGGGCTGCCAACAATTCTATCAATCAGTGCCTAGCCGAATAACTGCTTGCTCAACGGAGAGGGGCGGGCCAACGCGTTATTGACCTGCTCAATTTCTGAAGCTCTTTTTCTTGAATAAATCATCCAACTTTTCTGAAATTGTACACGTACATGTACATCACATCTACCGATTTCCGTCCAATTCAGATAATTAGTTCGTTGTGCATCGTGTTTTCTTTGTCTTGGAGTGTACATCACAACGCCATTTTGCTTGATTTTTATTTTGGCACTTTTCTAGGATTTTTGAATTTGTATGTTTTTAGTACTTCCACCCCTTTTCAACCAGGTTAACTGAATATATTATAAACGAGATTTACAAGCAAGCAGAAACGATAATCTTTCAGGGTTCGTGAATACTACCTCGATCCACTGAATCGTGTGGAAAACTGGCCTTCAGCGTAAATGAAAATTATATTATACTTAATTTGAATCATAAATCTAATGTGAGGTTGTCTGACACCCTTGGGATGTCACAAGTCCCCAAAACAAAAGAACCAGCATCAGCTGAAACTGGACAGTTGTGCTGAGACTCTTGACGCGGAATCGACGGGTGTAGTAAACAGAAGCGATGACTGCTACAGATGTGGGTATGTTTTCAAGATGGCGCTGTAGTGATTTCGCCCAGTGGGAAGGCGACAATGCTGATGCAGTGACGTATTTCATTGCATCGCACTCGTGTTACTTTTCTATTCAATAGTAATAAACAAACACTGCGGAAAGGTTTTGTTCCTTATTTATAAAGTTAATAAAACACCTCAATCAAAAAATGAAACTGTGTACCGGCAATTTTGGACAAGCAACGACCGCATCTTTAAATATACCCACTGGAGTTGTGGATTTGAGAATCTATTGAGAAGGACCCGCTTTTTATAAAAAAAAATTTAAAAAATTAAAAAAACACCGAAACACTGTTAGATTTCTACAGCAGCGATGATCGTAGCTCAGATCTAAATCATGATGTCAATTCATTCTATGTCCATCGAATACCCTATATAAAGATTTACAGGATTAGTTCTACTCTTCTTAAGGCCGTCGCTTCGGACTATAATGTATAACGCTCTTACAACTTTCCATATGTTTGTTATATATTTTGCAGCTTTTGTATTATGGGTAACTGAGGACTGGAGCGAACTTTTTTCGTTCTAAAGCAACGCTGAACTGGCACCGAACAGCAGAGGCTGTGTACATATTAATAACCTGCAGCGCGTTTTATTAACGACCCATATAAATTAGAATATAAATGTATAAGTATTCCATGAAATAGCTTTAATAAAATAGATTATTTTAATTAAAAAAGACTAGTGTTTAATTAAATTCCAATAACTATTTGTCAGTAGCATATGAAATGAGAGGAACTCGGTAGCGTCATCGGCTCTATCATATATGCAACCTAGTGGAAAAAGGCACGCTATTTTTCTTTTCGCTGGAAACCATGACAACCGCACCCGAAGACATTTTATTGAACCCTGCCTCTTTTTTTTTTTAAAAAAAATGTATTAAAATGGTTTGAGCGCATTCATGTACAATAAAAGAAAGTTTCTGTAACGAAAGACTCTGAAAACTATATTCCTGAATGACTTATTATAACCTAATTACATTTAGAAAAGTCGCGGGATACCGATATGCACACATACAGATTGCGATTGTACGGAGTACACAGGGTATAAAAGAGCAGTGGATTGACGGAACTGTCGTTTGTACTCGGGTGATTTATGTGAAAAAGTGCATGACGGAAATTAACAGACTTTGAACGCGGGATGGTAGTTAGAGCTAGACGCGTGTAACATTCAGTTTCGGGATTCGTTAAGTAATTCATTATTCCGAGATCCACAATGTCTAGAGTGAGGTGAGAACACCAAATTTCAGACGGTACCTCTCACCACGGAGAACAAAGTGGCCGATGACCTTCACTCAACGACCGAGGGCGGGGGCGTTTGCGTAAATATGTCAGTGCTAACAGACAAGCAACACTGCCGGAATAGCCGCAGAAAACAATGTGGGACGTACGACGAACGTATCTGTTAGGACAGTGTGCGGAAATCTGGTGTTAATGGGCTACGAGAGCAGACGACCGACGTGAATATACTTGCTGGCAGCAGACGGCCGACGTGAATACCTTTACTAACAGCAAGACGTCGCCTGCAGCGCCTCTCCCGGGCTAGTGACCATATCCGTTGGACCCTAGACGACTGGAAAACCGTGGCCTGGTCAGGTGAGTCCCGATAGCAGTTGGTATGAACTGATGGTAGGGTTCGAGTTGGCGCAGACCTGACGAAGCCATAGACCCAAGTTGTCAACAAGTTACTGTACAAGCAGGTGGTGGCACACAATGGGCGTGGGCTGTGTTTAAACGGAATGGAATGTGTACTAAGGTTCAACTGAACCGATCATTGACTGGAAGTGGTTATGTTCGGCTACTTGGAGTCCATTTTCAGCTATGCACAAACTTCATGTTCACCATCAACGAGGAATGTGGATGACAATAAGCCATGTCACAGAGGTACAAGAGTTTACCATTGGTGTGAATAACATTTTGGACAAATCGAACGAATGGTTTGGCAACTCATGTTGCCCGACATAAATCCCATCAAACGTTTAAGGGGCCCTGGTCGAGGTCAGCACAATATCATGCACCCGCAACACTTTCGAAATTATGGACGGCTATAGAGGCAGCAAGGCTCAATATTTCTGCAGGAGACTTACACTGAGTTTTTAAGTCCGTGCCACGTAGGGTTGCTGAACTACGAGAGGCAAAATAAAATCCGACACGGTACTGGGAGGTATGTCTTGATTTTTTTCACCTCAGTGTACACGAAGATTTCTCTTAACAACATGCAAAATCATTTCCTCAATTCATGATACAGCTTGCCAAAGTTTCTTTTACAAACGACGAAATATTTAATATGCTACAATACGCTTTAGGACCGGGAGTCGTATAATCTAATTTGTATAATAATAATGTTCGATGGCGTTCATACATCTCTGTCAACATTGTTCGTCGGAATTATGAGGAATATTGTGACTTGGGAATTCGCCCGTGAAAAGCGAGAGAACTGGCGCGGTCGCCGAAATCCAGGTCATGGCTTCCAGGCTCAGATTTCTCATGACTTCCCAAATCGTGTTAGGTGAATCCACGGATGGTATTTTTGAAAGGGCATGACAGTTTGATTTCCCCATCCAGTCTCTACCAGAATTTGCTCTCAGTTTCCAGTTTATTTGTAGTCTATCCTTAATCTTCCTCCCAACCTTCCAACTTTCCAAATTTCGTACAACTCCCTGCTGTGCACTTTACAGAAATATCCAGGGACTCGAGATCCTTTGACGTACAGACCCTGCTCGTTCTATTCATCACAGAACATATTAGCACTTTAAGCCGTCGGCACATGGACCGTGCATCCGAACGTGTATATGTACCGCTTCTAAGCTCAGCAAATTGACCTCACGAAAACCCGTTGTTAATTGTACGATTTTCTTAACAAAATGGCGGGAAAAGTTATATTGGTGGTTGAAGAATTACCGTAACTTACACTGAGGATCCATCAAAAACGCATGGTTCTTAGTACCTTTCAGTTAAGACCATTCCAAGATTAAATCTTTCAGTAGAGGGTCAGACGCTAAGTGTGGTCGCATACCATTCATGGTCGATGTAGCGCAATAAGCAGAGACGCGGAATTGTGTGGTAACAGGTCTTGCGTTGCTGGTTCGCGTATCATTGGATTCAAATCCTTTCTTACTAAACCTTCGTTTTCTAATAGATTCTGAATATGTAAATATAAGAGCGCTCTTTCTGAGGAGCAAGTTTGTCCAAATGTCTTTGTCTACAAGACATCTTGCACTACAAGTAGTAAGATATTTTCCACTTTCTTGTTCCATGTTCTGCATTTCACACGTTGTAAAGATTCTGATACCGAACAGGAACAAGAATCACCTTAAGGTTTTACAAAAAAAGTGATAAAGATAAAATGATATTTATGTTACGTGGAGAATTATTTTAGATTTGTATTGCACTATACGTAATGGAACTTTTATAAGGCAGTGCCGTTGTCCTTATTGACTAGACGTAATAGTTTCATTTTTGCCTCGTAACATGTTCATCGATGTTCAAGACTTGATTTACAGGTACGTACAAGGTGGGCGAGAAGTCCCCGTAGCCCTGTTAACTTCTGTTTATTATCAAATGTGATGCGGGTTTGTAGCTACTTTACTTTTAGTCTGTTGTGGAGTTCATATTTACGTGTTTTCGCAGTCGTAGACTAGTTTAGATTTGTAGCCACGGCAGATGTGAGCGCTTAGATACAAGAGTGTGGGTACGCGAACGACAACACAGGGGGCAGAGAGAGAGGCACATTGTGGGAGCAGTCCAGGAAAGATTTAATAAGGCTAAGGCTCCTCCCGGGTACGCACACTTTTGGACTGGGAAAGACGTTCATTTGCTTTTGGCAGCGTTAAAGAAAGGTCGCGGAGTGGAAGGAAGAAGACGTGAGAAGAAATGTGTGCCAGAGTCTGTTCTTCGACTGAACAACTCCTACGAAGGTGACACGTAAACGTGCTTCGGAACTCGGTATACCGAGGACTACAATGGGAGATCATATGGCAAAAGACCTTAAGGTCACTTCTTTTCCACCGACGTTCGTATACGAGTTGTCGAATACAGGCCGGAATGAACGCGTCCTTTGTTAATTTCAAAAAGCAGTGAATCTTGCAGAGGTTATGTTTTCAGATGAACGTGCCATTCATCTCAGCTCACGTGCTACAAATTTTGTAGTTTGGACCATAGGGAATCCTCATTACACAGCTGAATTGAAAAGGAACTCGCCTCACGTAAAGATGTGGATAGCGATGACATCACAACATCCGCCTGGACCGTACTTTTTCGAAGGGACTTTGAATGGCACAAATTACTGCGAGTTTCTAAATGAACATTTTCCAGGCCGGTGGATAGGTTTTGGTTCATCAGCAACACCAGCTCCCTTGAAAGACATCCTGACCTCACCAGACATGACAATTCGTTGTGGCGCATGTATCTGCATGTCGTTATCCTACAAACGAAGAATTTCGCTATGCTGTTGAGGATGCATTTCGCACTATGACACCGTATATGTTCAAGAATATGTCAAGGAGGACATGGAGGCATATAGAAAAGTGTTAAGAGCATGATGGGGAACATACCGATGTATTAGACACTTAATACGTAAGTAAGTATTTGTGCTAAAATAAATCGTATCAACTAGCATTCGATGTAAGGGGGCACGTGGACTTCACACCCACCCTGCATTCTGCAGACGTAATAACATAAATACGATGTGGACAAGGGAGGGAGCGTGCGTTTTAATAAAGATAACGTGGAAATTTTACGCCCGTCCATTTCATGAACAGTGAATTTGTGAGCTAAATACAGCCGACTTCTGCCGCTGGAGCACGCTGCTATCGCGTATACCACGTTGAGGCACACGTACCGTATGAACAATTCGCCTCATTTCTGAGCGTATAGCATCTCCTTGAACCTGACCCGCTCCACGCCGACGATCGAAAACCTGGTCCGTGTGCCGACGGCTTTAGATGTCTCATATCAGCAGCCAAGTGTGCAGAGACCCCATGAAGCAAGTACTACAGGGACCAACCGTTCGTCATGGGTGAAATTTGAGGCGATTTAGACAGAGATCTAACCGAAGAGTTTACATTTCAAACAAATTTTTCCTAACTTGACCAATATTTCATACCGAAAACTGTGGCACGTCGTAACCACACATCAGCGACTTTCTGGCAAAGAGGCCGTGTGAGAATTCATGCTTACTCGTACGTCTTTTCCTTCTAGTATCGCATAATTTCACCAGTGTTAATTTTCACTATTAATTACCCTGTGGAAACAGTCTCAAGAATACTGTTCCTTAAAAATAATGAAAAAAGTTAATTAAAACATGGAACAACTATCCCTGCAGCTAATGATCAACAATTTGTGACTGTAGCCTGCTTTTTTGGCTTCACATCTTAACTTGGTAACAGGGAACGACGTATAATATCAAATCCAATACCAAATCAAGGCGGGAAAAAACCGTTCTTTCTGTGTCGCGCCCCTAAAATGGAAGTAGCCCAATATCGGCTGGAATGAAATCAGTCATGAGGCGCTGCGAGTCCGTACGCCAAAGTTTGAAGCATGAATGGTAGGTAATTAATCAACAGCAGGAATGATACGCCATTAATCAAAATCTGATGATAAATGTGGCGTCCTCCTCTACCTTCAGCTGGTGGGGAGCCATTAATTGACTTGCGCCTGCAGTCTATAAAATATTTGTACCATGTAGATGACATAGCAACCGAAGACAGAGCACAAATACGGAAGGGTGTAGTAAACAGAAAGACAGCGTAAGTCGTAGGTGTTGTAAAACTGCTATCTTCGCCCACAATGAAGTGATGCGAGTCCGAGATCTTATCGCTTCGCCACTTTGCGCGGTATAGCTTTTTGGTCACTTGAAATTTAACACCAGTATCGTTCTGGAGAAATGGCTGTTTTTACTGCTGGTTGTCGAATCGACAACCTGTTGGATCCGGTAGTAGAGATCCAAGGCTACTCTTGAACGTAAAGGGGCTGCTCTTGCACGTAAACGGGCTCTGTAGCATTCTAGAAATATTCGAGCCCCTCTGACAACAACTGTTGGTACAGTACCATACTTGATACTATACAAACAGTCTCTGAGGATGTCCCTAATAATAATACTTACTATGCGATGTTACAGGGAATTCCTAATGTTATCATTTACATTTTAAAATTACGTGGATTCCAGCCGCACTGTTGTGTTCTGTCGTGGTTCATTATCATCTGGCTATGAGAATATTTGTTAATTCTGGAGTGGCTGACATTCGTTTTCGGGTTGGGGTATCGTGTACATCAACTGGATATTGTTATTGCCACTAACCGAACACCTAATATTCCGTTGCACACTGCAGCAGAAATGTTCTAAGAAATTTTCGTGAAATATATTTTAGCAATTACAAGTTGTAACTTACCCTATATAACACGAAAATGACAGGTTGCGTTTACTTACAATATGGTCGTAATCACCTTCTACTTTCTTAACCTACGGAATTTAAATTACTAGGTCAGAATTCATCAGTCGAAAAGTCAGACCAAGTGCAACGCTACCGTCGGAGCTCCGGCGTATTTAATTGCCTGAAGTGGTTCAGAAAATTTTTGGATCTGCAGATGTGCATGGAAGACGTAACGGTTGCGGAAGTGAATGCAGATCGCACTTGTCTCAATATACGGACCTCTGTCAGCATCTATCAAAGCTAGTAGACCCCTCCCCCTTTCTTACATCATAACTCTTAACCTTTAGTTTCCTAAAACAACTTTGACCCTGGGTCCGCTCTCAATAAATCTCTCGCCGCCCTCCCAAGTCAACCCTTCTTAGTCCTTCGCGTAATATCTCTACCTCCGACCCAGACCACCCATCTGATTGCTGCCTTCTTAACGTCTTCTCCCCTCTAATATACCCTTGGAATCTCCAGCTCCTTCACTACGATGATTAACATCGCCACCCACCATCATATAGATACATTGTTAACAACATAAATATCGCCATCAACTTTCATCGTAAATAGTCAGCTACTTAACAAATTACAGTAATGTTTGCGTTTACTAATTTTAAAACATGTATTATATCCACATTTAAGTTTTTAACTACTATTTATTTTTAAAAACACATGTCAGAGGAGTATATGTCTTACCACACATAGCAGTTCATCCATCTCTCCTTGGGAAAAGACAATGAAGCGCAGTAAACAATGACAACCATTTATTAAATTTGATTAAACGTAACACAAGTAAAGTACGTCAATTATGTATATCCTTAGCACATTACTGTCATTTTCATATCTTAAGGGAAAAAGTAAGAACTTTTTAAGTTTGTTTTCTTCGGAGGGATGATAGGTAACTAACAACGATAAGACAAACACCGAAAACTCATTATAAACATATCAAATAATTTTGTAGTTTATAAGAATATTAAATGATTATGTAGCTGCCTAAATATCTAGACAACAAGTGGCCATATAAAGATAAGTTGTTGTTGTCTAAACTACTTATCGTCCACGGTTCACTTCCATACATGGCTACACCCCATACAAATACTTTCAGAAACGACTTCCTGACACTTAAATCTATACTCGATGTTTACAAATCTCTCTTCTTCAGAAACGCTTTCCTTGCCATTGCCAGTGTACATTTTATATCCTCTCTACTTCGGCCATCATCAGTTATTTTTCTCCCCAAATAGCAAAACTCATTTACTACTTTAAGCGTCTCATTCCTTAATCTAATTCCCTCCGCATCACCCGATTTAATTTGACTACATTCCATTATCCTCGTTTTGCTTACGTTCATCTTATATCCTCCTTTCAAGACACTGTCCATTCCATTCAGTTGCTCTTCCAGGTCCTTTGCTGTCTCTGACAGAATTACAATGTCGTCGGCAAACCTCAAAGTTTTTATTCCTTCTCCATGACTTTTAATTCCTACTCTGAATTTTTGTTTTGATTCCTTTACTGCTTGCTCAACAACATTTGGGATAGGCTACAACCCTGTCTCACTCCCTTCCCAACCACTGCTTCCCTTTATGCCCCTAGACGCTTATAACTGCCATCTGGTTTCTGTAAAAATTGTAACCAGCCTTTCGCTCCCTGTATTATAATGTTATCAGTTCATTATACAGATAAGTTACAAAATTTATATTTCCTGTGAATTTCAGCTTTACTATAATCAAGTTGCACGTTTACCTGAGCTTGTGTTCATTGCTCGAACGACTTACACGCCAACACTCAGTCACTATAGCTAAAATGTTGCCTTTTTACTAACATAAATTTGGATTGCTTGATATATAGAGAATTTTGACAGAAATCGTTACTGTCGGTGACCCACTGCAGTGTCTAACGAAGGTTATGTCAGGAAATTCTGGGGCGGTGTGGAAAGCGAATGTGAATGAGTTACGCTTCATTGAGGCGGGTACTAGTGAGACCCAACCATCACAGACGCTGCAAATGTCGGCCATGCGAAACGCAACTTGACCTTTTATCACGCAACACTCTGAAACTCATAGATTTGCAAAGCCAACTATTAAGGCATCCGTTGAAAACACTTTATCTTGGCTCCCAAAAAGCATTTCACTAAACATTATCATCGAACATATTAACAAAAGTAAGATCATGTAGTGGTATCAAACGAAATTTGTGCCTCGACTGAGGATTTATTGTGTGGAGGACTATGCAGCATGTCGTACTGGATGGGGAGTTATCAATCATTAAGTAACTTCATGGGTATGACAAGGAAGTGTACTGGGGAGCTCGTCGTTCATGTTGAATACTAAGGCCCTGGAAGACAATACTAATTGCTACCTCAGACTATTTGCAGATGATGCAGTTATCAGTAATGAAATACTAGCTGAAAAAAGAAACTACACAAATATCCAGTCACAGCTTGTTTTTCAAGTGGTTCAAAACTTTCTAAGTAGCTTTAAATGAAAAATTGTACACTTCATAAAACGCAGAATAGGTGTGTCATGTAACTGCATTATCAGTGAATCAGTCCCGAATGTAACAATTTGAACCTTCAACACACAGTTCCAACCGTCCTCATCAAACGAGAGGAATATTTAGGAATATTTTCACGAGGGAGAGACATGCTGGACGGGAATGAACGCTGTATATGTGTGTGGAGTGAAATACGTCGTTTCCTGCTCTCGTCCTGTAATACAATTTCATTAACGTAAGTTGATCGAGTAATTAGTCACTTACATGAACAGTGGCTCCATTCTCAGCACATGTGCAAAGAAGAAGAAGTAAAAAATGGGGCGGAGAGGATAATCCTATTCAAACGGTGATCTTCGTGAAGCACTTCAGAAGGTTTCGGAAGAAAAATGCTATTCAAAGCTGCTAACCATTTCTGAATTCCATGGAGTACTTCAAAATACACTCCTGGAAATTGAAATAAGAACACCGTGAATTCATTGTCCCAGGAAGGCGAAACTTTATTGACACATTCCTGGGGTCAGATACATCACATGATCACACTGACAGAACCACAGGCACATAGACACAGGCAACAGAGCATGCACAATGTCGGCACTAGTACAGTGGATATCCACCTTTCGCAGCAATGCAGGCTGCTATTCTCCCATGGAGACGATCGTAGAGATGCTGGATGTAGTCCTGTGGAACGGCTTGCCATGCCATTTCCACCTGGCGCCTCAGTTGGACCAGAGTTCGTGCTGGACGTGCAGACCGCGTGAGACGACGCTTCATCCAGTCCCAAACATGCTCAATGGGGGACAGATCCGGAGATCTTGCTGGCCAGGGTAGTTGACTTACACCTTCTAGAGCACGTTGGGTGGCACGGGATACATGCGGACGTGCATTGTCCTGTTGGAACAGCAAGTTCCCTTGCCGGTCTAGGAATATTAGAACGATGGGTTCGATGACGGTTTGGATGTACCGTGCACTATTCAGTGTCCCCTCGACGATCACCAGTGGTGTACGGCCAGTGTAGGAGATCGCTCCCCACACCATGATGCCGGGTGTTGGCCCTGTGTGCCTCAGTCGTATGCAGTCCTGATTGTGGCGCTCACCTGCACGGCGCCAAACACGCATACGACCATCATTGGCACCAAGGCAGAAGCGACTCTCATCGCTGAAGACGACACGTCTCCATTCGTCCCTCCATTCACGCCTGTCGCGACACCACTGGAGGCGGGCTGCACGATGTTGGGGCGTGAGCGGAAGACGGCCTAACGGTGTGCGGGACCGTAGCCCAGCTTCATGGAGACGGTTGCGAATGGTCCTCGCCGATACCCCAGGAGCAACAGTGTCCCTAATTTGCTGGGAAGTGGCGGTGCGGTCCCCTACGGCACTGCGTAGGATCCTACGGTCTTGGCGTGCATCCGTGCGTCGCTGCGGTCCGGCCCCAGGTCGACGGGCACGTGCACCTTCCACCGACCACTGGCGACAACATCGATGTACTGTGGAGACCTCACGCCCCACGTGTTGAGCAATTCGGCGGTACGTCCACCCGGCCTCCCGCATGCCCACTATACGCCCTCGCTCAAAGTCCGTCAACTGCACATACGGTTCACGTCCACGCTGTCGCGGCATGCTACCAGTGTTAAAGACTGCGATGGAGCTCCGTATGCCACGGCAAACTGGCTGACACTGACGGCGGCGGTGCACAAATGCTGCGCAGCTAGCGCTATTCGACGGCCAACACCGCGGTTCCTAGTGTGTCCGCTGTGCTGTGCGTGTGATCATTGCTTGTATAGCCCTCTCGCAGTGTCCGGAGCAAGTATGGTGGGTCTGACACACCGGTGTCAATGTGTTCTTTTTTCCATTTCCAGGAGTGTACTATATAGCCAACGGTATTGGTGACAAAGACAATGTGACAATTGGCAAAATGGGTGGACAGTTTGTCCTTACGAGTGAACTGGAAGTTAGTTAATTTCATAATCAAATACAGGAAATAGGGCTCCGCCAGAACGTTAAGCGAATAATCCACTAATCATGGTAGGAGAGCGAAATCACTGTCTGAGGGCAAACAGAAGTCAAAGAACGAAAGAAGCGATGACATCTGCGCCACTTCTTAAGAGAGCTACAGCTGTGGAAATACTAAAAGTTTTGGGATTCAGTGTTGAGTTTATCTGGGATGGTTCGATGAAAGTTTTCAGCCCATCGATGCACGTGATGCTACGGTATTTATGCGCTGTATTTGAGCAAATGTTAGTGACAGTGACACCGATGCTGAAAGTAATTGAAAAGTGCCTTAAGTGAACTTTAACAATGCAAAAGAAAATTATCAAGAAATTATGAACACTACCAGAAACTTAAGTATTAAAGAATCAGATATGCTATAACGAAATTATGTGGCGTAGCCACTTCGTTTACTACATTTTATAAGTTCAATTCTTTTTCATTTCTTAAGTTTTTTTTCATGGGTTAGCGGAGCAATTTATTGTTAACTTACATATAAAATATAAAATTTCTAGATTAAATAATTGTTTTGCTTTTTCGTTTACAGACCTTAATATCACGAATTCTTGTATTATACTTACCACAACTTGACAGAAAAAAAAATTGACTAGAGATGCAATATGGTCGTCTCTTGCAAATAGACGTCACTTGATAATGGCAAGTAAGCCGAAACAGACCTTGTAATGCCACTTCCTCGGACGAGAAATGAAAATCAAAAATTAGCTCCAAAATTCCCAAAGATTTCCCCAAAACAAGTTCCAAATTCCATGAAAAATGAACAAGCAAACAAATTTCCAGTTAACATTATTATTTGGATATTAACCAGTAAATGAATCAGGAATCTAATACTTAGTAATTTATTAACATACGAAAGAAAGATAGGATTCCAGTAAAGTCAAACTAAAAATTCAAAATCATAGTAAATCGCAAAATCATTATAATTAAAATTCGCAAAGTAGAACCAACGTTCCCAAAGAATACTCCGTGTGAGTACTCTTTGAGATTCGTGAGTAATGGCTACGGGTAATTCAATCCATTGTCACTACGTGACGAGAGTTAGCCAAAGCAGGTCATACTTTTGAATGCTCGTATATGTAGGCGCAATTAGACTTTTCTTTCAGAATTAATTATTGCGATCTACTATGACGCAGTGAAACGATACTTTAACAACAGATATTACGTTATTTATAATTCAGACAGAGGACTTGCATATATTAGACAGAAGTGACTTTTAATTAGATAACCTGAAGTTAACACTATTTAGGAAGTGAACACAGATAGACAATTTCATTCGTAATAACTAATGGAATATGGGACTTGGTGATAGTTACGAAGCATATAATATATAATTCCCCCCAACACCTGGGAAAGCTTCTTCCTCACGGCTCTGTTAGGAAGTGAAAAATGGTTCAAATGGCTCTGAGCACTACGCGACTTAACTTCTGAGGTCATCAGTCGCCTAGAAGTTAGAACTAATTAAACCTAACTCACCTAAGGACATCACACACATCCATACCCGAGGCAGGATTCGAACCTGCGACCGTAGCGGTCGCTCGGTTCCAGGCTGTAGCGCCTAGAACCGCACGGCCACTCCGACCGGCGTTAGGAAGTGACTAATATTGTGTAATAAACCAGCATATCGTGTCAATTCACGCATTTATCATTCAAGTTTTACAATATTATTTAGAGAGATAACATGCTGCGATATTATTTGAATTATTTAGAGAGATAACATGCTGCGATATTATTTGACTGAAGCGCTCGGTCCTGATGTAGAAACTCCTTGACGTTAGGGATTAGTAACACTGTTACGATTGATTATGGGTTTGAGATTACAACACGTAACGTTTGCGACAGCCCCGGACGGTGCAGAAGTCCTGCCCAATCACCCCCCTCCACACCAATCCATATCCTAAGCTGCGCTCATGGTGTGCCGCATGTTCCAACGTCAAAGTTGTTCGTATCACAGATATGCCAGTCATAACAAAGGAGAAAATCAGTAGTTAGTACAAAATACAGTTTTCCCGGTACCATTGTGAAAAGAATTAGAAATATGTTCATTGAATATGCGAGTTGAAAAATCATCAATAAGAAAGAAAAAGAAAAATGGTATCCACACTGTCTTTTTTATTTCATGAGCTTTCATCTGCACTATATCAAAAAATCCGATATTTGTTAACTGCAGTGAGCGCAAATTTCCGTCACCTCGCGTAGTGTAAGAAATTCTGTTGGGAAATATCAATTGGCAGCATCGCCAAGGATGCTGTCCATTATCTCGATTGTCTAAAGTCAATGTTGTGCATAAACAAGGCAAAGTCGATGTCTTGGTTTGCTTCTGATTACGTCATTAAGACTAAAGAATGTAAGAGTGGGATAATGTAGAAATGCGTAATGCAAGCAGTCAGATATTTTTATACAGTGACATTCTTCATTAATATTTGCCTGTGTAATGGGCGAATTTTCACTTGTGAACTCTTATGACTGCTTGCTTATAGCAGACACGAAATTACTTTGAGTTCTTCTTCAGTGTTTGAGAGCTTTAGAGATGACTATTGTTAAACACATGTACATAATTTCGTCAGTCCGCGGTAAAAGAAAAACGACGAACAAAAACACGACAGGAACGAGGACTACCAAAAATCATATTGATGCGCTCTTGGTTGGTGTGGTGGGGGGTAGGTGTGGAAGGGGGTAAATGGGCGGGGCTTGTGCAAATGTCCGGGGCTATCGCTAACGTTTCCTATTACAACCAGTTTATAGGGAATTTGGTGTCGCTGGAACTAATTTGAACTTATCATTAATATTTAAATAGCAACTGATAAACCATCGATTATAAACGATTTAATTACGAAATTTGGTGAAGTAAACTGAACTCGCACAAGTCGCTAGTTCAGTTCATCAACGTTCTGTTTGTAACGTCGATACCGATACATAAGAAATAAAATCTCATTGCTCTACCGCTGTTAGCCAAGACCGAAGATCCGAAGGGACGTTACGACCTGTAGTGTAAAATGTTATTTTATAGCAGCTAGTTCTGGAGATTTCATTTTCCTTGTGTCTGATGATGACGTATACCATACTACGGGTCTTAAGGAACATAAAATAAAAATTACGTCTATTCATCGTCTAAGCGTTAAGGTCCATCTCCAGACACGTGTTGGTAAGATGTGTAGTACACCCTGCCAGACACTTTACAGTGGTCTGCAGACCGATGTACATGTAGACGAGAATCGCAGCCGCATCTCGGATGTGAGGCGGGCTGCATGCTTTCCTGTGGTGCAGCAGCGCTTAGCGCCGCCTTCGGGAGCGGCGGTCGGTAATTCTAGCGGTCCAGGAGCGGCCGCCGCTGACGAGTATAATTGCTCGTGCGATATTGCTGGCTGTCCGCAATTACGGCACGGCTCGGCGCAGGTCTGCCCCGGCCTCAGCTCGCCTCTCCCCTGATTGGCGCCGCGCGGTCCACCAGAGACCTCTGCCGGCCGGCGCCGTAATTTGGCGCTCTTATTGTTCTCTCTCTTACGATACTTACGCCTCCGTTTATCCACGGTTCGGCGTGTTCCGCCGATTCCTCGGCGCCACCACTACGTCTGTCCTCGTCTATCGGCTTCCTCCCGTGCAGCGGAGGCGGCGCGGGGCTATTTTTCCTGATTGGCGTAGAGACGTTAATGGTGGCCGGTCCCTCTCCTCCGCCGTTCACACCCGGCGAGGTGTTATTTCGGGTCGTCAACAGTCTGCTTCTTTCGCTTGAGGTCAGTGCCCTTACTGCCTCTGCGAGGTCTTCTGACACCGGGACGACGACGACGACGTCCGTCTTGCTAAAGTCGTAACTTTTTGCGTTGGAGATGAGAAAAAGAAACACAGGTGAAACAGATCATTTCTCGACAAAATATGTCTATTAGTAGAGTTGCGCTTTACCGGAACTGCAGTTCAGTAGTTCTGGGACAGTACATGACACAGTAAATTATAGGATTACCGGTGGCACTGGTAGGGAAACAAACAGAAGTGAATGTGTAGAAGCGAAACTGGGAGCCTAAATATTTTCAACATTTCGCGGCCCTGTCAGCAACTGTATAAATATTAATTTCAATTTTAATAACCAACAGCCTCAGTTGCAATGTTTACCTAGATTTACCTAGGTTTCAGTCGGAATAATCCAACCTTCTTCAGAATAAAAGTAACTACCGTTTTTCAATAGTGGACATAGTCAAGCTAAAACTACAAATCCATAGATCATCGTCAGACTGCAAAAATTTATCTAAAACTGCCTTGGCCCCACTTCGCGAACGCGAAGCGGCAGCCACGAGTGCTGTACTGTAGTTTTAGCTTGACGATGTCCACTATGGACAAACGGTAGTTACTTTTATACTGAAGAAGGATGGGTTATCCCGACTGAAACGTAGGTAAATCTAGGTAAACATTGCAACTGAAGCTGTTGGTTATTAAAATTAAAATTGGGAGCCGACGACTTCTGCTTCTATGTTTCTTTTGCACATAATGAGAACCACGCACCATTGAATGCAATCTCTAATTTTTTATGCAATCAAAGCAATTACTTTTGATGAAAATACAGTCTACATGCAGAAACAAAAATGTATATAATTATTGTCGTTACTTTGTACTCAGCAGAACTTTCTTCATTGCGATCAAAGGCAACATTTTCCTGTTATTAATGATAAATGCGAATTTTTTTATGAGTTACAGAAACATGTTTTATACACACTGATCAGTCACAACATCGTCATCACCGACCTATCGATATAAAGCCGTCCGTGCGATAGCTCGGTCACCTGGTGAGCAATGATTGCTAGTCAGACACGCACACGGTGGATGTGGTGTAAGTGAGCATGCTTTCCTTGCGTAGAAAGGGGAAGGCGCGCGATCTGAGTTTGACCGAGGACAGAGCGTCATGGCCCGGAGGCTCGGCACGAGCATTTTGGAAACTGCACCGGTCTCTGGTGTTCCACGAGTGCTGTGGTATCTTCAACACTAAGATGGAACCACCTCCGGACGTCGTGGGGTTGGGCGGCTGCCCCTCATTACAGATGTCGGACGTCATAGGCTGGGCAGTCTCGTGAACAGGACAGGCGACGAGCTATGGTGGAGCTAACATCAGAATGTAATGTTGGCCGGAGTACAATGCAACGAACCCTCCTAACGATGGGCGTCCACAGCCGAGGACCCATACACGTACCAATGTTTACGCCACGACATCGACAGCTACGACTGAAATGGGTACGGGGCCACCGGTACTGGATGTTGGCGCAATTGCAGAGCATTGGATGGTCCGACGAATCCCGACACCTTTTTCTTCATATCGATGGAAGGCCACGAATCCGTCGTCTTCCAAGGAAACAGATCCTTGATACTTGTACTGCCGGATGGAGACAAGCTGGCGCGGCTTCTTTATGCTCTGGAGAACATTAATGTGGGTATCTATGGGTCTAGTGGAGTTCGAGCGAGGCACCATGACGGCCAAGGAGTATTGTAGACTGCTTGAAGACACCCTTCATGACGATCATGCTTCCCGACGGCAGGGGCATTTTTCAGAAAGATAATGCGCCGTGTCACAGGGCCAGGATTGTGATGGAGTGATTCGAGGAATACAGTGGCTAGTTCCGATTGAGGTGTTGCCCCCCCCCCCCCACTCGCATCTGAATCTGATCGAACACATCTGGGATATGATTGAATGTGGCATCAGAGCTCACGGCCCGCTCCCCGGAATTTACGGGAATTAAGTGACGTGTGTGTGTGTGTGTGTGTGTGTGTGTGTGTGTGTGTGTGTGTGTGTGTGCACGCGCGCTCACATGCCCTGCCAACTCCCTCCAGAGACCTATCAGAGGCCGGCCGGGGTGGCCGAGCGGTTCTAGGCGCTACAGTGTGGAACCGCGCGACCGCTACGGTTGCAGGTTTGAATCCTGCCTCGGGCATGGATGTGTGTGATGTCCTTAGGTTAGTTAGGTTTAAGTAGTTCTAAGTTCTAGGTGACTGATGACCTCAGAAGTTAAGTCCCACGGTGCTCAGAGCCACTTGAACCATTTTTGAACCTACCAGAGCCTCACTGTTTCCATGCCACTACGCGTCGCTGCTGTTATCCGTGGCAAAGGTGGGCGTACGCGCAATTAGGTACGTGGTCATACTGTTCTGGCTGATCGGTGTAATTTCGACGAAGCACTGAAGCGATATTTGATATATTTTTGTTACGTTACCATTTTTTGAGGAAACAGTTTTCTAGCATTATATGAAAAATCTGTATTTTTTAAAATTGTTACTGCAACATCCCGCCGTTGCGTGTTACAAATCAGCAATTGTCGAATAAAAAAATATATAAGACGTCAGCCACAGTTGCAAACAGAAACCAATCTTTACCTAGGTTTCAGCAAAAATAATTTGGCCTTCAGAAGCTATTGGTACTAAACTATAGCAAACCGAAGTTTGGCAATGTCAAGTATAAAACTAAAGCACCGTAGTACCCAGTCATAAATCTACATTACTTAGCTGTAGAGAAACAGCAGGCCCCACTGCACGGGCGAGATTGGTAGGCCGCGAAAGCTGCGCCGCAACTAATCGCAGCGGGCAGCTATGGGCATCTCTGATAGTCATGCGCATGCGCGCGTGGAAATATAGGTGCTTAACAGTAGCTACCTTTACGTTAGGAACTGGATTAATATAAAAACTATTAATGGCGTAATATGTAACCGAACTTCTGAGGAGAACGAGAACCCCATAAACGAATTCGGAGCCCGTAAGAAAGACTCGGCAAAATTGAGGAATACTTTTGCCGAATACTTTTGTCGAATAAACCTGAGTTAAATATTCGCAATCCCAGTTTTATAACCGTTTATTTTCAAGTAACAAATTGGAGGATACCTATGTAGAATAAAAATGTCCGTGGTTACGCAGTCCGCCATACTTACTAACTCGCTTTCTAGACGGTTCACTGTTTCCGGTTTCTAAGGAATCTAGTAAGACACTGATCGCATACGTCAATGAAGCTATAGATATGAGGAACGTATGCAACACTTCTAACTTACAGGTAATGCTGGTACTACCTTCACTGACCAAGGCTACTAGAAAAACTGCTGTAGTCTAAGACTTGGTTCGTAGCTTACCTTACTTTCACTACTCTGTCGACTGTTCTCAAACAGAATCCTTAGCATGAAAAAGAGCATAAGGTATGGTTGCAGTCTTTCTCCACTATTGTTCAACCTGTGTACTGATGGCACAATGACAGAAATAAAAAAAGTTTAACGACTGGGATTCAAATTCACGGCGAAAGTATATCAATAATAAGACTCTCTGATGACATCGCTTTCGCCTGTAAAAGTGAGGAAGAATGATAGGACCTGTCGAACTGAATGAACCGCTAAAAGAGCACAGAATACGGGCTCCGGGAGTAAATTCCATGAAATAGCATGTCCCGAGGATTATCATAAATGAGATTAGGGATAAACTTAATATCAGTGTTGCAGACCACGAAACAGACTAAGAGAAGGAATTCTGCTACCCTGGAAGCAAAATAAACGCAATCGATGAAGCAATGAGGAAATAAGCGCAGAAGATTAGCAAAGGGAAGGAGGGAACTACTCGATAAGTCTCCTATTATCCAACGTACGCCTGAAACATGGTACTGTTCGGAATCTTCGGCTGTAGGAAACCCAGAAAGGAAGAGAATCGAAGAGCTTGGCTGTAGAAAACCCAGAAAAGAAGAGAATCGGAGAGCTTAAGATATAGTGTTACAGGACGACACTGTAAATTAAGTAGAAGTCAAGAAAAGAAATCAGGAGATTCTCACAGAATCGACAAAGGAAAGGAATATGTGTAAAACACTAAGCAGAGGATGCGACATGACAATATGGGATATGTTGGGACACAAAGGAATAAATTAGACGCTGCCAAAGGGAGCTGTGGAGGGAAACTATTTGGGGAAAGACAGAGATTAGAACACACATGACAAGAATTTAATGTGTTGTCAGTAGCAGAGAGGAGGCAGGCCACATAGAACCATTCAGAAGATTCATGACCCGAAAGAAAGCACCATTGGAGAGAAATGATGATTTGCACGATTTGTCTCATGTAAATCAACCTGGTGTGTATGTGGTACTGATCATAATGGGATCTTTTTGGTGCTGGGCAACTCAGTCTACGCAGCTCAAACTAAAATCCTTTGACACACTGTAACATGGTGCATTTTCAGCCCCTTCTCATCAGTTAAGTATCTAGAATGGGCGTATTGTAAATTTGTATGTTACCAGTCTGTTAAGTTTGCTTTATTTATTTTATGTCTTCATCTTAATGAGAACGTAAACAAAAATGTTGTATGAATTTGTAACATTATTCTATCAATGCAACTACATGGAGCTTTGGCCCGGTACTGGTTTTGCCCTTTCTTTGGACTGTAACAGAAGTGGAGAACTATTGTTATTTTTACTGTCTTTTATTATTTTATAGAGAAGATTAGTATGTATTCTTGGTTTTCAAATGCTGTCTTGAAATTTCTGTTGATACAGAACTTTCCTTGTGCGTGTTTTGTCGTGTGGTAATGTGTTAGTAAGGAATTGTTGCATATGTCTTGTTACGGGCTCTTGAGTCTGTTGAAAGTCACCGTGTTTATTTACACGTTCATTCGCTAATATCCTCAGCGTCTCTCTAACTGTACGTCGACGTAGTGTAGCTGAAACGTTTTATAGTATTTAGAATGAGTTGAGAGTACAGTAGTACAGTATTTGGGTATCGTAGTCAGTCAAAGCAGACTTATTCTGGTTTACGGCAACAATTTTCAGACTTAATTAAAATTTGTGAAATACTATTAACTAGCCCAGTACAGCGTAGTAGTAGAGGTTAAAGAAAGATAATAGTTAGGAAAGTTTTATAGTGTAGTTATAAACGAGAAGAAGGTAAAGGTTTTACACTAGTAAATGCAAAATATCTTTCGTAAACACACACAAACATACCGTGCGGGGTAGCTGCGCGGTCTTGGGCGCCTTCCCACGGTTCACCCCACCCCCACCTCCCCTTCCCCCGTCGGAGGTTTGAATCCACCCTCGTGCATGCTTGTTTGTGTTGTCCTTAGCGTAAGTTAGCTTCAGTTAGAGTAAGTAGTGTGTAAGCCTAAGGACCGATGATCTCAGCAGTTTGGTCCCATAGGAACTTACCACAACCAGCACACACTCATTAAAACTCAGTTATAATTAAAAAATTGCTAATAAGCATATAATTTTTCTTTTAGCAACCAAAAGCACGGGACAATGTTTGTTTCGACATGTAGAAGAAATGTAATATTTCTAACAATTAGTGAAAAGTGACACTATTTGCAGAGATACGAATTTTCGATTTCGGCAGTCCGAAGTGCAATGCTGTTAAAAATGTGAATAATAATGACGCAGAATGAAACTCAGTAGCTGTGAGTTAGTCATAAGCGTAGTACATATTGTTTCTCCAGAGGCCATGACCGAAGTACGGAACATCAACGTCACACACGCTAGCTCCAGCCTGAAAAATCTGCCGTCGCTGAACATTGTCTCAATGAAGGGCAGAATATATCATTTAAAGAGATGCAAGTTATGGCTCCGGCTTCTCATTACTGGGATTATCCAACGACATTATTAATAGGGTTTTCTATCGGTTGCAACTTAATATGCGCTTCAACGCTTCTGTTAAGTTTCTACAGCCGGCGGAGCTGCGATTCTTCGCTTCTCTGAGGGGAGCCCTTTCGCTTCTCGAGCACGCACAGTGGGCTGTTCCCGAGGTACAAAGGAGTTATGGCGTGATTGTGCACCTACAGTCTCACCTGACGACGGCGGCCAGTTGGATCGTCGAAATATCATGTCGTCAAGACGATGAAATTCGGCTGCATACCCACGAAGAGTATCTACAGACACTATACTCATCCAATGTTTCATAATGAGAGCACTTAGCGACTTCCGCAAACTTTGAATATAATTTCAAACTTTTCCTAAACTTTTTCTTTAGTGCATGGGTAAATAATCCGACGCTAATAAAATCAAAATAATTAGGATTATGTCTCTTCAACCATAACACCCTTACATACTTTACGTCAAGGACGTAACATAGTAACTCACTTGCAATCAGACTTTCGAAACAGTTTTGTACAAGGGAGTTCGATTCAGTAAGGAATCGGGGTTAGGTGGTTTGCTGACAGCTCCTACTTCGTGCTTATGTTGAGTGAAGACAGTGAAAAGAATCACTGAGAAAGGCATTTGTGTTCTGGAGCCTGAAACAATTTTTCTGTGTTAAAAATATCTGAGGGAAATGTCAAGAATCAGATTATGCAACAGACGGGTTATGTATAGTGCAAAAAGTAAGCATTAGAATTTAGTTGGTTAAGTGAAGAAAGTAACATTCTTACGGATCCGTAAGCTGAAGAGTGGACTGTAAAGCTGCCATGTGGGTGGATGGTCCAAGTGAAGTGTGCTCACCTGAAACAGAAACAAATAAATTCATAACTTCAGAACAGAATTTGATATAATTAAATGTTATTTGAGACATTTGAGTCATCTTTATCTACAATAATGATGGAAGCTGAAGAAATAATCGAAATTTGTCCTATAGCTCCTTGTTTACTAGGCAGGAATCTTAGCCACTACAGCATTACAACTGAAGTACCTGCGTGGACTACCCTGATCAAAAATGGTTCAAATGGCTCTGAGCACTATGGGACTCAACTGCTGAGGTCATTAGTCCCCTAGAACTTAGAACTAGTTAAACCTAACTAACCTAAGGACATCGCAAACATCCATGCCCGAGGCAGGATTCGAACCTGCGACCGTAGCGGTCTTGCGGTTCCAGACTGCAGCGCCTTTAACCGCACGGCCACTTCGGCCGGCCAACTACCCTGATCCAGTGCCCTTCCTAATACAAACTTCACTTCACATCTTTCAGCTTATTTTCCCCTTCTTAGATCGTCACTATTGCCGAGGCTCTCCGGCATTGGATCAGCACCCCAGCATTGGACGTAATGGGGAAATCCTGTCTGTACCGCAAGACATTGCTCATTTTTACCTATGATAATCATGGGACCTGAAGATACGAATAAAATTTGTACCATGGCCGGGACTTGGTGTTAAGAAGGTCTTTGGTCTTGTCTGTGCAGCTATGCTAGCTATAATACTATGTTCTACATCTACATTTACATTTATACTCCGCAAGCCACCCAACGGTGTGTGGCGGAGGGCACTTTACGTGCCACTGTCATTACCTCCCTTTCCTGTTCCAGTCGCGTATGGTTCGCGGGAAGAACGACTGTCTGAAAGCCTCCGTGCGCGCTCTAATCTCTCTAATTTTACATTCGTGATCTCCTCGGGAGGTATAAGTAGGGGGAAGCAATATATTCGATACCTCATCCAGAAACGCACCCTCTCGAAACCTGGCGAGCAAACTACACCGCGATGCAGAGCGCCTCTCTTGCAGAGTCTGCCTCTTGAGTTTGTTAAACATCTCCGTAACGCTATACGGTTACCAAATACCCCTGTGACGAAACGCGCCGCTCTTCTTTGGATCTTCTCTATCTCCTCCGTCAACCCGATCTGGTACGGATCCCACACTGATGAGCAATACAACAGATCGACGTCAGAGATATAGGTCTATAGTTTTGCGCATCTGCTCGACGACCCTTCTTGAAGACTGGGACTACCTGTGCTCTTTTCCAATCATTTGGAACCTTCCGTTCCTCTAGAGACTTGCGGTACACGGCTGTTAGAAGGGGGGCAAGTTCTTTCGCGTACTCTGTGTAGAATCGAATTGGTATCCCGTCAGGTCCAGTGGACTTTCCTCTGTTGAGTGATTCCAGTTGCTTTTCTATTCCTTGGACACTTATTTCGATGTCAGCCATTTTTTCGTTTGTGCGAGGATTTAGAGAAGGAACTGGAGTGCGGTCTTCCTCTGTGAAACAGCTTTGGAAAAAGGTGTTTAGTATTTCAGCTTTACGCGTGTCACCCTCTGTTTCAATGCCATCATCATCCCGGAGTGTCTGGATATGCTGTTTCGAGCCACTTACTGATTTAACGTAAGACCAGAACTTCCTACGATTTTCTGTCAAGTCTGTACATAGAATATTACTTTCGAATTCACTGAACGCTTCACGCATATCCCTCCTTACGCTAACTTTGACATCGTTTAGCTTCTGTTTGTCTGAGAGGTTTTGGCTGCGTTTAAACTTGGAGTGAAGCTCTCTTTGCTTTCGCAGTAGTTTCCTAACTTTGTTGTTGAACCACGGTGGGTTTTTCCCGTCCCTCACAGTTTTACTCGGCACGTACCTATCTAAAACGTATTTTACGATTGCCTTGAACTTTTTCCATAAACACTCAACATTGTCAGTATCGGAACAGAAATTTTCGTTTTGATCTGTTAGGTAGTCTGACATCTGCCTCCTACTACTCTTGCTAAACAGATAAACCTTCCTCCCTTTTTTTATATTCCTATTAACTTCCATATTCAGGGATGCTGCAACGGCCTTATGATCACTGATTCCCTGTTCTGCACATACAGAGTCGAAAAGTTCGGGTCTGTTTGTTATCAGTAGGTCCAAGATGTTATCTCCACGAGTCGGTTCTCTGTTTAATTGCTCGAGGTAATTTTCGGATAGTGCACTCAGTAGAATGTCACTCGATGCTCTGTCCCTACCACCCGTCCTAAACATCTGAGTGTCCCAGTCTATATCTGGTAAATTGAAATCACCACCTAAGACTATAACATGCTGAGAAAATTTATGTGAAATGTATTCCAAATTTTCTCTCAGTTGTTCTGCCACTAATGCTGCTGAGTCGGGAGGTCGGTAAAAGGAGCCAATTATTAACCTAGCTCGGTTGTTGAGTGTAACCTCCACCCATGATAATTCACAGGAACTATCCACTTCTACTTCACTACAGGATAAACTACTACTAACAGCGACGAACACTCCACCACCGGTTGCATGCAATCTATCCTTTCTAAACACCGTCTGTACCTTTGTAAAAATTTCGGCAGAATTTATCTCTGGCTTCAGCCAGTTAGGTGTAATGGCTAACATACCCGCCTAGTAAGCAAGGAGACTCGGCTTCAAGTCCTGGTCATCGCACAAATTTTAATTCAATTTCCTTCATTATAGAAGATTATACGTCTACATGAATTGCTGTGAGCATGCTGCAACGGCATTTCCCCCAGTGTGACTCTGAATGGAAACATCATTTTCTCACAATGACTAAGCACGCTGACTGTTCAGAATCAAAGTTAAGTCTCATATCCGCTGTGCCGGATCTTCCGCCACATCTCAAACTCAGATTCCCGCTTTTGCAAAATCACTGCGCTGCCATCGCCGTGTTGCGGCGCCGCCTGCTTCCGCTAGACCAACTTTTTTTTTAAATCTCATTTTGTTCTATATTGTTCGTTGAACTTGTTCGTGGCGGACGTCTGGTGACACCCTTTCAGGTTGTTCGGTGATCCGTTCACTCAGTTTTTTTTATTACAGAGGGTAGCTAAACCTTCTGACCGAACACGCTGAGCTACCGTGCCGGCGTCTACGCGCTAAGCACACTACGAGACGGGTATGTGTATTGGGTGGCAGTGCAGTGAGCATCCATGAGTAGCGGTTAGAGTGCTACCAGGCCGAGGACGACGGTTGAGCAGCTGGACCAGAAGCAAACATTTGAAACTGGCGAACCTGTGGGTTACAAGCCTGGCCGGTAATTATCTCTGCGGCGGCAATGCAGCAGGTTTTCTTAAGCAACTTTGTCACCTGGTCTCGGATTGCAAGGTCGATTGCGGAGGGCCTATTTGGTGAAGCCGGCCGAAGTGGCCGTGCGGTTAAAGGCGCTGCAGTCTGGAACCGCAAGACCGCTACGGTCGCAGGTTCGAATCCTGCCTCGGGCATGGATGTTTGTGATGTCCTTAGGTTAGTTAGGTTTAACTAGTTCTAAGTTCTAGGGGACTAATGACCTCAGCAGTTGAGTCCCATAGTGCTCAGAGCCATTTGAACCATTTTATTTGGTGAAGAAGTGCAAATATCGACAATACGTGACCTCCGGTTTCGCACAGGTAGCACTAAGTGTGTACTGCCTATCGACTTGTCTGGCGCGGCAGTGACCGTTACGGCGTAGAAGCGGTGTAACAAATATCTATGAAAAGGTCGCGCGTTGGTGAGGGGTCTTGGTGCTCGGTTCCTATTTGAGCTAGGAATCTGACGTAAAACTTTTCTGGTTTAGCCCGGACCAGCTGCCATTCGAACATATGTCTTACTGTAGCTATGTTACAGTATATCCAGCAAGGTTTGAACGACGAACCACAACTGATGTCCAGAAATGTGCGAATCGATTAATTTCTTTTTCAAAATATTTTGGTAGAGCTTAAATTAATTCTCAGCTAATGGTATAATTTGTATGTGCGTTGTTCGGATTTTAAGTGCAAAAAGTCATCCTCGTTCGGATTTTACACGAAAAAAATTCTCCCTAACTCCGGAGCCGCGAGAGACTGATGGTTCAAATATGGTCCACCGGTGTATCGGACTTCGGTCTAAAACACATTAACCATTTGAAAAATCTTAATTCGTTTGGATTTTAGTGAAACAAACATGTTTTTATGAGAGGTTTTTGAAGCGCGCCACTTGTTTACTTTCAACTTGGACGTATTGGTTCAAATTTTGCACGAAAGTAGATAAAGTCAGGAAGAACTTTTTTATCCAGTTATCTTCACCTGTTGTCGAGATAAAATGGTTTAAAGTCGAGCTAAATGTGAACTGAATGCGCGCAAACGGTTTAAAGTGAATCACACAAACAAAAACTGCATTAATACGATAAACTTGAAATCTCAATTCAAAAAATCTAGCTTCATTCGGATTTTACGTACAAAAAACATGCTTTCTGTTAGTTCTTCTACGCGCGTCGCTTTTATGTTTCCGGCGAGTGAATCGATTCAAATTTTGTAAGAATGTAGACAAATACCTGTAATTTAAGGTTGTCCAGTTGCTTAGTGAAAGCTTTATCCGTTGGCACGATACAAGCAACATGGTTCAAAAGACAACTGAAATAACTATGCCGGATCAGACTACGCCCACGTCAACAGAAACATACATCATTTGCCAAGCTATGATGATCTAATGTCAAAAGTATGATAGAGTAATAGTTGGGACCCAGAATGAAAAGTGTTCCAATCTTTCTAACACAAAAAGGCAAGTACGTCCTGGACAGAGTTAGGGATTTAAAAGAAAGAAATTAGCCTTTAGACTTACCAGGCAGCTTCAAATACATTTAAATTAAACCATATTGACATATTCGCGCTTTTTTGCAAGTTAATGGTACTGTGTTGTTTGGCACACCTGCATCTGGCAATTTATGCGACCTAAACTCTGACACGCAGTGTGCCTATTACGCGACGTGACAAACGTCATGTTTGATGACCAATAGCATGTACCCTATTATACCACATGTACCCTGTTGTTTGGCACGATGTATTGCATTACATAAAATAGGTACTAATAATAAGACGTAAAAAGGCGCTATTATGTCAAGATATTTTCTCATTTAAATTTCTTTGAAGCTGCCAGATAAATCGAAAAATTAGTTTTCTCTTTGTACATCCCTAAATCTGCTCAGAACTTTGCGTTTTTTGTGCTATGATAGTAGCATTTTCATTCTGGTATATTATATGCAGATATCTACCTCGTGGATCAGTCTATCTATTAACGAAAACTGTATGAGAATCCCTATAGCAATTTCTGGGATTACTCTTCACATACAGATAGAGGAACAGCCTGCGGGATAGTTGTGCCTGTTAAAGCGCCACATCTGGGACGAGGATGTGCGCCGGTCCTGGCAGGTTATCTTACGACAGTTCAATATGTCTCTGTCAAACTATTGACCGGAGTAATTATGTATATTAGCAGTGCGCCACTGATTCACCAACGATTATCTGAGTATCATAAACCGTAACATGTATCTGTGTGCTGATTACTCTTTGGATTAAATGTTTTGGAATATCCATGTATGGAATAGCTAGTTTTTGGTTTGTTATATTCTCAGTACGGATAAACCGTGAAGAGCGTTGGTAACGAATAATCAAAGTCTTTTGCCTTTATTTGTTAACTGAACGGGAATGAATTGTCAAAAGGAAGGAGTCAAATAGAAGTCATCACGGAATCTCTGATGAGACTCAGATCAAATTATGTCAACTACTTATTTCATTAATGTGTCATCAAGTTTTCCGTTAAGATGGTACGGGCTGAATAAGAACGTTGAATGCTGCGACGAACCTGCTATACAGTCAACACTATTTCATGCTTTCGCCACAAGAGTGTCAAAATTCACTACCAGGGCAGGCATTGTACACCGCAGAGTCCCTCCGACCGTGCACTAATCTTTGTTCACAAGAGCTGCTGCATCTGAACCTTCTGTACAGACCTGTGAACTACACTCATGCTCATAAATTAAGGATAAATCTAATACATGGTGAAACAACGCTCTGGTGGGCGTTTGTGGGTTAAAATCATCTCGATGTATGACCATGCTGTGCATTTGGCCTGCAGTTGTCGCACGGTGGCGCTGGCAGCAGTCCACATACGCAGAGGTGTGTTGGTGCATGTCAGAGTGCGCGGCAGCGAGTAAGTGTGCAGACGTTTTCAGACGTTCTAACGGTGACTGTGTTTAAAATGGCTCAAAGAACACATATTGATGACGTTATGAGGGATAGAATACTAGGGCGACTGGAGGCTGGTCAAACACAGCAGGTCGTAGCATAGGCCCTCCGTGTGCCACAAAGTGTGATCTCAAGATTATGGCAACGATTCCAGCAGACAGGAAACATGTCCAGGCGCTACAGTACGGGACCTCCACAGCGTACAACACTACAAGAAGACCGACATCTCACCATCAGTGCCCGCAGACGGCCACGGAGGACTGCAGGTAGCCTCGCTCGGGACCTTACCGCAGCCACTGGAACAGCTGTCTCCAGACACACAGTCTACAGACGACTGAACAGACATGGTTTACTCGCCTGGAGACCTTCAAGGTGCATTCACTGACCCCTGGCATCAGGAGAGCCCGTAAGGCCTGATGTCAAGAACATAGAACATGATCATTGGAACAGTGGTCCCAGGTTATGTTCACGGACGAGTACTAGTATGAACAGTGATTCTCGCCGGGTTTTCACCTGGCGTGAACCGGGAATCAGATACTAAGCCCTTGATGTTGTGAATTGGCAGGAGCCAATTCACGGGGTTTGGAGGAGGCCGAAAGGCACGCGTTTAAGCTCGCACAGGCTGGCGTGAGGTCTGGAACAGGTAGAGTAATTATACTATCAAGAAAAGTACGTAGCTGCTGGAATACTTAACTTTAATCCATAATTGGTGAACATCGGTCTGACTGTACATGCATCCCAAGATAAATAACAAATGATAATGGCGCCTTGCTAGGTCGTAGCAAATGACGTAGCTGAAGGTTATGCTAACTATCGTCTCGGCAAATGAGAGCGTAATTTGTCAGTGAACCATTGCTAGCAAAGTCGGCTGTACAACTGGGCCGAGTGCTAGGAAGTCTCTCTAGACCTGCCGTGTGGCGGCGCTCGGTCTGCAATCACTGACAGTGGCGACACGCGGGTCCGACGTATACTACCGGACCGCGGCCGATTTAAAGGCTACCACCTAGCAAGTGTGGTGTCTGGCGGTGACACCACACGTAATGTGCTTGAAAGGGACCTGTATGGAGGTCGTGGTTTGATGGTGTGGGTTGGGATTATGATTGGTGAACATACACGTCATTTTGCACCAGTATGTCCGCCTTTTCAGGGGTGTAGTGAGTCCCACCTTCCTCCTGATGGGTGATAATGCACGGCCCCACCGAGGTGCCATCGTGGAAGAGTACCTTGAAATAGAAGATATCAGGCGAATGGAGTGGCCTGCCTGTTCTCCAGACCTAAACCCCATCGAGCACGTCTGGGATGCTCTCGGTCGACGTATCGCTGCACGTCTTCAAACCCCTAGGACACTTCAGGAGCTCCGACAGGCACTGGTGCAAGAATGGGAGGCTATACCCCAGCAACTGTTCGACCACCTGATCCAGAGTATGCCAACCCGTTGTGCGGCCTGTGTACGTGTGCATGGTGATCATATCCCATATTGACGTCGGGGTACATGCGCAGGAAACAGTGGCGTTTTGTAGCACAAGTGTTTCGGGGCGGTCTTCTCAACTTATCACCAACACCGCGGACGTACGGATCTCTGTCGTGTGTGTTCCCTATGTGCTTACGCTATTAGGGCCAGTTATGGGTAGTGCCACGTTGTGTGGTACCACATTCTGCAATTATTCTTAATTTATGAGCATGAGTGAATATCATAAGCTAGCCGGCCGGAGTGGCCGAGCGGTTCTAGCGCTACAGTCTGGAGCCGCGCGACCGCTACGGTCGCAGGTTCGAATCCTGCCTCGGGCATGAATGTTTGTGATGTCATTAGGTTAGTTAGGTTTAAGTAGTTCTAAGTTCTAGGGGACTGATGACCTCAGAAGTTAAGTCTCATAGTGCTCAGAGCCATTTGAATATCATAAGTTAATTCTGGAAATTTAGCTTTAACATTTAACCTTATTAATAATCAGAGTAACGTAGAAATATCGTAAGGAATAATTCACCGGCAGGCCTTGATGACGTTTTGAGGCGGTTACCCACATCCTACTAGGTAGATACTGGACTGGTACCCAAGTTCCACCTCAGTTACACGATTCGCAAACTTTTCGAAATATTCCAGTCACTTTCACATAGGTAACGCTACACACGGGCAGTTGGGTTACATATATTCCGTCCTGGGGGGGGGGGGGTAACGGGGTGGCGACGAGGAAAAGTATCCGCCCATTCTTTGGAGTAACCATACTAAATCTGTAAATAACCGTGCCCACTCTGTGCCGGTACGACAAAGGCACAAGAAAAAGAAGGTAGAGACAGAAAAGTGCTGCGGGGCACATAATTTGGTAATAGGTATAGATGTACAGACCACCTCCGGAGCGGATGTTAACACGGGCCCTTGCGGTGGCGCTTGACTCGGTGGTAAGCTGCTTCGAGTTCTAATGATGGAAAATTTTCACTGTCAGTATTTGGCCGCCGAGAGTACGAGACATGGTGGCGTAAAGTTGCTGATCACCAAAATTTGCGTCAATGTCCTGAATTATATTCTAAATCTCACCGCAATGTCTCCTGAAGTGAGACCATCTGACACTGTTAATGTCGAACAGCTAGACTCCACGGCACCCTTGGTGCTATTTGATCGGAATAAGCTATATGCCGGCACTCCCTCCCCTTTGTCCATAACAATACAAACTCAACACTTTGCAAGCACTCGCCGCAGTCATCCACACGACACGGATACTCACTTATAACAGATCGGAGAAAGACAATAACTGTCTCCACTAGGACGTTACTTACAATGGCGATGCAGGATTCCGGGATCTGCCCCCCCAGTTTCATTCCCCGAGTAGGGAACTACTTTAAACTTTTTCAAAGCTGCAGGGGTCTCACTCTGCTTATAACTTTCATACTACTTTCGTTAGGACAATGTACTATACCCCCACAATCGTAGTAAGCTGTGGCGCACACCAGATGTACTCTGTTTTAAAACAAACGAGGGTGAGTCAAATGAAAACCTTAAACTTGTAATAACAAATCGAAATTTCGCGCCATTATCCTTTAAGTTGGTAAGCGTGCTACAAACAGCATGCAGAATGGCCTGTAGGTGGCAGCATAGTGCAGATGCACACATACCGTCGCAGTATCAGTATAAAGATGACCGCCCCACTTGTGGCTTGCACTAGGGAAGAACAGCGTTCGGTTATTCGGTTTTTGCGTAGTGAAGGTGTGAAACCTATTGAAATTCATCGATGAATGAAGGTACTGTTTGTCACAGTAGCAAGTCTACGAATGGAATAGGAAGTTCGCAAATGGTGTGACTTCAGTGGAAGATGCTCCTCGCCCAGGTCAGGCACAACGTTGTGACTCCACAGAACATTGCAGCAGTTGAAGTCATAGTGAAGGAAAATTGCAGAGCGACACTCGATGACATTGCAGCATGTTTACAGATTTGTCATGGGTCAACACACCACATTGTGCATGATGTGCTCCAGTTCCACAAAGTGTCTGCAAGATGGGTGCCACGGCAACTGACTCCTGAAATGAGAGAACGACGTGCTGATGCTCGTAAAGAACTTCTTCGGCGCTTTGAACGAGAAGATGATGGCTTCCTTGCTAGAATCGTTACTGGGAACGAAACCTGGGTTCACTTCCACCAATCGGAAACGAAGAGAGCGAGCAAGGAATGGCGCCATTCCTCATCACCAAAACCAAAGAAGTTTCGAACAGACTATCAGCAGGGAAGGTTATGCTGACTCTCTTTTGGGACGAAAAAGGCGTCATTTTGGAGCATAACATGCCAAGAGGGACCTCTGTCACCAGTGCATCATACACAGATCTTCTAAAAACTCATCTGCGGTCTGCAATCAAATCAAAGCGACGTGGATTGCTGTCAGCAGGTGTTCTTTTGCAACATGACAATTCAAGGTCCAACACTGCCCGTATAACAGTTGCAACAATCACAGACCTGCATTTTGAGTGTCTTCCTCATCCACCATACCAGACATTGCCCCAAGTGATTTCCATACGTTTGGACCACTCAAAGACGCAATGGGAGGAAAGAAGTTCCGTTCTGATGAAGAGGTACGCCACGCGGTGCATGAGTGGTTGCGCGGACTACCAAAAGAATCTTTTTCTAAAGGAGTTTATGCACTTTGCAGGCGCTGGAGGACTTGCATTAGCGTGGGGGAGATTATGTTGAAAAGTGATACAGCTTTGTACCACTTCTGCACAATAAGTAACATTTAAAAAAATATTTAAGGTTTTCAATTGACTCACCCTCGTAGTTTCCAAAGCACCTAGATGTGCGGAACATAAATCTTGGCCGGAATGCTTTTAGTTGTAAGCTTGTTTGTTCAGAAATGTAAAACTTTCTTTGTCTGTTGAATTGCTGAAATTATTTATTTAAAAGTTTTATAACAATTTTGTAAATGTTGCAGATCCATAAACAATTTTTTATTTATTTTTTCTTTTTACTGCTGTGCTTACCCCATGCAAACACTCCGTTGCTACTTGCAAACAGAATTCCTTCTGTTTCATCACAACCGTGCTTTTCGTTCTTCTATGGTTAGAACGGTGAAGGATTGTCAGAAATGACGTCGGCATTACAAGTACATCAACGAAAAGAGTTCACAACGGCACCAATGAAAAGCCGCTCTAATGTGTAATTACGCTATCTAATCAAGAGTATCCGGACAGTTATTAGTAGACATTAACATGGGGAGTATCCAACCTTCGCCTTTATGACGGCCTGAACTCTGTTGGGGACACTTTCAATGAGGTGTCTGAATGTCTGTGGAGGAACTGGAGCCCATTCTTCCTATAGAGCCGAAACCAGAGAAGTTGCCTATATTAGACTCTGTGGCGCGGAGCGAAGTCGACGTTCTAACTCAAGCCAGAAGTGTTGAGTTGGTTGGGGGTCGGGAAAATGTGCAGGACATTCTATTTCATTAATGCTAACCATTACCTCACAGACGCTGTTTTATGTCACGATGTATTACAATCCTTATACGATCGTCTTCTCTGAACTGTTCCTTCACAGTACACAGTAGAAATCACTCGTTTCCAGTCATCCATTATCCAGTGGTTTCGCTCTTTACATCGCTCCAAGCGTCGCTTATCACTGACTAGAGAAAGGTGTGGGTTATACTCGACCATTTTAGTCACTTCCTTTTAACCTCCGAAGCACAGTCACTGTGCTGGCTGGACTGCTGGTACCACTTTGGAACTCAGGAGTGATTCCTTCCGCAGACTTTCTGCAGTCACGTTCCGCAATGCTCGCCAGTCGCTGTGCGTCACTATATGAGATCTGCCTGGTCTTGCTTTAGCTGCGGTTGTACCTTCGCGGTTCCACTTCACAGTCACATTACAGTCAGTCAGCCTGAAATGCTCCTGATCATTTGTTACTCAGGTGGCATACAATGATTAGTCCATGTTCGAAGTCAACGAACTGCTGACGGGCCTATTCTTACTCCTCCTTTCTCTTGACAGTACTACCCCCCCCCCTCCTCCTTTTATACTGGCGGGCACGACTCTCGTGACATCTAGTGGTCAGTTCCACATTAATTACATAAGGTGTCCGGATATTTTTGATCAGATAGACTATCTATTTATCGACAAGTCGTTTAGGTCAAACGATTATCTCCAACTAATGCATACCATTACGTAAGGTTAAGGTAAATTTATTTAGCGCCAAGTACACAACTGTCATCAGTTGCATCCGCTGCCTGCATCCATAGTCTTAGAGTGTTTTATATTAACGAGTAAGTGCATAAATTGACGGTCCATTGCACTGTCCCGCATGCAGTATTACCAACTGCGATGGACTTTCAAATTTTGCGCTAAGTGACTAATAGAAAAGTGTGTAACACAATGGACACATGTGTGAGTTTCAGATAATGCAACTGATAGTAATTATGTACTTGACGCCAAGAATCTTCTGTTTAACCTGATTTAATGCACTCATCAAAACTCGTCGTCGATAAAAAAAAAATACAGGTTACAACAGTTTCTGATGGTAGAGAGATTCCGCTATTTAAATACATTTAATCTATGCAACGATGCTTATAGAAAATATTCCGAAAACTCTCCAGTACGGGACGTTAAAGGTTGAGAAAACTGAACTCGACAAAGTTTGCAGTATGCTAATAGAACATTAGAGGACACACAAACACACGCACACACACAGAGGGGGAGGAAGGTGGGAGAGGGACAGGGAGAGGGAGAGGGAGAGGGAGAGGGAGAGGGAGAGGGAGAGGGAGACAGACAGAGAGCCGCACGGGATTAGCCGAGCGGTCTGGGCTGCTGCAGTCATGGACTGTGCGGCTGATCCCGGCGGAGGTTCGAGACCTCCCTCGGGCATGGGTGTGTTTGTTTGTCCTTAGGATAATTTAGGTTAAGTAGTGTGTAAGCTTAGGGACTGATGACCATAGCAGTTAAGTCCCATAAGATTTCACATACATTTGAACACATTTGAGAGAGAGAGAGAGAATGCAAATAGAAAAAGGTGTTCCGTGATGGGAAGTCAAATACAAACAATGTGGACAGGATAAGTGAAATTGTACGTTTATATACCAAGTGGCTAAAAGCGGACAATGGCTTTAAAAAAATCGCACTGTATTAATACTACGTCCTGCGTAACAGCGAATATTAATGTCATTACGAGAAACGCCTAAAAATCGAATGCATTTCAAAGGATTTGCTTCTCCATTATACGCTTTATCTCATTTAGTGTTCCGCGCTGCTTAACGTTTTAATCTTTTCAGTCGCTGGAACGAACGAAAATATAGAATTTATTTAATCAGTTGGACTTAAATCTCACGAAAGCTGCGTCATGGGCATGGCAGTTTGAACGGTAGCGGTAGCTTATTTGTAAAAGGGCGAAGAGCAAGCTTTTAAAGATATTCCCGCTAAAACTCCAGTGGTTATTCCGAATGTAAATACACCATTAGCAACATAGAGGCAGTTGTTTCAGAATACGCGAACGTTAATAACCGCTGGTAATGACGCACTCGTCAATGTCTGCGTTTCAAATGGGAGAGTAAGAGCTTCTGTTTTACGTCTGTTTCTGTGACGTAAGAGGAAGTAGTAGGGCTTTGTTGAGCGATGAGCGATAATAACTTCAAAACTTCTGTTTAAGAACACCGTAGAAATTTTAAATTGTAAACAGTCTTTAAAAAACTTACAAGAGCACTGCGTTAAAATCAAACAACATGCGGCTAAGCAACAACATATATTCAGTAAGGGACTAATGTCCTATCGATCAAGGTGGGATACATAACCAGTACAATTAATTAAAATCCAAAGCTAGGTAATGGTCCCCAAAAGATACTACCCTAATAACAGAAACAAATAACGAAATTAAGTTTTACCGGCGCAAACCAAGGAATGACAACAAAAACTCATACCTGATTTTAAAATGGATTGGCTGAACATGGTCCAGAGCACCAAATATAATCTTAGTATAACAGTGTGGACAAAAGACGTTCGTTCTGAATAATCATGCCCATACACTCCTGGAAATTGAAATAAGAACACCGTGAATTCATTGTCCCAGGAAGGGGAAACTTTATTGACACATTCCTGGGGTCAGATACATCACATGATCACACTGACAGAACCACAGGCACATAGACACAGGCAACAGAGCATGCACAATGTCGGCACTAGTACAGTGTATATCCACCTTTCGCAGCAATGCAGGCTGCTATTCTCCCATGGAGACGATCGTAGAGATGCTGGATGTAGTCCTGTGGAACGGCTTGCCATGCCATTTCCACCTGGCGCCTCAGTTGGACCAGCGTTCGTGCTGGACGTGCAGACCGCGTGAGACGACGCTTCATCCAGTCCCAAACATGCTCAATGGGGGACAGATCCGGAGATCTTGCTGGCCAGGGTAGTTGACTTACACCTTCTAGAGCACGTTGGGTGGCACGGGATACATGCGGACGTGCATTGTCCTGTTTGAACAGCAAGTTCACTTGCCGGTCTAGGAATGGTAGAACGATGGGTTCGATGACGGTTTGGTTGTACCGTGCACTATTCAGTGTCCCCTCGACGATCACCAGTGGTGTACGGCCAGTGTAGGAGATCGCTCCCCACACCATGATGCCGGGTGTTGGCCCTGTGTGCCTCGGTCGTATGCAGCCCTGCTTGTGGCGCTCACCTGCACGGCGCCAAACACGCATACGACCATCATTGGCACCAAGGCAGAAGCGACTCTCATCGCTGAAGACGACACGTCTCCATTCGTCCCTCCATTCACGCCTGTCGCGACACCACTGGAGGCGGGCTGCACGATGTTGGGGCGTGAGCGGAAGACGGCCTAACGGTGTGCGGGACCGTAGCCCAGCTTCATGGAGACGGTTGCGAATGGTCCTCGTCGATACCCCAGGAGCAACAGTTTGCTGGGAAGTGGCGGTGCGGTCCCCTACGGTACTGCGTAGGATCCTACGGTCTTGGCGTGCATCCGTGCGTCGCTGCGGTCCGGTCCCAGGTCGACGGGCACGTGCACCTTCCGCCGACCACTGGCGACAACATCGATGTACTGTGGAGACCTCACGCCCCACGTGTTGAGCAATTCGGCGGTACGTCCACCCGGCCTCCCGCATGCCCACTATACGCCCTCGCTCAAAGTCCGTCAACTGCACATACGGTTCACGTCCACGCTGTCGCGGCATGCTACCAGTGTTAAAGACTGCGATGGAGCTCCGTATGCCACGGCAAACTGGCTGACACTGACGGCGGCGGTGCACAAATGCTGCGCAGCTAGCGCCATTCGACGGCCAACACCGCGGTTCCTGGTGTGTCCGCTGTGCCGTGCGTGTGATCATTGCTTGTACAGCCCTCTCGCAGTGTCCGGAGCAAATTTGGTGGGTCTGACACACCGGTGTCAATGTGTTCTTTTTTCCATTTCCAGGAGTGTATTTTATACCAAATAAGACAGCGACAAGATATTAGCAATACAAGGCGTAAGGAATGTCGTTACAGTTCAGTGTTACAAGAGGATGAGAGAATGTTTCCAAATACTTTCCAGAATAGCTTCCGGTTCAAATGGCTCTGAGCACTATGGGACTTAACATCTATGATCATCAGTCCCCTAGAACTTAGAACTACATAAACCTAACTAACCTAAGGACATCACACACATCCATGCCCGAGGCAGGATTCGAACCTGCGACCGTAGCAGTCGCGCAGCTCCGGACTGAGCGCCTAGAAAATAGCTTCAGGTTTTGTACTGAAAACCAGCATTATGGAAACCACATTAACAATAATAGGCAGGGTTCATAACTTACTCATTGAAAAAAGAATTACAAGAACAGTAGAAAGGACTACAATATACCAAAGGTTCGCTTTACTTGGTCACGCTTACATCACCTGGCGAAAGGTACACTAATAGAGGCCAGTGGTTCGCTTAGTAATACTGCACAACTGCCTGAAATGATTACAATACAAGATTTTAAAATCGGTGGCAGTAATAAATAAACAACCTTACACAAACTGAGAACTATGTACACACCAGTGACACTATTTACTCTTTCCCAAAAGCACCATAACGGTCGTATAAGGACGGAGTTAACAACAGCTTGCACCAGTTATAAGGAAGTGCTGTACGACAACACTCTCCCACTGGTCAAGACACTTTCACATTCCAGCAATCGCCAGGAGCACACTGCTCTACAGTGAACAAGCACGGGGTATGTTATAGTTCCAGTGTCCGGTCAGCACGCTTCCTATCGGCCGCCTAATAGACCAAGGCTTCCCAGGCATCCAATCAAATCCTCCCTGTCCGGCTGCTCGGTGTTACTCCAGCGTTCCCCCTATCGTCACTCGCTCGGTCGTACTCCCAGTTCTGCCCCATGTGCCCAGCTGGCCTCGTATTGCCGACTCGCGCCAGTGATGGTGTCGCTGCACTCTCCCGCTAACAGCGACCTCGTGGAGCTTCACTGCAGCCGCGCGGCATTTGAAACTGCCGCGGCAAAGTGACTTATATTACACTGCGACCGACATCAGTGGCATGAAATTTGATGGACATATCAAGAGGATGATCAAGAACGGTCTCACATGGCAAGTCTTCGAGACAGCAAACACTGTGAAAAACAAGACTAAATGGATCACTCAAACAGAAGAAGACATTAAAGAACTGAGAATCACACAAGACAGCATAAACAATTGAGAAGAGTTCATAAATATCATAAAGAAACGTACACTTAAACAAAAACACGCCGAAAAAAGGAGATAAATGGTCGGAAGAGTGCAAGAGAGAATACAGCGAGTATATGAAGAGACATATATAAATTCACTGAAGACACCTTACGAGCAAGCTTGGAGAACAAGACAAGTTTAAAGTCAGCCAAACGCAAACTCACAATCGGTAAAAAGCAGATTATCGCACTCGATGGAAATGACAGTCGAATCACTGAAAAGGAGGCGGTTTTGAAGTTCATCAGAGACTTTTATAGCAATTTGTATAGCAATCCAGGGGAAAATTTGAGTGTATCTAATTTAAATGATATACCTAGTGTTCCAGATATACTCCCATCGGAAGTGTGCTCTAGTTAGCATGAAGAAGGGAACAGTGCCGGGTGATGATGAGCTCAGCGTTGACATCCTCAGACTGGCAGGAGAGGTAACAATAAATCACTTGGCAAAAGTATTTACTTCCTGCCTGCACTATGCTTCAATCCCACTATCGTGGAACAAGGCTAAGATTATTTTGATACACAAGAAAAGAAGTATTCACAATATTAAAAACTACCGTCCTATCAGCTTGCTCTCAATTTTGTACAAAATTTTCACAAAGATCTTGCTAAACCGAATTAGTTCCACCCTAGACTCAGCCCAACCTATGAAACAAGCTGGATTCCGAAGCAATTTTTGCACTATTGACCACATTCTGACCGTTAGTGAAGTGATAAGCAGAGCGAATCAATACCAACTGCCTCTCTGCATTGCCTTTGTTGACTTTGAAAAGGCATTTGACTCCGTTAGCCATGTAGCTGTCCTCCAAGCTTTGAGTGAGCAAGGAGTGGGAGCAGCATACATTGAAGTGCTCAGGAAAATCTACGAGAATTCTTCAGTTTATGTTAACATCGGCGAATCAACTCAAGAATTCCGCATCATGAGGGGTGTCAAACAAGGCGATCCCATCTCCCCAAAACTGTTCTCTGCTGTATTGGAAATGACTATGTCAAAGCTGAGCTGGTAAGGTAAGGGAATTAGAATTAATGGAAGAAGGCTTACCAACTTGAGATTTCCTGATGATATTGGCTTACTGGCCAAAGACTTCGCAGAGCTCCAAAACTTAGTTACAGATCTTGCATCGGAATGTCAGCTGGTTGGCTTGAACATGAACCTTTCCAAAACAAAAGTTGAGAGGCACCCACATGCCTTGCTCATACTGTGGCATCAAGCAGTCAGGCCTGCAAGATGAGTGGTCTGCCAAGCGAGTGGATTCATTCTTATTTATCGAGTAACATGAACTCTAGTACTCACACTTAAGTTACAAGCTATCCTCCTATATGATTAATACGCAACGGAAACACGAATCTGACTATCAGTAATTTACAGAACTCTGACTGTACACTACGCACTGGCAATACTACATTTTCTTTCTATTTTTATTTAACGGCTTTTGTCAACACGTGGCCACCGCACTTAATATGAATCGCGCACACATTATAAATTCGGGACATTATGACAACATACAATTCGAAGGAAAAGTCCACCAATCTTTTTCTTTTCACTATCTTATTTATTCCGATAAATTCTCTAACCTAAACACACAAATTCTATAACCTACAACAATAACACATGAGAAATTCCGCACAGTGGGCATGGCTTTACATTGGTGAATCTCTATTCTATGGTCTCGTAATTATTTAACGCTACAGTGCACTTTCTGGATAGGATGGTGGATCTTTTATTATTTCTCACACTTCGACTCACAATCATCATCACGAAACTATCCTCCAGACCGAGCAGTACAGAAGGAACAAGCATAACCCACTAATCTTTTGAAACTACCTTGCTACTCTCCCATGCAAACCACACATACCCAAATTACATGACATACACCACACCACGACATGTAATACAAAACACTAAATAGTCACAACATTATCACTTTCAGCTTTCCCACTTCAATTAGTATTTATCCCAGTTTCACACGACACTGCCCCACTTCGTAATTCTACATGCCTCGTGTTGATTGGGTGTTGTGTGATGTCCTTAGGTTAGTTAGGTTTAAGTAGTTCTAAGTTCTAGGGGACTGATGACCATAGATGTTAAGTCCCATAGTGCTCAGAGCCATTTGAACCATTTGAATTCTACTTTCCTACTATGAACTCTGCATATATATGCACGTCTTCCTGTGCAATGGAAGCCAAGTGGCGTTGCTGGATAGACGGCCGACTCACCTTGCTTCTCTTTCAGAGTTTGAATCTAGCGTCACACGGAATCATATCACGCAAAGTAATATTAAGAACGTATTCATCACACACGCGAGTCCTCAACTGATACCATGGACGAGTACTTCTCTTTATCTTTTGTCTCATACACAGTTGGAGACTCACACAGTACTCACCACGTGGAAGTACTCGTCTCTAATTTCAAGTCCTGCACACGCCATTTCTTAAATATTTCAACTTATGGTACACACGCTAGTAATTCAGCTTAACTTAAGCACACGGAAGTATTTCTACTTATTGCTACACGTGGTTTCATTGTGACCGTTGGTCACTTCCGAAGATTACTACAATCCCATTAATATTACCTGCCTGACATTTAATTCTCCCCACAAAAGTTCCTGAAATAGAGAAATTATTATTTCAAACTACTCTTAAATATTCCACATGCATACCATGTCTCCACTCTTTTGCCATTACGGAGCACAGCTAAAAAAGGTCTTAACAGCACAAGATCCAGCGGCAGAGAGTGCTGAAACATGGCCGTTCTCCAGGTCATCTCGCACCTATCTCGAGGTGGTGGAAGACCATGCTACCGTATTGGTCAGCCACATTTCAGATGCTCAAAGCTCAGGTAAATTTCATCTCTTTGGTCCCACCAAAGGTGGCCAAAGGATCGTCTCAAAGATGATCATATACTCACATTCACCATCTGCGGTTAGCAGACGACCATACATTCATTCATTTCACAGATCTCACCAAACTGGATGTAGGGATTTATTTTGTGGGAGTGCACATGTGATCAATTAAATAAATAAATTGTCATTCTTTCCCACACTGGTATCCGGCTTCGCTGTATTAATTGAAATTGAGTTATTTTACAAAAAAAAATGTGTTGTTCTGACAAAAATAATGAAGTATGTTGTACCTATTTTCAATGTCGGGCGGTACTGTACCCTTTCAAAGTAATATCCAACAAATGGGTCCCAGCTGGAGATGTGAAAGTCAAGGACAGTCTACTAGAAGAGGTCAGTGAATATGTCTACCTTCGCCAGATTATAAATATGAAAGGAGACACAAGGCCAGAAATCTATCGACGCATCAAGCTTGGCTGGCAAGCATTTGGGAAGAATTCAAAAGTATTCAGATCAAAAATGACAGTAAATCTGAAGAAAGCAGTATTTGATCAATGCATTCTTCCTGTGATGGCGTATGGCTGCGAGACATGGACACTCAACTCATTCACAAAAGGGAAACTTAGGACAGCACAGAGAGCCATGTAGAGGTCAATGCTGGGCTATACAAGAAAGGACTGGAAAAGGGCGGATGACATCCGGTCTGTGACGAAGGTTAATGGCATCTTAGAGAGAGTAGGTTCCTTGAAATGGCAGTGGGCTGGCCACGTCGCAAGATGAAAAGACAACAGATGGACGAAGCTAGTACTGGATTGGAGTCCGAGAGAGCACCGGAGGCCTAGAGGAAGACCACCAGACGGATGGGACAAAGACATCGCTGGTAACACCTGGCAGAGAACTGCCCAAGACCGTCCCACTTGGAGAAGACTTCTGAAAGCCTACCTGAATCCACGACTCAAAGAGGCCACATCATCTAATGATTGAATTGGCTGATGATGATGATGATGAAGAGAATTTGGGAAGAACAAAAGAGGAAGAAAACCATCATGATTACTCAAGTTCAATCGCTCTCTTAAAAGGTAACAATCGAAAATAATAATAATATATTGGGTGTTAGATTATTGTGGATTAATCTACTACGTATTCCTTGGGGAAAAATAAATAAGGAAAAATATATTTTTTTTAAAATCTTATGGGACTTAACTGCTAAGGCCATCAGTCCCCAACCTTACATACTACTTAACCCAACTTATCCTCAGGACAAACACACACACCCATGCCCGAGGGAGGACTCGATTCTCCGCCGGGACCAGCCCCACAGTCCATGACTGCAGCGCCCTAGACCACTCGGCTAATCCCGCGCGGCAAAAATATATTTATTTTTCTCAAAGAATACCCTCAGGTTAGTACGTAAGTGTGAAACACCTGTATATTCTAAGTCAGGGCATTCAACAGTACAGAAACCAATAGAAGTTCTTGCAGAAACAGCAGAAGGAGTAACTATCGAGCAGTAATTTGGAAAGAAAGAGTCTAGCAACGACCTGGCACACAGAATTTTGAAAACTGAATCTAGCAAAATAGAGACAGTTTCACAAACTTTTAGCACACAGGCAAGGCCATTCGTTTGTCACAAAATGGATAGAAACCTCTCGATTTGCAAAAGAGAGCTATAAAAAAACGCATCTCAAAATATTGAGACTTTACAACACAAACATAAAAGCAAGGTATGTTTATGGGTCTGAAATGCTTATTTTAAACTGAGAGAATGATATTAAAGAGAGAACAAAAGTAGTCAAGAAAATATTAGGTCCACATTATACAGAAAAAAGAACATGCAGACTACGAGCACATAAAGAAATTGCTAAGCATGGCGACATTTATTAAAATGCATAAAATCGTACGATAATTTTCTTGGGCAGTTTAAGGACATGGAACCAACCAGGTGAATTACACAAGCTGTGGACGTCCATGTACGTCGGAGTAAAGTAAAAACTGAAACAACAAAACGAATCGGTGCAGTAATAAGACCTGAAGGAAGCAGTGTCATCACAGACGGATATACCGGATACAAAAACTTTTAGGCAGACAACTTTGCGACTGCACAGTTGACCTGGCTGAGAAACCCAAGAAAACCGGAATAATTAGGCCTGACTAGCGGAAAGGAGCCCATTCTGAGAGAACACATGTAATAAGGGTGCAAGAAAAAGCTAAAACAGTACTCTGAAAATTCCCCTGGAGAGAGAGAGAGAGAGAGAGACAGAGAGAGACAGAGAGAGAGAGAGAGAGAGAGAGAGAGAGTGAGAGTGAGTGAGTTTTTGCTGCCCAGTTTTACGTTGCTTCCACTAATTCTACGTAGAGGCCTGTTTGTCTAGCATTTCCGACGAATTCTGCATGTGTGCTAATTACTTAACATTTGTCGTCGTAATTCCCAATTGATATCAGTCGTCATAAGAGTGACGTGGAGGGTTATTTAATACACTAATGCCAATTAAAATTGCTACACCAAGAAGAAATGCAGATGATAAAGCGTATTCATTGGACAAATACTAGAACTGACATGTGATTACATTTTCACGCAATTTGGGTGCACAGATCTTGAGAAATCAGTAACCAGAACAACCACCTCTGGCCGTAATAATGGCCTTGACACGCCTGGGCATTGCGTCAAACAGAGCTTGGATGGCGTGTACAGGTACAGCTGCCCATGCAGCTTCAACACGATACCACAGTTCACCAAGGGTAGTGACTGGCGTATTGTGACGAGCCAGTTGCTCGGCCGCCACCATTGACCAGACGTTTTAAACTGGTGAGAGATCTGGAGAATGTGCTGGCCAGGGCAGCAGTCGAACATTTTCTGTAGCCAGAAAGCCCCGTACAGGACCTGCAACATGCGATCGTGCATTATCCTGCTGAAATATAGGGTTTCCAGGGGTCGAATGAAGGGTCGAGCCACGGGTCGTAACACATCTGAAATGTAACGTCCACTGTTCAAAGTGCCGTCAATGCGAACAACAGGTGACGGAGACGTGTAACCAATGACACCCCATACCATCACGCCGGGTGATACGCCAGTATTGCAATGACGAATACACGCTTCCAATGTGCGTTCACCGCGATGTCGCCAAACACGGATGCTCACATCATGATGCTGTAAACAGAACCTGGATTCATCCGAAAAAATGACCTTTTTGCCATTCGTGCAGCCAGGTTCGTCGTTGAGTACACCATCGCAGGCGCTCCTGTCTGTGATGCAGCGTCAAGGGTAACCGCAGCCATGGTATCCGAGCTGATAGCCCATGCTGCTGCAAACGTCGTCGAACTGTGCGTGCAGATGGTTGTAGTCTTGCAAACGTCTCCATCTGTTAACTCAGGGATCGAGACGTGGCTGCACGATCCGTTACAGCTAAGCGGATAAGATGCCTGTCATCTCGACTGCTAGTGATACGAGGCCGTTGGGATCCAGCACGGCGTTCCGTATTACCCTCCTGAACCCACCGATTCCATATTCTGCTAACAGTCATTGGATCCCGACGAACGCGAGCAGCAAGGTCGCGATACGATAAACCGCAATCGCGATAGGCTACAATCCGACCTTTATCAAAGTCGGAAACGTGATGGTACGCATTTGTCCTCCTTACACGAGGCATCACAACAACGTTTCACCAGGCAACGCCGGTCAACTGCTGTTTGTGTATGAAAAATCGGTTGGAAGCTTTCCTCATGTCAGCACGTTGTAGGTGTCGCCACCGCCGCCAACCTTGTGTGAATGCTCTGAAAAGCTAATCATTTGCGTATCACCGCATCTTCTTCCTGTCGGTTAAATTTAGCGTCTGTAGCACGTCATCATCGTGGTGTAGCTATTTTAATGGCCAGTAGCGTATATGGCTTTAAGCTGATACACGTAAATTTCAGTAAGAGATTTGGGAGAGCGGTGGCAGCATCTAGAATTCCACGGAACCATTTTTGAACATTCTTCTCTGTTTGCTTCTAAATAAAAATCTTCTGCACTCTTGTGAGGCGCATAGTGAAAATTACGAATGTAAACAACATCAATAGCATACGAATTGTTATATGAAGTGATTCGTTTGTATAATATGAGTGGCGAAGATTCTTGTCTTACCGTAATGCACGTGGAACATGGAAACATGATTGACGCGAGGGCAGAGTCGTCAGTACTAGATGTCTGCCTGGTTTTGGTTTAAATGGCTCTGAGCACTATGGGACTTAACTTCTGAGGTCATCAGTCCCCTAGAACTTAGAACTACTTAAACCTAACCAACCTAAGGACATCAAACACATCCATGCCCGAGGTAGGATTCGAACCTGCGACAGTAGCGGTCGCGCGGTTCCAGACTGTAGCGCCTATAACCGCTCGACCGAGCGAGGTGGCGCAGTGGTTAGCACACTGGACTCGCATTCGGGAGGACGGCGGTTCAATCCCGTCTCCGGCCATCCTGATTTAGGTTTTCCGTGATTTCCCTAAATCGCTTCAGGCAAATGGCGGGATGGTTCCTTTGAAAGGGCACGGCCGATTTCCTTCCCCATCCTTGCCTCACCCGAGCTTGCGCTCCGTCTCTAATGACCTCGATGTCGACGGGACGTTAAACACTAATCTCCTCCTTTTTTTTTTATAATCGCTCGGCTACCCCGGCCGGCGGTTTTGGTTTAGCTGTGGTTGTTCCTTGGCATTTCCTCCTCGCTAACATTCAACCTGAGGCAATTTTAGAAGGGTTGAAATGTCCTTGGCGGATTTGTTACTCTGGTAACATCTAATGACTAGTCCATGTTCGATGTCCCTGGACTCTCGTGACCGACCGATTATGCTTTTGCTGCATCTCAACAGGCAACACAAGAGAAGTAGTGGAGCTCCTCCACGTCCGCACCAGCGGGGTGACCAACACAATAACTTCTACCTCTGCGAAAAGAATTAATATGCTAATCGAGGAGTCACAGGATGTTGGTCTGTGATTTGCCTGTACGTCTAGTTGCTATCGCCAACAGCCTTGCTGCAGTGGTAACATCGGTTCCTGTCAGATCAACGTAGCTAAGCGCTGTTGGGCTGGACGAGCACTTGGATGGATGACCATCCGGTCTGCAGAGCACTGTTGGCAAGCGGGGTGCACTCAGCCCTTGTGAGGTAAACTGAGGAGATACCTGATTGAGTAGTAGCGGCTCCGGTCTCGGAAACTGACATACGGAAGGGTGAGCGGTGTGCTGACCACATGCCGCTCCATACCCGCAACTGGTGACGCCTGTGGTATAAGGGTGACACGGTGGCCGGTCGGTACCGTTTTACCTTCATGGCGCCGGCCGGTGTGGCCGAGCGGTTCTAGGCGCTTCAGTCTGGAACCGCGCGACCTCTACGGTCGCGGGTTCGAATCCTGCCTCGGGCATCGATGTTTGTGGTGTCCTTAGGTTAGTTAAGTTTAAGTAGTTCTCGTTCTAGGGGACTGATGATCTCAGATGTTAAGTCCCACAGTGTTCAGAGCCATTTGAAACATTTTTACCTCCATGGCCTGTTCGGGAGGAGTTTAGTTCTGGTTTCTATCACGTACTAATACGGTCCCATCGATGAGACAGTGGATAGAAAGCGACTGAAGGGTAGAGGTTTTAAAGGCAGAGTGAAGAAAGTGCCACGGCAAAGGCCATAGGAAAAAGCAACCCTCCGCGACAGTCTGTGCGATAGTAATAGGACAGACGGCGGATTTGTTCCAGTAGCCAGTTTATGAATGGGTGATGAAAAATGTTAGCAGAGATGTGTCACAGTGGTCTCCAACGATATCCACGGGGCCAGCTGCAGTATCACCATACCTGACAACACAATACCTACTTTATTATCAATTTTATTGTGCCTGGTGCATGTTCCATTTTAGCGAGTTTTAATAGGTTCTTTTACTTTTTATTATTCTGATGACGGATGCTTGACTTCCGAAACGCGTCAATCTTTTACACTATAAACAAGTGGTTGAGCCGATATATTTTTTAACACTGACATTCAAATGGCTCTGAGCACTATGGGACTTAACATCTATGGTCATCAGTCCCGTAGAACTTAGAAATACTTAAACCTAAATAACCTAAGGACATCACACAACACCCAGCCATCACGAGGAAGAGAAAATCCCTGACCCCGCCGGGAATCGAACCCGGGCGTGGGAAGCGAGAACACTGACATTCACAACCACGAACGCTCATCCAGTATGGACAAAATCAAAACTACTTTATAGTGTTCGGTTCGCCCCTCGTGACATAGGAGTGCTCGGATACTTTCGATCATAGGGTGTAGGCGTAGGCGTGGAAGGCGTAGTATAACGTTAGCAAAGCCTGTTTTGTTGATGGTGCGAATGGAGCGGTCTAAAGTTATTGTGATTCTCGTGTATGGCTGTGATGGTGTTATCCCAACGCATTACGTTCCTCCACGGCAGACCGTCAATGCACAGTAGTACTGTTCGTTTTTGGAGGATGACCTGCGACCAGCTCTGTGAAAGAAGTGGCGACACTTTCTGCGCAACCCATCCATCATTTTGCATGACAATACGCGGGCGCATACAGCGCAAGCTGTGGTTGCTTTGTTCGGTCGATGGGACTGTGAAGTACTGCACCATCCACCATACACCCTAGACTTAAGTCCTTGTGACTTTGATTTGATTCCAAAGATGAAGGAACCACTTCGTGGCATTCGCTTCAGAACTGTTCCAGAGATTCGACAGGCAGTAGACCGCACTATTTCCATCATCAACAGAACAGGCTCTGCTAACGCTATACTACGCCTTCCACATCGCTGGCAACGCGTTCTACACAACGCTGGTGACTACTTTGAAGGACAGTAACAGATGCAAACATCTGCCACTATATAAGTGCCACCCTACGTATTAATATGCATCAAGCAACTAGGAGCCGAAACCAAAAACGTCAACTAACGTTAACTGGTTCTTAGGAGTGTATTTTTCTTGCTCAGTAACAAACAAAAGCATTTACAGACACAGCAGTATTTTAAAATACGCTTAATTTTAATGAACCCTGGTGAATCCGGCTGTGGGCTAAGTAAAGTTTGCCGCTTACGTCAGGGGCAGAGTGGTATTTAGCGCGGCCACAGGAAGGTTAACAGATGTGAGAGGAGAACATTTTATTGTTTGTCTTCCAGTGCTGACAACTCACAAGCGTGTGCGACTAACACCGATCGGCTGCGCTGGTATACATGCCAAACGGAAGTTACATGGATTAGTGAATGAGCTTTGTAAAGACGTTCACATTCAAAAGTGGTACATGTTCGTAGCAAGTAATATGAAACCAAATTAAGTCTGTTGTAATACAATACAATGAGCAAAAGAAAAAGTCATTCACTTGGACGGTGTCTCACATTAATGTTACTATTGTCACTTAATATAACATACTAATTTATTGACGTTTATATTAGTAAACGAGAGGCTGAAAGTAGTAGGTGAGTTCTGCTACTTAGGCAGCAAAATAATTGGTGATGGCCGACCTAGAGAGGATATAAAATGTAGACTGGCAATGGCAAGAAAAACGTTTCTGAAGAAGAGAACTTCGTTAACATCGAATATAGATTTAAGAGGCAGGAAGTCTTTTTCTGAAGGTACTGGGAGTGTAGCCATGTATGGAAGTGAAACGTGGACGATAAACAAAAAAATGGTTCAAATGGCTCTGAGCACTATGGGACTTAACTACTGTGGTCATCAGTCCCCTAGAACTACTTAAACCTAACTAACCTAAGGACATCACACACAACCATGCCCGAGGCAGGATTCGAACCTGCGACCGTAGCAGTCGCGCAGTTCCAGACTGCGCGCCTAGAACCGCTCGGCCACACGGCCGGCGACGATAAACAGTTTAGACAAGAAGAGAATAGAAGCTTTTGAAATGTGGTGCTACAGAAAAATGCTGAAAAATAGATTGGTAGATCGCGTAACTAATGAAGAAGTAGTGGACAGAATTGATAAGAATTTTGCGGCACAGCATGACTAGAATAAGGGATAGGTTAATAGGGCACATTCTGAACATCAAGGGATTACGAATTTAGTATCTGAGGGAAGCTTGGGGGGTAAAAGTCATAGAGGGTAAACCAACAGATGAATACACTAATCAGATTTTGCACCCATGGTCTAGGGATAGAGTCTTTGATTCGGTCCCGGGTTCGAATCCGCCGATGCTCACATTTTGGTTAATTATCACCATTGGCGGCCAGAGACATCCGGCATAAGAAGTCACCCCTCATTCTGCAAAAGACCTTGTCAAAGAGGGCGTGGCAGCGGACAGGGTTTCAGGGCACTCTCTTGTCCTAGGGGTGGGAAACTGCCCTTAAACCCAGAAGAATCAGCAATGATCAACGGTATGAGGATGCAGAAGGCAATGGAAACCACTGCATTAAAAACACGTAACGTGTATCTACAGGATATGTGGCCTGAAATTGAAGAAGTGTCATGATGATCTCTCTATTGGCAAAAGATTCCGAAATACTCCCCCTTTCGGATATCTGGGACGGGACTGCCAAGGGGGAGCTTCCCATGAGAAAAAGATTGAATAATCAACGGAAGGATAACGTGCTACGAGTCGGGCGTAGAATGTCAGAAGCTCGAACGTGGTAGGAAAACTAGAAAATCTTAAAAGGGAAATGCAAAGGCTCAATCGAGATACAGTAGGGGTCAGTGAAGTGAAGTGGAAAGAAGACAAGGATTTCTGGTCAGATGGGTATAAGGTAATATCAACAGCAGCAGAAAATGGTATAACAGGAGTAGGATTCGTTATGAATAGGAAGGTAGGGACAACAGTGTGTTCTTGTGAACAGTTAAGTGACAGGGTTGTTCTTACCAGAATCGACAGCAAACCAATACCAACAACAATAGTTCAGGTATACATGCCGACGTCGCAAGCTGAAGATGAAGAGATAGAGAAAGTGTATGAGGATATTGAAAGGGTTAATTGCGTTCTGTAACAGGTTCCAGCTAGTAATAGCGAATACTCTGTTCAAGAAACACAAGAGGAGAAGGTATACTTGGAAAAGGCCAGGTGATAGGGAAAGATTTCAGTTAGATTACATCATAGTCAGACAGAGATTCCGAAGTCAGATACTGAATTATAAAGCGTACCCAGGAGCAAATATAGACTCAGATCATAATATGGTAGTGATGAAGAGTAAGCTGAAGTATAAGACATTAGTCAGGAAGAAAAAATGCGCAAAGCAGTGGGATATGGAAGTACTAAGGAATGATGATACACCGTTGAAGTTTTCTAAGGCTGTAGACCAATAAGGAATAGCTCAGTAGGCAGTACAGTTAAAGAGGAGTGGACATCTCTAGAAAGGGCCATCACAGAAGCTGGGAGGAAAACATAGGTACAATGAAGGTAATTGCTTAGAAACTATGGGTAACAGAAGAAATACTTCAGTTGATCGATGAAAGGAGAAAGTACAAAAATGTTCCGGAGAACTCAGGAATAGAGAAATACAAGTCGCTGAGGAATGAAATAAATAGGAAGTGCAGGGAAGCTAAGACAAAATCGCTGCAGGAAAAATGTGAAGACATAGAAAAATAAATGATTGTCGGAAGGACAGACTCAGCGTACAGAAAAGTCAAAATAACCTTCGGCGACATTTTAAGCAAGGGTGATAACATTAAGATTGCAACAGGAATTCTGTTAAATGCAGACGAGGGAGCAGATAGGTGGAAAGAATACATCGAAAGCCTCTATGAGGGGAAGATTTGTCTGATGTGATAGAAGAAGAAACAGGAGTCGATTTGGAAGAGATAGGGTATCCAGTATTAGAAAAAGAATTTAAGACAGATATGGAGGACTTAAGATCAAATAAGGCAGAAGGGATAGATAACATTCCATCAGAATTTCTAAAATTATCGTGGTAAGTGGCAACAAAACGACTATTCACGTTGGTGTGTAGAATGTGTGAGTCTGGCGACATACCATCTGACTTTCCGAAATGCAATTCCGAAGACGGCAAGAGCTGACAATTGTGATAATTACCGCACAATCAGCTGAACGGTTCATGCATCCAAGCTGCTTTTAAGAATAATATACAGCAGAATGTAAAAGAAAATTGAGGATGTGCTAGATGACGATCAGTTTGGTTTTTGGAAAGGTAAAGGCACGAGAGAGGCAATTCTGACGTTACGGTTAAAAGTGGAAGCAACACTAAAGAAAAATCAAGACTCGTTCATAGGATTTGTCGACCTGGAAAAGGCGTTCGACAATGTAAAATAGTACAAGACGTTCGAAATTCTGAGAAAGTAGGGTAAGCTATAGAGAGAGACAGGTCATATACAATATGTACAACAGCCAATAGGGAATAATAAGAGCGGACGACCAAGATCGAAGCGCTCGTATTAAAAGGGTGTTAGACAAGGATGTAGGCTTTCGCCCCTGCTGTTCAATCTGTACATCGAGGAAGCAATGATGGCAATAAAAGAAAGGTTCAGGAGTGGAATTAAAATTCAAGGTGAAAGGATATCAATGATACGATTCGCTGATGACTTTGCTATCCTGAGTGATAGTGAAGAAGAATTACATGATCTGCTGAACGTAATGAACAGTGTAATGAGTACAGTGCATGGATTGAGAGTAAATCGACGAAAGACGAAGGTAATGAGAAGTAGTAGAAATGAGAACAGCGAGAAACTTAACATCAGGATTGATGATCACGCAGTATATGAAGTTACGGAATTCTGCTATCTAGGCAGTTAGTTTTTCTTAGTTTATCAACGATACATCTGTTTGTTAAAAGTAAAAGAACATTTAAACAATAACTGTAATAGATCTATGAGCTATGCAAGTGTATAGACTCTTACCTAGTATTCATTTTTAACGGAATTTCTTTGAAAAACGACTTACAACAATAGGTAGCCAACATAAGGCGGGCACAAATAGCGTCTTAGTCGTTATAGTTATCTATGGGCTTCTTGTAAATGCTTTTTCCAAAGAAACGAAAATCCTAACGCACTACGAGATGAAAGATTACAGTCCTATCTCCCATTAGAACCGCCGAAAGCTACACAAAATACTTGACGGTACAACAAAAAACTATAGCACACATGTCTGCAATTATCCTCAACAGAAACAATAATTAAGCCTTCGAATCGTGTGTTAAAGTATTTATTTACACTGTTGTCTGCTTTCTTCATAGATTAGATCAGCCTATAAACATACTTTTCTGATAGAAACGTAAGGCAGAAATTTGTAGAGTGAAATGCGTTAAATGTCACTCAAATCGAATTTGTGGTAAAGTGTAAGTGAGAGCTATAAAGAAATTCACCAGTATCTGAAGTCATTCAGCAATTACAGAAATTGGTGTGTTTATATTAAAGTCAACAGGATTTCGCAGTAGCTCGTACATCACAAACATCCCTTGGATGTCATAGGGCAAGTTAAATGCACTTCATATTTGGAAATTATTTCCCGAAACGCATCGTGCGGCCAGTACAAAAAGAAAAAACCGTCACTGACAGCAGCAAGTTTCATGATACGACGAAGGAAACCACATGATTCCGTGCTAGTAGACGCTTACAACGGTTAACATCACGTTCAAAACATTGTATGTAAGTTTTCAGTAGGCTTTAAATATGGCGATGCCTTAGGCAGTTGTTGTTTACATAGGTCGTTATTCGAGTTATTTTTTAGTAAAAAGTTTCTGTTTTTGGGTCGTCTAATGTAAGTTACTTCACTTATATTATTCTTGTTGCCTCACTTGTGCGAAGAATAATAATTTTTATAATATAACAATGTTTAAACAAAATTTTTAGTCCTACAAATGTAGTTCCTTGTTATATATTTCAGTTTGATAGTTTCTTCTGTAGATCACGAATGCCAACATAACGTTCGACCAGGGAAGGTGGTCAATGTGTTCACCATAATAACAGTTACTTACACGTGTATTACAGCAGATAAAAGTGACTGCTAAACCCTTTTGGATATAAAGCTACCCTCCGCCTTCCTGCCCCTTTGTGGTAATTTGAAGTAATTAAATAATGTTATTTAAAACTGCTTCTGTTCTGTTTTATTTGGTCCAATAGAAAAGGTCCATTGTAAACTATCTACTGAAACGGCATGGAATTGTTGAAATTGTTTCAGATACTAGGGCATCAAGACGCCTAGAAAATATGTCCAGAAATCAGAACAACAAACAAGGGTACCTTCTGCGATGGCACTGGCCACGATACCCGCTTACGTGTGTCACTACGTAAGCCTTGAGAAAAATTCAGGTAGTTCCAATACATTATTTTCCTTTTTATTCAAAAATATATGGTGCGATACTTTACAATATATAGATAACTTACTTTACATTCCACGTCTTTCAAATAAGATTGTCATCTGCCAAGATGAATTATTATTATTAGTATTATTCTTCTTCTTTCTTTCTTCGTTTGGGTCATCTAAGGACCACACACCAATTTCAGTGCTTCCTTCTTTGTTGTTCTTTCTTTTTACTCCAGTATTCTTCCATCTTTTCACTATGTATCCTTTTTCCCTTCTCGGACCATTTTCACCCTGTATTCTTCTCCCTCTTGCCTTGGAATCCTTCCATTTTTTACACTTTTCTCTTGAAACTCTCTGTTGCATCTATTTCACTTATGTTGTTGCTTCCCACATCTTTCCTAACTTCTTGAATCCAGGCTATTGTTGACTTGTCCCAAAGATATTTAAAAATCTGTTTGGTTAACCTGTCGCTGTTCATTCTGACGATGTGTGTGAAATCTTATGGGACTTAACTGCTAAGGTCATCAGTCCCTAAGCTTAGACACTACTTAACCTAAATTATCCTAAGTACAAAGACACACACCCATGCCCGAGGGAGGACTCGAATCTCCGCCGGGACTAGCCGCACTGTCTATGACTGCAGCGTCTTAGATCGCTCGGCTAATGCCGCGCGGCGCTGTTCATTCTGTATAAGTGACCAAAATATAGCAGTCGCCTCTTTCGTAGTGTTTCGTTTGTTTTCTATTATTATTATTATTATTATTATTATTATTATTATTACTATTTCGGTGCCGGCCGCTGTGGCCGAGCGGTTCTAGGCGCTTCAGTCCGGAACCGCGCTGTTGCTGCGGTCGCAGGTTCGAATCTTGCCTCGGGTATGGATGTGTGTGATGTCCTCAGGTTAGTCAGGTTTAAGTAGTTCAACGTCTAGGGGACTGATGACCTCAGATGTTAAGTCTCATAGTGCTTAGAGCCATTTGAACCGTTACTTCGGTTTTATGTGGAAGTTAAGTAACACGTTTAGGAACATTCGCTCTCATGGGGGTGGATATGGACCCTGGGCATTTCATCAGGGCTACGGACCCTGCGTGATCTTAAACCGGCTTTGTTGTGGTATGCTTGCAGTTCGTCCGAGATGGCTGTTTCTGTACGGAGGCTGGGAAGCTCACGCCGGGCTTGTGGCACTCTGCTGCTGTTAGCGACCTTAGTTTCACTCAATGCTTTTGCATTTCTTATCTCGCCTGGTTCAGTATCCGCACAGTGGGGAGACGCGATCTCGACAGCACGGCGCGTTCCGGCGGGAAGAGGAAACATTACGCCCCGGAAATGGCGAGCCTTTAGGCTGCGTATACAGTTGGCGCTTTTACCCTGGAAATGGCGCAACGCTGGAGCGCACTTTACACTTCACTTTGTGTTTCGGGTTTCTCCACAACTTTCTCTTTTCCTCACCGCGGAGTCATGTGAGTAAGTGTATGTAGACAGTGGAGAAACGTAACAGAACTAGTGCAAAAGAATGCTGTTTTGACTGTCGTAGCATCGACACCTGCTTATCTTAAGGAATTGGCGAACTTGCAACTGCATCAGGCCAGTGCTCTGTTGATATGCATGTCCACATGGCCTGTAGGTTATAGGAGAATTTATTCTTTCGTTCATGTTTTTACTCGATCGTACTGTCAACAACGCGGTACAAGGACGGCCACAGCTGCCTACAAATACCGTAACACGCGCAATAATCCACGTTTGTATTACGCTATTAACATAGGCAAGTTACTTATGACTAAATAATCTATATATGACACTAACTATAACGGGAAGAAATCACAGAAAAGGATAGGTTATTCAGTTTAAACGTCCGGGTTTCCGGGTTCGATTCCCGGCGGGGTCAGGGATTGTCTCTGCCTCGTGATGACTGGGTGTTGTGTAATGTCCTTAGGTTAGTTAGGTTTAAGTAGTTCTAAGTTCTAGGGGACTGATGACCATAGATGTTAAGTCCCATAGTGCTCAGAACCATTTGAACCATTCAGTTTAAAAGATTAAGCCGGAAACAAAAATGGTTCAAATGGCTCTGAGCACTATGGGACTTAACATCTATGGTCATCAGTCCCCTAGAACTTAGAACTACTTAAACCTAACTAACCTAAGGGCATCACACAACAACCAGTCATCACGAAGCAGAGAAAATGCCTGACCCCGCCGGGAATCGAACCCGGGAACCCAGGCGCGGGAAGCGAGAACGCTACCGCACGACCACGAGCTGCGGACAAGCCGAAAACAAGATTAAGCCGAAATCTGCCAACAAAAATTCATAGTTTATTTTGGGATCTTTTCTGAGTATTCTGATGTAAAGTGTCATTTACTGCCTGACTTACCTTAGTGTCTTTAGCGCAAAGAAAATTTCTGCACAGCATTTCGAATCTTGACGGTATGACGCAGATGCTATGGCGAGACAGTTTTAGGTTTGGTAGTGGTGGTGTGGGGAGGGGGAGGGGGGGTGCTGTATGGTTGCTTAAGGCACCGGTAGAGATCGCGCCTGAAAGTCACCTCCAAACTCATCAAGCATTAGCGCCGTAGCCCGTAATACACAATTTGAAAACAACTTTTTTATGTAAAAAATTGTGTAAAGATTCGAGACCAAAGAATCGATGTTAATATTTGCATTATCGATTAAGTTAAAAAAGAAAGGGGTTGTCATTACGTCACAAAATTTAAGCCGGGGTCCGCCATCTTACATAGTCCAAAAATTAAGCACACCACATTTATTCCTCCATGGTTCACCGCGGCGATACTTCCCCGTAACGTCTCTCTGACGTGCCTGTGCCGAGTTTCAACCAATGGGGCATTTCGCTGTCGTACCCCAAATAGCATTGTACAATGATGGGGCATGTTTAAAAAATTATATCATTTTTTTACCCTGTCAGTTGCTATTATTGGCCACACACTAAATGACGCATCATAGGCAGTATTTCAGACTGAGAAGCCGTGTAAACTACAGTGAGAGTAATGCATTGACAATCTAATAAAACAAGAACTCTATTCTGCTTGGAGGAATACTAATGTGCAGCTCTATTTCTTTGACACTCCAATAATAGTTCACTGTACTGGCCTGCAGAAGATACGACAGCTTACTTTGCTTGTTTCCAAATTGCACACGTTTATGGCCTTATAAAGAACTAGTACGTAAGTTTTTTTGCGAACGTGAACATTACAAATGTTGTACATACGAGAAGAAAGCTGAAAATGCATCGAACAAGAAGCAGTAGCAGTAAGCGAACAAGCATTGGTTTCGGAGTCCCAGCTTCGATACTGTTCTATCCTTGATTATTCGAAATATGTCAACAAAAATGTTACTAGAGCAAATACGCATTCAAGAGCAGAAAAACATTCGAAACCGCCTTCCTGACACTATGTTATTAATGTAAGCACTGTAATTTTTAGTGCTTAAAACAGCTATTGCGTGCATACGACAGAAATAATGAACGAGAAGCAATCGTAAACAACAGTCTGCTAATGTTTTGGGCAGGCACTGCCCCCTCTGTCCTCAATACAACGTACAGCTTAAGTCTATAGCGCAATCTCTCTTCTTTTTTTACGTCCATGATACGTCCTGCGTAATACAAGAATGCACAGCATTCAAATTTTTTAGAGAGCAGCTGGGAGAAGCCTGGCTGCTCGCACTTGGCTTTCTGCTTTCAGTTTTCGGGATGTAAGCATCTTCGGCTGTAGTTATAGTGAGTGCCGGCCAGTGTGGCCAAGCGGTTAAAGGCGCTACAGTCTGGAACCCCGTGGCCGCTACGGTCGCAGGTTCGAATCCTGCCTCGGGCATGGATGTGTGTGACGTCCTTAGGTTAGTTAGGTTTAAGTAGTTCTAAGTTCTAGGGGACTGATGACCTTATAAGTTATGTCCCATAGTGCTCAGAGCCATTTGAACCATTTGTAGTTATAGTGATCTCACGATGTACTAACTTATTTGATTTCTCAAATGTTTTTATTATAAATTCAACAGTCTACGTGTTTATTTCATTTTTCATTGAATTATGAACTCTAATTTCAGCACTTCTAGCAAGGAAGACGTCTCTCGATGTGGCACCGATCCGCCGCTGGAGTGATGTCATTACTACCGTGCAATGTCCACTGTTATTTATCGTATGTGCGGAACATGCAGTCATTCGGATAAAAGTACAACTTTTTTCAAATCGGTAACACAGCACTGAGTGACTACCATATCGCCCGCATCTCGTGGTCGTGCGGTAGCGTTCTCGCTTCCCACGCCCGGGTTCCCGGGTTCGATTCCCGGCGGGGTCAGGGATTTTCTCTGCCTCGTGATGGCTGGGTGTTGTGTGCTGTCCTTAGGTTAGTTAGGTTTAAGTAGTTCTAAGTTCTAGGGGACTTATGACCACAGCAGTTGAGTCCCATAGTGCTCAGAGCCATTTGAACCATTTGACTACCATATCGCTACATGAAAGATACATTTTCTAAATTCAATCGTCCCGCATCATCTGTTGCGCCGCTCCTAACACCAATCTGGGATTGCAATGTTCATTCTGGTAAAACATTTTAAAATATGTCAGTTGGCGCAGGACTCACAAGTCGAAGCGTTGCTACTTCTCTTAGAAGATATATTAGGGAACGGTAAACCTACATTTGCAGCACTCGTGTACTTAGAGAAAGATTTTGACAATACTGACCTCAACAACTTGTACAGAAACCAGCCCGCAGTTGTAACCGTTGAGGGGAAGGAAAGGGACGCAATGGTTCAAATGGCTCTAAGCACTATCTGAGGTCATCAGTCGCCTAGACATAGAACTACTTAAACTTAACTAACCTAAGGACATCACACATATCCATGCCCGAGGCAGGATTCGAACCTGCGACCGTAGCAGCAGCGCGATTCCGCACTGAAGCGCCTAAAACCTTTACGCTACAACGGCCGGCAACGAATTTAGTACTGCAGGGAAGTTTGGAGGTAAAAATCGTAGAGGGAGACACCAAGAGTTGAATGAGCAAGCACATTCAGAATGATGTAGGGTGCAGTAGTTGTTCTGAGATGAAGAAGCTAGTAGGAGTAGAGCGGCGGGGAGAGGCGCATCAAATCAGTAGTCGGACTGAAGGCCATGACGAGGACTACGTAATTGCTTTTTTTTTTTCATGTGATGGAATGAGTGAAGAGACTAATCCTGGTCCATCACAGGAATCGTCTACGATTCCATGACACCAGAAGGGATGGCCGACCGCTGTCACCATGCCTGAGTTCTGCTGATGCAGAAGCACAGATCACGGGTGCAGACTGCCCGAGCTGCGAGATGTGGAGCGCAGCTTATTCCCCTGCACAGCTCTTCGTATCACAGATGGTTTACGCTCGCGTCTGCTTACGCTTACGGCCGACTGCTACGTTAGTCTACATTATATGCGCTGTGCGTCTTGTTTGGAAACAAACTTCTCCCATTCGCTGACGATTCGTGTTGCTGACAACAGTTCTTCGCTCGCAATAATATCGCTCGGCACTGAATTGTCTATTTATTTTCAGGCCATGTCTTTTGCATTCGTATTGTAACTGTGATACACGGCAGAATGGATAGGTTTAGTAATGAAGAATTGGCGGCTATGCACTTTGTGTAATGGTATCACTGAATGCAGTGGAAGAGCGGTAGCCTGTGCTACCTGTCCCTACAGTACTTTTGTATCTGCAAGTTTTCAACTCATCATCAGTAAATTTAGACTTCTCCTGCGTACTAGAGTTAACATACAGTTAGCACTGCCGGAGAAACTAACCTGAGACAAAAAATGGTTCAAATGGCTCTGAGCACTATGGGACTTAACATCTCTGATCATCAGTCCCCTAGAACTTAGAACTACTTAAACCTAACTAACCTAAGGACATCACACACATCCATGCCCGAGGCAGGATTCGAACCTGCGACCGTAGCGGTCACGCGGTTCCAGACTGAAGCGCCTAGAACCGCTCGGTCACTCCGGCCGGTTAACCTCAGACAGAACCGAGCAAAAGTGAATATTAGTTTAAGATCGAACAGAAAAGTCGGCATTATTGTTGTCAACAGTAAGTCTCGTAAATGAATGGAATAAAGTAGTTGACAAACAAGATATAAAGCGTACATCGTCGACATGTGAACTCTTGTGTCGATATCTCCTGCAGTTTAGAGATTCTAAGATAAATGGGGAAATGAAATTAAACTAAACTGTGTCACTCTGTAACAAGCAACGGAAAACAACGAGTCCATTATACTCAAATACTCAAAAAATATCCCTGAACTACCTCCGAAATTTTGTCGGTGGAATTTGGGTTTTTGCTGTACGTTGTCGGTTCAGTAAGTTCCGGGACACACAACTTTCCTTACGAGAAGCATGTGGCACTATTACTGGAACAAATACAGAACTATATACGCTTAGTTTCATGTACAACGACGGTTTTATATTTTTATTTTATTTATTTACTTATTGTTACAGAAAGAGGCATCAAAATGTTTCGATAACACGACATCTTGATGGTGCGTTTTTACTCTCTCCCATTGTTTTCTAGTGCCTCAGTAGTTGGCCAGGGGGTAACAGTGCTAGAACGAAGCCCATTGTCGCAAAACGTGGACACTGTAGACTTCATTCCTTTGATGTTCTTATCCAGAATCAAATACGGCATCAAGTGGGAGTATTTTGAGGATTTTAAATCGATCCACCTAAATGTGTCGGGCATTCTGAACGGCATTCAAGTCGAAGATTTTGCCAAGGTTCTTTTTTTTTTTTTTTTTAGAGGTTCTGTTATCGGTACCGCCAATATGAGGCGAGAGAAAGGACGTTTGTTGAAAATTAATACGACAGTAAACTGCAACAACAAGGAGTTGTGCGACATAAAACGAATCTGGATGGCGTCTATTCGATTCTGCAGCAGTCGCAGAACAGTTGAAACCTCCCCTTAGAAAAATTTATGAATGATTGTGCTGATAAACCCCTTACGTTATTTGATTTGCAAACAGCTGAGCAAAACTGAACGTACTCAGACATTTCTCTCTTTACTTATTCTGATCATCACTAAACTGACACACAATATTCTTAGCGCAACGCAATCTGACTTTAAATAATCCCTACAAAAGAATGGCCCTGACTAACGATAACCTATACCTTTCATGAACCACTTACCTCACAAAAATCTCCGTTACTTGAACTACTGCAATACATCGAGTGCCAATACTGCCAGCTAAATAAAAGATTCTAACTACTGAAGTCACTAACTACTGATAGGCATAGTTTGCAAATGAAAGATTTTGATAGAGAACAAACAATGTATTTACCTTAATAGTGTTCAAAAGTCATAATATATATATATATATATATATATATATATATATAAGTTCATGACATCCAATCTTACAAATTTACTGTCTCTGATGGACACACGTCCAGATCATCCGTTCTCAAAACTCCGCCATCTCTCTCCCCACATCCACCACTGCTGGCGGCTCACCTCCAACTGCGCAACGGTACGCGCTGTTCACATCCAACTGCCCAACACTACAATAGCGAATGTTACAACAATGCCAACCAGCCACAGACTGCACACAGCTAGAGATGGGTCGAACTCGTTCATTCCCGTGAAGTACTTCATTCATTTCACTCTTTGCCGTGAAGCGTTCAAATGAAGTAGTTCATTCATGAAGTACGGAAGCCTGGCGAAGTTGCCCAGTTCGCCGTTCAGCCGCGGCTACGCTCGCTTCGCCTCGCTCGTACAATATAGCTTCGTAACAATTCATATTTTTACCAACAGATGGCCGAACTATGCAGTAACGTGCACGCAACGTTTTGCGTCTTGCAGCGTCTGAGTTAACTTAAATACAGGATGGTCGAAGGGGACAAAGGAAAGATAAACAGAGAAGCCTGTCACATATAAAGAAGGTATTACGTTTAATCTTGCTCGACATTTTCACATGAAGCGCCAAAAAGAGTCTTCATCTGCCAAGTGAAACCTTATTTGTTGTATTTATGGACTGAAAACTAGGGCTACCAACGAAATGCAGTCCAAGTTTATGTTCCTTTTAAAATTTAATCCAAAATAGAATGAGTATGTTTACCACTGTCACAAAGTCTATATACCTACGCTAAGTAATTATTCAGAAGTTTTCCTGGAGATTTTATTTTTATTGAGAATAATAACCCTCTAAATTCAAAACGTAAACTGTCACCTGTAGTCATTGGTACGATTTCAGGTAAAATCCCTCTTTATTTTATTCGAAAGCAGTTTTTGTATCTGTTCACGCTTATACAATGGCTAGCAACACGCGATCGCGTAAAAGTAATGAAATTTGGGGTTTCTTCGCCGATTTAGGTTATGTGAAAGCAAAGTGCAACTGTTGTTCTAAGTGTATTTCACCGCGCGATTCGTCGACAGGCAGTACAGGAAGGATTGAAGTGAAGGGAGAATGAGTGACGTAGCGCCAATGTAGTGGGAGAGGGAGAGGGGAAGAGAGTGAGTGAACGAACTAGAAAAAAAGTGTGGAGTGTACTATCTGTGGAGAGTTTGAAGTACCAGTTCACTGAAATTGAGTGGTTAGTTCACACTTCACTGGAGTGAAGCGTTCATTTAAACGACTCATTCACGAGCTCCCCATCACTACACACAGCACAGTCAGTGATTTTCATACAGAGCGCTACGTGGCGTTACCAACATAAAAACCTAAACAGCCTACTTACAGAGTGATGCTAGTAGTGCCACTATGAAGATGCAATCAAGTTTGCTTTAAATACACGCAAGGGTCGTGAGCGTTAGTTCCGTTTGAGATTGAACCTGGTAAGTCGATGTTAATCAGGAACACCTTTATGGCGACAAAGACGCCACAATCAGCACATCACTGAGGCTGAACTGGGTCGTGTACCAGGACAACAAAAGTCTGGGTGTCCCTTGTGCGATGTAGCAGAAAGGCTTGGCAGGAATGTAGACATCGTACTGATTGGCGGCAGCGGTGGTCACGAGAATGTACGGCCATAAGAAGAATAGGCTACGGACGGCCACGTGGCAATACCGAGAGGGGAGACCATCGTGCTCGGCGTATGGCTCTGGTGCATCGTACTGCATGTGCAGCACCAATCTCAACAGCAGTTGGCACCAGAGTGACAGGACGAGCTGTTACAAATCGGTTACTTCGACGACATCTCCGAGCCATGCGCCTTGTAGCGTGCATTCTACCGACCCGAAACCACCGCCATTTGCAACTTGTGTGGTGTTAAGCGAGAGCTCACCAGGGGCCAGGGTGTTTTCTGGGGAAAGCTGGTTCTGCCTCGGTGCCAATGCTGGCCTAGTGTTTATTGATAGGAGTCTAGCTGAAGTCCTGCAACCAACCTGTCTGCGTGCAAGATATTTATACACTGGACCGATACTTGCAATTCCGGTCTCGGGTGCGATTACGTTTGACAGCAGGTGCTCTCTCGTGGTTATATCAAGCACCTTGACTGTAAATTTGTACGCCAGTCTGGAGATTCGACATATTGTGCTTAACCTGCCATCTTGCAATGTTATTTACTTAAATATTTTACATCAGCAAATGTATTTTCCAAAATTTCATTACTCTGCATCAATTACTTTTGTTGGCGTTGCGATTGTTTTTCCTTCAGTACATTTTAACATCTTCACGGTAAAAGGTAACAGTCAAACAGGATGAAGATTTATTGAAATCCTTGACCACGGTTTCGGTATATCTAAATATACCTTCATCAGAAGCAAAAATACACTAAAATTACATCCTGCAGTGGAGTTACATAAAACAACCGTGCCAAAGGCGTCGACATCTTTGGCACGATTGTTTTATGTAACTCCACTGCAGGATGTAATTTTAGTGTATTTTTGCTTCTGATGAAAGTACATTTAGATATACCGAAACCGTGGTCAAGGATTTCAATAAATCTTCATCCTGCAACTGTTTGGCTGTTATCATTTACCGTGAAGATTTTCAACAGTTGCTGCTTCAGCTACGTTTAAAATTTTGACATTTTAACATCATTTTGTATTTTGTTGTGAGTTAGTCCCCGGACTTGTTCAACCAACTGTGTAGGTCGGAAAAGTACTCTAGAGGAATGAAGTGTTAATGTAATCACTGATAATGCATAAAACATTTATTGGCCCATATAAAACCGGAGAAGCTTAGTGTGTTTGGACAGATTCATGAAAACAGTAAAACTAATGGAATGGAAGAATTTCCTTCATTTTAACAAGATTCAAGAATAATCGTCTTGCTGTGCTTTGAAAAAACTGCAGGAAAAAGCCAGAAATCTACACCTTCTTCTTTCTTCTGACATTCACAGAGAAAATTATCCTTTAGCTGAGGTCAAGGTAGCCGGTCTTTTTGACCGAACGGTTCTAGGTGCTTCAGTCTGGAACCGCGCTGCTGCTACAGCCGCAGGTTCGAATCCTGCCTCGGGTATGGATGTGTGTGATGTCCTTAGGTTAGTTAGGTTTAAGTAGTTCTAAGTCTAGGGGACTGATGACCTCAGATGTTAAGTCCCATAGCGCTTAGAGCCATTACAACCATTTTTTGAAGTCAAGGTGAAATTAGTTGACAGAACGAACAGAAGAATTTAAACACACACGTAGTTAAATCCCAAAACAGAGAAGATCACTTGCAGCACTGTGTATGAGTCCAAAAGAAGGGATCACTCGTAGTGTTTGTGGTCGCATGGGATGTTCACTTCCGGTGGTTTCATACGTTTCGTTACATATTGTTTCAGTCGACGAAATGTGTATAATGAAAATCAAACAACAAAGAGGATTTCATCAAGGATTACCAGCGAAGCAGATTTTCGCAATATACAGGTTGTTCATAGCACTGTTGTTTGCTTTTCATTAGCGCTCATACGACTTTTCCGTTTATATAACTAGAGAACCTCTCCGCAGTTGCATCTTATTATCCAGGCCATGACGAAAAGCAGAAAGTGGTACTTGTAACTCTGATAATGGAGCTTTTCCTACAATAAAAATCTAAATACAGTAAACGGACTTTTGTTCACAAATTGCATTTCACTGTCTCTTTGCGTCACAGAAAACCAGGACAGTGTTGTTAAAATGCACCGATGAGAATTATTTCGACTTCCTCTCTGCATCAGACGGTGTAAACACTTTTTGAGTATAATAGCACCTTCTAGCTCTGCCTTTTAACAGACGGTGATATATCTCACTTTTAACTCGATTCAAAGAAATAACTGAACAGGTTAGCGCAGTTGATACCTTGGACTCGGGAGGAAGGGGCTCGAATCATTGGCTGGCCATCAAAAACAAGATTTTACATGGTTTTTTTTAAAATGGGTAACAGGGAATGCTGGTGTCGTTCTTATGAAAAATGCGTGGCCGATTTCCGTAGCCATTCTTTTCCATAAGAAATCGAGCTCCTTCTGTAATGACTCGGACACATACAGAACGTTACCTGCCACTCTTCCTTGCCTCCATGATATACATAGCATGCAAATATTAATCGTGGCAAGTAAACAGATTACATCTGCAGACTTTCTCCTGCCTCTCCTATTCTGATGTGTCACTGTCTCACTCCAAAGCACACATGTTCGAAAAGTTGTGTTACGAAAATTGTCGTATCTGTTCTCGGCTATTTCTGGCTTTGTATTACTTTGTAGTTTGAGATTTTAGCTAAATATAACCGCTACAAGCTTTAAGCAATGTCGATACGCCTGCCCGCGAAAGAATGCTAATTTATGCGTGTGAAATAACACAAGAACGCTTTATTTAGAGTAACGTTCGAAAACAAGTGAGCACGAAATGCAGTTTGTACCGTAATATTTTGTGTACGAAGACTTTGGAGGCTGAGACATATTTGAGCTACTTCATTGTGTGTACAAGAGCTGCACTTGCTTTTCATTCATTATTCGGTAACCGATTTCGCTCTATATTGCAGCACCTTCAGGCTATATAAAAGATCTAATGTTTTTTATGTTATGACAGTCAGTTTGCGATTGAATAAAGGCAATATTCATTTCGCGAGACGCGTTTTGCATCGTCTCAATTTATTACAGTATCATTTGTGGCCTGAAAGGCATTTACATTTTCCTTTGCAAGAACCACTTGCAACTTACATATTCTGCTACTGTACAGGTAAGTAACAGTTTTTGTCTAGACACTCCTTGTTCAGTATAATTTTTTTATTCCGTAGTCTGTGTGCTGATACTGTTATATATGTGTTCTTGCTGAATTGCTAGTTAAACTGTGGTTCTGCCTGTATCACTAAACAATTTTCGGCAGCGGACACAAACTGCATACATCCTCTGCCACCTTGTTAAACTGTTTATGTGTGATGTTTTCTGTGATGTCAATGGTTAAAGACTGTGTGTGTGTGTGTGTGTGTGTGTGTGTGTGTGTGTGAGGGAGGGAGGGAGGGGGGAGGGGGGGGTTGGGTGAGCTCTTTGGCCAGGTATAGTAATGAGTTGTTTAGGTCGAATAGCAGTTGCTTGTTCTCTGCTATGATTTTCTTGAACGCGATAATTTTCCTGCACTGAAATGAGTAATTCATTGTGATTAAGTATTCTGGTAATTTTTATGTCTTGCTCTATATTTCTGGACTGGTGGTTACGTTATCATATTGAAATAAGAGGACTAGGAGAGAACTGCATGTGTTCCGTAACAAAGAGTAGAGAAAGTTGGACTAAAGGTAAATCACGACGAAATCCGTTCATGAAATTAGGAAGAAGACTTGAGCGGGAAGAATGACATGAGATTCAAGAAACTTCACCAATGCAAATATTTGGGGTCTTGGCTTACAAAAGTCAGCAGCATAGGAATGGGTATCAAGGAAAGAATATCAGTGGGAATGAATACAAGTATTCCCTCAGGGAGACGCTTCGCTCAGCTGTCAAAGAATACTACGATGACAATATATATCACAGTGATATGCACAGCAGTCATGTACGGCTCAGAACCTGGAGCATGGCTAAACGTGAAAAGGAAAACCATTCAACAATCCAACAGAAGCTGAACTGCAAAAGAATTCAGTGGGCGCCCGTATGCCAGAAGAAAGACAGTTGAAGAAATCATTTGAGGGGAAACCAAACACCAGACGCTCCATTGGACGACCAAGGCAGCACTGGATGGACGACCTGGCGAAGGATCTGGAAGGCCTGGGAACTGAAGACACCTGGCGGTACCAAGAAGAAAGGAAAGGAGGCAGTTTATGGAAGCATCCTGTGGTCTGCAGAGCCTGTGACCGCTGGATACCTGTATATGTATGAGTATATATGTATGTGCAGGACAGAACTGTTTGCAACCTACTTGTCCACTAGCAGAATTTGTAAGTTGAAAATGTTGCATACTGATAAGAATGTATTTCAGGTCCTAATAAACTGAGTCGAAACGCGTCTAGTAAAACAAAAACTGCGTTTGTTCAGTCGCAAACCTAAAAATCATTAATATAATATTAATAGCATATCAGGAATGACAGATCAGCAACATTAAAGATGTTACACCGTGTTTCAGTTAGAGGTCTACATTAATTTAAGAAAGAATTGCATGATTTATTCAAGACAAAGAATTTGCCAAATTGAGCAAATCAATAATGCGTAGCCCACCTCTGGCGTTTATGCAAGCAGCTATCCCGCTTGACATTGATTGTTAGAGTTATGGGAAGTCCTCCTGAGGAATATAATGAGCAATTCTGTCCAACTGGTGCATTAGATCGTCAAAACCCAGAGCTGGTTGGATGTTCCTGCCTATAATGCTCAAACGATATCAGTCGGGGAGAGATGAGCGACCTTGGTGACCAAGGTAGTGTCTGGAAAGCACGAGGAAATGCAGTAGAAACTTCCCACCTGTGCGGGTGGGCATTATCTTGTTGAAAAATAAGCTATGTTTGCTTCAGATGAGGTGCAACAAAATGGGGCGTAAAGTATCGCCGACGAACCGCTATGCTGTAAGGGTGCCGCGGATGACGACAGTAGGGGTTCTGATACTGAAAGAAATGGCACCCCAGCCCATCACACCTGGCTGACGGGCCGTATAGCGGGCAACAGTCGGGTTGGTATCCCATCAATGTTTAAGGCGTCTCCAGACACGTCTTCGGCCAGGAATCTCAATGACTGGAGTGGAATTGTCTTCAGTGTTGAGAACCGCTTCGAACTGAGCCCCGATGAACAGTGAAGACGTGTGAACCCAGAATGCGGTAGTATCTGACTATAATATTAGTGGTGAATCTGAGAACGTCACATCATATAGCTGTCTAGGGATAATATTACAAACCGGTCTGAAATGCGACCAATATTATGGAAGGAGAACGGAAAGCTGAGATTTTTTGGACAGTTACTGGAGAAATGCAGAGTATCTTTGAAGCAAACTGGAAAAGAGACGCTAGTACTACCTACACTACTACATGACGACATACACTACTGGCCATTAAAATTGCTACATCACGAAGATGACGTGCTACAGAAAGAAATTTAACCGACAGGAAGAAGATGCTGTGATTTACAAATAATTAGTTTTTCAGAGCATTCACACAAGGTTGTCGGTGGTGGTGACACCTACAACGTGCTGGCATGAGGAAATCTTCCAACCGATTTTTCATACACAAACAGCAGTTGACCAGCGTTGCCTGGTGAAACGTTGTTCTGATGCCTCGTGTAAGGAGGACAAATGCGTACCATCACGTTTCCGGCTTTGATAAAGGTCGGATTGTAGCCTATCGTGACTGCAGTTTATCGTATCGCGACATTGTTGCTCACGTTGGTCGAGATCCAATGACTGTTAGCAGAATATGGAATCGGTGGATTCAGGAGGGTAATACGGAACGCCGTGCTCGATCCCAACGGCCTCGTATCACTAGCAGTCGAGATGACATGCATCATATCCGCATGGTTGTAACCGATCGTGCAGCCACGTCTCGATCCATGAGTCAACAGATGGGGACGTTTGCAAGACAACAACGATCTGCACGAAGAGTTCGACGACGTTTGCAGCAGTATGGATAATCAGCTCGGAGACCATGGCCGCGGTTACCCTTGACGCTGCATCACAGACAGGAGCGCCTGCGATGGTGTACTCAACGACGAACCTGGCTGCACGAATGGCAAAACGTCATTTTTTCGGATGAATCCAGGTTCTGTTTACAGCATCATGATAGTCGCATCCGTGTTGGGTGTCATCGCAGTGAACGCACATTGGAAGCGTGTATTCTTCATCGCCATACTGGCGTGTCACCCGGCGTGATGGTATGGGGTCCCATTCGTTACACGTCTCGGTCACCTCTTGTTCGCATTGACGGCACTTTGAGCAGTGGACGTTACGTTTCAGATGTGTTACCACCCGTGGCTCTACCCTTCATTCGATCCCTGCGAAACCCTACATTTCAGCAGGATAATGCACGGCAGCATGTCGCAGGTCCTGTACAGGCCTTTCTGGATACAGAAAATGTTCGACCGCTGCCCTGGCCAGCACATTCTCCCGATCTCTCACCAATCGAAAACGTCTGGTCAATGGTGACCGAGCAACTGGCTCGTCACAATACGCCAGTCACTACTCTTGACAAACTGTGGTATCCTGTTGAAGCTGTATGGGCACCTGTACCTGTACACGCTATCCAAGCTCTGTTTGACTCAATTCCCAGGCTTATCAAGGCCGTTATTACGGCCAGAGGTGGTTGTTCTGGGTACTGATTTCTCAGGATCTATGCACCCAAATTACGTGAAAATGTAATCACATGTCAGTTCTAGTATAATATATTTGTGCAATGAATACTCCTTTATCATCTGCATTTCTTCTTGGTGTAGCAATTTTAATGGTCAGTAGTGTACATCGAGTGCATTCTGCGACGTTTTGTTAGGATCGTAGCAGACCTGTATAGCCCATATGAAGATGACACAGAAACATGGGTATCAATAATCGCTTCAGCTCTATTTTAGTCCTTTATTATTGTACCACTACCGGTTTCGTGGCGTTAAAGTTGCATCTTCTGGCGACATATGATTGAAACATTAGAGCGGAAAAGCTGGGAATCTTTTTGCCGTACATTCGTTGTCTGTGAAATACAAAACACCGCTAAATGACTACAAGTCACCGAGCGAGGTGGCGCAGTGGTTAGACACTGGACTCGCATTCGGGAGGACGACGGTTCAATCCCGCGTCCGGCCATCCTGATTTAGGTTTTCCGTGATTTCCCTAAATCGCTTTAGGCAAATGCCGGGATGGTTCCTTTCAAAGGGCACGGCCGACTTCCTTCCCCATCCTTCCCTAATCCGATGAGACCGATGACCTCGCTGTCTGGTCTCCTTCCCCAAACAACCAACCAACCAACTACAAGTCATGAATTAAAAACTGCCGAATTCCAATATAGTGGATGGGTACAAAATAAATCGTATCATAGTGATCAGTTCTCCAATCTATATGGAACCGCGTACAGGAGACGCGGCCGCGTGCTCTGTCAAACGATTTGTTTTGGACCCATCCACTACATTGGAATTCGGCAGTTTTTAATCCATGACATACCGTCCTTTACCGGTGTTTTGTATTTGACAGTCAACGAATGTACGGAAAAAAGATTCTGAGTGAGCCGTGCGTGACTCGTGTTCGTGCCATATCTCATTTGACATCCTGTTTTTACTGTACTACCACCTCGTTATGTTTATTTGAATTACTGGTGTCACTGAGTTTCCGCCTTGCTGCCTGTGAGCGGCAGCAGCGGCGCTTATCGATATAAGCCCTGGCGTATTATCTTTGCTGACTGCTATTACTTCCCGGTTGTCGAGTGTTCGGAGTTAGTTCAGATCTGCCAGTGAATTGGAACGCGCTAGCGGTGGAGTTCGGACCTGGCAGTGTTTGACTTAGGACGCGGCGGAAGTTCAGTCGGGGCGTGGCTGTAGTGAGGTCCGGACAGCCATGACTCGCCCGACGGTTGCCGATACATATCACTTGAGTGCGCACCACCTTGGTTTGTCGTCGGTCGGTCGTCTTGTCGGATGACGTGTGTGTTGGCTGGCAATCGCTTATGGGTTGGTTGCGTGTGCTGTCTCGTGTTTCGTCTTTGTTATTGCATTGTCACTGCCGTTAGTACTGTCGAGTTCTTCGTGCAAGTATTCGTGAAACTGTGTGTAGTTTATGTGATTTCGACTGAGAAGTTATTTCAAATGCTGTCGGCGTGCTGTTGTGCACCGAGTCGGTCGGTTGGTGTAGATCAGCCAGAAAATCTCCGCGCGGCGCAGTGGGCCGGGCCCGCTGGCGGTCTCTACGCAGTGTCGGAGTGCGTGGGAACTGTTCCGATTCCTATGTGGTTCGTGGCTCACCGACCCAGGATATCAGAGTTGAGTGGTCATTTAATTACCGAATCCAGACTGTTCACATTGTGCCGTTGGTTTTCATGGTTGCCTGTTGGGGTATTCCCGTGAACAACAACGAGTGTTCGAATTGGCCAGAGTTTGGCCACCATCCGGTGGAGTTTAATTGCATTTTGGTTATTTGAAGTCCAAGTGCACCAGCGGAATTTTCTGCCTTGTGGCCGTTAGCGTTCCGGTTACTTGCCCTGGCCACTGACGTAAAATTCAGGCAGTGTCCTTTCCTCACCGTGTTGTCGCTGTCCAACACGTGTGTGTAGTTTTGACAGCCTATGCATACTTGGATGTGGGCGGCTACGCCATTTACGTTTTGCCTTTGGAGTTCCTTGTGCACTGGTCGGGTGGAAAACATGTCGTCTTCTCGGTGGGCCCGCATCTCGTGGTCGTGCGGTAGCGTTCTCGCTTCCGACGCCCGGGTTCCCGGGTTCGATTCCCGGCGGGGTCAGGGATTTTCTCTGCCTCGTGATGGCTGGGTGTTGTGTGCTGTCCTTAGGTTAGTTAGGTTTAAGTAGTTCTAAGTTCTAGGGGACTTATGACCACAGCAGTTGAGTCCCATAGTGCTCAGAGCCATTTGAACCATTTTTTTCTTCTCGGTGGGTCCGTTGACTGTCTCTTGGTTGGGTTTCCGGCGGATCGGATATAGCTGGGCCGACTACCTGGCTCCCCTAAGCGAACGTTGATATTTCAAGTGCAGACCGACCCCCGGAAACTTCTGAGCGCCGCTGGCTGTGCTGCCTTTTCTTATTGGTGTCTGATTGTGTATTTTAATGCCTTATAGCCGATGTTTTGAATTTGTATGCTTTTAGTTGGGTTTAAATAATGTGCCTTCAGCCGCTTTAAAACTGAAAGTTCCTTACTTGTCAAGTCTTGCATTGTTTGGGCCTTCAGCCTCATTTAAAATATTTTTTGGATAATGCTTTGGGCCTTCTGCCTTTTGAAAATTTATTGTAGTTGTGTTTTTCAATAATGGGCCTTCAGCCGCTTTAAAATTTAAGTCCCTTACTTGTTAAATCTTAGATTGTTTGGGCCTTCAGTCTGTGTAAAATATTGTTTAAGGATAAAGCTTTGAGCGTTCTGCCTACTAAAAATTATTTTAGTTGTTTTAAGTAATCGGCCTTCAGCCGTTTTCAAATTAAAGTTCTTGTCTTTCAAGTATCAGACTGTGTGGGGCCTTCAGCCTAATTGAAGACAAGGACTCATGCCTTGTGTATTTTTTTAAATTAATTTTACCTGCAGTCTTAAATCATGGGCCTTAAGCCATCTTTAAATTAAACTTGTTTTCTTTTCAAGTATTAGATTTGTTGGGCCTTCAGCCAAATTATAGAACTTACTTACGTGGGGCCTTCTGCCTTATAAATATTCTGTTTTGAGACATAATTTTAAGTTAATGGCTTTCAGCCGTTTTTAAATTTAAGTGGTTGTGCCTTTAAGGCATAAAATAATGTGATCTATTCAGCCGACAACTAAGTTCAAAAAAATTTTTGCTGTATTGTTTGGACAACTAAATAAAGTTATATGTAATCAAAATATCCACGGGTGTGCTGCCGGTCTATAGTGTCCAACGGGCACAATATTTCGGCGATCATACATGTCGCCATCATCAGGTGAACTGACGGACTGAGCTCCTGTGAACGTGCCGGCACGGAGATCTGTACGCTATGGCTGCTCAGAGGGAACTGGGTTCGGTCGCGGCGGCGGCCGATTTAAATACCCTCCGCCCGCGGCGCGCTCCCTCCACCGTCCGCGCCCCGCGCCACGGTCGCGCGGTGGAACAGATTGCGACGGCGTCTGAGATGACGTCGGTGTGATGGCTCTGTCCGCCGTGGTCGGCACAACTATACGTTTGCTGGATTTACTCTCGATTAACCCAATCGCGTGGTTCCCAAGCCTTGCTAAGATTATAGCCACAGTCACGGTTTATGAGGTCGTCATTGGTGCGAATTTCGATGGCCTCTCTAACAACGCTGTCCCAGTATCTCGACGTCTGTACCAGAATCCTCGTGCGGTCATACTCCATGGCGTGATTTTCCGACAAACAATGTTCAGCGACCGCCGACTTGCTCGGATACATCAGTCGAGTGTGCCTCTGGTGTTCACGGCATCGATCCTCGACGGTACGCATCGTCTGACCAATATACGACTTGCCACATTGACACGGAATCTGGTACACGCCGGCCTTCCTCAAACCGAGGTCATCTTTGGCGCTCCCCACCAGTGCACGAGTTTTATTCGGAGGACAAAACACAGTTCCGACCCGGTGTTTCTTCAGAATGCGGGCGATTTTCCCGCTGCAGAGAACCTGGTCCTGCTATTGTGCCACTGACACAGAGACAGCTTTGCGCTGCCGAATCGATTCGGACTGACCACTTTATGACGAACATATGGCAGTGACACTGGTATCGAGTTGCATGGTACCCGCTACTAACGTAACCTATCCTCGCATGATCTGTAGCAGATAGCAAAGAACTCCCTACTGCCCTTACTATCGATCCGGACTGTAGCAGGTTTTTTTTTTTTTTTCCGCGTGGAGCTCGTCCTAGCACTTTTTCCTGCTGCCCTTAACGCGCTATTTCTTCGTTTTCTTCTGTCACTACTATCTCCCGATGCACCCGTATTAGTGAGTAATTTATCCAAACGTACGGACAGCATCACAGTCCCCCATCCTGTGATCTTGATTCGAATTACCAACTCTTGCAGAACTTTTATGGTCACCATGATAATGCGGGTGTGGAGGGACTCCACTTTGTTAAAATAAACAAAAGAAAAACTTAAATCCGTATGTCCTCCCAAATGCGAGTCCAATGTTTTTCCACTATACCTCTTCCTTCGATGCCCCCGCGGCAGAGAATCTACCCAAAAGCCAATGTTGCAGAGGCTACAGCTCCAAGCGACACGCCTTTTGCATGTAGGTAACAGATGCTCACTCCATTTGCAAGTTTAGAGATGCCGATGGCATCCATACAAACCTTAATTAGATTCGCATTACGAGCTGCTGACTTAAACCCGTAACTTCTTCGCATACCGCCACGAATTGCAGTCCCTGCCCCGTCCCTACCCGGGCTATTACGTACCATAATTACCGGAGTCCACAAGTAGACCGACATCTTAAAAGAACGTGTCTACGAAAGACCCAAATCAAGCGCTCTTTTTCACGATCAGATCTGAACACGGTTGCAACGAAAGCCGCACTCTCGTGGCGTGTTACGGGGAGTTCTGGAATGTCCCACAAAGAACTCGGCAATACCTTATGCAGTATTAGCTCAAAGATACTGCACTGATATGTCAGATACTTTGCACCTCCTGGAAAATCAAAGAAACATTAATTGCAATGGAAAGAAAATCACTGTACTTTTCCTCTCGATTGTTTGTGTAGGGAGGAGATGGCCGAGGGCGGAGTGGGGTTGGGGAGGGCAGATAACAGAATATGTTGCGTCAATAGTGTGGTGATTGAAAAATGATCCATAGCTAAGTTGGAGATGGTCATATAGTCACAGGAAAAATCTGTTACATAGTAGGACATTAACCACTAGTCAGTAGGTCGATCTACAAGATAACATGTCACTCGTTGCTATAAATTTTTATAACTGCTAGTTCATTTTCAACTATTTCTATGAGCTTTCACAATATAAATTTGGACTATATTATTTTCGCCAACAGTGTATATACATGCTGAGAACACTTTTGTATAACACTCTTGAGAAATTTCGACGAAGGAGTGCTATTGACAAGGGATTTCAAATTGATTCCGTAATGTAGATTTCCGATACGTTTTCAACACCGAACATCACAGGCGTCTTGTAACCATACTGCGTGCTTATGGAATATCGTCTCAGTTCTGCGACTGGATTTGTGATTTCCTGTCAGAGGTCACAGTTCGTAATAACTGACGGAATGTCTTCAAATAAAATGTGACTTCTGGCATTCCCAAACGTAATGTTACAGGCCCTTTTCTGTTCCTTATCTATAAAAACAATTTAGGATACAGCCTGAGCATCCGTCTTAGATTGTTTGCAGAGGACGCTGTCGTTTATCGTTTAGTAATATCATCAGAAGATCGAAATCAATTCCAAAACGATTTAGATAAGATATTTGTACGGTGCAAAAATTGGCAACTGACCGTAAAAACATGCTATGTGTGAGGTTATCCATATGAGTGATATAACGAGTCTGTTAAATTTCAGTTAGACGATAAATCAATCAAAAGTAAAGGCTTTACATTCAACTAAATACCTAGGAATAACAATTACGAAAAACATAAATTGGAAAGAGCACATGTTCTGGGGAAGGCGAACCAAGGACTGCATTTTATTGGCAGGAAACCTAGAAGATGCGTGAAATCTATTATAGAAACTGCTTACAGTAAACTTGTCCGATCTTTTTTGGTGTACTCCCGCGCGATGGGGGATCTTTAGCAAATAGGTCCAATAAAGTACATCGAGAAATTTCAAAGAACATAACGTTTTGTATTATTAAGAGAAAGGCGAGAGAGTGTCTCGGACATAATATAAGATTTGGGCTGGACATAATTAAAGCAAAGGCGTTTCTCGTTGCAGCGGCATGTTCTCACGAAATTTCAATCACCAACTTTCTCCTTCAAATATGAAAATATTTTGTTGACAACGACCCACTTAGGGAGAAAGGATCATCATAATACAGTAAGGGAAATCAGAGCTCGCACGGAAAGATACAGGTTTTCATTTCTTCCGCGTGCTTTTCGACAGTAGAAAAATAGAGAATTATTGTGAAGGTTGTTTGATGAACCCTTTGCCAGGCACATGAGTGTCGTTTGCAAAGTATCCATGTAAATGTAGATGAACGTGACTGCACAATACCATAAACACAGTTCATGTGATACGCCAACACCAGACAGTTTCCAACATACGTAAGAAACCGCTTTATCTTGTAAAACAATGTACCGCACGTAAACCATAATCTTACGAAACCTAGAACAGAACATTTTCTCCCTTGTGCTGGCGAAGAGAAATTAATTTCCAGAGATTGATGTTCGTAGTGGAACTTTGCGTTCAAGTGGTATCCAAATATTGTCAGTACAGCGATGTATAGCTGTGTCACACGATGAAGGAGTTGCTTCTAGTAATGAGTCATATTTCTCTAGAGTCAATATACATAATTTGTTGTTTGAAGCAGGAATGGTGGATAAGTTCTATATACTGTAATTTGTCAGAACTACCAACTGCATTTTGAACAGTGATTAATTAATAACTGTGGACACTGAGTACGAGTGCTACTCTCTGAGATGAAGAAATTGGCGGGCAGCATCAAACAGCCAGAAGACCGATGAAGCAATTAAGAAAATGTGTAGGAGCTCAGAAAACTGATCTGAGCCCGCCAATAAACATTTCCTAGTTACACACTCCACGGCAAAGAAAACGATCCAACATGAGAGAATTTTCCGAAATCGGTAGATGTGAGTGCACATATACAGAGAAGCAAACAATTTCAGAAAAATTGGATGATTTATTAAAGAGAAAGAGCTTCACAAATTGAGCACGTCAACAACACGTTGGTCCACTCCTTGCCCTCATGTAAGAGGTTTTTGTGCTTGATATTGATTGATAAACTTGTCAGGTATGAAAATCCCCTTAGAAAAATTTATGGTTGGTTCTGAGCACTATGGGACTCAACTGCTGAGGTCATTAGTCGAAAAATTTATGAATGATTGTGCTGGTAAACCTCTTACGTTATTTGATTTTCAAACAGCTGAGCAAAACTGAACGTACTCAGACATTTCTCTCTTTTCTTCTTCTTCTTTCTTCTTCGCGGATGGATCACTTAGGACCACGCGTAATCAACATTTGTTGGCTTTCCTTTTCGCCCAGTATTCCTTCATAAACAACGAATGGGCTAGCTTTCGTTGCGTTGACCATGTATGTCGGTTAGTTTTTCTCTCTTCTTCCTCAAAACCCCGTGTGTTTGTGATTTTTCTGATTTCATTTATATCATGTAGGTTTGGTGACCCTAATTCTCTCAGGTCTTTTTCCGTCTGTACCAGTTCGGTCTTGTAGTTTTGTTCTTTAAAAATGTATGGATTTTGTACGTTAACCTGTTTGAGTCCATTCTTTCTAAGTGCCCCATGAATTGGATTGTTCTCATGCGCATTGTGTCTGTTATTTTGGAGATATTTCTGCATTGGGTTTTGGATAATGTACCCCATCTTTAGTTCTTGGTCCTAGGATTTTCCTCATTATCTTACGTTCTTTCACTTCCAATTTCTCTTTTAGTGTTCTGTGTTGAAGGTTTAGTGTCTCAGATGTGTAGAGAGCTTCGGGTCTAATTACTCTCTCTTTACTTATTCTGATCATCACTAAACACACAAGATTTTTAGCGCATCGCAATCTGACTTTCAATAATACCTACAAAGGAATGGCCGTGACTAACAATAACCTATACCTTTGATGAATCACTTACTTCACAAAAATCTTCGTTACTCTAACTACTGCAATATAGCGAGCGCCAATACTGCCAGCTAAATAAAAAATTCTAACTAGTGAAGGCACTAACTACTGATAGGCATAGTTAGCAAATAAGAGATTTTGATAGGGAACAAACAATGTATTTACCTTAATAGTGTTCAATATAAAAAAATCAGTTCATGACGTCCAGTCTTACAAATTTCTTTTTTCTGACGGACACACGGCCAGATCGTCCGCTCTCAAAACTCTACCATCTCTCTTCCCACATCCACCACTGCTGGCGGCTCACCTCCAACTGCGCAACACTACGAGCTGTTCACATCCAACTGCGTAACACTACAATAGCAAATATTTCAACAATGCAAATCAGCCACAGACTGCACACAGCACAGTCAGTGATTTTCATACAGAGCGCTACATGGTGTTACCAACATAAAAACCTAAATAGCCTACTTACAGGTGTCATCCTGAGAGATATCGTGCCACATTCTGTCCTACTGGCTCGTTATGTCGTCAAAATCCAGAGATGGCTGCTTCCCTTCGTATGTGCCAAACCCTGCCTTGGCCAACATGGTAACCACATCTCTTCCCACCGGCCTGTATGGCCGAGTATTTCTAGGCGCTTTAGTCTGGAACCGCGCGACCGCTACGGCCGCAAGTTCGAATCCTGCCTTGGGCATGGATGTGTGTGCTGTCCTTAGGTTAGTTAGGCTTAAGTAGTTCTAAGTTCTAGGGGACTGATGACCTCAGATGTTAAGTCCCATAGTGCTCAGAGCCATTTGAACTATTTAGATCTCTTCCCATTGGCTACGTTAGGGGCAAACAGCTCGTGATTCTGACGATATAACCCCCCAGTTGGACAGACCGTATCCCTCAGGAGGACATGCAACAACTTTATCAAGCAATGCCAAGTCGAATAACTGCTTGTGTATGGACCAGAGGTGGACCAACACGTTACTGACTTGCTCAGTTTGTCAAGCTCTTTTTCTTGAACAAACCATCCACTTTTTCTGAAATGGTAATCTTTTGTGTTTTATAAAATGCATTTTAACGATCGGCTGTTTATTTGTGCCATTAGTCATCTACCGGTTTCGGCTATTAACCATCATCAGGATGTAGGGCACAACAACAAAAAATAAATAAAAAATGGCTCTGAGCACTATAGGACTTAACATCGGAGGTCATCAGTCCTCTAGAACTTACAACTACTAACACCTAACTAACCTAAGGACATCACACACATCCACGCCCGAGGCAGGATTCGAACCTGCGACCGTAGTGGTCACGCGGTTCCAGACTGTAGCGCCTAGAACCGCTCGGCCACCACGGCTGGCAGGGCACAACAGATTAGTTAAAAGCATACCATACTAATAAAACACTAAACACCTGATGGTTAAAATGCATTTTACAAATGTGTGTGTATATGTACTTCATATCTACCAATTTCCGTTCCATTCGGATACTTCCTTCGTGGTGACGATTTCTTTTTTTATTTATTTATTTTTCTTTAGTTAGAGTGTACTTACGGGCAGAACTTATCGTACATTTGTTTGGCGCGCCCAACAACGGAAACAGTGAATGACTTCTAGCTATCGCGGGTGAGACTTGGCGCGACGCTATGGAAGAAACGAGGAAGAGACGGAAGGAACATAGAGTGTTGACAATGGTGCTCCGTATCTGCGTCCGAAGAGCTGTTGGTGAAAGGCAGTGTAACAGTCTCTATCAGATACTTACGTCGGTGGTTGATAGCATGTGAAAGACCTCGCGAACGTAGTACAAGAAGTTCATAGACGGGGAAATATCCACATTAGGCGAATGGAATGAAAGGGGAGGGCGTGGGGAGGGATGAATTAGGTACGGCAAGGATTGGCAACCAGCTGAAAGCCATTCCAGACGGGCGCATGTGGCACGCGGAAGACCCGGGCTCCCCCGGGACGGGCCGTAGACGCCCGGCGGCCACTATTACGGGCGAGCGTTTTATACGTCGGGGAAAGATGATATGGCAACGCGGCGAGGCCATCATCTCGCCGGAGTCCTGGGAGGAGGGAAAGAGAGCGGCCAAACTTCCCGAGCGGAGCGGGCGGCCGGCCGGCGGGAGAGAGATCTTGTGTGTAAGTCACGACTTCCACGATGTGAAACAAAAACGCCGGAGAGCCACTAAAACCGGCGGGGGCTTGTAATGCAGTGTAATGGGCTCTGCAGGGCGCGTTCGGTAATTACCGGCGCACTCGGCCACAGATTATTTTAAAGTGCTGCCGCGGTTGGTCTCGCAGGAGCAGCAGCAGCCGCCAGCTTTTTGTTGCCGTTGTGCTGAGATCTCTCTTCCTGTCTGCGGATCCCTTCACGGCGCCACGCCTGACTGCACTCGGGAACAATTAGCCGCTGCTGTTGAAATCCCCTCTCCGCTCCTTCGTCCCCCACCTAGTCATTACGGGACGCTTAGTAAGAGTTTACCTTTTATGACGTGTTTACGCCGGTGAAGTGGCGAGTGGAACGCACTTGTAACTACTCTGCCCTTTCATCTAATCGTCACGGTTTCGGATATCGCGGCGGCATGGAGACGGTGGCTCCGCTACGGAAATTGACCGGAGAACAATGTAAACAATACGACTAAGCTCGTGACAAAAACAGTACTGTTCTAGCAAAGATCAACAACGCCTGGAGAAGTTTCAACCGAACTTGACACACACATGGCTCCACACCGAGGATCGTTTACCGTCGGCGATGGTGTGCGGTTGGAGCCGGGGGAGGGAGGGGAGGGGGAAGGGAGAGGGAAGGAGGTAAGACAACCGTACCGTTTCTATCTGGTGCCGGAAGTAAGCACAATTACAGAACACCTCAAGCAATTTCAGTCAGTACATAGAAAAATATGTGACTGGGATAAGCGACTGTATTGTTAGTGTGGCTATGTGAGGGACTGACACGCAAAAATAGTCGAAAACAGAATGTTCTACTCGAGATTTATGGGATGACCGGAGACAGTCTTCATGATATTTAATGGCCGAGGCCGGCGGCCGGATTGGATGACAGGCTAAGCATTTGAAGTCGTTTGACACCCTAACCATACTTACGGAACATTTAGAGCCGTCGTGGCTTTTTTATTTAGTATTTTGTTTTAGTCTAGTTTATTTTATGTCATCAGCCTTCTGACTGGTTTGATGTGGTCCGGCGCGAGTTCCTCTCTTGTGCCAACCTCTTCATCTCAAAACAGCACTTGCATCCTATGTCCTCGATTATTTGCTGGACATGTTCCAGTCTCTGTCTTCCTCTACGGTCTTTAACCTCTACAGCTCCCGCTAGTACCACGTAAGATATTCCCTGATGTCTTAACGGATGTCGTACCATCCTGCCCCTTCTTCATGTCAGTATTTTCCATATATTCCTTTCGTCGCCGATTCTGTGGAAAAACTCCTCATTCCTTCACTTATTAGTCCATATAATTTTCAACATTCTTCTGTAGCACCAGATCTCAAATGCTTCGAATCTCTTCTGTACCACTTTTCACACACCCATTGTCTCTATGCCATACAATCTGTGTTTCAAACGTACATTCCTCGAAGTTCCTTCCTCAAATTAGAGCCTATGAGTAATGGGCTGTTCTTGGCTCTCTATGCCAGTGATAGTCTGCATTTTATGTCCTCCTTGTTTTGCCGACCACGAGTTATTTTGCTGTCCTAGGTAGCAGATTTCCTCAACTTTATCTACTTCGTGATCACCAAGACTGATATTAAGTCTCTCGATGTTCCCATTTCACCTATTTCCCATTACCTTCGTCTTTCTTTGAACTCTCTCAGTGCATAGCCCTTACTCATTAGACTATTCATTCTATTCAGCAGATATTGTAATTCTTCACTTTCACTGAGGATAGCTATGTCATCAGCGAATCTTGTCTTTGATATCCTTTGCTCTTGAATTTTAATTCCACTCTTGTATCTTTCTTTTATTTCCGTCATTGCTTCTTCGATGTATCGTTTGAACAGTAGAGGCGAAAGACTTCTTCCCTGTCTTACACCGTTTTTAATCCCAGCACTTCGTTTTTGGCCTTCCACACTTATTGCGTCCCCCCCCCCCCCCCCCCCGGCTCTTTTACGCATCGTGCTTCATCGTCTTTCCCTACAAATTACTGCTTACAACATTTTGCACCATATGACTGCCAAACGCTTTTTCTACGTCGACAAAGCCTATGAACGTGTCTTTTTATTATTATTATTATTATCAACTACGTCAGAACAGCCACTCTGGTGCCTCTAGCTTTCCTAAAGCCAAATTGATCGTCAAGTGACAGACCCTCAGTTTTCTTTTCCATTTTATGTACGTTGTTCCTGCACCAACTTGGTTACATGAGCTGTTAAGTTGATTGTGCGATAATTCTCGCACTTGTCGGCTCTTGCAATTTTCGGAATTGTGTGGATGATGTTTTCCGGAAAGTTAGATGGTATATCTCCAGACTCATGGATTCTACACCCCAACGGAATAGTTTTGTTGCCACTTCCATCAATGATGTTACGAATTCTCGTGGAATGTTATCTATCCTTTCTGCCTCATTCAAGATGAAGTCTTCCCCTAAGTCACAGGTGAAAATCGTCGTAGTCATTAACAAAGTCTTCCAAAGTACAATCCACGGCCTGTGAACGTTTACACGATCAGTAAGACGATGTCACAAGCTGCTATATAATTCGAAGATCAGCTGCAAGGCCGATGTTGGTCGCTAATACAGTTACACGCTGTAATTTTGGCAACACTGGACGTGTTACCAGCTGTTCTAGTATTGTCCGCGGTGTCGCCTGGGTACCTCCTAGTGCAATGTATTACAGCGATGTGTGGTCTCCGTGTTGATGCCTGAGTCTCCTTTAGGCCGGGGTACTATAGAAGGGGAAGGAAACATAAATTTAGGAATATACCGATGGCGTAAGTCACCTCTCGTACCTCTGTTTCTGAGAGTGGGCAAGGAAGGTGGGGTGGGGAGGGGAGGGGTCAGTGGTGATGAATAATCACAGCCCTTTAATGCAGGAACACTTCCAACCAAGATGGGAAGAAATTACTTTAATCTGAAAAAATCTGCTTTTTGAATTAAATATTTAATATTCGTAAAACAAAGACTGGCCGCCTTCAGACACAAAACGATATTTTATTTCAATGGACGTTGCATTTCAAGCCCAGGGGGGTTATATTTGGGTGTTCATAATGCGTCTTGCACTGAAATAACATGACTGTTTGTGACTGAAGGTGGTTGTTCTTTATTTTACGAAACTAACACAGTCACGGAAGAAAGGCTAACAGTAACGGATAAAATCAAAAAGAAAAAGAAAGACACAAATTTGCCGTCCGTGCCCATCGGCTCGTCCTTAGCTTCTGTGGACGCCAGGGCTTGCTTCTGGTATCCAGTGAAAGCGGGGCCTTTGTCCAGCGTGGAGATAATGAGGCGGACTTCCTGTAATCCTTCTAAATGCGTTGTGGTTGGAGCTGGCTATTTTACCTTCAGGACTAGTGTCTTCCACATTATGGCAAACCATCATGCTGGCCAGTAAATCTGCGACATCGAGAAGGATAGAAAATAACAAAATTTTATTTACTGTGTGTTTACGTTACAGTAAGTTACACTAATAAGAATACAAGAGTAAATTTGTAAGTGATCTGGGGCTATACACTGTAAGAACTTTAGTACACAGCGCTGACTACAACAACAACAATAATTCTAACCGGGCTGGGTTTGGAGTGGAACTCAGTTTGTGTGATAGATACAAGTACTTCATTGTTTTAAATAACATAGTTGGCGGTAAAACAACGGTAAACAACAAATTATCGCTTAATTAAACTGTCAAAATCGCAAACAATATTTTATTTAAAAATGATGACCAGTTTCAGCCGTTGTGCTGGGTATCTTCAGAGCCACGGCAGCATATGGCTCTCGGCGGTGCACCGAACAGTTGTGTGATGCCATGGCCGTGGATGACTTCAGGCATATACTGCCTTAGGTCTGTGGGTGGCCAGCCTAGGGGTCGAAATCGCTGCCCTCTTTTTTTTTTTAAGTCATCAGTCTTCAGACTGGTTTGATGCAGACCGCCACGGATTATTCTCCCGTGGCAACCTTCTTTTCATCTCAGAGTAGCAGCTGCAGCCTGCGTCCTCAGTTATTTGTCGATGTACTTCAATCTCTGTCCTCCTCTACAGTTTTTCTCCTCTACAGCTCCCTCTAGTACCACAGAAGTTGTACCTTGACGTCTTAATAGATATCCTGCCATCATCGGCATGCATACTCAAGCTACTGTGAACCGTTTTGGTTTGCTGTCGATTCTGATAGAACAAGCATATCATTCACTCTATGACTTTCTATTCATAACGAACCCTACTCCCGTTGTACCACTTTCTGTTGCTGTTGATATTATTCTATACTCGTCTGACCACAAATCCTTGTCTCCTTTCCATTTTATTATATTTAGAATGAGCCTAAGCACTTCCCTTATCAGAGATTCATTTTCCTTCCACGTTCAAACTTCTGAGATTCTACGCCCCAACTCTTAGAACGTTACCCTTTCGTTGCTTATTCAATCTTTTTTTCATGATCACCTCTCCTTTGGCAGCCCCCTCCCGCAGATCCGAATGGGCGCTAGCTCGGAATATTTTGCCAATGGAGAGATCATTGTGATATTTTTTTTCAATTACAGGCCACATATTGTGTGAATACACATTATAAGTTTTTATGCAGTGGTTTCCATTGCCTCCTGCAATCTTATGTCATTGATCGTTGCTCATTCTTCAGCGTTTTAGGGGCAGTTTCGCACACCAAGGGTAAGAGAGTGCCCTGAACCTCTGTCCGTTCCTCTGCCCTCTTTGACAACGCCGATGGCAGAACGTGGGTGCCTTCTTGTGCTGGAAGTCATCGGCCGCCATTGCTGGTGATTTTTATTCAAAATTTAAGCCGTGGTGAAGTTCTAATCCGCGACCGATTGCGTTTTGACTGCTAGTCAAAGACGCTACCCTTGATCAGGCGCGCAAGATAAATCGATCATAATTTTTAAATAAATGATTATTTTTAAATAAATGATTATTTGCAATCTTGACTGTTTCATCAAGGTATCAACTCCAGAGTTCACCCGTCGTAGTGGTTTGGGAGAGATGGCGAGCCATTCCCTCGGCATACCGTCGACGGGATCTCTCTTCGGGTGCGCTATGGAGGCCGTGCTGTCAAGGTCGACAGCCGATTATCCTACGTATGGAGGAATGCCAATAACTGCTCTTTTTGAAAGACATCCTCACGGAAATCTCGAAAGTGCGGCACAGCATCCGGCCTTCACAACTAAGAAACCTATCGCCTGCTGACCAAATTAATGGTGATGTAAACTAGAGGTGGACTTTGTTCTGTCCCCAATGGCAACCGATACCATCCTGTCATGCCACAATGACGAGTAAGAGTGCAATTCAGTAACGTCCGTTCGTTCTCGGAGTTTCCGTACACCAATACGTCCATTCTGATGCTGCCTTCAGATTCGCGATTCACCTCAGAAGGCGATGTGGTATGAGTGCTGTGTCCAGTGTCATCATCAGGTGCCTAACTGTCGGCGCACCACTCTCTGCTGCTGTCTTCTCGGGCGCTAGTCGCGTGGGGTCATGGGGCTACTGCAAGGCGTTGCGTATAGTCCTCTTCAGACTTTGAGTTTGTACTTGAAATTGAGGGATGGGAAATAAAGAGAAAGTTTGGGTGGGAAACTAGCCGGTGCAATGCAGTATCCTTCGTCTATTAACCCATTACTCGAAAACTACTGATTCCTGTAGGAGACCGGATGATCCTCAATGAAGCAGATGTTATGTAGCCGTCACGCTATCACAGAAATGTATATATAATGAAAAGACGTCCTAATATTGTCAGGCCTCCTTTTACCTCGCTTAGTGTAGCAACTCGACGTGGCATGGACTCAATATGTTGGAAGGCCCTGCAGAAATATTGAGCAATACTGCCTCTGAAGCCATCCATATCTGCGAAAATGTTGCCAGTGCAGGATTTGAAGAGGCAATGTCGTTAGCCCCTTGATTCATCTGGGCAGTCAGCTGCACAACAGTTGCACGTCTCCTCGCCCGTACATATCTTCTCCACTGCCGTCGTTCACCCCGGATGTGTGTGGCCCATCATGCACTAGGGTGCCTCGGTACCTATACTGGATACCCTAATTTTGCCATGACCGCCATATTTTAACCACGGAGACACGAAAACAGTTTACAGACATAGCCGCTCCAGAAATGCTTCTACCCTTGATCCGAAAGCCAATGATCTTGTCTCTTTTTGACGTCAGATATATCTCTCCGTTTCCGCATTTCGACAACGCCTACACAGTTTTACGCCCCCCCCCCCGCCCCCCGCCCCGCCCCCTTGAGGCTTGATATACCCTATATTGCTAGTGCTGACACCTGTCGTCTGTGTAAGGTTATTGCATGTTGCTGACGTCAAACGTAGGCGGTGATCACATTAATGTGACTGGAGCGTATTTGAATATGACGGCTTTTCATTACAACTGATTAAAAAGAGATTCTGTAAACATGAAGAGTTCACCGACAGTAAAATTTTGGCAGAACCTTCAGTTTGCGAACTCTGTTTCTTAATTTATATTATCATTGGAAACGGCAGAAGTTTCATCCATCAAGAAGGCCAGTCGTTTAGTATGGCCATTTTCCGCAATATCTGTATAAATACTCGTCTTGTAAGTTCAAACGCTTTTTTATTGATGCAGTCCATTAATTATTTCCGTCTCACCAGCTGCAACATAGTCACGTTGTCAAATGTTTTTTATTCCAGTCTTTGATCACAATATCAATTCTTTTGACGATGACCGGTTTCAGTCCGTAATGACATTTCCTCAGATCTTTTCTACACCGTGTCCTAAAGTGATAAGGCCATAATGGCATCGTCAAAACGTCTAAATGTAATCAGCACAGCATCGTCACATAGATCTAACATAAGGTGTAGAGTAGGCCACCATCGTCCACTCAGTCATTATTGCAACTAGCTACTGAAGTACAGTAGCTACCAGAAATCTGTTTGCCTACATCCTACCTAGATGTTGCTACTGTGGGCTTAGATGTAGTCATCATTTACGCAAAAAATATAATCTGATAAAAACACATCAGGTAAAATACATGTAGCAGACTTTTAAATATTGATAACTATCATAGAAACCAATTGTGATATATTAAGAGACGTATACAGTTACCCATACAATTCACGATGAATGTAAAGCCCTATAGTGGTTAAGTTCTTACGATCGGTGCGCGCCTAATAACATCCTGGCGGCTGACCAAACAGAGGGCGCTGATCGTTGATCTGTCTTTTCAGCTGTCATATAGACATTTTATGTTTCATAGATAATTTATGGGTTGCTACAGGCAATGTATCACGTATATTAATTTTTGACCGTAAGTTCACTTTTATATGAGTAACTGCATTTGTTTTTTAATATATCACAATTGGTTTCTATGATAGTTATCAATATTTAAAAGTCTGCTACATGTATTTTACCTAATGTGTTTTTATCCGATTATGTCTTCTGCGTAAATGATGACTACACCTAAGCCCACAGTAGCGACATCTAGGTAGGATGTAGGCAAACAGATTTCTGGTAGCTACTGTACTTCAGTAGACAGTTGCAATAATGACTTTGTGGACGATATGGTCTATTCTACACCCTTTTTAGATCTATGTGACGATGCTGTGCTGATTATATTTACATGTTTTGACGATGCCATTATGGCCTTATCACTTTAGGACATGGTATAGAAAAGATCTGAGGATGGTCATTACGGACCGAAACCGGTCATCGTCAAAAGAATTGATATTGTGATCAAAGACTGGAATAAGAAATATTTGACTTATTTCCGTTCCAGATGCGTTTCGCCTTTTTTTTTGATTAAGGACAAGCCGAACGATTAACTAACAAATCCCGTAAATACCCTTCTAACATTAAAGACAAAAAGCTTCTGTAAAGTAAATAAATTTGAGAAATCACCAAGGAAAGATTTATGAATTTATAAAAGGAGTGTTTCTTAACTGATCTCAGCCTGTCACTGAAAAATCTTTGAAGCGTAGAAAACTGCGTATGTTTTGTTCAGGAAATGATTTTTCAGAGTAGCAGTTCTCTAACATTCCACTGGGATACCTTCCCGTGTGCTCCTACCACATAAACCTGGGCAGGTAGGTTGGGTAGCCATGTAGCGGCTGTTTCTCGGCCACGGCAGATAAGCCACGGATAGGACAGGAGAGCAGCGAAGCTTTATATATCGTCCTGGCGGTAATTGCGTAGCTGTCTCTCGGGCACATACACTGCCGTAAGTGGAACGCACGCTGGGACAACTTAATTTCCGGCGTGCTTCCCACGCCATCTTGGCTAACTGGCAAGTTAATTTTCAATTTGTGGTAGACCAATGTAACGTACAAAATTCCCGGCACCCTGGCATTAAATACGTAACACATTCTCTCACTGTGCAACAACTAAACCAGTGATTTCAAAGGAAAGCTGGCGCGCCAGTGTTTAATTCACTGAGCTTTACGAACTAGTCAAACGAAACGAAATGTGAACTGCATGTGTCTTTCTTGAGTATATCTACAGCTACATGATTATTGTTCAATTTATACTTAAGTGTCTGACAGAGGGTTCATATAACCGGTTTCCGACAAATTCTCCACCGTTACACTTGCGAATAGCACTCGGGAAAAATTAACACCTTACATTTCCTTCCCAGCTCTGTTTCCTCTGATAGTAATTTCTCCCTATGTGGATGATAGTCAACACAACATTTTCTAGATCTTCTCGTAGGTGATTGTCTACAACTGTTAAATAATTTGAAACAAGGATATTTGTGCCATTAGCTGGACAAGGTACCTTAAACGCCATTTACGGTGGCTTTTCGGTGTTTAGAATATGTCCATCTCATGTTAACATACGTGCTACTGTCTACTGAGTTTTTGTAACGTAACAATCATCTGTGAGCGTTATATACATGGACATGATCATTTTCACAGTGTGTTTTATGTTTGTTAAATATTTGACTCATGACAAATCTTTAATAATGTGCTGTTTGTTATCCATGTGACAACTTGGCGTGACGTCCAACTTAAAATGAACACGTTTCAAAACAAAGATTTTTTAAAAACTGAACTGACAACAAAGTCTGTGGAAATTGGTTGTTTTAAATAGAGAAATATTTACGATTCAGCCATTCATCATATATGAACCATACAAATGTATAACATACATAATTGACATAATATTCGTAACACAGTGCATATAAACACGCTGTGCCTTGACACATTTAAGTGTGGAGTTATCACCAAGTGTGCACTACTGTAATTATGCCACGTACATCGCCTTTATAGGGACTCTATTACGACAGGAATATTACGACATTTACGTATGTTCTGCATTTGTATGGTTCACATAAGGCGGAAATGTGTCGTTGACCCGTTGATGTAGACTGTTTTTCTCGTTGAAGCAGATTGTTACAACCGAAACCGGTAGAGAATGAGCGTCAAATTCTACAGCCGATGGCACAAATATGGTTCTTCCAAAATATTTTCTCATTCGCAGAGGAAAATTGGTGATTGAAACGGTATAAAAAGCTCTCACCGCAACGAAAAATGCCTTTGTTTTAATGGTTGCCACCCCATTTTGCGTGACATATCCACGACACTCTCTACCATATTTCGTAATAATACAAAACGAGCTTTGAACTTTTTTTACGTCCTCCGTGAATCCTGAGTGGCAAGGATTCCACACCGCGCAGAAATACTCTAAAAAAGACGGACAAGCGTTGTGGAGGCAGTCTCTCTAGCAGATTTGTTGTATCATCTATCACTTCAGTTAGTAAAATGCAGTCTTTGGTTCGCCTTTTCAGTAATAAGTTTTTTTCTGCTTGATGGTTCGAATTTAATTCATAATTGTAAACCATTTAGTTGAATTGACAGCCTATAGATTTTTACGATTTATTGCTTAATCGAAATCTAGCGGTAATTTTTTAGTACCTATGTGGAGGACCTGACACTTTTTGCTGCATAAGGTCAATGTCCATAAATTTGCGCCATGTACATATCTTGTCTAAATTATTTTGTAATTCATTTTGATATTCTGATGACTTTACTAGACGGCAAACGACATCATCACCCACAATCAGTCTAAGAGATCTGCTAAAATTGTCTTCTAAATCGTTCACAGTGACTGAGAACAGCAGAGGAGTTATAACACTTCCTCGGGAAACCGAATATAGCAGCTCGTTTTCACTAGATGACTTCACGACAAGAACTATGAACTGTGTCCTTCAGGAAATCATGAATCCGATCACACAGTTGAGACTATACCACACAGGCCCGCAATTTGATTAAAAGCCTCTTTTGAAGGACGGTGTGAAAAACATGAAAGACTAGAGATGTGGATAATACTTTTTACTTCGTGTGAATAGAGCTAGTTTTCATAACAACGAATTGTCCTGAATCCATGCTGATTATGTGTCAATAGAGCGTTGAGTTAGAGGTAATTCATAACAGGCAAACAATGTGTATGTACCAAAATGAAACTGCAAATCGGTCTCGTGGATATCAGTCTACAATTCAGCTGACCACTTATATTTCCTTTCCTGTGTGCTGTCGTTGCCTGTGCAACTTTCCAGTTTTTAGGAACGGATATTTCATCAAGTTTTCAATTTGACTGATAAAAATGGAGCTATTTCATCACCGTAATCTGAAATGAAACTTATTTATCTAGTGCCTGAACCGGAAAACTTTTCTTTATTAAGTAACTTAAGCTACTTCGGCTCCAAATCAGCAGCTGTCCTTGATGCGAATTTAGGAATTTTTACTGCGTCTTCTTTGGTGAAAGAATTCAGGAAAATGGAATTTAGTGGCGTTGCTTTGGTAGAACTGTCGCCGGCAATATTAACACTACTACGTATTGTCGTCTTTGTTTTGCCGCCTCTTTTTTCCACAATACGAGTTATACAAGCTATGTAGGTCAATACCGTACTTGGTGACTGTAATAAACAATCTTGTTAAGACCAAACGTGTTTCGCTTCATTTTAAAGCATCTTCAATGGTCAGGTTTTCTTGCTTCTTACGTCATTCTTCACGTTTTTCTGCAAATACGTGGTAGATTTTAGCGCAATATAAAAACGTGAATATATTTAGTGTTAGTGACAGTGCTGTGCGCTAAAAACTACCAAATATGTATAGAAGAACGTAAAGAACGACGTAAGAAACAAAAATAAAACCTGACCGCTCAAGATGCTTTATAATCAAGCGAAACACGATTAGTCATAATAAAACTTTTATTACGGCCACAAAAGACGGTATTAACCTATAAAACTCGTATTGCCATTCCTACCTCGCCGTGAAAATATTCATTATGTTTTTCCACTGCCATACATTACCGGTTGCTCAGTGTGGTGACTACTAAATTACGTACCAGCTCAGAACTGGTGCCAGCATGAATGTACGATATGGCTGGCTGCAGAGGCAGATGACGCTTCCATCGAGCTATCGTTATAAACACGATGAAACGTTCCTTCCGATATGCATGCATATCCGAAAGAACAAGCACTGCGGCGAATATGGATAACCATTAGTTGTATAATGGAATGACGACAATGAAGATTTGTGACGGACAGGGACTCGAACCCGGATTTCCCACTTATTGCGAGCGCTCGCCTTACCATAAGGTTATCGGAGGACCACTCACGGTATTTATCCGCCGACACTGGATAAGTGACATTCAAGTAAAATGTGTCCCCTGGACGGGAACATAGATAATGCCTGTACGAGTACAGGTTGCAGGCACATGGATGACGACATACGGAAGTTTACTTCTGACCCTGAGTCGCGCACAGATACCCAAATGGTAAGGCCACCGCTCGAGATTAGCGGGGAATCCGGATTCGAGTCTCGGTCTGGCACAAATTTTCATTGTCGTCATTTTATTATACAGCTAATGGTCACCCATATTCGCAACTCCGAATACATTTAATGTGTCCTTATGAACGGTGCTGCATCATCATCTACACAAATACTCTGCAAGCCATTAGAGTGTCCTTCGTAGAGATCTACTTCGTACCGATATTAGTCATTCTCTATTCCAATCGAGTATCGAGCGAAGAAATAATGAGTATATAAGCTTGTAGTTCCATAGTCCCTACGCAAGATAAACAACTGAGGCAGCAGAACTGTCATCTAGCCTTCGTCGAATACCGTTTCTTTAAAGTTACCCGATAGGCTTTCTCGAAACCCACGTCCTTTTCACAGAACAATTTGCATTTAAGTTCTCTGAGATTTCTGTGTTAAACTTTTGCAGCGACCATACCGATCCATGCTCATGGCATAATTGAATATGTAAGATCTTTGCTGTCATATCGACAGTGCCTTCTAAGGCGAGAGCAATACTTCATTACAAGGCAATGTATATACAAAAGTATTTTAGATTTTATTACTATGTTATCAAGCAGGGCAAATATCATCACTTAGCTGAAAGTTAAAGCTTATGTTTCTTGCAGTTTTCGGAAAAAATTCAATTTCACAAAACACCCTCCTGCAAAACACAAAAGTTTTACTTCCCAAGGTATTTTTTGGCACCTACGTGACACGTTCTTTGGATTTCAGTTTCTTTCTTACGTTTATCCTTTTCTCCCCAATTCTTTTCAGTACCTCCTCATTAGTTAGATGATATACCCATCTAATCTTAGCATTCTTCTGTAGCACCACATTTCGAAAACTTCTACTCTCTTCTTGTCTAAACTAGTTATCGTCCATGTCTCGCTTCCATAAATGTCTACACTCCATGCATATGCTTTCAGAAAAGACTTCCTGACACATCTACACACGAAGTTAACAAATTTCTCTCCTTCAGAAACGGTTTCCTTGCCGTTGCCAGTCTACATTTTATATCCTCTCTACTTTGACCATCATCAGTTATTTTGCTTTCCAAGTAGCGAAACTCATTTACTACTTTAAGTGTCGCATTTCCTAATCTAATTCCCTCAGCATCACCTGATTTAATTTTACTACTTTCTATTATCCTCGTTTTGCTTTTGTTGAAGTTCATCCTATATTCTCCTTTCAAGACACTGTTCATCCCGTTCAACTGCTCTTCCAGGTCCTTTGCTGTCTCCGCCAGAATTACAATGTCGTCGGCAAACCTCAACGTTTTTATTTCTTCTCCATGGATTTCAATTCCTACTCCAAATTTTTTTTTGTTTCTTTTTTGCTGGCTCACTATACAGATTGAATAAGATCGAGGATAGGTTACAACACTGTCTCACTCCCTTCCCAACCACTGCTTTCCTTCCGTGCCCCTCGACTCTTATAACTCCCATCTGGTTTCTGTACAAACTGAAAATAGCCTTTCGCTCCCTGTATTTTGCACCTACCACCTTCAAAATTTGAAAAATGGTTCAAATGGCTCTGAGCACTATGGGACTTAACTTCTGAGGTCATCAGTCCCCTAGAACTTAGAACTACTTAAACCTAACTAACCTAAGGACATCACACACATCCATGCCCGGGGCAGGATTCGAACCTGCTACCGTAGCGGTCGCGAGGTTCCAGACTGTAGCGCCTAGAACCGCTCGGCCACTCTGGCCGGCCAAATTTTGAAACAGAATAATCCAGTCAACATTGTCAAAAGCTATCTCTAAGTCTACAAATGCTAGAAACGTAGGTTTGCCTTTCCTTAATCTATTTTCTAAGATAATTCGTAGGGTCAGTATTGTCTCACGTGTTCCAGCATTTCGACGGAATCCAAACTGATCTTGGCCGATGTCGGCTTCTACCAGTTTTTCCATTCGTCTGTAAAGAATTCGTGTTAGTATATTGCAGCCGTGACTCATTAAACTGATAGTTCCCTAATTTTCACTCCTGTCAACATCTGCTTTCTTTGGAATTGGAATTATTATATCCTTCTTAAAGTCTGAGGGTATTTCACCTGTCTCATACATCTTGCTCACCAGATGGTAGGGTTTTGTCAGGGCAGGCTCTCCCAAGGCTATCAGTAGTTGTAATGGAACGTTGTCTACTCCCGGGGCCTTGTTTCGACTTAGGTCTTTCAGTGCGCTGTCAAATTCCTCATGCAGTATCATATCTCCCATTTCATCTCCATATACGTCCTCTTCCATTTCCATTATATTGTCCTCAAGTACATCGCCCTTGCATGGACCCTCTATATACTACTACCACCTTTCTGCTTTCCCACCTTTGCTTAGAACTGGTTTTCCATCTGAGTTCTTGATAGTCATACAGGTGGTTCCCTCTTCTCAAATGGTGTCTCTAATTTACCTGTAGGCAGTATCTGTCGTACTCCTAGTAATAGATGCCTCTACATCCTCACATTTGTCCTCTAGCCATCCCCGCTTAGCCATTTCCCACTTCCTGTCGATCTCAGTTTGGCGTCGTTTGTATTTCTTTTTGTCTGCTTCATTTACTGAATTTTTATATTTTCTCTCTTTTTACTTACTTGATCCTCTGCTGCCTTCACTATTTCATCTCTCAAAGCTACCCATTCTTCTACTGTATTTCTTTCCTCTGTTCTTGTCAGTCGTTCCCTAATGCTCTCTCTGAAACCTCTGTTCTTTCAGTTTATCCAAGTCCCATCTCCTTAAATTCTCACGCTTATCATTAACATGTTGAATTAAAGGATATTATTCGTTATAAAATGATGGAGTGAGAGCATGTCGTGTGTTACTATGGAAACATCTATATTTCTTGGACGAAGTCGTCTTCCTGCGTAGGCTATTTTTATTTTCTAAATAATTAATTATTTTCATGACTTAGCTATTAGGTATTTCGCCTCCTTGGGCATTTTCAAGCTACCTCTTTTACTTGAATTGTAGTGAAAAACTGCAATCACGGCGGAGGGGCGGACAGAGATGCAGGGCACTCTTTCGCCCTTGGGCTGAGAAACTGCCCCAAAAGACGGAAAAATCAGCAATGGTCCACGGCATGAGAACGCAGAAGGCAATGGAAGGCACTACATTAAAGACACATAATATCTATCCACAGGTTTCCTGTATTTGAAAGTGTCGTCATGATCTCCCCACTGGGTAAGATTCCGGAAAAGTCCCTCAGTTGGATCTCCGGGAGAGAACTGTCAAGGGGGACGTGACCTTGAGAAAATCATTGAATAACCAACGAAGTTAAGGAATGAGGAGGTTCTGCACAGAATCGGAGAGAAAAGGAATACATGGAAAAAACTGACAAGAAGAAGGGGAGGATGACAGGACATCCGTTAAGACATCAGGGAATGACTTTCTTGGTACAAGAGGGAGCTGGAGATGATAAAAACTGTAGAGGAAGACAGACATTGGGATACATCCAGCAAATAATGAAAGACGTAGGTTGCCAGGGCTACTCTGAGATGAAGAGGTTGGTACGGGAGAGGAATTTGTGGCGGGTCACATCAAAAAACTCAGAACACTGAAGATTCAAGAAATAAAGGTGTGTGTGATATTACTTTTCAATTGTTAAGCACGAATTTTGGGCTGGCTGACGGCGCTCTTCCTTTAAGTAAATAGTAATAAAAACAATTGATAGCGACAGTTTTCGAAAATTTTCAGATATGATTAGTAAACTACATAACTCACTGTGTGCGCATAAACGCAAGTTGCCTTGATCAAAGGATACAGAAATAGCGCGCTTTTTGGTAGCGTTGATGTGACAGTGACGTTCCTCTGGACCCAGTCTGATACAGCACGTATTTTTCCTCATGGTGGAGGTGGAATAAACAAGAAAACGAGCAATTTGGTTTGCTTTGAACGAAAATGTGTGTTTTTCGTCTGAGCCGTTAACCAGAGCATGGAACTTATTCCGGACGTCACTCCTTCTTCAATGGAACACACGTGGAATAGCGTACTTCGTATTAATTGATTTTCGTTTTAGAGCCTCCTAAGTCTCACAAAACATAGCTTCGTTAAAGGGCATCTGATTTCGATAATCGATGGTTTCGTATAGTCCTATTGCCCCAATAACGATTTTTGGAATAGTAATGGTACAAATAAATGTTCTTGGTTGAATACAATATGATAGGACTATTACTGGAGCAATTTTTTGTCATGTTATTAATGTTAAGCAGTTACTTCAGCTTGATGCACCCGACCGGTTAAAACAAATACCGGTATTTCACTCCGAATAACCGGTATTTTTTGGGTATTTGTTTGGTCTCGGTAATAGCAAGTGCTTTTTATTTTTTACTAATAAGCGAGTAAAAACCTGAATTATCAGTTAGCCATAGCAGTAGCGCAAAAAATTTTTCCTTTTCAAATAAACCTTTTTCTAAGAAAGGAATAATTTTTATTCGTAAAATTTGCACCGGTTTGAAATACTGCGTTATCACAGAAAGTGGAAAATGCGATAAGTCATTTTTTTAATAGTAGTGCCGACAGAGACGAGCAACAAACACAAGGTATAAGAATTGGTACAGCATTTCTGAGACAACGAAGTCCCTCTTCCCATGTGTGCGGGCTCAGGGTGCGCGTGTACGTGCAGTATGTAAGGCTTGCCCCCAACTGTTCTATAGTTTCTCGCTGTCGTCGCCGCACATCTGCCGTATGTAACAATGAAATATTGTGCTTCAATTGGTTTAAAGATTGATGATTTGTACGCCATTTCTACTAAATATTAAAACGGGAGGAAATTATGGTAACTAATAAACTGAAACTTAACAACAATTCATTCATAATACACAATCAAAATAGAAAGTAGCCGATCTTCTGCCTGTGTCTACATAATGGGCTTTTATGTGCTTGTAGCCCTTCAAAACGTATAAATTAAAACGAAAAACAGCTTTCACCCTTTAGCACTGACTATACGTAATGCCCAAATAGTGGCATGATCCTCGATTACAAAATGATTTCTCAGCACGATTTCAAAAAATTAGAATCAATAGGAGAACAATGGTGATTTTTCTAAATATTGAACAACTTACCACCTTACGAGAAAAGCAGCGAACGTTGGACGAACGAGTTTCCTTTTAGTTGCTTACTTAACTAAATATGGCTCTGAGCACTATCGGACTCAACTGCTGAGGTCATTAGTCCCCTAGAACTTAGAACTAGTTAAACCTAACTAACCTAAGGACATCACAAACATCCATGCCCGAGGCAGGATTCGAACCTGCGACCGTAGCGGTCTTGCGGTTCCAGACTGCAGCGCCTTTAACCGCACGGCACTTAACTAAATAGTTTGATTCTATATATCTCGAAAATAAGTGAAAAATTTTAAATTTTTTTTCGATTTCTATGTTTATTGCAGGAAATATTAGAAATAAAAAAACCGAAATCTGTTATTTCATAAACCCGTTATTTTAATCTGTTTAAGCAGTCGGGTTAAAATGGCGTGAAAAAAAAAAAAGGGTATCACCGAAAACCGGTTGATTCAGCTATCACTGCCATCCCTACTTGTTACAGCTACTTTACAAATGCAAGGTCGCCTACTGATCTTCCGTACTAACAATAACTCACGACTAGCCTTACACATGCTTCGCTAATAGACAAGTCGACGTATAGAAAGCGACTGCAGCGCCACGGCTCACAAACTTCATACTCGTGGAACTACGGCTGGAATTAAAAAAGCCGCTAGTTGTGATGTAACAGCGGCACCTTACATCTACATCTACATACATACTTCGCAATCCACCATAAGGTGCGTGGCGGAGGGTACCTCGTACCACAACTAGCATCTTCCTGTTCCACTCCCAAACAGAACGAGGGAAAAAATGCCTCTGTACGAGCCCTAATCTCTCTTATCTTATCTTTGTGGTCTTTCCGCGAAATATAAGTTGGCGGCAGTAAAATTGTACTGCAGTCAGCCTGCTGGTTCTCTAAATTTCCTCAGTAGCGATTCACGAAAAGAACGCCTCTTTTCCTCCAGAGACTACCACCCGAGTTCCTGAAGCATTTCCGTAACACTGGCGTGATGATCAAACCTACCAGTAACAAATCTAGCAGCCCGCCTCTGAATTGCTTCTATGTCCTCCTTCCATCCGACCTGATAGGGATCCCAAACGCTCGAGCAGTGCTCAAGAACAGGTCGTATTAGTGTTTTATAAGCGGTCTCCTTTACAGATGAACCACATCTTCCCAAAATTCTAGCAATGAACCGAAGACGACTATCGGCCTTCTCCAGAAGTGCCATTACATGCTTGTCCCACTTCATATCGCTCTGCAATGTTACGCCCAAATATTTAATCAACGTGACCGTGTCAAGCGCTACACTACTAATGGAGTATTCAAACATTACGGGGTTCTTTTTCCTATTCATTGCATTAATTTACGTTTATCTATATTTAGAGTTAGCTGCCATTCTTTACACCAATCACAAATCCTGTCCAAGTCATCTTGCATCCTCCTACAGTCACTCAACGACGACATGTAGCGTTGCTCTTGGGGGGCGAAAAGAAAAAGAATTGTTATTTTACATTTTTTTGAAAAAAATATCGAAAAAGTGAATATTTTGGTGGGCCACTTGGCAACAGAATCAGGAATTGGTTACACTATTATAATAATATACGTTGAGCATTAAATACCTGAATAAGAGCAGCATATTGATATATTTGAGATCGTTCGGAAGAAACATCATTTCTGTGCATTTTTATAGTCGCGATGTAGTCATACCCGGAACAACATTAAGGGAACAGAAGATTTATAGACTTTAAAAGATATGCAACACTACACAATTGAAAAGAAAGTTAATTCAGAAATAATAGGAAAACGATAATGTTCCTTCTGCCTCATGCTGCGTTCTGCCCATCAGCGTGATCGTAATCTGGTTATGAACTACACAAAATAATTATCATTCAAGTAAATAAGGAGATGGAAATCATCAATGTTAATTTACTAAAATAAGCACACTTATCTTTAACACACTTTTTTTAATGCTACGTACCTTATCATATTAAATTACAATAGATGACCTTTGTGGTTAAATAATTCATACATAACAATCAAATTATCCTCTTGATGCTATCTGTTCGTAATCAATTACAAGAAGCTACATGTTTTCTAACTGGAAAAATAACAATTAGCATATTCAATCAATATTTTCACATAAAATATAAAATACCGTTGCGGAACGCAGCAAATCCGCGTCCGCCTTTCATGCAATACAAACAGTAAAAGGTGAGGCGCCAAATACCTCATTTGTCTTGAAACAAGAGAATTCTTTTTTATATCATTAATCGATACATGTACACAGAGATTTACAGGCACCGCGCAAGAACGGCAAAGATAAAGAATAATAGATTCTGTCGCTGCTATGCAGTGGTTCATTTCTTTAACTTTACAATTATTCGATAACTTCAGGCGTGTACTATTGAGCGTATATTAATGTTCGTGAGGCGAAAATTACTAATATTACGGACATCTTCCCGTACACCACAGCATCATCAGCTAACCGCCGCACATTGCTATCCACCCTATCCAACAGATCATATATGTAGATAGAAAACGACAGCGGACCTACCACACTGCCCTGGGGCACTCCAGATGATACCCCCACCTCCGATGAACACTCACCATCGAGGACAACGTACTGGGTTCTATTACTTAAGAAGTATGCAACCCGCAGCATTCGTTCCGTAATCGCTTCCCCACTATACTGGATTGGCCAGGCAAATTCACAACGAATCAAACTCGGAGAGTTTCAGATCTTCCCATCTCTTTGGACATGGTGGGTACTGGACGAGGAGGAGGTCGAGGGGGGTAGTGGTTGAGGAAATAGGATAAAGTATTAAGGGTGAAGCGGAAATGAAGCTGGTGCCCGATATGCGATGCAGCGCACAGCGTAGCTACGGCTGCAGCGGTTATCTGTCCCCGAGGGTACGACACAAGAGGACTTGTGCACGTCACGCGAAGACGGCGGGACGACCGCAGAGGCCGACGCGGGGGCGGCACGCGAGTGCTGCGGCCCGGCCCGGCCCGGCCGGCCACGGCAGACTTGCAAATTGGCGAATTAGCGGCGAGGCCTGCGGCGAGGGGCCAGCCGGGGGACCTGTTGCCGGCGGCGCGTCGGCACGCGACGTGACGCGAGGGGACACGGCCGGCGCACGTGGCGGGGCTAGCAGCACGTGTCAGGCGGCGGGGGCAGCGGGAGGACCGACAGAGGCACACAGTGCTCCGCTCTCATTAACCTGATAAAACAAGCGTGCACAAAAGTCTTCAGGGAAACACAGCATCGTACGACGGGCGCTGAGTAAGTACACTACAGTCCATTAAAATTCATACACCACGAAGATGACGTGCTACAGACGCGAAATTTAACTGACGGGAAGAAGATGGTGTGATATGAACATGATTAGCTTTTCAGAGCATTCACACAAGGTTGGCGCCGGTGGCGACACCTACAACGTGCTGGCATGAGCAAAGTTTCCAACCGATTTCTCATACACAAACAGCAGTTGACCGGCGTTGCCTGGTGAAATGTTGTTATGATGCCTCGTGTAAAGAGGAGAAATGCGCACCCTCACGTTTCCGACTTTGCTAAAGGTCGGATTGTAGCTTATCGCGATTGCGGTTTATCGTATCGCGACATTGCTGCTCGCGTTGGTCGAGATCCAATGACTGTTAGCAGAATATGGAATCGGTGGGTTCAGGAGGGTAACACGGAACGCCGTGCTGGATCCCAACGGCCTCGTATCACTAGCAGTTGAGATGACAGGCATCTTATCCGCTTGGCTGTAACGGATCATGCAGCCACGTCTCTATCCCTGAGTCAACAGATGGGGACGTTTGCAAGACAACAACCATCTGCTCGAACAGTTCGACGACGTTTGCAGCAGCATGGACTATCAGCTCGGAGACCATGGCTGCGGTTATCCTTGACGCTGCATCACAGACAGGAGCCCATGCGATGGTGTACTCAACGACGACCCTGGGTGCACGAATGTCGGATGAATGCAGGTTCTGTTTACAGCATCATGATGGTCGCATCCGTGTTTGGCGACATCGCGGTGAACGCACATTGGAAGCGTGTATTCGTCATCGGCATACAGGCGTATCACCCGTCGTGATGGTATGGGGTGCCATTGGTTACACGTCTCGGTCACCTCTTGTTCGCACTGACGGCACTCTGAACAGTGGACGTTACATTTCAGATGTGTTACGACCCGTGGCTCTACCCTTCATTGGCCCCTTGCGAAACACTATATTTTAGCAGGATAATGCACGACCGCATGTTGCAGGCCCTGTACGGGCCTTTCTGGATACAGAAAATGTTCGACTTCTGCCCTGGCCAGCACATTCTACAGATCTCTCACCAATTGAAAACGTCTGGTCAATGGTGGCCGAGTAACAGGCTCGTCACAATACGCGAATCACTACTCTTGATGAACTGGGGTATCGTGTTGAAGTTGCATGGGCAGCTGTACCTGTACACACCATCCAAGCTGTTTGTGTCAATGCCCAGGCGTATGAAGGCCGTTACTACGGCCAGAGGTGGTTGTTCTGGGTACTGATTTCTCAGGATCTATGCACCCAAATTACGTAAAAATGTAATCACATGTCAGTTCTAGTATAATATATTTGTGCAATGAATACTCCTTTATCATCTGCATTTCTTCTTGGTGTAGCAATTTTAATGGCCAGTAGTGTAATTTTCTATTCTCAGCTAATTTCAGATGAAAAGTTGCAGAAACTGCTGTGGGACATTGTGGAATAGTCCACTTATAGTTTCATGAAGTTCCGATAGGTGGTGGCGCTATAAGTAACCTTCAAAATGGCGTCTGTAGCTGGCGTGCATTCCAAGCAGACAGGTCACTGAGTTCCTTTTGGAGGAAAACCAGAGCTTCGCAGGTATTCATAGGTGCTTGCAGAATGTACGCGCAGATCTGGTAGTGAACAAAAGCACACCGAAAAGAAGGGGCGTAGGTTAGATGTTTTAGAGGAATTGGAGATTTTCAAACATCTATCTCGTCATGATGGCCTCATTCCCGACAGCTGCAGCTGCTAAATAAAAACTTTTTCGACTGTATAAAGCCGCTGCTTGATCTTTGATTCAGATTTCCTCATGCAGTTTGCCGAAATGTTATTTTCCTGTTACGTCTTTGCTGTTTTCTTGTATGTCATAAATGACGTTTTTTACGTTACAAAATGGATCTTTGTTTAAAGCAGATAAATATGTAACTTCATCTTATTATTATTATTAGTGCTTACGTTATGCCTAAATCAGCTTTATTACAATTTCATGTGTCTAATTTTGAATGTACAGTAGCCTAGTTGATTCTGCGGCTACTAGATGGCGCTCGTAGCAACACCATGTTTACTTGCCCACACTTTCTAACGTGGGCACCTCAGTTTTGTTGCAACCCGCGTTCACTCAGGTACGAGCAGTCCTTAGCGGCTCGCCATTTTATCTTATTTACAACTTTTCATGACGTCACCTTTCCGGCTTAGATTTTTTAGAATGTGACTAGTAAGTAATGCATCTCTTTCCAGTCAGTACACACTTTAGTTTAGTTATGTCTTATACACCTATTATGTTCTAAAACAGCTAGTTTAATTCTGAAGACGACGCTCATAGTAGCGTCGAAACGTGGTCAATTTTGACGTAATATTTGTGACCGAGGGCTTATTTGTTCTAATATAATTCTGACACGATCACTGAACCTTAACAGCTATGTTCAAAGTTTCACCTGAGTCGTTAGGCGAGGCGTCTGCCATTGTCGCACCAAAGTCGCGCAAACCTGGCTGATCACGGTTGTGACTCCTGCGATGCTGAAACGTGCGGACACTCTCATTCGAGGTGATCGCTGTGAAACACCTTGCTGCACGACTGCACGTCTGTTGGAAGTGCTCACACACACGTCCACCAGTTGGGCGTACTGAAAGGTGTGTGCCCTGACCTCGCACCTTCCAACTTCCATATGTTTGTCCTAAGGAACATGCGTTTCACGTGAATCGGTACGTAGATGATGGGGAGGTCATGATGCAGCAAGTTGTTGGCTGTGACGTCGACCACTGTAATGGTACCATGCTGACTTACAGGCGCCCTCCCCTCCCTCCCCCCGGCCAATAAGGTAGCGTAAGAGCATCGCACTGAACGCAGGTTATGTTGAAAACGAGAATGTTGTAGCCAAAAGAAAGAGGAATTACCTGGTGTACTGGAACGCTGAATACAACCAACATTTCAGAAAAAAATGTGTTCCATTGATTATTGAACGCCCTTCGTAAATCCTGCAGGAATGAAATAAACAGGCAGGGCAGGGCAGATGAAATGGTTCCAGGAAAGGTGCGAAGAAATCATGAAACCAATGATCGTCGGTAGGAATGGAAAGTCAAAACAGCCTCCGGAGAAATAAAAAAAGCAAGGGTGATAACATTAAGATTCCAATGGGAATTCTAATTTAAAAGCAGAAGAGACTCGACAGGTAGAAAGAGTACACTGCAGGCCTCTATGAGGGCGACGACTTGACTGATGACGTGAAAGAATAAGAGATCAGATTCGATATGCATCACAGGGATCCAATATCAGAGTCAGAACGTGAAATCGCTCTGTAAGAAATGAGATCAATTAAAGCAGAAGGGATAGACAAATGTGGATTCGGGAGGACGACTGTTCAATCCCGCGTCCGGCCATCCTGATTTAGGTTTTCCGTGATTTCCCTAAATCGCTCCAGGCAAATGCCGGGATGGTTCCTCTAAAAGGGCACGGCCGACTTCCTTCCCCGGCCTTCCCTAATCCGATGAGACCAATGACCTCGCTGTTTGGTCTCTTCCCCCAAACAACCCAACCCAATAGACAAATGTTTCGTCGAAATTTCTAAAATCGTTGGTAAGGGGGGGTGGGGGGGGGTGGGGGGGAGTGGCAACCAAACAACTATTCTAGTTGGTTTGTATAATCTGTGAGACTGGCGGGGTATCGTCAGACTTCCGGAAAAACATCATCCACACAGTTCTGAAAATAGCAAGGGCAGGTTAAGTGCGAACACTATTCCGCAATCAGCTGAACAGCTCATGCATCCAGGTTGCTGACAAGAATAATATGCAGTAGAATGAAATAGAAAACTGTGAATCTGTTAGATGACCAACAGTTTAGCTTTAGGAAATGTAAATGCACCGCAGGAACGCTCCTCAAGCTGCGCTTAGTAAGGGAAGCAAGACAGAAGGAAAATCAAGCCAAGTTCACAGGATTTATCGACCTAAAAAAAGTATTTGTTAATGTAAAATGGTGCAAGATGTTCGAAATTCTAAGAAAAGTAGGGTCAAGCTGTAGGAACATTGTGGGAGACTAAGAACAAAGAGCTCAGATTAAAAAAGGTATACGACAGAGATGTATTGTTTCGACATTACTGTTCAGTCTGTAAATCCAGAACCAATGACGGAAAAAAATTCAAGAGTGGGTTAAAATTCAGGGTGAAAGGATATCAGTGATAAGATTCGCTGATGACAATGCTGTCTTCAGTGCAACTCAAGAACTGCAGGATCTGTTGGTGGAATGACCGGCCGCGGTGGCCGAGCGGTTCTAGGCGCTTCAGTCTGGAACCGCGCGACCGCTGCGGTCGCAGGTTCGAATCCTGCCTCGGGCATGGATGTGTGTGATGTCCTTAGGTTAGTTAGGTTTAAGTAGTTCTAAGTTCTAGGGGACTGATGACCTCAGAAGGCCCATAGTGCTCAGAGCCATTTTTTGTTGTTGGTGGAATGAAAAGTCTAATCAGTACAGAATATGGATGGAGAGTAAACCGGGAAAGGAAAAAGGTAATGAGTTATGAAAGAAATGAGAACAGCGATACACTAACAATTGGTGATCGCGAAGTAAACTAAGTGAAGGAATTCTGCTACCTAGGCAGCGAAATTTTCCACGACAAACGGAGCAAGGACGAGATGAAAAGAGCGTGAAGACAGGCAATGAGTGCGTTCCTGGTCAAGAGAAGTATGTTGCTATCAAATATGGGCCCTACAGGGAGGAAAAAATTTCTGAGAACGTAAGTTCTATGGTGGTGACTCATGATTAAAGGGAAAACCGGAAAACAGAGAATCGATGTGTTTGAGGTGTGATGCTATGGAAGAATGTTAAAAATTAGGCAGACGGAAAGATGAAGAATGAGGAGAAGGGAGGAACATATGGAAAACTCCAACAAGAAGAAGGAGCAGGAAATGTGTTAGAGAATAACCTCTATGGTGCTATAGGGACATGTAGAGGGTAAAACTTTAGGATAAGACGCTAGTTGAATAAATCGAAAAAAATATTGACGACGTAGTGCGCAAGTGCTACTTGCAGCAGGTGAACTTGTAGCGGGCTGTATCAAACCAGTGAGATGATCGATAAAATAAAAGACTCTCTGATCAAAAGTATCCGGAATGGCATTTTCTTCTTCATTAACAACCGAAAACACAGAAGATAATGATTACAGCGCTGGGTCCCAAGGTATTTTACAATATGCATATAGCAATTAACAGGCGAATTAAAAAATGTCAGCTACAGTTAACAGCATCTTAAAAGTATAGTTTTTCTGCTCAGCAGCAAATTAAAAAACCAGAGAGCAATTCAGCTCAATATGTTATGACGATGGTAATGCCTGGTGACTAACATATGAGCTGAAACAATCTATAAAAGAATTGTAGCTGTCTTGACATATGATTTTTATTCGCGCATTTTGAGATATGTCACGTTGTTTCTGTCTTTAGCTACTGACAATACACGGGCGTGCTCGTCACCAATCGATCATCATCTACGATGTCAGGTTTGACACGTCGACTCGTCAGTATCCGTTTCAGAGACGGTCATCTTCAAATACGGTACACATTTGTAACAAGTTACATATAATTACATTAAGTTGTTGTACTACGGTGCAATGACTAGAAGAAAAAAGACATTTCGCCAACATTTGCGCCCGTATCCCGTATTGTACAATACCTTTAATTATAGGCACAATTACAGTTATTAATCAATTAATCATCTGCTCACACAAACATAACAACCCTTTATCAGGCAATTACAGTGTCAGAACTTTGCGGTTGCGGAAGGTGGCAGCAATCTAAAACAGAGAACAGTGGATACGAAGAGTTCCGAATAGTGCAGACTTTCGATAACTGCGGTCCGGCAGAAAAGTTATCGCGCATTTAGCTAGGCTATTACGGGGGCTCATAACTTACGAATTTATAGATCATTCCACGATTACCAACGCAACATTTGTACAATTTACACTCATGTATTAATATGCAGAGGGGTCCAAAAAATGTATCCACTGTTTAAAAGTCCATAACTGGCAAACTAATTGACGGAGTTGTCTCATCTTTGGTAGTGTAATAGTTTGTAGTTCCGGCAGTCGCCACACAAGCGTTGTATTCCATTGTTTTACTTTGTCAGATGACAGTCGCTAGACATTCAGTGTTTTGTTTTTAGTTGCACCTAGTTACTCGAGTAAACATGGCTGGCGCAAGGTTTACATTCGATGAAAGGAAGTCAGTTTAGAAGTGGTATTTTAAGTACGAAAACATTAATGAGGTTCAACGGCAATGGCGAAATGAGTATCAAACAGAGCCACCAACACGTTTGACGATTCGCCGCATTCGAGACAAATTTGAAGCCGAAGGCTGTGTTAAAGATGCACACAAACAACGATCTGGACGACCTGTAACAGTAACAAGTCCAGGTAACTCTCGTCGTGTGTTACAACAATTCACTCTCTCACCACAGAAGTCTGTGAGGCAGTGTGTCCGTGAAACTGAAGTGAGTCGCTCAAGTGTTCGGCGAATTTTGAAGACAGCAAAGTGGAAGTGCTACATCCCACGATTGCTACACGCAGTGAACGAGGACGACCTAGATCGTAGAATGGAGTACTGCGAGTGGTTTACTAACATGGTGCGCAACGATGAAGAGTTTGCAGAGATGATTGTGTGTAACAAACTGGACTCGCATTCGGGAGGACGACGGTTCAATCCCGCGTCCGGCCATCCTGATTTAGGTTTTCCGTGATTTCCCTAAATCGCTACAGGCAAATGCTGGGATGGTTCCTTTGAAAGGACACGGCCGCCTTCCTTCTCCATCCTTCCAAACTCCGATGAGACCGATGACCTCGCTGTTTGGTCTCTTCCCCCAAACAACCCAATGATTGTGTGCTCTGATGAGGCACAGTTCAAACTCAATGGTACAGTAAATCACCACAATTGCGTCTATTGGGCCGCCGGAAATCCGAACGTCCATGTAGACAAAGCCGTGAATTTGCCAGTAGTAAATGTGTGGTGTGGGTTGTCTTACCAAGGCTTGATTGGGCCATTCTTCTTTGACGGCACAGTTACCGGTGAGGTGTACCTTCAGAAGTTTCAGATATACATTTTACCTGCCATCCGAGATTTGTATGGATACAGAAGAGTTTACTTTCAACAAGATGGTGCCCCAGCCCACTACCAAAATCGTGTTAGGGCGTATCTCGACGAAAATATATCAGGAAGATGGATAGGCCGTAGAGGTGCTGTGGAGTATCCACCACGTTCCCCAGACCTAACTACTGTGGCCTTTTACCTGTGGGGAACACTAAAGGATGTCGTTTATCGACAAAAGCCACGCACATTGGATGAACTTCGAGAATCCATCGTACATTCATGTGCAAATATCCAACTGAACACGTTGCAGTCAGTAGTTCGTGCTGCAGTTCGGCGGCATCGTTTGTGTGGATGTTAATGGTGACCATTTCGAACACCTACAGTGATATCTTTAAGTTGGACTTTAAGCTACACTTTCACCACAAATGAGACTACTCCGTCAATTACTTTGCAAGTTATGGACTTTTAAAAAGGGGATACATTTTTTTGGACCTCTCTGTATGTGACATATATGTTTCCTGGGTGGATGAAGAGAGGGTGGTATGATAGTTGGGTGGCCGGTTTCCTATCACAACAACACAAAATGCACCTGTGATTAAAATACACTCTATTACAGGAACCAACTGAGCACTTAACTTCAATGATATCCAAAAGGAAGTTCGGTGATTAACAGCAATCAACTAAAATGAACTAATTCTTCAATCTTGTCCGTGTCCATATCACGAGCACGTTCCCTCACAGATAGCTAAGGTGTGAGGCGACGACCATCACTGTGTCGACTAGAGCACAGTGCGACGTATTGAAGTGCAATGCGAACTGAGTCCCGATGCGACGTACTGAGGTACGGAGAGTGAGCGACTGAGACAACTCGGTATGCGGCGGCGGCCTATATGAACCCTGCCCAAGGGGCGTTATCGGCGCGTAGCCTGAGGGCGTGTCTGATCTAGACGCGCTTAGTTCAGCGCCTGCTATAGAATGTTCCCTAACGCTGACCAGAGAGCTGGCGAAGGCGTACGCCAGCACACCCAGAACGTCAGAATTGGCTCTTGAGCAAAAAGTTTGACGACCACTGTTTAACATACCCGAAAGTATTCGCTGGGTTCATTTTGGGACTTAGGGCAGGTCACTGTGTTTCAGAAATGTTATTGTACAACAACCTTATATATCCTGCTTAATGACACGATGCACTGCCACGTGGGTACAGTCAATCGTCATCTCACAACTGTCCCTTTCCTGTTCGCACTACACGGTGCTATAAAATGTGATCCAACCCTTCCGCATTTATCGTTTTCTTTCGGCGCAATAGGGGGTCTAGACCCTACCCACCATAAACACCCACATACTGGAACAACACCACCTCCTCCGTATTCACTCTTCGCACTACATATAGTGACAGGTAACGTTCTCCAGGCTTTCGCCAAACCCAAAAGCTCGCATTGGTGTACCACGGGGTACAGCTTGATTTTCATCGCTAAATCACTCGATCCAGTCATCCAGTCCAGTGGCATTGCTCTTTACATCGCTGACTAAAGAAACTTGTGGCTTATGAGGAGATGCTCATTCCTTGTAACTACTTATACACAGCCAATGTGCTATCTGCAATGCTGGTAGCACTTCCGATCTCACGAGTGCTTTCTTCCGCTTATTTCAAGCGATTTTGTACAACAACCCTCCGTAGTGCTCGACGATCCCTGTCCGTGAGTCTCTGAGGTCTGCCTGGTCCCGGTTTAGTCGTGGTTGTCGCTTCGCATTTCCACATAATTATCGCCAGCAATCAAATTTGGGCAGCTTTTGAAGGGCTGAAGGTCCCTGATGGATCTGTAACTCAGGTGATATCCAATGACTAATTCACGTTCGAAGTCACTGAGGTCTCCTGACCGATCCATTCTCCTCTTACTGCTTCTCTACTGACAATACTCCCCGCCTCCTTTTATACTGGTGGGTCCGTTTCTCGTGACATCTAATGATAAAATGCTCATTACACCGGCAAGACCAGGTAATTTTTATCAGATAGTGTATTCCTCACATTTTAAGGCCTTTATTTGTTAAAGGCAAACTTTTTTTTTTTACCGAGGAATGCCCTCTTTGCCTGTGCAAGTCTGCTTCTTGTAACATCCCTGCTTTATCCATCCCATATTATCTTTCTTCCTAGGTAGTATAATTCGTCCACTTCGTTCGCTAACTGGTCCTCGATTTTGTTAAATTATCTACTGCGCCTGAAAAGACAACATACAAGTTATTAAAAGCGAACCCTTTAAGAGACGCGATCATGAAATTAAGCAACTCGTCCATATAGATACACCCGTCACCAGATACAGAAGCTTCTTTTTCGACATGCGACAAAATTACAGGGCACATATCGAACAATGAGCAAGAGAGGCAAGAAAAAAATGAACAAAACTGTTAGTTTAGCCAATTGTAATTATAAACAACAAATGCGTAACAGTAAGGACGTATCATAACGCCATCCTAATTGTCGTTATGGGATACTGTACAAATGTTCGAACTTCTGCTCGTAGCACCCGCAATAACAATTAACAAGGTGAAACGTGAATACAGATTGTTTCAAAATGACTATTCGAGTTTTAAGGCTTTGTAGCACATATTACATTCACCTTACAATTATAAATCATACACCAAATGAAAGAGAAACACAAACAGTTTTTCTTACAATTATTCAGTGTGAACACCAATCACACATCGAGTCGACAGGCGGGTTGTTCCGAAACCTTCATCAATGTGCCAGGAGTAACGGTTGCAGTAATACTGTTCCTAAAGTCGGATAGATCAGCTGGTATCGGAGGCACATACACACGATCGCGTCAGATCGTGTGTGAACGTGGAGATCATGCATAAAATGCTGTCAACCGCCCCTTGCGCCCAATCCACCGGTCGGATACAACGTCGTTTAACCAGTCGCGTACTGAGTTATGGCAGCGAGGCGGCGCACCATCTTGCTCCCAAATAAAGATGTGTTGTTCAGCTTCTTCCCATTGAGGAACAAGCCATAGCTGCAGTACCTCAAGTTAAGCAACATCAGTTACAACTGATTCACCGAAAAAGAAAGGGCCATACACTTCACGCGAGAATATTTCTTGGGGCTAGGCGTGAAAGACTCACACTCGTTCAACACGTTTTTCAGTCTCTCTTTGTCATCCATACTCACGTTCGAAGTCACTGCGCACAGGTATACAAACAAAACTGTTTGAGTACCTCTTTCATTTGGAGTATTACTTACAATTGTAAGTTAAACGTAATAAATGCTACAACGCCTTAAAACCGGTATGTTCATTTTGAAACACCCTGTATTTTCTCTTTTACGGGAGCGTTTGGTACTTTGTTTATCTGTTTCATCTCTTCGTATATCAAGAAAGCGGTGATGAATTAGATCAAGAAAGAAGACTATCATGAGGTAAAGGATTTAATAGGAATAAAGACTACAAGCAAGCAGCAAATTCATGAACTGTTTCTCTTTCGCGGGTACAGATGAAGAGGATCATAAAACAAGGACTGAGGTTGAAGCAACTGAATCTTTGTCCATCCCGATAGCTGAGTGGTCAGCGTGACGGATTGCCATCCAACGGGCCCAGCTTCGATTCTCGGCTGGGTCGGGGATTTATTCCGCTCAGGAACTGGGTGTTGTGTTGTCTCCATCATCACTTCATTCCCATCCGGCGTGCAGGTTGCCCAATGTGGCGTCGAATGTAATAAGACCTGCACCAAGGCGGCCGGACCAGCCCCGTAAGGGGCCAAACGCTCATTTCCATTCCCTGAATCTTTCATGAGGACTGACATTTCCTGACGGTAATGATGTAGACGAAGCAATGAATTACAATTTGCACCAGTGGTTGATTCAAACACAGGTCTCCTGCTTGCTAGGCAGATGCACTAGCTGTCATGCTACCATGGCGCTGCGAATCATTGGCCTTATCCATCTATTGACATCGAACTGGGCAAACACAACATCCGAATGTGTCGATGGTGAAGAAGTTACGCTATAACATACTGCGAGAGGATGTCTGCTGCATGCTTATTTGGTTGATATCGACTTGTAGTAAATGAATCGACAGGGAAGACTCGATGTCAGAGAGATATTGCGTTGTCAGACAACATGTCAGATCTTAAACAACCGCTGAATCATTTTCCCAGACTTCTGGAAAGGTTTCAGACAACGCCACTGCAAACTAATGAAGGTATGAGGATGCGGAATACATTCTCAGATTATGTGGTGCTGGAAGACTTCGTAAGTACTCTCAAGCGTTCCCAGGGAAGTGTGACATGACCGCTCTTTTTCTCTACATACATTCTAAGACCGACGCACCACGATGGAGTTATGCGAACTGGTCGAAATTAATAGTCATACAAGTATCAACGCAGAGTGCAAAATTGTAGACTTTGGAGGCCGATGGATGAGAGTGTGCGCTGCAACGCAATTTCATTGAGCAGTTAGTATTAGTAGTTAACAGGGGCATGTCGATACCAGGAACTTTGCAGATTTCATTACGTGAACTAAGTTCGACAGTAACTATGCGTCGCAGACAGCCGTGTGAACAATAGAGGCAGATGACAATATTTGAGAGAGCATGTGTAGATGGGCTCAAAGGAGCTGGTTAGATTCATCGGCGAATCGTTCGACATTTGAATAGGAGCGAAGCAGGGATGGATGAACCATTACGGAACACAGCGTCAAGAAGGAAGTGGTCGACCAAGAGGTATGACAGAACATGGGGACCAAGCAAATGCCAGCGCCCCGAATTCATCATTATCATCGGTCTGACGTGCAAATGGTGCTTCAACGAGCACAAGGATCTTAATAGGAGGCTCACAGAATGGGGCTGAACTCATGCTGTCTGCCATGGATCTCTGTACATTAACAAGCCCATTTGTAGAGGTGTCGGGCACACTCGGCTTGGAATCTCATCGACTGGAGCAGAATTGTTTTCCAGCGATGAGTCCCGCTTCGAACTGAGCCCCAGTGACCAGCGGAGTTGGGCCTGGAGGTGCCCCGGACACGGGTGGAATACCAACCTGACGGCCACCCGCCATACGGCCGACAACCAGGAGTGATGCTCTGGGGTGCCATTTCGTTTCATAACAAGACTCTTACAACTCAGCTGTACGTCGACGATATTCTACGCCCCGTTTTGCTGTCCTTCATGGCAGGCCATCCTGGGCTTACATTTCAGCAAGATAATGCCCGCTCGCAAACGGCGAGAGTTTCTGCTGCTTTTCTTCGTGCTTGCTAAACTCTACCTTGGCCAGCAAACATGATGGAGCTCTTCCCAACTGTGAACGTTTGGAGCATTATGGGCAGAGCCCTCGAATCATTTAGGGATTTTGACGATCCAAAGCCTCAGCTGGACACAATTTGGCACGATATCCCTCTGGAGGACATCCAAAAATTCTGTCAATCATTGCCAAGTTGAATAACAGCTTGCACAAGAGCCAGAGTCGGACCAACGGGTTACTGACTTTTTCAGTTTGTGAAGCCCTTTCTTTTGAATATCTAATACTATTTTTCTGAAATTGTTATCATTGTTCTTCTCTGCACATACATCTACCGATTTCTTTCCCATTCGTATACTTCCTTCGTTGTGTGTCGTTTTCTTTAGTCTTACAGTGCACGGTCCAGATTGTATTCCAGAAAGTTTCTTTCAAAGTATGCTGATACAATAGCTGCATGCTTACCAATCATTAACAACCTTTCGTTAGTTGAAACATTCGTACCCAGAGACTCGAAGCTTGCACAGGTCACGCCAATATTCAAGAAAGGAAATACAAATAATCCACTTAATTACAGAGTCATATCACTGAAGTCTGTTTGCAGTAGGATTTTGAAACATATACTGTACTCCAACATTATGAATTACCTGGAAGAAAATGATTTATTGGAAAACAGCCAACACGGATTCAGAAAATATCTCTTTCGGTATTTGTTCTCACGAAGTAATGCTATCGACAGGGGATGTCAATTTACGAGTAATTCTATATGTTTACATTTGCCGAAGGCTTTCGATAGCGTTCCTCACAAGTGGCTTCCAATCAAATTGCGTGCCTTCGGAGTATGGTCTCAGCTGCGCAACTGGTTTCGTGATTTCTTGTCAGAAAGGTCACAGTTCGTAGCAGTTGATGGAGGGTCATCGCGTAAAACAGAAGCACTATCTGGCGCGTTCCACAAGGAATCGTGTAGGCCCTGTGCTATTCCTGATCTACACAAAACATTTAGGAGAAAATCTCAGCGGCTGTCTTAGATTGCTTGCATACGATGCTGTTATTTACAGTCTTGTAAAGTCATCAGATGATGAAAACAAATTACAGAATGATATGTGTATAGTGCGAAGAGTGGCAATTGACTCTTAATAATGAAAAGTGTTAAGTCTTCCACATGTGTACTAAAAGGAATCTGCTAAATCTCGGTTACATAATAAATCATACGATTACTTAGGGATTACCATAACGATTAACGTAACTTGGCATAATCACACAGATAATGATGTGGGGAAGGCGGAACAAAGGCTGCGATTTATTGGCAGAACATTTAGAAAATGCGACAGGTCTGCTAAAGAGACTGCATATACTACGCTTTTCCGTCATATTGCTGTGCAGTATGGGATCTGCATCACATAGGATTGACGGAGGACATCGTAAAAGTTCAAAGGAGGGCAGCTTGTTTTGTGTTATCGCGAAATAAGCGAGCGAGGGGCAGGGATATGATACGCGAATTAAAACAAAGGCGATTTTCGTTGCGCCAGGATCTTCTCACGAAATTTCAATCACCAACCTTAACTTCTGAAAGCGAAAAATGCTTTTTTGGCGCCATAGGAAGAAGTGATCTTCGTAATACAATACCAGAAATAAGAGCGGGCAGTGAAAGATTTAAGTGTTCGTTTTTCCCACGGGCTATTTGAGAGTGGAATGACAGAGATATAGCTTGAAAGTGGCCTGATAAATCCTCGGACCGCACTTAACTGCGAATTGCAGTGTAAGGATACAGAATAGCGTATATGAATTTGTTTCTGTCTGATTACACCTCTGTACGTCTAAGAATACGGTGAGATCAGAATAAACTTCTGAAGAAAGGCAGGCTAGAAGGTAGCGTTTCGTCATGAAAAATGGAGCCGTCTTATAAAGAAGGGCGGGGTTAAAATGTCTAAAGCATTCAGCAATTCTTCTTTATTTAGGATTTCCATCATCTCCATTAATCAGTTCTTTAAAATATCAGCATCATTCCCTCAGATGATCACAGCTGACTCATTCACCCACTCTTGCCATCGAGCGAGGTTAGAGGAGGTTCAAATACCGGTCTCAGAAAGATTGGAGTCAAAACCCGCCCAGCGACCAGATGAATGGTGGCTGCCGCGAGGTCCTCAGGAAAGAAAGCGGCCAATTTACTCTCACTTCGTTGACCCGTCCGAGATTTTGCTCCATCTCGAATGATCTCGCAGCATATGGGCCTCTAAATCCTCATCTTTCTTTCTATCTTTCTTAGTTCCTGTCGCTGCGTCATTCAATACTACGAGTCTATAGGTTTTGGCGTCGACAAGATACTTGTGGTGCACAGTACTGTACAAGTCTGTATGAAGAGTGCAAATTAAGGCATCACTGCGCAGTCGAATATAATAGTGTAATCACTATGCAGCAAACAGCGAATAAAAAGGGGCATCTTGTTTTCAAAGAATACTCAAACGAAAAAATGACATGTACGTCATTAAATATGAGAATCCGCTGTACACTATCTCGTACAGTGGGGCATATTTATGAACATCTGATTTTATTTTGTCTAAGAGAAGAAAAATACATCACAAATAGCTCTTCAGCTGATGCTACAAGTTATAAAAGGTTCCAGAGAATGCTCTCTGCTTTTATATATATATATATATATATATATATATATATATGTGTGTGTGTGTGTGTGTGTGTGTGTGTGTGTGTGTGTGTGTGTGTGTGTGTGTGTGAGAGAGAGAGAGAGAGAGAGAGAGAGAGAGAGAGAGAGAGAGAGAGAGACGGAGCTAGAATATACTATGGTTCAAATGGCTCTGAGCACTATGCGACTTAACTTCTGCGGTCATGAGTCGCCTAGAACTTAGAACTAATTAAACCTAACTAACCTAAGGACATCACACACATCCATGCCCGAGGCAGGATTTGAACCTGCGACCGTAGCGGCCGCGCGGTTCCAGACTGTAGCGCCTTTAACCGCTTGGCCACCACGGCCGGCGAATATACCATGATAACAGTAAATAACTAGATTACTACTACTCGCGAATATTAGAAGCTAACAACGTATAACTGTTTAGAAAATTCTCTGCTTTATCTCAATTTTACTGGGAAAATATAAATCAGTGTCTACAAAATTTGCACAGTTCGGGTTAAACAATATTACAGCGAGGAAATGAAAGACAAACAAACAAAATCTCGGCCGAAATTCATGTTCACACATCATCAGTTATGTAAAACACGGAAATTTCCCTACCAAATACGAAGATATAGTCACGTAAATGAGTCGCATGCAAATAGAAAATACATGCTTGACTGTATTTTTTCAATTACAGAATTCGAAACGTTTCGGCAATGCAATCATAAAGGATAAGAAAGACAAATAAATAACAACTGGTTTTAATTTCCCGATCGTTGTTGACCACGGAATCTCGGAAACACGCAACCGCAATGTATTTTATTTTTAGAAATATTATAGACACCAGCAGGTCGCACTTTTTCGATGTTGATTATTCATATAACATTCACTCTCCGATTAAAAATATGCGGCCATTCCTCCGTAATGCGGAATTGACTACCAGATGTAACGAGCGGCGAACCCGATGGTATAATATTTAAAGTATGGAGTATTGTGTCGTCAGAAGCGAAGCGGTAACAGCAGAATGTGTCAATGTGTAGAGATTAGTTATTTCGAACGTGGCCTTGTCATTGGATGCCACCTGAGTAACAAATCTACCAGGGACATTTCAACCATTTTAAAGCTGGCCAAATCTGTGACGTGACCTGATGTGATTGTGAAGTGGAAACATGAAAGCACAGCAACAGCTAAACCATGATAAGGCGGATCTGAAGTACCGACGGACAGGGGCCGTCCACTAATGTGGAGGATGACTGTAAAAATCTGCACGAAATAAGCAGAAGGAACCACTCGTGTGTTCCGAAGCTAATCAGCAAACCAGCCAGCAAAATGACCAAGTGTAGGCTGTTAAAAAGACTGTTGTATAATTGTGTAAAAGCTACTCATAAGCCACCCGTGTCTGTGGCCGGTTGCTAAGCGACCCTTGAGAGGGCTTAGAGAGCGACTTCACTGGACTGTGGATAACTCGAAACAAGTGACTTGGAGTGATGAATCACACTGTACCCTGTGGCAGTCAAGTGTAAGAATCTGGGTTTGACGAATGCTTGGAGAACGTTACCTGCCCGAATGAGCAGTGCTAACAGTGAAGTACGGAGGAAGTGGTGTTCGCCATAGTGCTGTTTTTCATGGTTTCCCCTTATTGCTGAATTGCGTAATAGGAGATTCAAAATGGTTAAAATGGCTCTGAGCACTATGGGACTTAACATCTCAGGTCATCACTCCCCTAGAGATTAGAACTACGTAAACCTAGCTAACCTAAGTACATCACACACATAAATGCCTGAGGCAGGATTCGAACATGCAACCGTAGGGGTCGCGCGGTTCCAGACTGAACCGCGTAGAACCGCTCGGCCACCAGTGGCCGGCGTAATAGGAGATGAACAATTTGGTTTCAGGAGAGGAGTGGGAACTAGAGATGCCATTGGGCTACTGAGAATGATAGGAGAGAGGTACATGGAGAAGAAAAGGATGGTGTATGTTGCGTTCATTGATCTTGAGAAGGCTTTTCACTGTGTCAGATGGGACAAACTGTTGAAAATCCTAAGGAAACATGGAGTTGACTGGAGTGATAGACGGCTAATTAGAAATTTATATTTGAACCAGAGAGCAAGAGTAAGAATAGGAGGTGTGATGAGTGAAGAAATTGAACTGGGAAGAGGTGTAAGACAAGGTTGTTGTTCATCACCAACACTGTTCAATATATATCTGGAGGAAATTATTAGGGAAAGTTTTGATGGAAGGAGAGGAGTTTGTACAGGGGTCGGAGAGTGGAGTGTATAAGATTTGCAGACGACATGGTTGTGATGGCAGAGAGTGCAACAGACATGGAACAAATGTTAGATGATCTAAACACAAAATTAGAAGATTATGGAATGAAGATTAACAAGAAGAAAACGAAAAGCATGTTAAATGGAGGAAAGGGGAGAAAATGCCGTATGAAAATAGTGGAAGAGGAAATACAGCAAGTGAATATCTTCAATTACTTGGGAAGTGTAATAATTAGGAAAAGAATTGCAATGGCAAATGAAGGATTCAAGAGGAAACAGAAATTACTTTTTGGACCACTAAACAAAGATCTGAGGAAAAGAGCTGCCAAATGTTACATCTTTATCGTTGCACTATATGGCGCGGAGACCTGGAGATTGAGGAAGGAAGATGAAAGAAGATTGGAGGCGCTAGAGATGTGCATATGGAGAAGAATGGAAAAAGTGAAATGGAAAGACCGAGTAAGGAATGAAGAAGTATTAAGAAGAGTTGCAGAAGAAAGAAACATGCTGAAAGTCACCAGAAAGAGAAAACGGAGCTGGATTGGACATTGTTTGAGGAGGTACTGTTTATTGAAGAAAGGAATAGAAGGAATGGTGGAGGGAAAAAAGGGGAAGAGGAAAAAGAAGATATCAAATGCTGGAGAATATCAAAGGGGGCAAATATTCAAAAATGAAAAGACTGGCTATGGACAGACAAAAGTGGAAGATGATTAACCCATGGCAAGACCTGCCGTAAGGCAGAATACCATACTACTACTTATTGAAATTACGAAAACGCTGAATAGCGAAAGATGTAAGCACTTTACAGCATATGATATTGCAGTGCCTGTGTTCTTCTGATTACGATGCAACGTTCCTCTGGACATGTATTCATGTCCAAAGGAACTCTGAGACGTGTGGCTGACGACATATGGAAGTTTTGGTCTAGCCGTGAGTCATGTACGGATAGCCAAATGGTAAGGCGACCGCCCGCGATAAGCGGGAAATCCAGGTTCGAGTCCCGGTCACACATAAATTTTCATTGTCGTCATTCTATTCTAGAGCTGATGGTTGTAATTATTCGCAGTTGCGAATAAATTTAATGTACTCTGCAGCATTGTCTACGGCGTAGGGTAGGGAATCAATTCGACGACGATTACTGTGTATATTACCATTACTGTACAACCTGTAATTAAGCAGCACCTTTAAGGCAATGATTTGTGGACAGTAATATACCTGAAATGGGCTGGCCTAACCTGAGACCCTATTTGAACTGAATGAAACACCTACAAAATGAGTTGTGGCGTTGACTTCGCTCAAGACCCCAGCGTTCTAAATCACTACCTTCTCTGGTTCCGGCTCTTGAGGATGAAGGGGATGCCATTCCCCCACAGACATCCAGACGCCTCATTGAAAATGTCCCCAGCGTAATTTAAGCCTACAAAAACGCGAAATGTGGAGACATGCCATATTAATGTCGACTAATAGGTGTCTGGATGCCTTGAGAGGTGGCATGAGCCCCCTCTCATATTTCTATCTTACGATTTTCCTCTCTAATTGCTTGCGGTGAAAAGTTGCTATTCCTTCACATGCGGACTTCCCACGCAGCGTCTCTCGTCACCCGGGTGGTCTGGTGACAGGCGGGCTCTGCTGATCTTGAAAGGGTAAGCCGACGGGTGTGAGGGAGTCGAGTGAATGCTTTCCAGACGCCGACATTGTCAAAAGGCACGCCCCCAGGGGCCTGAAGTAGCGGCTGGGCTAGAGGTTCCGTTACTTCGCAGAAACTTAGCGAAAACACTTTCTGGCGGGCTACCAGCGAGGCGTGGGAATGACTTGTGTACCCAGGCAGTTGTGGCGGGAAAATTCCCGCGCTTTCTGCAAAATAGTAACTGTGATTGGCTTGCTCAGGGCATAGCTCCGTGACGTAGCAAAATCAGCGCAGAAACTGGCGCCAAGAATCTACATTGGTGGAATGGTAGTGCTCCGGCAATAGAGTGGAATTTTCCGCCGGTTTTCGAGTTGCTAATTGGAACGTTTAACCACGGCCACTGTCGTGGGGGCGGGAATGTTCTGTGTTCGGCCTATACGGGTGATCTTGTGGTAGTCGGCTCTCGCCTTTCGGTCGGAGCACTCGCTGCTCTGGACTGCCTGCCTTCTGTTGGCTGTCTAATATACTTTTATTTAATTGTAACTGTTTGACGAAGTTGCTGAAGTTTCGACTTCAACGTAACTTTCCGAGTACAGTTGGCAATTGAGCGTTCTGCGTACAAGCGGCCTATGTTGTCTGTCTTGAGCAGTTTAGGCTAAAGTTGACTGTATCGGAGTTACAGTGTGACTTCGCTTGTTAAAATCAATCACTGTACCGTCAGTGATTATGTGGCGAGCCTTCTTCGTCTCCCTCAGAGGCGCATTTGTCTTGCTAGGAAGTCTTTAGTCTGGAATAACCAAACCAGGATAATTTGTTTCGGGCTATACTCGCGACGTTATCATCACCACGACAGGACGTCGAAGCAACCAGCCATCGCCTCCGGTACGCCAGATCGTGTTCTGGCAGTTAAGAAGACAGTTTGGTAATGTATGTCCGCAGCACCGGCAGATAGGGATTTTCCTAGGTGATAATCAGAGCACAGCAGAGCACGCCTGTTCGTCTTTTTCTAACTTTGCTCTGTCTTGGGCAGCAGCAATTAATGTTGGGTTGGCAGTGTGTTTTCTCTTAAGATTTGAGTTGCAAGGAATTGGCTCCACATACCACTTCGTCATAAATGTCACAATCTAGTTTAGGGACAACTTCAACTTCACAGCATTTATTTGAGTATCCAATTTGAGCCAGTTTAATGTATTGTAAATGTTCCATGTGTTTTGTTTATTATTTTGAGTTTAGTCATAATAAATCATATTGTTATTTTGGACAGAACTTTCATTCTGTTAATCGGTAGAGCAACCCTTTCATTTCTACTACGTTACTGAAACTTTCCTTTATTTAATTAATGTCTATCAAACTAAATTATTGCAGGTGCCAAACTCTTTTCTACTCCACTTGCAGGGTCGATTACAGTCGGTTCGCGTTTCTTTTTAATCCATGTGCAACAGCAAAAGTCGGAGTTAGAATAGGGGGGGCTTAGAGCATCATTTATATATGAAGATTCTCGAAGAATTTAGTGTTAAATACACTGCTAGCCCCGGCACCTCGCAGCCTTTGATGAGATAATGTTCAAAATGGCTCTTAGTACTGTGGGACTTAACATCTGAGGTCGTCAGTCCCGTAGACTTAGAACTACTTAAACCTAACTAACCTAAGGACATCAAACACATCCATCCCTAGGCAGGATTCGAACCTGCGACCGTAGCAGCCGCGTGGTTCCTGACTGAAGCGCCTAGAACCTGAGATAATGTTCATGATCAATGTTGGAAAATACATTCCATCACAAGATGCATTTACATCGATTCAGTGAAGTAAGTCCGTTTATCGGTAGGTAATAACCACCGGTATATTGCCGTTACACTTTACCAACTACGTAATATCATGTAAAGTAAAGTTTTCGTATAGTTTTAGTTATATTACCTACGTCGTGAAGTGCTAGAGCAGTCGTTACCAATTATCCACCGGTGGACGTATTCCACTGAAACGGTATGGATTTGACTAAAATCCTAGATACATATCATTATGGAATGTGTGTTTGTAAGTCGATCACGTATGTTGCATGAGTAGTCAAAAGTCATAAAATCCGTAGGCTTTCGCGTAATAAAATATAGAACAGTACATGGAGTGTTATCAGTACAGGGAATGTTATTGACGTTGTAAGCGTAACTCAACATGATCCACTAACGCTTAACTAAATGACAATAGTTTCACAGTTTAAAATACTACCTCATCTAGAATCTGAGTAGTGGTATCTGAACTCGCTTTTTTATTTCCGTGACTACTGTGAACAGAGAACAAACCGAGATAAATGAAGCATCAAATAAAGCACTTGATCTGCATACGGGTTGATCAGTTTCGAAACCCCTTCCGACCATCCAGGTTTTGGAAACCCGTGATTAATCTAAATTCCTTAAGCACAATTCTCCCGAAAAGGGCACCGCCGATTTCCTTGTCTGTACCTGTACAATCTATGCTTATGCGTCATTTCCAACGAACTATTCGCCGACGAAACATTAGGCGTCGTTAACTTTGGCTTTACTTACTTCTCGCTAAATGATTAAAGCAGCTACACTAAGTTAACCATCCCACGACACAATAACATCCATCCTTGCTATATTAATGTATTTATTTATTATTTCTGGAAAAGCTATCCTCCTGTCTATCTAAAGCGTGTCGTACAACTACATACATTAAAAAAGATCTCTATATGGTACTTTTTAATTCTTAACTACAATAACACAATAACAGAGATATTAATTTATACAGTACAACTAAACAATAAATATATGAAAATTATAATTAACTAGCTGAAAAGTAAGACACAGCCCAGGTATTAATTTAGCCAATTTTCGATTACAAACGAAGACTAAAACGAACTATGTTTGTAGCGTAATATTGAAAAGAATTCGTTTCCATGTATTATTGAAAATATCTTTGAAATTGTAAAACAGTCGTTCAAAGGAATATGCATAATGTGCAAATATGTAAGTACAGCTGCCTCGCGTGTCTAAAACGCGATTTTGTAAACGCGTTACGCAACGCTTTTTCATAACTCTATAGACGGCTATTGTTTTCGCCTTCAGCCATTTGTGCTTCGCAGCTGAAAGCTGTCAAAAGCGCTGTCAGGTGCCAGGGATTTCCTCAAACTGACTCCACTGTAGCAGTGTCTTAGTAGTGAAGAATAAATAAATTTAAACTTCAAGCCCGATGCAGCAGGGCCGGCCGCGGTGGTCTCCCGGTTCTAGGCGCGCAGTCCGGAACAGTGCGACTGCTACGGTCGCAGGTTCGAATCCTGCCTCGGGCATGGATGTGTGTGATGTCCTTAGGTTAGTTAGGTTTAAGTAGTTCTAAGTTCTAGGGGACTAATGACCACAGCAGTTGAGTCCCATAGTGCTCAGAGCCATTTGAACCCGATGCAGCATTTTTCACGCATCTCTGTGTTTACGACGTTATATCCACCCAATTATGTTTCGTAAAATGATATGTTTGTACAGGTAAATTCAGCGGCACATGTGGATGCTGTCTGCGAAATATGTTGTAAACAGAGTTAGTAGCAAATGAGTAATAAATTTAAACGTCATGTATGTTGCGGCAGTTTTTCATTGGTAATGACATCACATCTCCTGAACTATAATAGGTAGGTAGTTCTTGCCCACGCAGCTACAGTTCTTGACAATAAGTGATACGTGTACCACATTTGGTTGAAACCAGTACTCTGGTATAGGACGAGATGTGGAACATACACACGTACCAACACACCTACATACATTCATATTTATAATGTGTATGGATTAGAAATAATGAAGTGAAAATAGGCACAAAATATGCTGTTACTGTTCCCTTATGGTGAAATTTGTTCTTGCTTTCTCAGCTGTGCTTGATTCTGTGTCAGGATTGTGCTATAACGAGCTACATCACTCGCAGGTAAACCAACGTACCTATACACCATATTTGTATAGTTTAGAAGTTATGGTTTTATTTAGGAGGCTGATTACAAAACAAAATGATGGTCTCTCTGTGAGCACGCACAAGTCGAAAATCTTGCTTCGATACCTTCATCGGAATGACTAGACATTTGCTGAGTGCCACTTTATGCACAAGCCTTTTCAGATGAAAAGTTCACATGTGATTAAGAAATTTGCTTTTGTTGGCGTTTGAAGAGTCGATCCACACATTGGGAGAGGGATCTGCTTGTATTCTCACCTGTCCGCGGTCGTTCGAGTTCTGGAAGAGATATGGCAATATCATTCGAGTAATGGAAGATATTATACATGTCTGTACCACTCGACTGATGTAAGTTACTACATGCTAAAATATTACGGGGCATAGCTCCGACATTATTTCAGCCCGTCTGCAAAGCTGCTTGTAATCAGCAAATGGGAAGCCTGCCGAATTTAATTAGTTAATCTGCCCGCGTCAAAAAACAGTGTAAAAACAAGAATAACAACGGGCTTTGCGCGTTACCTTCTGTACGTTATTTTTATTTTGTAGCGTGTAACACAATGATGAAACACATACCAGGCGCATGAAGGTAGCCGGCAGTGAAATTTACCCAACTGCAACGCGCAGTACGGGGCGTGCTTTTTGCTTAATGGCAGCTTTTACGAAAAGCGCATCATCAAAGTACATCGCTGACCATGAGTGCTTCTAGCATCCTAATGACAGGAATTTCTCTCAACACTAATTTGTGTTCTCCTGCTAAAACTGCACTTCATGTATCCACAAATGTTTTAGTAAATGTAAAAAATTGTAAATCCCTTATGACACTGCAGAACGAAATATCATAACCGCCAAGCATTTTAATTAGAAAATACTACTTTATCACCATGTGAGGGCTAACGTTCTCATCGCCACGAAATGGTGATTCAAAGGTGTTCGGAGGAGGCCAACACAAAACAACCGTTGGGTGGTACCGAGGCAAACAAAGCGGCTGTTTCCTAAAGTTTCATTTCGAAGCAGTTAACAGCGAAGAATCAAATCATGTCTCTGACATTTTTCTTTCAACAGACAGCTAACACCACCGCCTACCTCCCAAAACCAGATAAGATCACTGCTATTTAATTATTACATGGACGTGAGTGTGATGACTCACGCTAAACAAACTGTACAACCTGTTGTGCATATTCCGACCTTTCTCTGTGGGCAATTTTTCTGGGAAAATGTTTCAGCGGGGCGAAAGCAAGGCTCCGTATAAATTACACAATGGGGGCTTTTCCCAGTTTCAGAGCCAAACGTAGAGTGAGAAATGGTCATCAAACTGACTAGCGCGAGGTCTAGTTTTACAATAAAAGGTTTATTTGCTTGTAAACAACCACGGTAATTAAGAAAAACTTAATCATTTGAGGGAAAATATTTCACGAACAGTTGCTGCTAGCTACGTAAATGAAATGTCAAAAAGCCCCTCTCTTCAAGGCCTGCTAAGTTTTAGCATAAAACATTATATTTAAGTTTCAAAATGGCTTCCTTCGAACCTAGGGCTATATTTTGGATTATGGCGAGGAAGTTAGAGGGATGCTGTCCGCCGCTTCCTGGTTAACGTAGTTTTAACATGTCAGCTTTTCAGCTGGTGAATTTGATTTGTGGTGTCCTGCTTCTTACGGGTAGCAGCATATTATTTTGGAAACATTGAGTTCTCCTGTTTCCTGCTAATGTTCGTATGTGTATTTTATATTGGCTTTCATACGGCTTAAAACAGAAATGAGGACACGTCTCTGTTTTTGGATCATAAGGTCTATTGTATGTTTTGTATTTTGCTCAGACTTACACCTGAGGATGTGATTTGATGTCACGAAGCCGGTTGTGTTCCTGTAAATAAAGCTTCATATACAGCTGGAACCGAATATGAGTCACTTCAGCTACGGTGACCCGCAGTGTAAAACCACGTGTAAGAACTTCAGGACCAGTTCTGTTGAGAAACAGTCTCTATAGCCATTTTCAGCACCAGTCTAAAGGAGCTAATGGTCCACAGCTTTCTGGCACTTTGCATCGTCTGTTTGGTTTTAATATGACAATTACCTCCGTAGTTTTAAATTTCTGGCGATAGAATGTTTGAATAAAACTTGATAAGCCATACTCTGACAAACTCTGGGACGTTCAAGTGAAACACTTTTAAACTCGCTTTATTTTATCCGACCATCTCACCTTGATCTCATAGCTATTACAGGCATAGATACAGTAAAGATGATTTAGGGTCCAGCTCAACAGTTTGACTAATTATGATAAATGCGACTATGACCCAAAAACCAGTCGCAAAGAAATAAAATATTTGAACAAATTAAAATGTAAATGTTCGTTCGTACAAAATAGTAAATCTCCGAAAGTTCTTCAGAGATTGCTTAGAAATTTTGACATAACATTACATTTGAATACACACGTTTTTATATAAATAGTTTTTAAAATTATATTAGCCTATAGTAAAATTGCAAAAAGGTGGGAATTTAAGGAGATGGGACCTGGATAAACTGACTAAACCAGAGGTTGTACAGAGTTTCAGGGACAGCATAAGGGAACAATTGACAGGAATGGGGGAAAGAAATACAGTAGAAGACGAATGGGTAGCTCTGAGGGATGAAGTAGTGAAGGCAGCAGAGGATCAAGTAGGTAAAAAGACGAGGGCTAGTAGAAATCCTTGGGTAACAGAAGAAATGTTGAATTTAATTGATGAAAGGAGAAAATATAAAAATGCAGTAAATGAAGCAGGCAAAAAGGAATACAAACGTCTCAAAAATGAGATCGATAGGAAGTGCAAAATGGCTAAGCAGGGATAGCTAGAGGACAAATGTAAGGATGGTTCAAATGGTTCAAATTGCTCTGAGCACTATGGGACTTAACTGCTGAGGTCATCAGTCCCCTATAACATAGAACTACTTAAACATATCTAACCTAAGGACATCACACACATCCATGCCCGAGGCAGGATTCGAACCTGCGACCGTAGTGGTCGCGCGGTTCCAGACTGTAGCGCCTAGAACCGCTCGACCACCCCGGCCGGCAAATGTAAGTATGTAAAGGCTTATCTCACTAGGGGTAAGATAGATACAGCCGACAGGAAAATTAAAGAGACCTTTGGAGAAAAGAGAGCCACATGTACGAATATCAAGAGCTCAGATGGAAACCCAGTTCTAAGCAAAGAGGGGAAAGCAGAAAGGTGGAAGGAGTATATACAGGGTCTATACAAGGGCGATGTACTTGAGGCCAATATTATGGAAATGGAAGAGGATGTAGATGAAGATGAAATGGGAGATAGGATACTGCGTGAAGAGTTTGACAGAGCACTGAAAGACCTGAGTCGAAACAAGGCCCCGGGAGTAGAGAACATTCCATTAGAGCTACTGACGGCCTTGGGAGAGCCAGTCCTGACAAAACTCTACCATCTGGTGAAAAAGATGTACGAGACTGGTGAAATACCCTCAGACTTCAAGAAGAATATAATAATTCCAATCCCAAAGAAAGCAGGTATTGACAGATGTGAAAATTACCGAACTATCAGTTTAATAAGTCACAGCTGCAAAATACTAACGCGAATTCTTTACAGACGAATGGAAAAACTGGTAGAAGCTGACCTCGGGGAAGATCAGTTTGGATTCCGTAGAAATGTTGGAACACGTGAGGCAATACTGACCTTACGACTTATCGTAGAAGAAAGATTAAGGAAAGGCAAACCTACGTTTCTAGCATTTGTAGACTTACAGAAAGCTTTTGACAATGTTGATTGGAATACTCTCTTTCAAATTCTAAAGGTGACAGGGGTAAAATACAGGGAGTGAAAGGCTATTTACAATTTGTACAGAAACCAGATGGCAGTTATAAGAGTCGAGGGGCATGAAAGGGAAGCAGTGGTTGGGAAGGGAGTGAGACAGGGTTGTAGCCTCTCCCCGATGTTATTCAATCTGTATATTGAGCAAGCAGTAAAGGAAACAAAAGAAAAATTTGGAGTAGGTATTAAAATCCAGGGAGAAGAAATAAAAACTTTGAGGTTCGCCGATGACATTGTAATTCTGTCAGAGACAGCAAAGGACTTGGAAGAGCAGTTGAACGGAATGGACAGTTTCTTGAAAGGAGGATATAAGATGAATATCAACAAATGCAAAACAAGGATAATGGAATGTAGTCGAATTGAGTCGGGTGATGCTGAGGGAATTAGATTAGGAAATGAGACACTTAAAGTAGTAAAGGAGTTTTGCTATTTGGGGAGCAAAATAACTGATGATGGTCGAAGTAGAGTGGATATAAAATGTAGACTGGCAATGGCAAGAAAAGCGTTTCTGAAGAAGAGAAATTTGTTAACGTCGAGTATAGATTTAAGTGTCAGGAAGTCGTTTCTGAAAGTATTTGTATGGAGTGTAGCCATGTATGGAAGTGAAACATGGACGATAAATAGTTTGGACAAGAAGAGAATAGAAGCTTTCGAAATGTGGTGCTATAGAAGAATGCTGAAGATAAGGTGGGTAGATCACGTAACTAATGAGGAGGTATTGAATAGGATTGGGGAGAAGAGAAGTTTGTGGCACAACTTGACTAGAAGAAGGGATCGGTCGGTAGGACATGTCCTGAGGCATCAAGGGATCACAAATTTAGCATTGGAGGGCAGCGTGGAGGGTAAAAATCGTAGAGGGAGACCAAGAGATCAATACACTAATCAGATTCAGAAGGATGTAGGTTGCAGTAGGTACAGGGAGATGAAGGAGCTTGCACATGATAGATTAGCATCGAGAGCTGCATCAAAGCAGTCTCAAGACTGAAGACAACAACAACAACATAGTAAATATGTAATACAGACTTACCAGCCAAAACATTTGGGCTTCCTGCTTAATAGCGTGTTTGTCCGTCTTTGGAACGAAATACATCACTGCTTCTCCGTATCAGGCATCCAACAGTTTATTGGCAGTTTTTGAAGGTATGTGGCTATAGATGTATACGCACAGGTTATGTAATTCTCTTAATCAGCGGGCCAAAGATTTACGTGGAGGATGTTGGCGCCCGATAGCGACCCAGAAGGGTTCCAAAAGACTTATAAGAAGCGAATTTGGTCGCCGAGACATGAACGTGAGTTCACTCTAATGCTCCTCAAACCACTGTAGCATGGTTCTGGATCCGAGAAACGGACAATTGTACTGCTGAAAGATGACACCGCCGTCGGGGAAGACATCAGGCATGAAGGGATGCGGGCAGTTCGCGGCTAAAGCATGTGTTCGATTACTACCACAGTGTCACTCGTAATATAATACTGCTCCCACCAGCCTGCTTCCGTGGCGCGCTGCACGTTTCGAGCCGCCGTTCACCTTTATGACGGAGACGACTATCGACCTGGTGCAGCAAAAATGTGATTCCGCCGAAGAGCCGACACGTTACCGCTGATCGAGGGTCGAATCCCAATGGTCCCCTGCCCACTGCAATCGTAACTGACGATGTCGTTGGGTCAACACGCGAACACGTGAAGGTGGTCTGCTGCGGAGCTCCATGTTCAACAATGTGCGATGAACGGTGTGCTCCGAAACACTTGTAGGTGCACTACCATTGTGCTTTTTCGCCATCTATTCTACTTTACAGAGCAGACGAGCCTCCGAAACCCACGTTCTGTGAAGAGTCGTGGACAACCAGCCATCTAGTTTCACTGTCCTTCTACTTGTTTCAGTAGATGCTCACGGCAGTAGCACAAGAACATTCGACCAGCTTCACTGTTTTCGAGATCCTCGTTCACAGGCTATGCGTAATAACAACATGCCCTTTGTCAAATGTCGGTTATCTCCATTACATACTTTTGTTATAGCGTCACGTGCTCGCAACGCTACCACGTGACATCCAGCGTCGCGGTTGGGAGTGGTCGTAATATTTTGGGTGATCAGTGTCTAAAGTGGAAACGGTTCAAAATGGCTCTGAGCACTATGGGACTCAACTGCTGTGGTCATAAGTCCCCTAGAACTTAGAACTACTTAAACCTAACTAACCTAAGGACACCACACACATCCATGCCCGAGGCAGGATTCGAACCTGCGACCGTAGCAGTCGCACGGTTCCGGACTGCGCGCCTAGAACCGCGAGACCACCGCGGCCGGCAAACACACGTGTATATGCAGTAGTTTTCCAGAACATCCAGAGAAGCAAAGATTATTATACAAGTAAATTTGTTTAAATTTACATAAAGAATGTAGAGACGTTTATGTCATTGTTGGCAACCGTTAGTGAGTTTTTCAGTCGTTTCCTAACCCTGAAACGAGTTAGTTTTCTGTATTGTTCAGTGAAATAACAACAGTGTATTTAAGTGAAACTATATAGTAACTGTTGTAGTTCGTAGATTATTTATGAAATAGGGACGCCTTTCAAATTTACGACAGAGGAATACGCCGATATGGTGTTTATTTATGGCAAATGTGATGGTAATGCTACGGCTGCAGTTAACGAATATCGCGTACGTTATCCAACTCCGAGGATTCCAAACGCACGGACCATTAGCAGAGCTTCACTCCAAGTTTAAACGCAGCCAAAACCTCTCAGACAAACAGAAGCTAAACGATGTCAAAGTTAGCGTAAGGAGGGATATGCGTGAAGCGTTCGGTGAATTCGAAAGTAAAATTCTATGTACCGACTTGACAGAAAATCCTAGGAAGTTCTGGTCTTACGTCAAATCAGTAAGTGGCTCGAAACAGCATATCCAGACACTCCGGGATGATGATGGCATTGAAACAGAGGATGACACGCGTAAAGCTGAAATACTAAACACCTTTTTCCAAAGCTGTTTCACAGAGGAAGGCCGCACTGCAGTTCCTTCTCTAAATCCTCGCACAAACGAAAAAATGGCTGACATCGAAATAAGTGTCCAAGGAATAGAAAAGCAACTGGAATCACTCAACAGAGGAAAGTCCACTGGACCTGACGGGATACCAATTCGATTCTACACAGAGTACGCGAAAGAACTTGCCCCCCTTCTAACAGCCGTGTACCGCAAGTCTCTAGAGGAACGGAGGGTTACAAATGATTGGAAAAGAGCACAGGTAGTCCCAGTCTTCAAGAAGGGTCGTCGAGCAGATGCGCAAAACTATAGACCTATATCTCTGACGTCGATCTGTTGTCGAATTTTAGAACATGTTTTTTGCTCGAGTATCATGTCGTTTTTGGAAATCCAGAATCTACTATGTAGGAATCAACATGGATTCCGGAAACAGCGATCGTGTGAGACCCAACTCGCTTTATTTGTTCATGGGACCCAGAAAATATTAGATACAGGCTCCCAGGTAGATGCTATTTTTCTTGACTTCCGGAAGGCGTTCGATACAGTTCCGCACTGTCGCCTGATAAACAAAGTAAGAGCCTACGGAATATCAGACCAGCTGTGTGGCTGGATTGAAGAGTTTTTAGCAAACAGAACACAGCATGTTGTTATCAATGGAGAGACGTCTACAGACGTTAAAGTAACCTCTGGCGTGCCACAGGGGAGTTTTATGGGACCATTGCTTTTCACAATATATATAAATGACCTAGTAGATAGTGTCGGAAGTTCCATGCGGCTTTTCGCGGATGATGCTGTAGTATACAGAGAAGTTGCAGCATTAGAAAATTGTAGCGAAATGCAGGAAGATCTGCAGCGGATAGGCACTTGGTGCAGGGAGTGGCAACTGTCCCTTAACATAGACAAATGTAATGTATTGCGAATACATAGAAAGAAGGATCCTTTATTGTATGATTATATGATAGCGGAACAAACACTGGTAGCAGTTACTTCTGTAAAATATCTGGGAGCATGCGTGCGGAACGATTTGAAGTGGAATGATCATATAAAATTAATTGTTGGTAAGGCGGGTACCAGGTTGAGATTCATTGGGAGAGTGCTTAGAAAATGTAGTCCATCAACAAAGGAGGTGGCTTACAAAATACTCGTTCGAACTATACTTGAGTATTGCTCATCAGTGTGGGATCCGTACCAGATCGGGTTGACGGAGGAGGTAGAGAAGAGCCAAAGAAGAGCGGCGCGTTTCGTCACAGGGTCATTTGGTAACCGTGATAGCGTTACGGAGATGTTTAATAAACTCAAGTGGCGGACTCTGCAAGAGAGGCGCTCTGCATCGCGGTGTAGCTTGCTCGCCAGGTTTCGAGAGGGTGCGTGTCTTCCCGCGAACCATACGCGACTGGAACAGGAAAGGGAGGTAATGACAGTGGCACGTAAAGTGCCCTCCGCCACACACCGTTGGGTGGATTGCGGAGTATAAATGTAGATGTAGATGTAGATGTATTTCGAATGTTACGGAAGACAGGTTCTCTACCTAGCGTTCAAAATCAGTACGAGCGCTCGATACGTGAAGACGATGATGAGGATATTATGGATGCTGTTCAACGTAGCCAGGGTACCAGTACATGACGTATCTCTCAACGATTAGGCATTTCACAATCTAAGGAATAGCTTACACTGAAGTACAATAATCTGTATCCTTACCCTAAATAAAAAGTGCACCATTTACGTTCGGAAGATCCTGCCCTTCGCTTGGAGTTGTGCAGCTGGTTAAAAACGTTTTATTTACTGGTGAGGCACAGTTTACTCGAGATGGTATAAACAATTTACATAAAGGGCACGTATTGTCTGAGCAAACCCACATGGACCAGTGCAACGCAATTTCCAGCAGCGTTTTAGCGTAAATTGGTGGTGTGGTATAATCAACATACACTTTAGAAGACCATTCATTTTCCCCGGACGTCTAACTGAAGAGACGTACAATTCCTTCAAGAAGAAATGCCTCGTTTGATCGAAGATGTTCCACTTGCTACGGGTTTGCAAATGGATTTTCATCATGACGGCACGTCTCCACATTTCACCGACGCCGCTACTAATCATTTAAATGAACATTTTCCTGAGATTGTCTGTGGTCACCTAGATCGCCCATTTGAACACCAATGGATTTTTGTGTATGGGGATGGCTCTGGCTCTGAGCACTATGGGTCTTAGCTTCCGAGGTCATCAGTCCCCTAGAACTTAGAACTACTTAAACCTAACTAACCTAAGGACAGCACACACATCCATGCCCGAGGCAGGATTCGAACCTGCGACCGTAGCGGTAGCGCGGTTCCAGACTGTAGCGCCTAGAACCGTATGGGGATGGATGAGACTATTTTCATCATGGCAGTGAAAACAGCAATCGTAACGAAACTGTCGCGAATGAAAAACAGCGCACAGTTCCACTAAATTATGTTTATTTTAAACCTTGACCATGGTTTCTGCTCTAATAATATAGTCACAGACACTAATAAATGAAAAATGTCTTAGCCCAGTGGCTGCCGAAAGAGCAATAAAATAACATACATAATCCTATTTCGAACATAAGTAAAATTATATATGGCACCGTATGTCCTCAGCCACTACCACTGTTGTATCATATGTAATTTTACTTACGTTCGAAACAGGCTTGTTGTTGTTGTTGTTGTTGTTGTTGTTGTGGTCTTCAGTCCTGAGACTGGTTTGATGCAGCTCTCCATGCTACTCTATCCTGTGCAAGCTGATTCATCTCCCAGTAACAACTGCAACCTAAATCCTTCTGAATCTGCTTAGTGTATTCATCTCTTGGTCTCCCTCTACGATTTTTACCCTCCACGCTTCCCTCCAATACTAAATTGGTGATCCCTTGATGCCTCAGAACATGTCCTACCAACCGATCCCTTCTACTAGTCAAGTTGACAGGCTTACGTCTGTTTTATTGGTCTTGACGCAGCCACTGGGCTAAGATATTTTTCATTTATTAGTGTGTATGACTTCTGCAGAAGGCTATATTATTATAGCAGACACCATGGTCAAGGTTTAAAATAAACATAATTTAGTGTATCTGTGGGCTGTTTTTCATTCGAGACAATGGATGAAACACAAAGTCAATTCACGTGGGGCATTACTTGCTCGCATAATGGATGCTATAGACCAGGGCTTCCCAACGTGTAGTCCGCGGACCCCTTAGGGGTCCGCCGGCTCTTTTTAGGGGGTCCGCGGCCACCCTTCACCAAATCGTGTAAAATAAGGAGTAAAATTATTGAATAAAAATGTGAAAATCAAATTCATCTCTATTTTTTTTTCGTGTGAAAAAAGTGTGTACTTTCACTTCAGGTTGTATTCCCAAGCGGCCTTCGCAGTTCCTAAGTGAGAACGCATACACAGTTTAGTGCCGGAGAATGCGGCTTCTCTGATCGACTGTTTCGCAACAATACGGGGGTCGTTTGTGCGCCGGCTCACGGCGGTAGATGCGCTGAAACCTTCTACGCATGCGCGGAGTGAGCTGTGTCGACCAATCACAGCACTCGCTGGCACGTATGCGGCCCCAGGCATAATTAAATGTTAAACTTGCTTTGTCAGTGCACTACCTATTTCATAAGTCGATTTTTTACCTTCAAGTTGTTTTCATTCATCTCTAAACCAAAGACTATTGATACTTCGGGAGGGGGGGGGGTAATTGGAACGGACTAGCGGTCCGCCATTGATTTTCGACTGAAGAAGGGGTTCACCAGCTGAAAAGGTTGGGAAGCCCTGCTATAGACGAAATTAAGAAGAACCCTGAGATACTCAAACGAGCAACAAAATCTGTTCATACACGTGCAGCTAAATACTCTGAATTAGGTGGAGGCATTCCTGTACATTTATTGTGAATGTAATGTGAAATTGTATGTTTACTGTACAACTTCCTTAACACTGAGCTTTGTTTTTTTTTTTCAGTTTAACATGAATTCAGATGGCTCTGAGCACTATGGGACTTAACTTCTGAGGTCATCAGCCCCCTAGAACTTAGAACTACTTAACCCTAACTAACCTAAGGACATCACACACTCAAACCCAAGGCAGGATTCCAACCTGCGACCGTAGCGTCGCGCGGTTCCAGACTGTAGCGCCTGGAACCGCTCGGCCATAACATGAATTCACGTGCGCTATAGTATCAATAAAAGCAGATTATCCGACACATTCATAGAGCTTCACTTCACGTTATTACCAACATTTTTCCAAAATTAAATTCTCTACAGCTTCCGTTGGAAAACAAATTGAGCCAAGTAGTTAATAAATTAAAAATTTTACAAAATTACATCTTTGCTTCTCTGGATATTCTGGAAAACTACTGAAGATACACGTCTAGAACATGCTTTATTAGATTAAGCACATCAGTAACAAAAAAATAAATGGAAATCGTGCTTTACTTTAACCTCGTACAGTTTTGCGATGGCTTCATATTAGCGAAGTTGCTAAATTTCAGGCAAAATCTTTTATTGGTCGTAACTCCGTAACTAAACAGTTGCGGACCTATGTTTATACGTCCTTTTTTTCTTTAGTTTTACTTGTAGAATAACATATTAAAATTTGCATATCTTCGTGAATAATCCTGTATAACAGTGAAACGTTGTTAGCAAACAGGAAGTCGTATTTATGGCTTTCCAGTTTATGACTAGAATAATTCTGCAGAATCTGGATATGCAATTGTAATGAAGAGATGAACTGAGGGCTGGGATAATATGGAGACAGAAAGCAGAAAGGCGGAGATGGACAGAGAGAGGTGCAGGAGGAGATAGATAAGAGAAGATGGGCATAGAAGGGGGAGGAGGTGATGGACAGAGACAGGGGGCACGAAGAGATGGAGAAGATGGAAATAGAAGGGGGGAGGAGTTGTTGGACAGAGAGGTGGAAGGAGGAGGACATGAACAAGGGGGGGGGGAGGAGACAGGGACGAGAGGAGGAGATTAGGACGTTTTTCCAATTCTAATATATATTAAAAATGTGTGCTTTCTGTTTGCTTCTTTTCCATTTATTCAGACTGAGCCACAGTAACGCGCAGCCGGTAGCAGGTAGTAAAAAAAATTTAAATAATCTAGTGCAGCTGTGGAATTTGCCCTTCAGAAACATGTAATCAGTTTTCATAAAATGCTCTTGCTATGGGAGGTGGGGGTGTCATGACTGCCACGAAGCCCGTAGTCCCGCTACCTCGGATCTGTGCCCGCGTGTGGCGCCACCTCCGCAGCAGGCTTCGTCAAGCTGGGCTCGCGATCGTGTCGAGTGCTGCTCATTCGCTGCCTAATGACGGACGCCAGCGCTTTCAGTGTGCCGCCGGCAGGATGAAGTCGTCCCTAGGGACAGAGCCATGGAGAGCGGGGTGGGAGGGAGGAGGAGGAGTTTTGTCCAAATGCCGGCGCCTCACCTTTAGCCGCGCGCCGCTGGCCGGCATTTAAAGCGCCCCGCCCGGTCGTTAGCGTGATTCACCGCCTTCTGCGGCGTCATCGCGAGCCGTCCCGTTTCGTCTCTCCTGGCGCGGTGTGCGGGCAGCAGGCCGAGAGGCGCGGCTCTTGATTAACCTTCCGTCAGCGCCGGCTGCTGCGACCCTGTGCCAGCCGACTGCCTGCCTGCCTGCCAGACTGTCCCCGTAGTTACTCTGAAAGCCGTCCTCACACGGGACGTAAACGCTGAATTGGATGTGGAGCTGTACGAGCTTTGTGACGTCATTTCCTGTTATTTCACATTGACGAGGTAAAATAAGTTAGACCTATTTAACTATTTCTGTGTAACTTTATGCAAAACATCGGGAAAGAAAGTCCACAGAGATACCCTACTAAAGTTCCGTACGGTTATAGCTACATGTTCTATGGATGCCAAAACTGGACTTTTGAGAAGAGAGATGAAAAGAGAATAGAAGCGTGTGAAATGAATTTCGTTGGATACTGGATATACTCTCATGCATAAAAAGGAAAATGACATCCAAACTGTACTAAATACGCAAAACATAACTGACGTAATAAAACATCAGTTAAGATGGAAAGAACATACAGTTAGTACGCCAGATGCAAGAGTCACTAAAGCCATAAAACAATAGAAACTAAGAGGCAAAAGATCATTAGGAATATCGATGAAGAGATGGCTTGTCGAATTTTGAAGGAGACGGAAAGGACCATAAGGTCCAGTTCTTGATGTAGTTGCATATGCAGACACAGGAGGCATTTCAGTTCTGCTACCCCTCCCAACCCCACCACCCTTCACCGCTCCCACTAGATTTGTAAAGCTACCGTTGACTACCGTAGACTATCGTAAGTAAGTGTAAACTACGGTAGTTTTTCCAGTAGCTTTGGTCAGTTAAGATCATTATCCGCGTTACCTGTACATTAGGTGTGTTGCACACTTGCCGGCCGAAGTGGCCGTGCGGTTAAAGGCGCTGCAGTCTGGAACCGCAAGACTGCTACGGTCGCAGGTTCGAATCCTGCCTCGGGCATGGATGTTTGTGATGTCCTTAGGTTAGTTAGGTTTAACTAGTTCTAAGTTCTAGGGGACTAATGACCTCAGCAGTTGAGTCCCATAGTGCTCAGAGCCATTTGAACCATTTTTTTGTTGCACACTTGTTGCGCTTTACCTCATATCGATCGCATTGTTTGTGTGTGCGGTCAGTGTCTTGCTAGAATGCCTAGACACCGGAAGCGGTGAATCATCTAGGAACTATGTGTAAATGTCTAAAGGGCTGCGTAACCTAGGGAACATTTACGTTCTAAATAGTCATCCTGCTTCCTGTTAATTAAAAATAAACAGTATTTATAACAAAATTGAACCTGTCAATGTTTAATTAAGATTTTATTCGAAATTTGTTGATTTATATCTTGAAACAAAGCGATGCTGTAATCAATATAAAAAAGATATGGAGATAACAGCGCTAACACATTTTCCTAAAAAAGGAAAAGTCGAGAAAATAGGAAACATACAAACGTCGCTTCAATACTTCGTCAAGCTTATACAAAACATATTTTTGCTGTTCCTAAACAATTTTCGAATGTATGAATAATAACAGGATTTTTATTACTTATAAAATGCAGTTTATATTATGAAAGGATATAAAATACATAGTGGATTAACACTGAATGATGTGCGGTTCTAATTATGTGTGAAACAAGCAAGCAAGCAACCAAACAAACAAACAAACGATGAGAAGTCGTCGGCTCCCAATTCCTATCAATACTGTCGAAAATCCCACCATTTACCACGTCATTTAGTGCACAAAAATTATTAGACCATAGTTTTGATACAGAACAGCTCTACTTCTGTGATAGTTCGACATAACGCTACGAAACTTTCAACCAATAAATGGCAAGAACGCTCTCTTCGATAGAAGCAGAATTTGGTAGACGCCATACTCAGTTTCATCATTTTCACCTGAAACCCATATTTATATTTTGAATTATAACTTACGACCTTTCAACATATACCGTTCCAAAACAGCAATACACTGAGAATCTCTCGGAAACGTTTCGTAATTGGTATGATTTCTTGTAATCAAACGATAGCAGTCGTCCTATTGCTGATTACAAAATTTCCAATTTTTGTATTAAGTTATTTTTGTATAATAATTTGCGTGTTACGAAAGTCCTCTATTTTAAGGCAAAGGCACATTGATGCTTCATTAAAATGCGTTTTTCTTCCTAGGATTTGTTATAATTAAATGCCAGTTAATAACATACGGTCCGTCGGCGATTAAAGCCTTCGGGTGATTGTAGCATAAAGTATAAAATTGTATATTACGTAACTTCAGTGTAGAGTAGTGGATAGGGATACCCAGTTATTAAGTGAAGTGTAGCTGGTTTGTGTCTTGCTGTATTCATTTTTTTAAATTCACTTTCGTGCTTTCTAAAAGGCTCGGACTTACTAGTTTGACAGAAATATTTTCTGTAGTTTTCAATGTTTGTTCAGTTTTGTGAACATTTAGCAGCTACAGAGGGAGAAATGATCATCACAATAAAATAAGAGAAATCAGAACCCTCACGGAAAGATTTAAGTATGCGTCTTTCCTGCACGCAATTAGAAAGAGGAACGTTAGAGAAATAGCTGCAAGGTAGTTCAATGAACCCTCTACCAGGAACTGGATTGTGAACTGCACAATAATCATCTATACGTAGATGACGTCCTTACATACTGGACATGGAACTTTTCCTTTTGTTTTATAACATGTTCATGGATACTTACGTTTTATTGATGTACACTACAAAGAGAACAACATGACTGGGTATGCCAAGGGAGGAAATGAGCGTTCTAATAGAGCTGAAGTAGAGAATTTAAGTGCGTTAATTTTCGTAAACAAATACTGTGGTTGGCGCGTTAGTTATTTATTTGTAATTTTAACCTGATCTGATTAGGGTCATCATGCTCTCTCTCACACTGACCAGCGTTTCCCTCATACAGTACCTATATTACATCAATGTAACCTAAGAAATAACAAATAGTATTAAAACGATGTGAATGTCTGAATTGGCAGTGGGAGTAAATGATATTGACTATACTGTTATAAATAAACCGACAGATGCCGCTGGAGAACTCTGCAGTCACAAATCACTTTGACTAGCACGTCCCATGTCACGTCATATCTATTGAACTACGTGTAGTACAATGATGTATTTACACAGGTACAATCACCGGCATAAGTGAATATTGTCTGCGAAATATGTTGTGAATAAACGTAGCAGCAAAGGGGTAATAATTTTTTTTTCATGATCAGTCGCCTGACTGGTCTGATGCTCTCCTTTGCCAACCTCTTCACCTCACAGCAGTACTTGCAAACTACGTTCTCGATTGTTCACTGAATGTATTCCAATCGATGTCCTCCTCTACAGTTTTTATCTTCTACAGCTCCCTCTAGTACCATCGAAGCTATTTCCTGATGTCTTACGCGATGTCGTATCATCCTGTCTCTCCTTCTAGTCAGTGTTTTCCTCATACTCCTTTTCTCGGCGATTCTGTGGAGAAACTCCTCATTTCTTACCTTATCAGTCCACCTAATTTTCAACATTATTCTGTAGCATCAAGTATTAAATGCTTCGATTCTCTTCTGCTCCAGTTTTCCCAGGTTCTATGCTTCACTGTCATACAATATGGATACTGTGTGCAAAATTGATGAAAAAAGAGTTAACAGAAAAGAAGTAATAAATTTAAACGACATGCACAATCCAGCAGCTTTTCACTCACGTCAGTGTTTATTACATTATATTTCCTGCACTACGCATGGCACGAATGATATACTTTTGTAGGTGCCTTTAGCGGCATATGTGGTTACCGCTTGAGAAATTTATTGAGAATACAGTTAGTAGTTCAGAAGAAATAAATGTAAATGTCATGCACGATGCGGCAATTGTCCACGCAGCTTAGTGTTTATGTCGTCATATTTCTTGAACTATGACAGATAGCTGATTCTTTCCGACAGCGATTGTTGCCAGACAGTAGGCGATTTGTGGTTTAGGGCGAGATACAAATGGCTTCCAAAATCCACAGATACAACATAATTTACGATGCCGTCAGCTCTGTAACATATGTACCTTTTTAAATAAAGATGTCAGCCAGAAAGTGACAGCAGACCGATTAACAGTATTAGTCGTCAGTAAACAATCATATTACAGTTTCTTGTCGTTAGTATGTACTTTTTTCAGTTATTTAGGAGCTGTAGTCCGCCAACTGCATTCTTTTTATTTTTTCATTTATTTTTTGCGATAAAGGCTATCTTTGCCTATGAGAATGCGCTTATTATGACAGGTACACAAAGAAAAGAAGTCTCAATTAGCAGTTTCTTGAAACGTGAGGTGAAATGCCTCTAATGCTTTGTTATTAATCTTGACGCTGCTGCAAGTGATGTACACGCTGAAGAGTGGCAAAGCTGCACAGTTCGTCGCGTCATGTCTATTCTCAGTGCCCACTTACAGCAGATGGACCTTAGGTAGTGTCTTAACATGGCCATCTGTTCAACTCATTAAGAAATCAAAACAGGGGAGCATATTTTACTCCAGATGGTGGTTCTTACGGCGTTTTGTAACGTGAGAAACAGCCGCCAGAAGAATTGTAGTCTATTACTTTCGACTGACAGATGTGCGATAATTGCTACGCAAGAGACTACTAGTCGAAAGGAAATAAATGACGGTCGTTTCGACCAGAGCATTGATATAGATGGCTATTTTTTTTATTACTTTGCACAAGGGGGGCCAAGTTGTCGATCCTTTATGAAAAACGGTTTCCGTTTGAGAGAACTCTCTCCTCCTTCAGTGATTGCTCCCATTAAGTAAAGCATCTCCAAAGCGGTGACAGCGGCAAATGGGAGTATATTTATTAGCGACGAAAAGTTTTCACAGGCGTTAATGATGCTAAAAATATCTTACGACTACTGTAATATACTCCTGAGCTGCTTTGTGACTGACGGAGCGAGGCGTGCGTGTGTGTGTGTGTGTGTGTGTGTGTGTGTGTGTGTGTGTGTGTGTGAAAAACCTGTTTGTCCATTACAGAGAAAGAAAGACACGGGGGGGAGAAAGGGAGTAGGGAGTGAAGAGCATCAGACCAAGATTATTTTAAGAGATAGGAATAACAGACACAGGATAATTGCTATGAATGAGATTACTATCCGAAGTAAAATATATAACACTTCTAACATTATGACACTGTCTAATTTTCCTATTATTTTGCAGATTGCTATAAACAGCATGGGAGTGATTTGATCTCAGATAACCAACCTCCAACAGGATTCACAATTCTGGTAACAAATAGTTTAGGATTTCATTTCATTCTGTTCAGCAATAGGCTTCGTTTTCCATTTTCATGACGGATGTTGTGACTTACGGAACCTGGTAACTGCTTGATGCATACCGTAACTATTAACAATAGTTCAGTGGGCTTTCTCATAGGGACATTCAACGCTGAATGCATCGAACAACAAAAGTACTTGCATGACCTGTGCATTTGTGATTTACATGATCCCTTTCAAATCACGTTTCATAAAGAACAATTTTTTATGATCTGATCAGCTTAAATAAAGAAATAAAAATAAGTACATTCGCCTTAAACCGCGATACCTTGCACACAAGATATCTCCGAGAATCGGGGAGACACTTTCGATGTACTCAATGAAATATAGCCCAGCTGCGAGTCATGGGAGCTGTTACTTTAATTTACCCCTAAAGTGCACCTCAGTGAATGAATGAATGAAACAATAAACTATTTAAGATAAGCTACATTTCTCTTATTCCTGTTAATATATTGTTCCTCTTTAGTCGCTGTATGAAGTCTGGCATTTGGCAGCAATTTTAATGGCATTTAATTTGACTTTCACGTCTAACAGTACATTAATTTATGTGTATGAAGAATGACAGGCTGTACCCTGATTCGAATTCACGATACCATATATCCTCCATCTGCACTAGGACTGTGTTTAGCACACTACTTGTTGTTCGAACGTATCTTCGGTTTCATCAGTGCCACTGACGTATCCAGTGGTGGGGGTGGGGGATGGGAGCTGATGAGTTGCTACCACCTCCACACCCTCCACTCTACAAACGTATTTCTGGCCGTGCCAAAAAATGTGTTGACGTAGCTGTCTCACTTGACAAATTCTTACGATCGCTGGTCATCTGCCGAGCGTGTATTTGCTCACATGAGGGCTAAACAAGGACAGAGGCAATATACTCTGTCCACGCCCCCCCCCTCCCCCCAGTACAGGCGTCCGTGGTCCGTCCCGTCGACTTGATGCTCAGCTCCATAGTTCACCTCGATACGTACCGGCAAAAGTCGATAGTATTCGTGATTTCGAATGCTGCCAACTGCAGCAAGCTAATATTTATTGTGTTACACTGGGCTTAATTTAATTTCGTATATTGTACCAATATTATGATTATTCCTAACCACAGCGTTAGCTGTTTCAGCTATGTATTTTTTATTTCAAATGTCTGTACAATTTTAGTTTAAAAGTCCACAGACTTCGGAGCTGCTGACATCTTAATATTTGTTTACATTCTGTTATTTCGTTTTCTTTGTGCAGTGTTGTTGTTTGACATTATTTTTCTGTTATTTTTTCCTTAGGTTAGTTTTTTCAGTGTGTTTTCTTTATCCTCTTTCGTGAATTATTAAAAAAAAGGAGTCCAGCCCAATCCCAAAGAGGTTACGTGGACGATAAAATTTATGAACTAATGGAAATATTAGTAATAGAGTATTTTACTGGGATTAGCAGAGCAGGTCAGGAAGTTACAGTGATGTTCTTGCTGATATCGTAAATACATAAATATTTGCTTAAGCACAAATATTACGAAACACAGAAGTGCATGCTTGGGGCAGTCTGTAATGTACTCTGCAGATACATGTTATGTTTATTAACTCTCTGAAAAATAATAATAATAATTACACTTTTCTGTGTCATTTTAATCAGAAATTTATTTAGATTTTATGGACGTTAGTGATCCTCCTTGAAATTAAGTACAGTATTAATTTTTGGAAAAAAATCAAATTTATGTTTTCTACGAGAACCTTTCTATTTGGTGTGTCAAACAAGTTAAAGTGGGTAAGTATAAAGATCTGTCTGTAACATTAAAACTACATACTGCTGTGGGTTAGTTGTAATTTTTCAGATTTTTAAACTGGTTGCAGTATGATATTTGAAGTTTAAAGAGACTGTTGCTTAACTGTATAAAAATGTCCGACTATTTAGTACACATCGCTATAAAACGACAGACAGCGAAAGGGTTGAGAAAATAGCATTGTTCACTCAAGAAAATTTTGATGCGTCACTATGATACAATATTTCTATGACTTCAGAACCCACCTCCTCCCCACCATCCCAGACCAAAATTTTGGATTCACCCTGAGCAGTGTTTCAGTGTTTTACCTCTTTACAGATAAGCTGAATCAATGCGAGCACTTTCAGAACCTTTAAACATTTTCCGTGCATTTGGTTGAGCTTACCGCTTAACATAAAGGAAAATTTCCTGTGTCTTATCAACATCCAACGGCAATTGATTCAGTTACCGAGAACATGTAAGTACACTGACTGATAAGAATTATGAGGGCAGGCCTATGTAATACGGATTGATCACTAGATGTCAGGAGGGGTGGGCCTGACTCACCAGTACCTCCAGTACATCATAACTATAAGATCAATAACAGCAACACACCTTAAAAAACTGAAACATATGTTTGAAAATATAAGCAGTGACCTGGAAATGCTGCCAAAATTAAAGCCCATAACTGGACGCAAGCAAAGAGTTCGGTATTTTCGTGCACAACTAAAAGAAGCAACCAAAAATAATCAAGAAAATGAAATCTAATCAAATTAAATTATCTTTTAAGTTTATGTTATACAATAATCAAACATCAGCAAACCGCAAATAATTTTGATGTATCACACATCTACTTTTAATTTTAACGAATATTATATTCATAAATTAAGGAAGATGTTGAAAAATCAGTCGACCAGTTGCAAAACAGTTGAGTAGGTGTGGGCTTGTTAATCACATTATGGTACATTAGACTGTATGAAGCCGAGCGGCTCTTGTCATGTATAAGATTGACAAAACAAGAACTATCCCAAGCCATGGCTTTAGATAGCAGCCAGATTTCACATATCGTACTTCAGAATGAATGCTCACTAGTAAATGCCCACAGGTAGAGAATCTCATCAACATAAATTGTTACAGAAGTGACAGGATAAATTATTTGCATAAATTACGTGTACATCATGCCAGAGACTAAGGCCAACTATTAAAGAAGGCACTTTTAGAAATATCGAAACCTAGGTCAAGGGCTAATAAACCTTTGTTTTGCAAATGGTTGGCTAATTTTTCAACCTCTTCAGATTTACACAACTGCTGTTTCACAGCCATGTTTAAGATATTAAATTAAAGAATACAAATGTTCCAAAAATATGACTGATTTTAACCACAAATCATTTGGTTACAGGAATTAAAACAATTAATTTCACAATATTGTAGTGAATTGCGGTATGTTAATTTATGAATTCCGTTTCATTAATATGTCTCTATATATGTGATATCTCTCTCCTCTCACTGGCCAAAACATTTCTGGAGACAAACATTGTTTTCGCTTTGTAATAGTTGCTACATGCTGAGCTCTTCAATTACATAGGGAAAAACGCAATCGTTTCGCTATTGGAGCAGGCAACGAGTGCTTTCGATTGTTACGCGGTAAATACATTTTCTACGTATAGGCTATCTAGTCACGTGTCAAAGACTTTTGTAACGTTAGTGCTTCTTACACTATGTGATCAAAAGTATCCGTGCACTCCCAAAAACATACGTTTTTCGTATCAGGTGCATTGTGCTGCCATCTACTGCCAGGTACTCCGTATCAGTGAGCCCAGTAGTCATTAGACATCGTGAGAGAGCAGAATGGGGCGCTCCGCGGAACTCACGGACTTCGAACGTGGTCAGGTGATTGGGTGTCACTTGTGTCATACGTCTGTATGCGAAATTTCCACACTCCTAAACATACCTAGATCCACTGTTTACGACGTGATAGTGAAGTGGAAACGTGAAGGGACACGTACAGCACAAAAGCGTACAGGCCGACAGTTGAAGAGGGTCGTAATGTGTAATAGGCGGACATTTATCCAGACCATCACACATGAATTCCAAACTGCATCACGATCCATTGCAAGTACTATGACAGGCGGAAGGTGCGAAAACTTTGATTTGATGAACGAGCGGCTGCTCATACGCCACACATCACGCTGGTAAATGCGAAACGATGCCTCGCATGGTGTAAGGAGCGTAAACATTTAGCGACTGAACAGTGGAAAAACGTTGTGTCGAGTGACGAATCACGGTACACAATGTGGTGATCCGATGGCAGGTTGTGGGTATGGCTAATGCCCGGTGAACGTCATATGCCAGTGTGTGTAGTGCGAACAGTACAATTCGGAGGCGATGGTGTTAAGGTGTGGTCGTGTTTTTCATGGAGGGGGCTTGCACCCCTTGTTATTTTGCGTGGGACTATCACAGCACAAGCCTACACTGATGTTTTACGGACTTTCTTGCTTCCCACCATCGAAGAGCAATTCGGGGATGGCGATTGAATCTTTCAACACGATCGAACACCTGTTCATAATGCACGGCCTGTGGCGGAGTGGTTACATGACAATAACATCCCTGTAATGGACTGGCCTGCAAAGAGTCGTGACCTGAATCCTACAGAACACCTTTGGGATGTTCTGGAACGCCGACTTTGTGCCAGGCCTCACCGACGGACATCGATACCTCTCCTCAGTGCAGCACTCCGTGAAAAATGGGATGGCCTTCCCCAAGAAACCTTCCAGCACCTGATTGAACGTATGCCTGCGAGAGTGGAAGCTGTCATCAAGGCTAAGGGTGTGCCAACACGATATTGAATTCCAGCATTAACGATGGAGGGCGCCACGAACTTGTAAGTCATTTTCAGCCAGATGTCCGGATACTTTTGATCACATAGTGTATCTGGTGCAAGACTACACTAGACGTCATGTGACGTCCGTGTACGCCAAACAGAGGACTGATGTGCAAGCCACAAATACATTCCACCATATAAGCAGAAGGAAATCCACCTGGCAATCATAGCATGATCAGTGTAACGTGAAATTAACTCACTGGAGAAGAAAGTGGATGTTTCTATTTATTATTCGAACACCTAAGGTGTTTATAAAATAAAGCGAGTTTAAAAATGTTTCACTTGAATGACCCAGAGTTTTTCAGCGTATGGTGGTTCGTCAGCTTACGGTTTATGGAAACCCGCCAGCTCATGGCGAAGAATACAGAACGCCACAGAGGCAAAGCTCGGCGCCCAGCACGTCGCACTTCCACGTCGCCACGTCGGCTGTCCTCGCTTCGTATTCCCAGCTTGGCCTTAACTGTGACTGACAGCCGCTCTCGGAAGAAATAAGAGTGAAACAGTACCAGCGTCGAGGGCGTTTATTGGTGCGACGCCTCCACACCAAGCTACACGTCCCACGTCCGCTCTTCAACACTATGTAGGCGACCATGTATTGAACATGCGTGTTCGTTTTTAATTCAGGAGTAGCTGACCTGAGGTAGCACAATGGGCTCAAACGTGAGAACCTCAGTTATTATTTCATATTGCGGTTTCGCTGTTTCTGCTTCGTTCAGAAAATGAGGGAAGCTTTCAATTCTTAACGACCTGACACAGACGAATAATAAATGTCGTATGTCTTGTGGACGGGGCATTGCTCCTTGGTACATTCTCCGACCAAAAGTATCCAGACACCTATTAGTCGACATTAATACAAGTTGTACGGTGTCAAACCAAACACCTTTCAGCAGTCTAGTTTCCAAACTTATTTTATCTGGCTACCAGTTTCTGCTTGCTACAGAGATTACTTCAACCATCATCTGCCTGAAGGCGGCTTAGTAAATAGCCGAAGCTCTATTACGGTTAATGTACCAGTGCCACTGCGGTGTTTATAGAGTGATTTTACAAATAATATATCTGTATTTGTCTTCAGGAGAAAACTTTCGGCGTGAAAGTTAAAAAGGCAGTTGAAGACAACATTCCACAAAATATATATTTGGAAGCTACCACAAGCGCGAAAATGTTAAAAGAGCATTTAAAATCCTTTTCCATGAATGTTGTTATCACATTGTCGCAAATAGCCAGAAGTGATTCTTGGTGTTTTCACAACATAGTAATACTAAATGATTCATTTGCTGGTAGAGACATAGTCTGCATGATCAATCCGTCAAAAACAACAGAATGCGACAGCCTTTGGATGTATATTTCTTCCCGCGATATATATTATGCAATATACGGGGTGATAAAAAAAGTCAGTATACATCTGAAAACTTAATAAACCACGGAATAATGTAGATAGAGAAGTAAAAATTGACACACACGCTTGGAATGATATGGGGTTTTATTAGAACAAAAAAAAAACAAAGTTCACAAAATGTTTGACAGATGACGCTGGACAGCAAAACTGCTACCGTGACGGGTGAGAGGTACACCTGGCTGATAAACACCTGCTGGAACGTACGATGTGTATGCAGGATGGCGCTCTACCCCGTATTGCTAGATGCCCGAAAGATCTCTTGCGCGCGTCGTTTGGTGATGATCGTGTGCTCAGCCGCCACTTTCGTCATGCTTGGACTCCCAGGTCCCCAGACCTCAGTCCGTGCGATTATTGGTTTTGGGGTTACCTGAAGTCGCAAGTGTATCGTGATCGACCGACATTTCTAGGGATGCTGAAAGACAACATCCGACTCCAATGCCTCACCGTAACTCCGGACATGCTTTACAGTGCTGTTCACAACATTATTCCTCGACTACAGCTATTGTTGAGGAATGATGGTGGACATATTGAGCATTTCCTGTGAATAACATGAACTTTCCTTTGTTATACTTTGTTATGCTGATTATTGCTATTCTGATCAGATGAAGCGTCATCTGTCGGACATTTTTTGAACTTTTGTATTTTTTGGTTCTAATAAAACACCCTGTCATTCCCAGCATGTGTGTCAATTTGTACCTCCCTATCTACATTATTCCGTGATTTATTCAGTTTTCAAATTTATACTGACTTTTTGATCACCCGGCATATATGCAACAGGACAAAAGACACTCTAGAAGGACTTTCTGCAATGACCTCGACAGTAAATTTTATAATGAAAAAGCATTCTGTTTCTCATAAATAACTGCCTGCTCCAGTATATCAGCTTATGCTTCAGGATTCCTGGCAAGTGGCTGGCTACAATACTCCAGTACATTTTTTTTTTTTTTTTTTTTTTTGTCATCAGTCTACTGACTGGTTTGATGCGGCCCGCCACGAATTCCTTTCCTGTGCTAACCTCTTCATCTCAGAACAGCACTTGTAACCTACGTCCTCAATTATTTGCTTGACGTATTCCAATCTCTGTCTTCCTCTACAGATTTTGCCCTCTACAGCTCCCTCTAGTACCATGGAAGTCATTCCCTCATGTCTTAGCAGATGTCCTATCATCCTGTCCCTCCTCCTTATCAGTATTTTCCACATATTCCTTTCCTCTCCGATTCTGCGTAGAACCTCCTCATTCCTTACCTTATCAGTCCACCTAATTTTCAACATTCGTCTATAGCACCACATCTCAAATGCTTCGATTCTCTTCTATTCCGGTTTTCCCACAGTCCATGTTTCACTACCATACAAGGCTGTACTCCAGACGTACATCCTCAGAAATTTCTTCCTCAAATTAAGGCCGGTATTTGATATTAGTACACTTCTCTCGGCCAGAAATGCCTTTTTTGCCATAGCGAGTCTGCTTTTGATGTCCTCCTTGCTCCGTCCGTCATTGGTTATTTTACTGCCTAGGTAGCAGAATTCCTTAACTTCATTGACTTCGTGACCATCAATCCTGATGTTAAGTTTCTCGCTGTTCTCATTTCTACTAATTCTCATTATCTTCGTCTTTCTCCGATTTACTCTCAAACCATACTGTGTACTCATTAGACTGTTCATTCCGTTCAGCAGATCATTTAATTCTTCTTCACTTTCATCCAGGATAGCAATGTCATCAGCGAATCGTATCATTGATATCCTTTGACCTTGTATTTTAATTCCACTCCTGAACCTTTCTTTTATTTCCATCATTGCTTCCTCGATGTACAGATTGAAGAGTAGGAGCGAAAGGCTACAGCCTTGTCTTACACCCTTCTTAATACGAGCACTTCGTTCTTGTTCGTCCACTCTTATTATTCCCTCTTGGCTGTTGTGCATATTGTATATGACCCGTCTCTCTCTATAGCTTACCCCTACTTTTTTCAGAATCTCGAACAGCTTGCACCACTTTATATTGTCGAACGCTTTTTCCAGGTCGACAAATCCTATGAAAGTGTCTTGATTTTTCTTTAGCCTTGCTTCCATTATTAGCCGTAACGTCAGAATTGCCTCTCTCGTCCCTTCACTTTTCCTAAAGCCAAACTGATCGTCACCTAGCGCATTCTCAATTTTCTTTTCCATTCTTCTGTATATTATTCTTGTAAGCAGCTCGATGCATGAGCTGTTAAGCTGATTGTGCGATAATTCTCGCACTTGTCAGCTCTTGCCAGTATATGTTGCTGAATTCAAGAACGTGATTCACGCGCCATTTGATTTTGCATCTCAAGAATGTGATTCTGAGTACAGTGCAGATATTGTTCACGCCAAATCTTCCTATTGTGATTCTGCATCTTGTTTCGTGCATTTTTTTTTTTTTTTTTGAGAAACCTCATACACTGAAGCGACAAGAAAACTGGTATAGACATGCGTATTCAAATAGAGATATGTAAACAGGCAGAATACGGCGCTGCGGTCGGCAACGCTTATATGAGACAAGTGTCTGGCGCAGAAGATCGGCTACTGCTACTGCAATGGCAGGTTATAGAGGTTTAAGTGAGTTTGAACGTGGTGTTATAGTCGGCACACGAGCAGTGTGATACAGCATCTAAAGGTAGCGAAGAAGTGGGGATTTTCCCGCACGACCATTTCACGAGTATACCGTGAATTTCAGGAATCCGGTAAAATATCAAATCTTCGACATCGCTGCGGCCGTAAAAAGATCCTGCAACAACGGCACCAACGACGACTGAAGAGAATCTTTCAACGTGATAGAAATGCCGCCCTTCCACAAATTGCTGCAGATTTCAATGTTGAGCCATTAACAAGTGTCAGCGTGGGAACTATTCAACGATACCATCATCATCGAGGGCTTTCGGAGCCAAAATCCGACTCGTGAACGCTTGATGACTGCACGATACAAAGCCTTACGATTCGCCTGGGCCCGTCAACACTGACGTTGGACTCTTGATGACTGGAAAAATGTTGCCTGGTCGGGAGAGTCACACTTCAAATTGCATCGGGCGAGAGGACGTGTTCGGGTATGGAGACATCATCATGAATCCACGGACCCTACATGTCAGCAGGGGACTGTTCAAGATGGTGGAGGCTCTGTAATGGTGCGGGGCGTGTTCAGTAGGAGTAATATGGAAGCCCAGATACGTCTAGATACGACTCTGTAGGTGACACGTACGCAAGCATCCTGTCAGATCGCCTGCATCCATTCATGTTCATTGCGTATTCCGACGGGCTTGGGAAATTCCAGCAGGAAAACGCGACACGTCCAGAACTGCAACAGAGTGGGTCCAGGGACACTCATCTGAATTTAAACAATTCCGCTAACCTCCAAACTCCCCAGACATGAACATTATCGAGAATATCTGCGATGCCTTGCAACGTGCAGTTCAGAAGAGGTCTCCACTCCCTCGTACTCTTACGGATTTATGGACTGCCCTGTAGGATTCATGGTGTCAGTTCCTTCCAGCACTACTTCAGACACTAGTCAAGTCCATGCCAAGTCGTGCTGCGGCACTTCTGCGTGGTTGCGGGGGCCCTACACGATATTAGGCAGGTGTGTGTGTGTGAAATCTTATGGGACTTAACTGCTGCCGGCCGAGGTGGCCAAGCGGTTCTAGGCGCTACAGTCTGGAACTGCGCGACCACTACGGTCGCAGGTTAGAATCCTGCCTCGGGCATGGATGTGTGTGATGTCCTTAGCTTAGTTAGGTTTAAGTAGTTCTAAGTTCTAAGGGACTGACGACCTCAGAAGTTAAGTCCCATAGTGCTCAGAGCCATTGGAACCATTTTTGAACTTAACTGCTAAGGTCATCAGTCCCTAAGTTTACACATTACTTAACCTAAATTGTCCTAAGGACAAACACACACACCCATGCCCTAGGGAGGACTCGAACCTCCGCCGGGACCTGCCGCACAGTCCATGACTGCAGCGCCCAGACCGCTCGGCTATTAGGCAGGTGTACCACTGTCTTTTAGTCTTTGGCTCTTCAGTGTATAACACATTTTTAAAGTCCGATACTGTGTAAATTAAGAGTTGTTGTTGTCGCTGTTGTGGTCTTCAGTCCAGAGACTGGTTTGATGCGCCAGCCGGTGTGGCCGAGCGATTCTAGGCACTTCAGTCTGGAACCGCGCGACCGCTACGGTCGCAGGTTCGAATCCTGCCTCGGGCATGGATGTGTGTGATGTCCTTACGTTAGTTAGGTTTAAGTAGTTCCACGTTCTAGGGGACTGATGATCTCAGATGTTAAGTCCCATAGCGCTCAGAGCCATTTGAACCATTTTGAATTGGTTTGATGCAGCTCTCCATGCTCGTCTATCCTGTACAAGCTTCTTCATCTCCGAGTAACTACTGCAACTTACATCCTTCTGAATCTGTTTAGTGTATTCATGCCTTGATCTCCCATTACGATTTTTACCCTCCACGTTTCTCTCCAATACTAAACTGATGACCCCTTGATGCCTTAGAACGTGTCCTACCAACCGATCTCTTCTTCTAGTTAATTTGTGCTACAAATTCCGCTTCACCCCAATTCTATTACGTCATCTAACCATCTAATTTTCAGCATTATTTTGCAGCACCACATTTCGAAACCTGTACTCTCTTCTTTTGGTTGAAATGGCTCTGAGCACTATGGGACTCAACTGCTGTGGTCATCAGTCCCCTAGAACTTAGAACTACTTAAACCTAACTAACCTAAGGACATCACACACAGCCATGCCCGAGGCAGGATTCGAACCTGCGACCGTAGCAGTCGCACGGTTCCGGACTGCGCGCCTAGAACCGCGAGACCACCGCGGCCTCTCTTCTTTTCTACACTATTTATCGTCCATGTTTCACTTCCATACATGGCTACACTCCATACAAATACTTTCTCGAAAGACATCCTGACACTTAAATCTACACTCGAAGTTAACAAATTTCTCTTCTTCAGAAACGCTTTCCTTGTCATTGGCTGTCCACATTTTATATCCTCTCATTTCGGCCGTCATCTGTTATTTTGTTCCCCAAATAGCAAAACTCATCTAATACTTTAAGCGTCTCATTTCCTAATCTAATTACCGCAGCATTAATCGATTTAATTCGACTACATTCCATTATCCTCGTTTTGCTTTTATTGATTTTCATCTTATATCCTCCTTTCAAGACACTGTCCATTCCTTCAGCTGCTCTTCTAGGTCCTTAGCTGTCTCTGAGAGAATTTCAATGTCGTCGGCAAACGTCAAGGTTTTTATTTCTCTTCCATGGATTTTAATTCGTAGTCCAAATTTTTCTTTTGTTTCCTTTACTGCTTGCTCAATATACAGATTGAATAACATCGGAGATAGGCTACAACCATGTCTCACTCCCTTCTGAACCATTGCCTCCCTTTCATGTCCCTTGAATCTTATAACTGCCATCTGGTTTCTGTACAAATTATAAATAGCATTTCGCTCCCCGTATTTGACCCCTGCCACCTTCAGAATTTAAAAGAGAGTATTCCAGTCAACATTGTGAAAAGCTTTCTCTAAGTCTACAAATGGGAGAAACGTAAGTTTGCCGTTCCTTAATGTATCTACTAAGGTAAGTCATAGTGTCAGTCTTGCCTCACGTGTTCTAACATTTCTACGGAATCCAAACTGATCTTCCCCGAGGTCGACTTCTACCAGTTTCTCCATTTGTCTGTAAAGAATTCGTGTTAGTATTTTGCAGCCGTGGCTTATTAAACTAATATTTCGGTAATTTTCACATCTGTCAACACCTGCTTTCTTTGGGATTGGAATAATTACATTCTTCTTAAAGTCTGAGGGTATTTCACCTGTCTCATACATCTTTCTCACCAGATGGTAGAGTTTTGTCAGGGCTGGCTCTCCCAAGGCTATCAGTAGTTCTAATGTAATGTTGTCTACTCCCGGGGCCTTGTTTCGACTTAGGTCTTTCAGTGCTCTGTCAAACTCTTCACGCAGTGTCGTATCTCCCATTTGATCTTCATCTACATCCTCTTCCATTTCCACAATATTGTCCTCAAGAACATCGTCCTTGTATAGACCCTCTATATACTCCTTCCACCTTTCTGCTTTCCCTTCTTTGCTTAGAACTGGGTTTCCATCTGAGCTCTTGATATTCGTGCAGGTGGTTCTCTTTTCTCCTCACGTGTCCTAACATTTGTACGGAATCCAAACTGATCTTCCCCGAGGTAACACAATTGAATGCTTTCACCATCTTAATCACAGTGGTACGTAGAAGCTTCTAAATGCAAAACTGGAACACTGAATTCCCGTTCGAGGCGAGAGATTTTCCTCGCCAGTGGGGCGCGTGCACCGCGTCCGCACCTCGGCTGCAGCGGGTTTCGTGCGTCCGCGCGGGGTCGGTGGACTGGCGCGCTGTGCAGACAGGCCGGCCGGCCGCACTGGGCGTGGTCGGCGGCGGTCAGCGCCGGGCACTCAATCAGCGGCGCTTGTTCGCCGCTCTGCAGCCGCAGACGCAGCCAAATTATTAAAAACGGGTCGGCCGGCCGCGAAAGGGACCGAACAATGCGGGCGCGGCGGTGCCGCGAAATGCGAGTAAAAAAAGCCCTCCTCCGAAACAGAGCAACCCGAATAATCTAATTTTCCGGTACACGCGTTACTGCCGGCTGTTCTGAGAGCGGTGTTAATTAATAGTCCAGTGTTACAGATTCCCTTCTATTCACCATCGACTCCGCAACTCTACGAGTTCCATAGGTATGGGATTCATAGTTACGCCTTCCCAAATACACGACATTTATCTATAATCCCTACCGCTTTGAATTGTTAGTTCCTATGTGTCAACTGCAATAATCGTTTTCTTATTCCTACTGAGTGCTACCCATGTAAAATAATTAACCTCAGACTGGACGTTGTGACACATTTTACACAGGGTGAAAAGTATTTAAACCGACAAACTCTGGAAGGTTGTAGGGGACATCAAAACAAATATTTTTCCATAATGTCATTCTTTCCTATGAGGAGTATTTAAACTGGTAGGCGAAGATTTCTCTGGCTGCAAATTAATTAAACCAACAAACACTTCACCATTTTTTATGACCAAGACACAACACATTAACACAACCCAATTTCAATTAAACAAAGGTTACACTGTCCGATCATACTGTCTGACACGGGCAGAAACCCCAGGAGTATCCTGAATTGTTCCTGCTGCTGCTACTATCCGGGCAACTAGATCCTCTTCTGCTGCAACAGGAGTTGCACAAAAAAGCCCGGAGCGGACGTAACTGGGGATCGAGCAGGCCATGGTACAGGACCACCTCCGCCAGTCCACGTTTCTGGGAACTGTCGGTCCAGGAATCGACGCACATGACGACTGAAATGTGCCGGAGCCCCGTCATGTTGGATCCACATGCGATGTCTTGTAGGGAGCGCGACGTCTTCCAGCAATTCTGGCAATGCTCTGGCGAGAAAATTGTAATAGTGCCTGCCATTTAATGGCCTAGGTAGCAGATACGGCAGAACCGCACTTGATGAGCGCTAGTAACTGTGGCATGTGGGTTATCCTCACTCCAAACATGCCAACTGTGCATGTTGATGACTCCATCATGCCAGATAAACAACACAGAGGACGGAAATGTAGGATGCATTTCACATTGTTCCAGGTACCACTGCGAAAACTGTGCTCTGGGTGGATAATCAAAAACAAATGACTCTGAGTACTATGGGACTTAACATCTGAGGTCATCAGTCCCCTAGAACTACTTAAACCTAACTAACCTAAGGACATAACACACATCCATGCCCGAGGCAGGATTCGAACCTGCTACCGTAGCGGTCGCGCGGTTCCAGACTGAAGCGCCTAGAACCGCTCGGCCACAACGACCGGCGGTGGATAATCAACTGGTTCCAGGTTGTGGACACGCTTTAAGTGTCATGGACGTAACAATTGCTCTAGGAGGACTGTTCTTACATTCGTCTGATTCGTCCCCATGTTACGTGCAATTGCACGAGTGCAGATTGAAGGATCCCGCTCCACAAGCTGCAAGAGAGCTTCCTCAAATTGCAGCGTTCTTACCGTGCGACGGCGTCCCTGTCCAGGTAATCTGCTAAATGACCCGGTCGCACGCAGACGTTGGTACACAGCAGCAAAGGTCGTATGATGCGGGGTACGGCGAATAGGATATTGTTGTTGATAAACCCGCTGTGCTGCTCGTCCGTTGTGGTGCGCTACGTAGTACGCACCAACCATATCAGTGTACTCACTCCATGTGTATCGCTCCATTAGTAAACATAGACAATACACTACCACACTGGTGGACAGCAGTTGCCTACAACTGAAGATCGTAATACGGTCTCTAACAACTGAAGAGCGTAATACGGCCTCCACCGGTTTAAATGATCCTCATAGGAATAAATGACGTTAGGGAAAAATACTTGTTTTGATGTCCCCTACAACCTCCCAGAGTTTGTCGGTTTAAATACTTTTCACCCTGTAGGTGTTTGTAGGAAGTGCGAAGACGGAGGTAGGTGCACCACTCCTTTCCTCGGTGTACTTCGTACTAGTTTCTGTTTATTGGGGTCCACACAAACTGCAATAATTTTCCATCTGTAGTTTTATTAAATGTATTTATTCACAGTCGTATTTCGGCCAGCCTCGCTATTCTCAAGTCACAGCGCACGGTGAAGTGCGTCAATGCATAATCGTTTCTTTGATGACGATATTGTCTTCATGTTGACGGTGTTTTACATTTCTCGGGTAAGTAAACCTACTTAAAAAAAAGGACACCTAGCAGTTACGTAATGGTTTCCAAAGATTTCATACTCCACGCTCTTAATTTCCACCATGTGTCGACCAGATGACTGGAAATTAAAGAGTACAGCATGGCATGAATTCGATTACTTTTAATAGACGAAGGCTCAAATGTTACTACGCACTAGCGGCCTACTTCGGTTGCGGACGAGCGGTACTACGTTTCTGAGGCTGGACGACTTTTATGGCGTAGAAACAATAAATGAAATTAGAAGGAAGGTCAGCATTGGCCGCAATTTTGATGATTTATTAACTGCAAAATCGATTTCCGGTCACATACGCTGTACTCAGTCGTCAATAGAAATATCTCCACTTATTACTTTTGAATGCATTACGGGAAAAGCAATGATCAATGTCTTATAAATAATTACTATTAAAAACAGTCTTGATCACGATTTATTTAACAAGGTGACCGGTTTCGACCACTACTGTGGTCATCTTCAGACCATTGAGTAGGAACCTCTTTCTGTTGGAGAATCAGAGTAGTGATTCTCCAACAGAAAGAGGTTCCTACTCAATGGTCTGAAGATGACCACAGTAGTGGTCGAAACCGGTCACCTTGTTAAATAAATCGTGATCAAGACTGTTTTTAATAGTAATTATCTCCACTTTTGCTCCTGACAACTCTGTACATCCCCTCCCCCCGAACAAGCTAACCGCTTAACCTATTCCTCTCCAACAACAGACGATTTCTCCCCACGACCGATCCTTTTACTTTTAGCGACGATGTAGTACTTTATTTTTAAGATCACAGTTTACTACATCGTGCTTTAAATGTGTCTCCATATCCTTTTAGTGTCTCTGTTATACAATTAACGACATCGAATATCTACTTCCTTTATGCAAAATCTTCAAGAAACTCAGTTAAAAAAAAAAAAAATGGCTCTGAGCACTATGGGACTCAACTGCGGAGGTCATTAGTCCCCTAGAACTTAGAACTAGTTAAACCTAACTAACCTAAGGACATCACACACATCCATGCCCGAGGCAGGATTCGAACCTGCGACCGTAGCGGTCTCGCGGTTCCAGACTGCAGCGCCAGAACCGCGCGGCCACTTCGGCCGGCAAACTTAGTTCCAAAGATTTTACAATCACTTGTAAGTACCTCACACTTTAATTAATCGTATTTTTTTTATTTCGTCTTTGTGTATAGTACATATCCTTTGCTGAAGAGCGTGTAAGTGTACCGCTGACAGTCTACGCCCCACCCACTGGCGGCGAGGTGGATAGGTAAAAGTTAAGTAAGTTCAACTTGGTTGATATGAGGACAATGACCTCTTATAAGGGACGATTAAGCGTTGTTCGCACTTCATAGTGCGCTACCACTTCAATGACGCTTGACAGGCCGAGATAGGCATTGTGAGTAAATAAATTTAATGAAAGTCGGGGCGCCTACTGACATTTCTAAAATGATGTTTGCATCTTGGTTGTATAATGTAATAAGTCTCTGTGTATTCAATTTTTTTGTATTGTTATGAATTAGAGTTTAGGGGATCCACCTAAAACTTGCACTCATTTTATTTACAGAACCCCTCAACATATCGAAACGATAATTTGTGGAAATGGTAGCAGGCCGAGGGGGAATATAATTTTGCTGTAGGGGTAATACTCCTAATTTCTGTATGAATCGAGATACTGAAGCAGGTATAGTTTTTACAAATTGAGCAATATATTTTTCAGCAGCTCTCGAATGTTCTTGAAAAGATGAAAGAGCGAATAACGCAAATGTTGGCGTCGAAACTTTTCGCTACAGTATCCGAGAAACGTGCTAAATTTGAAACGCAAGACGGCTGGATATACTTTGTACCATAGCCAACTGGGAAATGCATCCGTACAACCCTGATTCGGCTGAGAGTTTTGCTCCTTCTCGTGTAGACGGAAGCTCAGCTCACAACTGACCATTCAGACTGTACGCAACTGAAGACGATGGTTCACCAAAGGAAACTGAGCCAGGACCTGTTACATGACTGCTATGAATCAGTGCCGAAAGGTGCAAGCTCACAAACCCGTTTCTGACACCCACTTGCCCAAAACTATCGACAGTTAATACGAGGCGGAGGAAATCGCTCATCGCTGGACTACTATGTACCCAAAACAGAAACTGAAGGATGGGGACACGAAAAGAAAAAAAGGAAATAGGATCTCTAGAACAGAAAAGACCTCGTTTTCCAAAAAGGACATTGGTCATGGCTCCTTAGAAAACTGAATGTGAAAAAAAATGCACTTTGACAGGATGCGGATGCGATTTTGATGATGACTGGGTATTGTTGTTCTGGCTCTTCATCTTCGTGTAACTACTACTGGTTACATCCATTTGAACCTTACAGGATATGAGTTCTGCCTTTTTGCGAACACACTACTTTTTCTTTTTATTCAAACACGTCTGTTTGCAAAAGGCGCAACCCATATTATAATTTAACTGCAAATGCGAAAAGAAAGGGCGAGACTTGTAGAGCAAAAAGATGAATGTCCGACTGAACCAGCGTACTGCAGTAAAGTCACAGTGTGATAAAATATATATTAAATCTTCTCCTGTACCGAACTCTTTATCTCAAAGTAGCACTTGTAATTTTTTTACCTGCAGTGACGAACTATTATCCGTGGAAGTATAGAGAGGACATCGAAATATACAAGCATCGGGATAATTTTAACAGAAAAGAATAAGCAATGGAGCTTAGGATATACGAATAGTGGCCTTACATCATCGGCTGACAAGTTGTAACTTTGACAGATGTCAATTGAAAGTCTTATCTCTGAAAAGAATTATCTCTGCCTGCCACGGTGTAAACTGGACCACGGCTAATTTCTTGCAGTATTTATGGCGCTCTCGGACGTCCGACCCGTCAGTCGGCAAGACTCAGCGGAACCAGGACCATCTCTGAAGATTTCCAGCGCAACCCTTGACGAAAAGTTAGGCCATACAATCCACACGACTCAGCAGCAACTAACAGTTGATTTTACCAGGATTGTGTTACCTTAATCGGTATAACAGCACCCTTTCCCTCTGCGTAGCATTTTACAGTTTGTTGAATTATTTCAGTATATCGACAAATGAGAGTACCAAGTAGGATGGAACGGCTTAAGCTGAAGCTGCAGATAGTTGGTATAGGCCACGTCCGCAAAACAAACTACGCTATCACCTACGAAAATTATTCAGACCGGTCCGTTTACAACCAACCCTCAACGACTTCAGTGCGTTCGTGGGTCACCTACCCAAACATGTAGCACATTACCACTAATGTATTTCCAGCATCGTAACTGTGAGTTGCTTGAGCTATAAACGGATAACAACAGCGCAGTCAATAGAGGGCTGATCAACAAAGACTGAGACACATTTTTTCACAGTTGTTTATTACTCCACTTCAGTGTTCAATTGCTCTTTTTCAAAGTAATCTCCTCCTACGTGAATGCACTTTCTAGAGCGTTCCTGCCAGCCCTTGAACACATGGTCTAGGTCATTCTTTGTCAGGTCTTTCAGAATCGTTTCACTTTTTTCTGCTTCAGAGTTCTCAAATCGAATTCTACGAAAGTTGGCCGTTTGCGATGGAAAAAACAACAACAACAACAAAAAATCACACCGTGCAAAATCGGGTTTACGAGACGGATGTGGTACACATTTAATGCCAATCTGAGCCAGAAACTGCTTACTTGTTTTGCGACGTGAGGTCGCGTGTTGTTATGATGAAGTCGCCACCCAATCCGAGAAACTTCTGGTCGTTTCGTTGCAATGTGCTTCCTGAGTTTTGCCAATACTGACGTGTAGTATGCCGCTGTAACAGCAGTATGAGGGGAAACTGCAAGCTGGTAAATCGTTCGATGACAGTAAAAAAAAAAATGTGATCACCATCACTTCCCCTGCGGTTGGAACAATATTTGCCGTTTTTTGGTGTTGGAGAACCTGGCGATTTCCACACTGTGCTGACTCGTTTTCCTTCAGGATCTGATTGATGTAGCCATGACTCATTACCTGTCTGCAAAACAGAGCACGGTGAGGCCGAGCGGTTCTAGCCGCTTCAGTCTGGAACCGCGAGACCGCTACGGTCGCAGGTTCGAATCCTGCCTCGGGCATGAATGTGTGTGATGTCCTTAGGTTAGTTAGGTTTAAGTAGTCTAAGTTCTAGGGGACTGATGACTTCACATGTTAAGTCCCATAGTGCTTAGAGTCATTCGAACCATTTGAAAACAGAACATTACTGCCAATCAACAGAAAGACACAGTACCTTACGGCCGATCTCCATTCGCACAGCCTTTTGTTCGGGAGTCAACAAACTTCGCACCAAGGGCCACAAACACGGGTGATGTGGAGATGATCACGCATTGTCGTAAAGACAATGCCATATGAAATTCTCAGCACTTCACTGAGTTCACGTAATGTTATGGGCCGATCCTCGTGAACAATCACAGCAGCTCTGTTAATGTTGAATACAATCATAGTGAAGCCGAAATACCAGGCCTACTTTGGTTAACACAGATAGCCGGCCGGAGTGGCCGAGCGGTTCTAGGTGCTACAGTCTGGAACCGCGCGACCGCTACGGTCTCAGGTTCGAATCCTGCCTCGGGCATGGATGTATGTGATGTCCTTAGGTTAGTTAGGTTTAAGTAGTTCTAAGTTCTAGGGGACTGATGACTTAAGAAGTTAGGTCCCATAGTGCTCAGAGCCATTTGTTAACACAGATAAGTGGGCCGTCTTTGAAGTCCTTGACCTCCCCTAAACACTGATGCAAGACGTAGCGCGTCTTCAACGAAAGCTTGCTGCAGCTTTTCGTAAAGTTTCAGTGGCTGTATGTTTTAAACGAACAGAATTTTATTCCACAGTACAAAATGGTTCAAATGGCTCTGAGCACTATGAGACTTAACTGCTGAGGTGGACATCACACACATCCATGCCCGAGGCAGGATTCGAACCTGCGACCGTAGCGATAGCGCGGTTCCAAACTGAAGCGCCTAGAACCGCTCGGCCACTCCGGCCGGCTATTCCACGATCAACTCCGTTGTTTGGTGGTATGCGACATGCAAATAGCGTCTATAAAATCGAGCATTACCAGTTCCTACCGATACGAGAGTGCTGCCGGCTATAGACATTACACATAAAAACCCACCCTTTTCAAACATTCTCTGTACAGATAGGAGAAACACCGAGACTGAATTTTTTTCCTATAGCTACGGATGCGCCGAGTGGCGCTGCCTTTGTTGATGAGCCCTCGTATATCTGTATGCTGCGAAGAGAGCAATACGCGATTCCGAAGCCACGTACGGAGAGCGTGCTGTGTGCCGCAGTGGAGCGCAGAGCGGCGCCAGAACGCCATAAGACCGCCCCGTTAGCATGCCGGGATTTTATGAAGCCGCATTCCGTCACGTGCAGCGGCCACAGTTCAGCGAGACAATAGGCGCCCGGGGTTAATTGAATCTCCCGCGGGAAGAAGTCGGCGGGGCGGCCCGCACCGCAGAGCACAGGTGTCCGTCAGCGGCCGAGTGGCGCTGCCTTTGTTCGATTCGCACTTTACGAGCGTGAGGTTGCCGCAGTTTACCAAAGTTTATTAACCGTCGCTGTTCGGCCGGTAGGCCCACTCAGAAAGAATCTCTGTTCTCGTGCACAGGAACCATTTGCCGGAACGCACAGGACGCTTCAGTGTCGTAAAACAAAACCCTTAACACAATGTAATCAACGAAGTATTACGCGACCGATTTGTTGTACTATGTGTTGTAGTTTCATTTGCCACACTCGCTGTTATACATGGAGTCCAATATATGTTGTTGTTGTGGTCTTCAGTTCTGAGACTGGTTTGATGCAGCTCTCCATGCTACTCTATCCTGTGCAAGCTTCTTTATCTCCCAGTACCTACTGCAACCTACATCCTTCTGAATCTGCTTAGTGTATTGATCTCTTGGTCTCCCTCTACGATTTTTACCCTCCACGCTGCCCTCCAATGCTAAATTTGTGATCCCTTGATGCCTCAAAACATGTCCTACCAACCGATCCCTTCTTCTAGTCAAGTTAAGCCACAAACTTCTCTTCTCCCCAATCCTATTCAATACCTCCTCATTAGTTACGTGATCTACCCACCTTATCTTCAGCATTCTTCTGTAGCACCACATTTCGAAAGCTTCTATTCTCTTCTTGTCCAAACTGGTTATCGTCCATGTTTCACTTCCATACATGGCTACACTCCATACAAATACTTTCAGAAACGACTTCCTGACACTTAAATCTATACTCGATGTTAACAAATTTCTCTTCTTCAGAAACGATTTCCTTACCATTGCCAGTCTACATTTTATATCCTCTCTACTTCGACCATCATCAGTTATTTTGCTCCCCAAATAGCAAAACTCCTTTACTACTTTAAGTGTCTCATTTCCTAATCTAATCCCCTCAGCATCACCCGATTTAATTTGACTACATTCCATTATCCTCATTTTGCTTTTGTTGATGTTCATCTTATATCCTCCTTTCAAGACACTGTCCATTCCGTTCAACTGCTCTTCCAAGTCCTTTGCTGTCTCTGACAGAATTACAATGTCATCGGCGAACCTCAAAGTTTTCACTTCTTCTCCATGAATTTTAATACCTACTCCGAATTTTTCTTTGGTTTCCTTTACTGTTTGCTCAATATACAGATTGAATAACATCGGGGAGAGGCTACAACCCTGTCTCACTCCTTTCCCAACCACTGCTTCCCTTTCATGCCCCTCGACTCTTATAACTGCCATCTGGTTTCTGTACAAATTGTAAATAGCCTTTCGCTCCCTGTATTTTACCCCTGCCACCTTCAGAATTTGAAAGAGAGTATTCCAGTTAACGTTGTCAAAAGCTTTCTCTAAGTCTACAAATGCTAGAAACGTAGGTTTGCCTTTACTTAATCTTTCTTCTAAGATAAGTCGTAAGGTTAGTATTGCCTCATGTGTTCCATCCAAACTGATCTTCTGCGAGGTCGGCTTCTACCAGTTTTTCCATTCGTCTGTAAAGAATTCGCGTTAGTATTTTGCAGCTGTGACTTATTAAACTGATAGTTCGGTCATTTTCACATCTGTCAACACCTGCTTTCTTTGGGATTGGAATTATTATATTCTTCTTGAAGTCTGTGGGTATTTCGCCTGTCTCATACATCTTGCTCACCAGATGGTAGAGTTTTGTCAGGACTGGCTCTCCCAAGGTTGTCAGTAATTCTAATGGAATGTTGTCTACTCCGGGGGCCTTGTTTCGACTCAGGTCTTTCAGTGCTCTGTCAAACTCTTCACGCAGTATCTTATCTCCCATTTCATCTTCCTGTACGTCCTCTTCCATTTCCATAATATTGTCCTCAAGTACATCGCCCTTGTATAAACCCTCTATATACTCCTTCCACCTTTCTGCCTTCCCTTCTTTGCTTAGAACTGGGTTTCCATCTGAGCTCTTGATATTCATACAAGTGGTTCTCTTCTCTCCAAAGGTCTCTTTAATTTTCCTGTAGGCAGTATCTATCTTACCCCTAGTGAGACAAGCCTCTACATCCTTAGATTTGTCCTCTAGCCATCCCTGCTTAGCCATTTTGCACTTCCTGTCGATCTCATTTTTGAGACGTTTGTATTCCTTTTTGCCTGCTTCATTTACTGCATTTTTATATTTTCTCCTTTCATCAATTAAATTCAATATTTCTTCTGTTACCCAAGCATTTCTATTAGCCCTCGTCTTTTTACCTACTTGATCCTCTGCTGCCTTCACTACTTCATCCCTCAGAGCTACCCATTCTTCTTCTACTGTATTTCTTTCCCCCATTCCTGTCAATTGTTCCCTTATGCTCTCCCTGAAACTCTCTACAACCTCTAGTTCTTTCAGTATATCCAGGTCCCATCTCCTTAAATTCCCACCTTTTTGCAGTTTCTTCAGTTTCAATCTGCAGTTCATAACCAATAGATTGTGGTCAGAATCCACATCTGCCCCTGGAAATGTCTTACAATTTAAAACCTGGTTCCTAAATCTCTGTCTTATCATTATATAATCTATCTGATACCTTTTAGTATCTCCAGGATTCTTCCAGGTATACAACCTTCTTTTATGATTCTTGAACCAGGTGTTAGCTATGATTAAGTTATGCTCTGTGCAAAATTCTACAAGGCGGCTTCCTCTTACATTTCTTCCCCCCAATCCATATTCACCTACTATGTTTCCTTCTCTCCCTTTTCCTACTGACGAATTCCAGTCACCCATGACTATTAAATTTTCGTCTTTCACTACCTGAATAATTTCTTTTATCTCGTCATACATTTCATCAATTTCTTCATCATCTGCAGAGCTAGTTGGCATATAAACTTGTACTACTGTAATAGGCATGGGCTTTGTGTCTATCTTGGCCACAATAATGCGTTCACTATGCTGTTTGTAGTAGCTAACCCGCACTCCTATTTTTTTATTCATTATTAAACCTACTCCTGCATTACCCCTATTTGATTTTGTATTTATAACCCTGTAATCACCTGACCAAAAGATTTGTTCCTCCTGCCACCGAACTTCACTAATTCCCACTATATCTAACTTTAACCTATCCATTTCCCTTTTTAAATTTTCTAACCTACCTGCCCGATTAAGGGATCTGACATTCCACGCTCCGATCCGTAGAATGCCAGTTTTCTTTCTCCTGATAACGACGTCCTCTTGAGTAGTCCCCGCCCGGAGTTCCGAATGGGGGACTATTTTACCTCCGGAATATTTTACCCAAGAGGACGCCATCATCATTTAATCTTACAGTAAAGCTGCATGTCCTCGGGAAAAATTACGGCTGTAGTTTCCCCTTGCTTTCAGCCGTTCGCAGTACCAGCACAGCAAGGCCGTTTTGGTTAAAGTTACAAGGCCAGATCAGTCAATCATCCAGACTGTTGCCCCTGCAACTACTGAAAAGGCTGCTGCCCCTCTTCAGGAACCACATGTTTGTCTGGCCTCTCAACTGATACCCCTCCGTTGTGGTTGCACCTACGATACGGCCATCTGTATCGCTGAGGCACGCAAGCCTCCCCACCAACGGCAAGGTCCATGGTTAATGGGGGGGTCCAATATATACACTCCTGGAAATTGTAATAAGAACACCGTGAATTCATTGTCCCAGGAAGGGGAAACTTTATTGACACATTCCTGGGGTCAGATACATCACATGATCACACTGACAGAACCACAGGCACATAGACACAGGCAACAGAGCATGCACAATGTCGGCACTAGTACAGTGTATATCCACCTTTCGCAGCAATGCAGGCTGCTATTCTCCCATGGAGACGATCGTAGAGATGCTGGATGTAGTCCTGTGGAACGGCTTGCCATGCCATTTCCACCTGGCGCCTCAGTTGGACCAGCGTTCGTGCTGGACGTGCAGACCGCGTGAGACGACGCTTCATCCAGTCCCAAACATGCTCAATGGGGGACATATCCGGAGATCTTGCTGGCCAGGGTAGTTGACTTACACCTTCTAGAGCACGTTGGGTGGCACGGGATACATGCGGACGTGCATTGTCCTGTTGGAACAGCAAGTTCCCTTGCCGGTCTAGGAATGGTAGAACGATGGGTTCGATGACGGTTTGGATGTACCGTGCACTATTCAGTGTCCCCTCGACGATCACCAGTGGTGTACGGCCAGTGTAGGAGATCGCTCCCCACACCATGATGCCGGGTGTTGGCCCTGTGTGCCTCGGTCGTATGCAGTCCTGATTGTGGCGCTCACCTGCACGGCGCCAAACACGCATACGACCATCCTTGGCACCAAGGCAGAAGCGACTCTCATCGCTGAAGACGACACGTCTCCATTCGTCCCTCCATTCACGCCTGTCGCGACACCACTGGAGGCGGGCTGCACGATGTTGGGGCGTGAGCGGAAGACGGCCTAACGGTGTGCGGGACCGTAGCCCAGCTTCATGGAGACGGTTGCGAATGGTCCTCGCCGATACCCCAGGAGCAACAGTGTCCCTAATTTGCTGGGAAGTGGCGGTGCGGTCCCCTACGGCACTGCGTAGGATCCTACGGTCTTGGCGTGCATCCGTGCGTCGCTGCGGTGCGGTCCCAGGTCGACGGGCACGTGCACCTTCCGCCGACCACTGGCGACAACATCGATGTACTGTGGAGACCTCACGCCCCACGTGTTGAGCAATTCGGCGGTACGTCCACCCGGCCTCCCGCATGCCCACTATACGCCCTCGCTCAAAGTCCGTCAACTGCACATACGGTTCACGTCCACGGTCGCGGCATGCTACCAGTGTTAAAGACTGCGATGGAGCTCCGTATGCCACGGCAAACTGGCTGACACTGACGGCGGCGGTGCACAAATGCTGCGCAGCTAGCGCCATTCGACGGCCAACACCGCGGTTCCTGGTGTGTCCGCTGTGCCGTGCGTGTGATCATTGCTTGTACAGCCCTCTCGCAGTGTCCGGAGCAAGTATGGTGGGTCTGACACACCGGTGTCAACGTGTTCTTTTTTCCATTTCCATGAGTGTATATGGAGAATTTAATACGTTCGACTTACAGTTATAAATAGAACAGTGAATTAAAGAGCAACTAAAACAGTTTTGTTTGCATAACTGTGCGTAAAGGAGAAAGTACGAAATGACCAAGAGTGACTGAAGATAGCGTTGAACAAGTGAGAGTCTTTCACGAGTAGCCCCATGAAATCATTTCGGAAGGCTAGTCGTGAATTAGTAGTTCCAGTGACATCTTCTGGAAACATCTAAGGAGATGCTTACAACTACTCCCCAACATTTGCACTTGTTACAAGCACTAAGCCTATAGACTATAGCTTACCTGCCAACTTAGCAAACGAAATGTTCCTGCATGACGATGAAGATTTTCTGTATCGTGTCGCCTTCAGTGACGAATAGATATTTCACAAAGTGGAAATGTCAACACATATAATGTGCCCTTCTTGGGATCAGCAGATCCCTACGAGATGGTACAGTTGCAACAAGACTTCCCTAAATTGAATGGTTTTTTTGTGCCATATGCTGACGGGAAGTTTACGAGCCTTTCTTTTCCGGTGAAGCAGCCGTTACTGCTGTTTCTTACCTTAATGTGATAGAACTATGGCTCAACTCTAGGGAACTGAACCCCTGAAGTTTATTTGGCAGCAAGGTGGTGCGCCGCTTCACTGGCATAACTCAGTACTTGATTGGTTGAACGACGTTGTACCCGATGGCCGGATTGGCTGCAAGGGACAGGATGACAGAGTTTGTTTTGCATGACCTCCACGTTCAAACACGACCCGACGCCATGCGATTTTTACCTGTGTGGTTTTATAAATGATCATGTGTATGTGTTTCCGTTACCAGCTGGTCCACCCGACTTTCGAAACAGCATTGTTGCAAAAATTACACCAGACACACTGATCAAGGTTTGGGGAGAACTTGCCTCTTATAAGAAAAACTGTTTCAGTTGCTCTTTGATTGGATTTATTATTTAGAATTGTAAGTTGAATGTAGTAAGTGCTAAAAAGCCTTAAAACTCGTACATTCACTTTGGAACACCCTGTATAATCACTCTCCTTTATACCCGGATTTCGGTTGTTGTGAGTTTCCAAATGCGTACTCCTATACTCCTAAATTTATACCGTAAACCTTTGTGTCTGTAGACAGATGTACATCTCTCATTTAATACGTAACGGCTGTCACACCCACAAAAGGCGCGGTGCAAATTTAAGAGCATGGGAGCGTGCCCTTGAATAAAGCAGACAACCGAATTAAATTGATCGTGGTATAAATGACAGTATATTAGAACCATGATGGAAAACTGAACCGTCTTTCAATAAATTTGTGGCTGTGGCACCCGAAATGGGACCTTATTAAGTCTCTAAGGAAACCCGGGCTTTGGACAATACCCAGCATTGTCTTCGCCTGGAAAACCGCTTACTGACGAAGAAGTAACGGAATCACACAAATGCAACAGATGAAATAGTGTCCACTGCGAAAGGATATTATATGTGCGCCAAACAAAGCAAGTTACACGCAGTGTCTATATTTCCGTCACGATGCCGAACAGAATTTTACGAGAAAGCATAAAATGTTGTTTGAAGAAACAATGATTGTAATACACCATGAACGCGGCTGAACCTGCGTAGGAAACGTTACCACCGTGGTCGACAAAATATGGAGCAATGATGGGACACCTAAGATTGATACAGCATTTAAACGAATGCTGGCAGAGCAAGAGTATCCCCGAAGATTAAGTGATTGCCAGAGTGATATCAATTTTTGAAAATGGAGATAAAAATCAATGCAATAACTACAGAAGAATAAATTTGCTGGACTCAATCTACAAGATATATGTTGAGACTTTAAATATACGACTTACAAACATAACGGAAATAGTTCTGCGTGGGTTTTGGGAAAGTACGCTCCACGCATGATCATAGTTTTACTTTACAGCAAACAATAAAACCAGAGTGCATAATAAAGACATACACATTGCTTTTATTGGTTTTAAACAAAATTTCGGCGGTATCAATAAACAGAAAATGTAGAAGATTGCGACGATTTATGGATATCCAAATCGTCTAATAAATTCGATAACAAGTTTATATCAGAACAAGATTACCACTCTAGATCTCAACGGAAAAAATGAATAATTAGATGCCAACTAACTACCGTATCTCCCCAACTTTGTTAGCCACTTGTATACAGGACATTATGCATATCCGGGAACAGAGTTTTAAAAAGGTGTACACCTAGACAGGTGAACCCTTGTACATAACTTAGTATATGCTGACGATGATACTATTGATGGTCATACTAGTAGACAAAGAAAACGACACTCCGAAAAGAATTTACTTACTGAATAAAAGATGCACGAAATTTCACATGGAGATCTCAACAGGAAAGGCTAAGACAATGGCCTTCATGCGGAAAGAACACATCAGAACCAAAACAGTAATAGTTCAGAAGATTTTAGAACAAGCAACCACTTCAGTTACCTAGAGTATAAGGCGACATAGGGATGCAGGTAAGATACAGAAATTAAGGTCAGTAAATTCAGCCAGGTACGTAGAACAATGAACAGTAATGTTGAAAAAAGCTACGAAAGATATTCAAATTAAATTATGCGAAGCTGTTGGAGTCCCCTCTCTGCTCTATGGAAGACAGACCCGGGTGATTATCAAAAAGCAATAAAGCACAAGAAATGTGATTCTCGAGAAGTGTTGAAGATTTCGCAGCACTAGACAGACTATGGAACCAAGATACTGGAGAGGAATTAAAAATGTTTAGTCTAAATGATATAATTCTAAATCACAGATGAGAGTAGAACGAACACCCAGAAAGAATGGAGAATGGGAGAATCCCCTTAAAGGCTGGAAATCATAAGTGCCAAGCGGGAAGAGATACAGTAAGACCCCAGGAAGATGGATACTATAACATGATTTTTTTTTTATGATAACCTAAGAGAAAAAAATGAGAGGAAGCAGAAAAGGTGCTGCGTTCTAGAGAATCATGACTCACTGTGCAGCAGAACTCCACATACCCACTTGCGTTATCCTGCAGTGAACAGCCGAGTGATTTACAGAACAGAGGTCCATGCAGTCTTTTAAAGCCCTAACTGGCAAACTGCGACCTCCGCCAGCTAAGCGTCATTGACCAGCACAGCCGACCCTGGCAGAGTTTCCGGAACGAAAGCATGCACCCTAGACCGCTTTCACGATGACCCGTTAAGAGGCCATCGCTAGCACGACTTAGCTAGATGGACAGACCCGTGATCTGATCACGAACAGGTGGGCCGATGTCTGTTGTCTCGTTCACCTCGAGCTCGACGGACAAACGATGTCACGAGGACCCTGTTTCAGCGTGACTTTCTCTTGTCCTCCAATTGACGGAGAATTGTAATGCGTGTTCAAAAAGGAACAAGCTGGAGTCTGGAAAATGAAAACTATTGAAAGAATCGCACTGCCATTGCCTACAGAAGACGATGTGGTCCCCAATAAGAGCTCTGAGGTCCGAAACTCGCCGCTGTAGGGACACAGGTGCACATCCACTTGACTACGGAGTGAGCACGTGCACGCGTCGACCGTCCACTGCGCTCTGTCGTGCTGAAAAACGGTAAAACGGACACTTCAAAAGAAGAGTAAAGTGGTGTGGTGCGTTTCCCTAGAGTGGAAGGGGTGCAGGGATTGGAATTTCATCAAATAATAACAAAAGTACAAAGAGCCCTTGAAAGTGTCAAGGCGTGGCACAACGATTCAAGGAAGGGCGGATGCCATTGGTCTATGATGCACTTTCAGGAACGCCCCTCCGAATTACAGATACCATTATCCAGTAGGTTGATGCCCTCATTACTGAAGACTGGTCAGTTACGGTGGCAGACATTGTCCCAGAGGTCGGAGTGGGCGTAGGATTTACAAACGGACATGCAGTGCTCTCCGTACACTTGGGCCATTCCTCGATGAATTTCCATTCCCCACACCCCTTCCGCTGTAAGAAAACGCACTACATACCTTTGCTCTTATTTTAAAGCCTCCATTTCTTGGTTTTCAGCCTATGTGCGCAGTGGTCGGTCGATGCATGCACATGCTCGCTTTGTCGTCAGGTGGGTGTGCATCCACGTCGCTCTAGCGACTCATTTGGGGCCTTGGCGTTTTTAACAGGACCAAACCTTCTTCCGTAGCCAATGACATTACGATCTCTTCAGGGGTTTTCATTTTAAAGCGTCCAGCTAGTTTCTTTTTGATTTAATCTATGTAGACTGAAGGGCGAGTGAAAATTTGTACCAAGGCAGGGAATCGAACTCGGATCTTTTGCTTACTACGCATGTGTGTTAGCCACTAAGCCGCCTTGGCACAGCGGTGCACACAAGTGCACGTATTATCATGGCACGCCTCTTTCCTTAATCCAAACTCTCAATGCCGCCCCAGTCTACTTTAAATTCCCTCTTACACACTAACTTGCGGAGGCTCTCATTGTTGTCGGAATACCACCCCAGCATCGAACCGCTGTGCCAAGGCGGCTTAGTGGCTAACACACAAGCGTAGTAAGCAAGAGATCCAAGTTCGATTCCCTGCCTTGGCACAAATTTTCACTCGCCGCTTCATTCTGTATACACAAATCTGTATGAGACCAGTAAAGTCTCTGAAATTGAATCATTTCATTCGTATCTTTTTGAATGCACTTTATACTACACTCATGAGAGCAAGAAGAGCACCGTACTTTAAAGAGAACAGCCGCGAGGATCTCTTTGTCAACTGCTCATCAACGTTTACTGTTGAAATATTTCTAACAAAAGTTAAAAGTTGCGGTTGTGATTTAGTGGAGGAGACTAGGGCATTATCTATTGCTAGTAAGGGCGCAGATCTGTAGCCGAGCGGTTCTAGGCGCTTCAGTCTGGAACCGCGCGACCATTACGGTCGCAGGTTCGAATCCTGCCTCGGGCATGGATGTGTGTGATGTCCTTAGGTTAGTTAGGTTTAAGTAGTTCTAAGTTCTAGGGGACTGATGACTCAGATGTTAAGTCCTATAGTGCTCAGAGCCATTTGAACCATTAAGGGCGCAGATTTTGATTCCCCACACCTCGCTGACATTCGAACGGACAGTGGACCATCGTCTTCGGTTCAAGTAGCGATTATAGCTTATCAAGTGGAAAAACAAATCGAAGGTCTCATTTTGACAAAACATTTGATATTACGAGAGACAAAAATATATTTATAGTAGCAAAGTAGTGCTTTGAGTGTTTGAGTGCTCACCTCCACTTGCCGTCTCCTTAATTTCTTATCAACACAGTTCCCCCCTATGTAAACGTTGTCCGAAACTTTCAGAGTCAAAATTGTATACATGTTTAAGGATCCTAAACTGTGTATGTTGAGTACGGAAGTATTCGTCAGAACATCAGCATCTATACTCCCCAAGACACTTTGTGGTGTGCGGTGGAGGGTATTTTGTGTACCACTGTTATTTTTCCCATTCCATGTCCCTATTGCGAACGGTTCGCGGGAAGGACGATTGTTGGTAAGCCTGCGGGACAGCTTGAATCTCTCTAGCTTTACCTTCATGGTCTATCCGCGATATGTACACAGGAGGAAGCCATATATTGGATGATTGTTCTAGGAAAGTACGCTTTCGGAATATTAGCAACAAACCACTTAGAATTGTTTTGTCTCTTACTTACACAACATACACCTTATAGCAACAATAGTCTTTTAGCAAGAATCATTATGCGTGGCCGCAATTGTATTTTTTGCAGTTTATAGAAATAATTCGTCTCGATAACATTTATGATATTAATCACTTGAAAATTTGTTCGCATCTGAGACGTTTGGAAGAACAAGCTTTCACCTTCACTGGTAACAACCGTAATTTTTCGATATATTCTGATTGTTGTGATTGCGCATGTCTGAAGATGAAAGCTGGTTGTTGCGAAACGTTTCAGTTTTGATGTTATCTAATTTTCAGGCGATTAACACTATAAATGTGGTTACCCAAATTATTCTCATAAACTGATCCTGAGCTTTGTATGGTAAGCCCATTTTCTGTATTTGTTACCTGAAACAACTTTAAAGAGGGCCACAAATGATACTTCCAGAAATATTTAAAGATGATAAAAATAAAATTTTAATATAACACGTTTTATGTCGGACTAAAAAGCGCCAAACAATTTCTCCTAGCCCCACGATTCGTGATCGTAGATTTTTAATGTCTATGAAAATACTTGAAAAATTCATAAGGAATAATGTAACATAATAGTTAAGATGTGAACTACTCACGGATCAATTATGTATTCCATGCACCCTACCTGTTTGCTTCCAGAATTTACAAATATTTTCATAGCTATTAAAAATTCACAGTCACAAATTTTCAGAATTAACTGTATGAGATTAGAATCGGTATAGGGGTAGCAGAAATTGTTTTTTATTTCTTAGTCCGATATAAAAAATGTCATACTTTATTTAAGTAGCTATATTTCTGCTTTTTAATCTTGTATGTGTGTGCGTAATATTTTCAATCGATATCAAATATCTTGATGAGATTACATCAGAGACATGTGGTAAATTTCAAGTTCATTTCAGTTCATCTTTACCTGAATCAACCAATATATTGCTTCCTGCGACGTACAGTTCGCGAAAAGACGCTGAAAGCAAAAATTACAGAGTCGAGCAGACAAGGAGACTTACCGGCAATCGTGCTACCCGCGTACCGTTCACGAGTGGAACAGGAAAGGGGAGGAAATGGCAGTGGTATACAAAGTACCCATCGCCACACACCACACAAACAAGCGAGTTAATATTGTTTTGTCATCCCGTTTGAGCTATGTCGGAACTTTGCAGTCTCTAAATCATCGGGAAGTTAGTTTAAAATGAACCACAAAATTTAACCGAAGAGGCAAATAGATAAATAAGAGAGCTAGTTAATAAAAACGCACTAAAATGAGTCATGTATATCCTAAATTTGATTGAGATAGCTTCAGGCATCCCTGAGCTATACTTTTATATCACCCCGTACACCCTCAACTGTGGGAATGCTGTAAGACGTTACTGTCACAGTAAATTTGTTCCAGGTTACAAATGGTACGTGTGACCAGATTGGTTGAAATTGCTTCAGCCGTTACAGACTTGCAACTATAAATCGAATGCGTTGTTGGCAGACATTTTGCTGGAGGTTATTTATGCGCATTGCGACTGTAAGAGCTGTGACGCAGTCTGCTAAGCACAGCCATCGTGAAGGAAATCCAATTGGACAGGCGGTGCTCTGCGTTACGCTTCTTCGCCACACCTTTTTCAGACCCAGCGCTCCCCTTGTGCAAGTAGGCGATTTTTACTTCCACAAAATTCCACCGTCATCCAGATCCGAGCTTTGTTTAAAATTTCATGTCACTAGCTCATCGGAAAACTAGTTTAAAATCAGTTGCGAAACTTGTACCACACAGACATGGTGTCAGCATAAAATTCATCATAATTCACTATTGTTAATCGGTATTTGATACGTTTTACTATTTGACAACAATGATCTGTCATGAATTTTATGTTAAATGTCACCATAGGTTTTATGTCGCCAGTTGAAATAATTTAAACGCGTTATTACACGTGATGTTGGACTGAGCGTTTAAACTGGCCGTAATAAAGTATTATTTACATCTACATGTACATAGACAGACAAGAAAGGAACCCAATCAAAACGAGTTAAGAAAGTTAAATGTTACTGAGGAAACTTTATTATGATGTGCAGTTAAAAAAATGGAGTGGCGTATTCTGTAGATGAGCCAGTTTGTATCCCCTGTCCGACACGTCCCAGAAATTATTCCAGAAACCAGTACCGAATAAAAATATTTTTATAAACATTAAAAGTAAAATTACTTCACCGCCGAACAGTTGATGATAAATAACTTCTATTGCCGCCAACATACATCGCGCTTAAAAACCACGGAGGTAAGATACGAGAAATTTGGGCTCATACGGAAGCGTACAGACAGCCGTTTTTCCTTCGCTCTATGTACATGTAGATGTAAATAATACTTTATTACGGCCAGTTTCATCCTTCAGTCCAACATCAGGTGTCATAAGGCGTTTAAATTATTTCAACTGGCGACATAAAACCTGTAGTGTCAGCATAAAATTCATCATAATTCACTATTGTCAATCGGTATTTGGTATGTCTTACTATTTGACAACAGTGATCTGTGATGAATTTTATGTTAAATGTCACCATAGGTTTTACATCGGCATGTGATCTGTTTTAAATGTCTTATGATAACTGTTGTTTGTCTGGGGATTGAAAATGTCATAATAAAGAAGAATTAACTATCAATTCTTTTTCTCTCTGGCCCGCAGCATGGTTGATGTCCTGTAACGACATAATAAAATAAAAGACGGTAAGGTACTAGAATTCTCCTGTAACTGTTAATTGCTAGACGTTTTACTTTAGCAGTGGGCCTATTTCGGCATTATCGCCATTTTAAGGCTATCTGCAACCAAATTCGATTTTTTAAAGATTGTAACATTATAACTGATAACAATTTTGTTTTACTGTATGCTGGTACTTACTTTTGTATTACATCGTGGCGCTGTGGCTGTCTTATAATCTCACTTTTGCATGGGTCGTTTCCAACTGCAGCCAAGTTTCTAAATATTTATCTTAATGTCTATTAATTGCTGTTGTTCACACGTGTAAGCCAGGTCTTTTATCACTTGTATATACTGTTGACAGCTACGGTTGACATCTAATCCAGCGATGCTGTATGGTTAAAATTTGTGCACATTAAAAGAAATATACCACCCGATAAATGATTACGATACATCGACAAATGAATAAACAAATTGTAACCATGCAGCAACGCTGGATTAGCTGTCAATCGCAGCTGTCAAAACCACAACAGTAAATACAAGCGATAAAGGACCTAGCTTACACTGTGAACAACAGCCGTTAATAGATATTAAGACAAATATTTAAATACTTGGCTGCAGTTGGAAACGACATAAGCAACAGTAAGGTTATAAGTCAACGTCAGCGCCACGATGCAATACGGAAGTAAGTACTAGCACACAGTAAAACAAAACTGTTATTTAGTTATAATGTTACAACTTATAATAAATAGTATTTGGTTGCAGACAGCCTGAAAATGGCGATAATGCCGAAATAGAACTATTGCTAATTTAAACGACTAGCAGTTAGCATTTATAGCAGCATTCTGGTACATTATCGTTTTTTATTTTATTAATTATCAGCAACTGTCAGTGAAGCCGAATTTTTCTGCAACATTCGTTACCATTTCGTCCGAATACATGAGCTTACAAAAACATGGTTCAAATGGCTCTGAGCACTATGGGACAACATCTGAGGTCATCAGTCCCCTACAACTTAGACTACTTAAACCTGACGAACCTAAGGACATCACACACATCCATGCCCGAGGCAGGATTCGAACCTGCGACCGTAATAGTCGCGCGGTTCCGGACTGAAGCGCTTAGAACCGCTCGGCCACCATGACCGACATGAGTTTACACTTCTACAACATTTTATTTTTGGGAATGGTCGGTCTCTTTCAGGAAAACGACAGTACTCAGTTTCTCATTCGTTGCCGCATTACTACGCATCTGCAGTCAGATGTGTTGTTTCAGTTATGCTCTCCGGAAATTAAAGTAAGATATTCACAGCATTTCCAGGTAGAGTACCGAATTCAATGGATGTGTTCCAGTACTTACTTTGATCACTTGTACAGGAGAACGACTCTCACCTGAAACAAGAGAGAACAGAACATTATACACTATTTAAAAGAAATCATGTTTCTAAAGGAATAAGTTGCTTTCAACAAAAATATTTCTAGCTGATTACATGGTAGAGACCTAGGGCATAAATTGATGATTATATTATGAATTTCATGTCACTATCGTCACACGGTTTTATGGAGCGAGAGAACATCTTCAACATAGGACTTAGGAAACAGACTCGTAATTTGGAAATAACAATAAAATGAGAATAACAAAAGTGGGAAGTGGGGCGTGATAGTCAAAGGTGGATTATAGTTGGTGAAATACAAAGCTGGAATACATTGTCACCGTCGCTTAAAGCATTATCCTGATTTACTTTCTGTCCAATTAAATTCAAGGTGACAGGGGTAAACGTGCAGGTGTTGTGATCATCGGTACCTTAATATCTACACGCTCCAGTGTGTTAGTTTTTTTCTGCATCTAGAAGCCCTCCCCACAAACACGTCATATGATTCACTACCTGACGTTTTCTGCACAGTTGTAACTGCGCCACTAATCAGACTATGCATGTCAGTATCGACTCACACGTCTTGCACCCATGTGTCCACACTCCAACACCTGACCTGCTGCCCAGAGGAAAGGATGCAAAAATGTGCAAATGTGTGTGAAATGTTATGGGACTTAACTACTAAGTCCATAACTGTAGCGCCTTAGACCGCTCGGCTAATCCCGCGCGGCAGGAAAGGATGCATTTAACCTTTGACTACCAATAGGACGCATGTGACCCATTGTGGGTTATCAGAGAACCGGACGGAATTTATTGCATGTTATTGCTACATATCAGTGCCCCATTGGTAGAGGGAAGCCTACTAATGGTTAGCAAATTTCTTATAATTGCACCTATAGGGTGTGCTGTCCTCAAATTTCATTGTTAGTCCTCGTCTCAGTATAATCACATCGATTTAGTTCGCACCTGCAGATAGGCAACACGAATATCAGATTCACAAAACGGGCTGCCTTCGCGCCTTCCTGGACACATCATGTCAACTATTTGCACCCACGAATTGGCGACTGCCACATCACAAACGTAACCCATATTGAGCATCTGTAGTGCGAGTTACACACTTAGAGAAGTGCTCTACCCACTGATGTATGTCTGTTTCACGTATGTCTTGAAGTTTTCACACAATGGTGTCCTGAATCCTGAATGTACTTGTGAACAATCCTGTATGTCCTATCCTCCGCCCCTTCCCCCCCCCCCCTCCCCTCTGAACCTTCTTGGAAACGGCGAGAAATATTATTTTCATTTTGTTACTTATGAATACGACATTACTTAAAATAGCTGTATGGTAATTTTATTGGAATAAAATTGTTATTCAAAGGGTTAACGATTTCATCTTTCCACACGTACTTCGGGGTACTAACCAACTTAAAACAAACTACTACTAAAGCTAGAATTATTAGTCTGCAGATGAAGTAAATGCTGATGTAATGTTGTTCAATAAACTTTAGTCAGTCACCAATTAAAATATCTGCACTTACATCCTTAAAATTTTGAAACTCTCATTACAGCCTTCTAATTTTCACTTGGGACCAATTTCAAAGAAACCTGGTACACATATCGCTCACCGTATGAAAAGAGTCACTTTGGCGTAAGAACGACCTATCATCAAAGGGGTGGGGGAGAAAAATGAATGCAGGCCACGACGCGGGGATATCCAGATTTTATTCATCCCAGTAATTCGAGAACGAGAGCACTTCGTGACTTGCAACAAACTTCAGTTTCGCATCATGCATGACGTTTGAATTTGTTATTACTAATCTCATGAAACTATTTCGAGAAAATATGATGTGGAGACAGCTTGAACAATGAGGAGGAAAGAAAATGTGTAAAGCAAGATACTTACTGATTTGAAGAGTATTACGCGATTTAGGAGACACTCTGACTTTTAAGCTTCATCAGATTTGTAAAAACGCTAAGTGGTGGGATTGAAAGTAATGTATACAATGCTTATACAATATTCAATGTGTTTAATCCTTGCTTGTAAACTACTTCAACAGCAACATGCGTTGACGACCTATGCTTACAATGGGGGATAGCGGGGAGCACATCACGAATTGTGCAGGTTGGTTGGTTGATTTGGGGGAGGAGACCAAACAGCGAGGTCATCGGTCTCATCGGATTAGTCATGGAGAAGGAAGTTGGCCGTGCCCTGTCAAAGGAACCATCCCGGCATTTCCCTAAAGCGATTTAGGGAAATCACGGAAAGACCTAAGTCAGGATGGCCGTACGCGGGTTTGAACCGACGTCCTACCGAATGCGAGTCCAGTCAACTAACCATTGCGCCACCTCGCCCGGTGAGAGCAATGCAGGCAGACACTGATGGCAGATAATGTCATTGCGCTTACAGTACCTTACTTATTCATCATCACTGACGATAACAAACCTACTGAGCCAGTCATTAACATGAAATAATCTTTGGTTTCGTATTTCACTTCCTTCATCGCCTCTCTGTCATATAACTATCTAATGGCTCAGATGTACTGGATTCTTCCATGAATCACAGAAGGATGTGAACATCCAGTTTTGCCCAAGAAGGAAGGAATTCCATTACGGCAGACAGCATAAATTCGCTCTTACATTGTTCTCGAACAATGTACAGACAGATCTACTCAAAACTTCTGCATGCTTTCAAGCCAGTCACGAGTTAGGTTTCCTATGGTCCGCGTGGTGAGAGAACATCTAGGAAAGGCCCGAATCTCGGCTATTCGACGGCAATACTGGCCAAAAGTGTAGAAAATGTTAGTTTACATATTGTATTCGCGTAACTGTATGGAACAATGCCTTAAGGGGTAACACCACTGGAACGGCCAAAATCAAAAACCGTGTTCTTGACAGTTATTTTGGGCTGGAGGAAATGTGATAGAGAAATAACTTTTGTTATAGTTATTGAGCATATATTTAAGCATATCACAAAAAATTTTGTCGGAAAATATTACAAAACGACGTCACTGCAGTTATTCTCCCGAGGCACGATCAATAGGAAGCGATTTGTGGCACGCACTATAGCTGTTGCCAATTTTAATCTCGACGGAAGAAAAAAAATCTATGCGTGTAGGTAGGAGTAGGAAACCACGTAGGGGATTTTAGAAATATTGGTTTTTGTGTAGCAGCGAGTCTATCGATGAATTCGTACATTTTTCACCAAAGAAAAGAACAGTCATTTGTTAATAATCGAAGATCCTCTACGTGGTTCACTTTGAAATCTTATTTCAAAGTTGTGGATAAATTTTCAAATAAAATGATTGCAAATTGCTGCGTGCCGTTTCGAAAAATCATTTATCCAGAAAAACGCTTTCGAAGTTTTGAAATGTTTACAGACATGAACAAATGAAAAAATTCTACTTTTAGAAAACTCTTATCATTAATCTGCTCTCCTAGGACTAGCCTACTGTACTGTTGCCATTGCGATCAAAGTCATATCTACTAATTTATCATAGAACGATTCAAATATCGGTCGTATCAACTCCATTAATGCACGAAACTTCACAGTTCCGTTTAGTCCTATTCCAAGCAGGCGCATTGCCAGAACGACTCGATTATTAATTTCATTTGCGTTCCGAAGACTACTTGGTACAACAACTTCTGGGGAGCTTGGATACGCAATAATTATTGTAAAGCCTTAAGCCTCGAGGACTTCGTCCTTGCAACGTGATGTCTGCATTGCTAGTTTTACATTTCATATATTGAGAAATAACAGAAAAAACGACAAGAAAACTTATAATTCCTAATTCACATAAAAATCCTGTTCACTGTCTTTCAGTTTCGTTAGCAGAGGCACTTGCAACTTCAGAATTGCTCTCAGCGCATTATCTATTCTTTGGACGATTTGATGGCATACTACTTCGACGCCGCGTTTGATACGATGTTTTCGTACCCTTTCTGCAAATTTTGGCTGTATGTGGTAAGGTCTTATGGGACCAAACTGCTGAGGTCATCGGTCCCTAAGCTTACACACTACTTAATCTAACTTACGCTAAGGACAACACACACACCGGCCGGTTGGGGTGGCCGAGTGGTTCTAGGCGCTACAGTCTGGAACAGCGCGACCGCTACGGTCGCAGGTTCGAATCCTGCCTCGGGTATGGATGTGTGTGATGTCCTTAGGTTAGTTAGGTATAAGTAGTTCTAAGTTCTAGAGGACTGATGACCTCAGAAGTTAAGTCCCGTAGTGCTCAGAGCCATTTGAACCATTTTTTGAACACACACACACCCATGCCCGAGGGAGGACTCGAACCTCCGACGGCGGGAGCCGCGCGAACAGTGACAGGACGCCCTACACCGCGCGGCACCTTTTATGCACGAACACATTTCTAATCACTCATTCTCACTTGAAAGACAAAACTATTCACTATAGATCACAGATCAAGCATCGAAAGTCAATACTGCACACAAGAATCAATATTTGAAGGGAAATAATTGTTTTTTTTTTCGTACATGTACTAACGTTTGCTGACACTAAGCTAATCTATTATTGTTTTGAAATGTTTCTAACTATACCCAGGCCCGCCCGGTTGGCCGTGCGGTCTAACGCACGGCTTTCCGGGCGGGAAGGAGCGCCTGTTCCCCGGCACGAATCCACCCGCCAGTCTGTGGATGGTTTTTGGACGATTTTCCATCTGCCTCGGCGAATGCGGGCTGGTTCCCCTTATTCCGCCTCAGTTACACTATGTCGGCGATTGCTGCGCAAACAAGTTCGCCACGTACCCGTACACCACCATTACTCTGCCACGCAAACATAGGGTTACACTCGTCTGGTGTGAGACGTTCCCTGGGGGGTCCACCGGGAGCCGAACCGCACAATAATCCTGGGTTCGGTGTGGGGCGGAGGAGGGGTGAAGTGGACTGCGGTAGTCGTCGTGGGGTTGCGGACCACTGCGGCTGCGGCGGGGACGGAGCCTCTCCGTCGTTTCTAGGTCATACAATGCAATACAATACAACTATACCCAGACACTACAACTGGTATCGAGTTGTCTCAGATAGGCCGTATAGGGTCATTCGAATTGCTAGAGGGGGAGCTCAGGATCCCATTGAACTTTCTTTTGTTTCAGGGATTAGAATTTTTTGTTTGATATTTTAGAATATTCAGCGTATATTTTAAGCCAATAAAAAATTTATTATTTTTGAAAATTCTGCAGTAGTGTTACCCTTTAAAAACCTCGGTGTCTGGTTCCAGAGAGACGATATAAAGCGCGCTTATCTTCCGTTCGTGAATATTGCTAAACTTCCACGCTGAAGCTTCGGAGAAATCCAGACGCTACCCAAAGACAATTTCCCGCAGCTGCACAGCTGTGGAGCTGTCGGCTGAATAGGGCCATACAGTGCGGATGACGGGGCATTTCGCTAACAGTCCTTTCGTCCCGCGGGCTGGAGAACGCAGCGGAGCGTTTCCCTCGGCGGACAAAACCGTTTGCCGTCTTGGGCGCCGCGCGGCTGTCTTGTCTTGTCCTGAGACGGCCGTGTCAGGCAACCGTGCGACAGACAGCGCTGGAGCTCAGCTGGCCGTCAAAAGCAACGAGCGCTCAAATACGCCACGCCTCCCGCCCTCTCCCAGTCCCCCTCTCCAATCGATAGCTCCTGTCAACTCCTACGACGCTGGTTTAAGAGGTACTAATCTGGATGAGCTTTAGGAAAGGTAAAGTCTCCAGAGAGGCAGCCCTGTCGTTGCTCTACATAATGGAAGCAAGACTGAAGAAAATTAAGACACGTTTATAAGGTACGTCAACCTGGAAAAAGCGTGTGACAGTACAAAGTGGTGCAAGGTGTTCGAAATTATGAGAATTATGACATAAATAGGAGTAAGCTGTAGAGAACGACGGTTAATACATAATATGTATCAGAACCGAGAGCAGACAAAATGATTTGAAGACCAATAATGAAGTGCTCGGATAAAAAAAAAAAAAAAGAGTAAGGCAGGGGATCAGTCAGTAGCCTCTGCTCTTCAATCTATACACAGAAGAAGCAATGGTAGAGCTAAAAGGAAGTTTCAAGAGTGGGATCAAAATTCAGCAGAAAAGGTATCAGTGGTAATATTCGCTGATGACATGTATACTCAGGGAAGTTTAGAAGAATTGTAGGATCTGTTGAGTGGAATGAACATTCTAATGAGTGCAGAATGCGGAGTAATGAGAAGCAGCAGAAACGAGAATAGCCGGAAACTTAGCGTCAAAATTTTGATCACTAAGTAGCTCAAGTTATGCAGTTTTGCTATCTTGGAAACAACTCATGACGCACGGAGCAAACAGGATATACACTCCTGGAAATGGAAAAAAGAACACATTGACACCGGTGTGTCAGACCCACCATACTTGCTCCGGACACTGCGAGAGGGCTGTACAAGCAATGATCACACGCACGGCACAGCGGACACACCAGGAACCGCGGTGTTGGCCGTCGAATGGCGCTAGCTGCGCAGCATTTGTGCACCGCCGCCGTCAGTGTCAGCCAGTTTGCCGTGGCATACGGAGCTCCATCGCAGTCTTTAACACTGGTAGCATGCCGCGACAGCGTGGACGTGAACCGTATGTGCAGTTGACGGACTTTGAGCGAGGGCGTATAGTGGGCATGCGGGAGGCCGGGTGGACGTACCGCCGAATTGCTCAACACGTGGGGCGTGAGGTCTCCACAGTACATCGATGTTGTCGCCAGTGGTCGGCGGAAGGTGCACGTGCCCGTCGACCTGGGACCGCACCGCAGCGACGCACGGATGCACGCCAAGACCGTAGGATCCTACGCAGTGCCGTAGGGGACCGCACCGCCACTTCCCAGCAAATTAGGGACACTGTTGCTCCTGGGGTATCGGCGAGGACCATTCGCAACCGTCTCCATGAAGCTGGGCTACGGTCCCGCACACCGTTAGGCCGTCTTCCGCTCACGCCCCAACATCGTGCAGCCCGCCTCCAGTGGTGTCGCGACAGGCGTGAATGGAGGGACGAATGGAGACGTGTCGTCTTCAGCGATGAGAGTCGCTTCTGCCTTGGTGCCAATGATGGTCGTATGCGTGTTTGGCGCCGTGCAGGTGAGCGCCACAATCAGGACTGCATACGACCGAGGCACACAGGGCCAACACCCGGCATCATGGTGTGGGGAGCGATCTCCTACACTGGCCGTACACCACTGGTGATCGTCGAGGGGACACTGAATAGTGCACGGTACATCCAAACCGTCATCGAACCCATCGTTCTACCATTCCTAGACCGGCAAGGGAACTTGCTGTTCCAACAGGACAATGCACTTCCGCATGTATCCCGTGCCACCCAACGTGCTCTAGAAGGTGTAAGTCAACTACCCTGGCCAGCAAGATCTCCGGATCTGTCCCCCATTGAGCATGTTTGGGACTGGATGAAGCGTCGTCTCACGCGGTCTGCACGTCCAGCACGAACGCTGGTCCAACTGAGGCGCCAGGTGGAAATGGCATGGCAAGCCGTTCCACAGGACTACATCCAGCATCTCTACGATCGTCTCCATGGGAGAATAGCAGCCTGCATTGCTGCGAAAGGTGGATATACACTGTACTAGTGCCGACATTGTGCATGCTCTGTTGCCTGTGTCTATGTGCCTGTGGTTCTGTCAGTGTGATCATGTGCTGTATCTGACCCCAGGAATGTGTCAATAAAGTTTCCCCTTCCTGGGACAATGAATTCACGGTGTTCTTATTTCAATTTCCAGGAGTGTAAAAAGCAGACTACCACAGGCTACGGCCCGGCCGCTGTGGCCGAGGTGTTCTAGGCGCTTCAGTCCGGAACCGCGCTCCTGCTACGGTCGCAGGTTCGAATCCTGCCTCGGGCATGGATGTGTATGATGTCCTTAGGTTAGTTAGTTTTAAGTAGTTCTAAGTCTAGGGGACTGATGACATCAGATGATGAGTCCCATAATGCTTAGAGACATTTGTACCATTTGAACAGGCTACGATGGCGTTTATAGCCGAAAGAAGTCTATTAATATCAAACGTAGACCTTAATTTGACGAAGAAATTTTGTAGAATCTACGTTTGCAGTAGCGCTGTTGACAGAATATCGATGTATCTATAAGTCGATATTCTTACAAAAAGTATCGTTAAATATCAGTGTTATTTCCCCGCGGATATATCGATATCGGAATGACGATATCTAGTGCCAATGTTATTATTTTCTTTTTTTTTTCAATTTTCGATAAATATATGAAGTTTTTCAAAATGGTTCAAATGGCTCTGAGCACTATGGGACTCAACTGCTGAGGTCATTAGTCCCCTAGAACTTAGAACTAGTTAAACCTAACTAACCTAAGGACATCACACACATCCATGCCCGAGGCAGGATTCGAACCTGCGACCGTAGCGGTCTCGCGGCTCCAGACTGCAGCGCCAGAACCGCGCGGCCACTTCGGCCGGCAAGCAAGTATAGATGGCACGAAGAAGAAGTCCATTGCACGGGGGGCTTTGCTGTGAATGGAATAACAAGATATCCAATGTGAAGGAGTAGCACACCAGTTGCGTTAAAAAACAATTTTTACCGGAATTAGTGAGATATTACTTCTTATCGTCAATCTTCAAGTCAGTTGCTGAAACTGATGAGCAAAAGTATAAATGATAAGATCGGTCTTTGCGATGCACGGATACGTGGGCGGGGAAATGTTGACGTAATTGGCGCTCGCCGCTACCGACAGAAACTGCAACTTTTAAACACATCATGCAATTTTGACACTACAACTGCTAGGTCACTGTCGTTTGCAAAAATGAAAAGAAAGGGAAGTCGACATGAAGTGTTCCAGACAAATCTGCTTTGTGACGAAACCGAACGACGGACCTAACGGACATCTTTTATTGTGCCACTTACCTGCATTTACCACTGGCCGAAAAGTGGTTATCGCCAAACGTGAACGTTCATTGTTTTGCTTTAAATTCCCTCTCTGATGGAGATTAGCAGGCTGCTAGCTTGCTGATGTACAGAATATCTAATAACAAATCAATACTTAAATATACAGCTCTAAAAAGGGAAGTATATTTACAATGTGCTGCCGACATTTTTTTGGCCAACACGTCGATATTTTTCTGTCAATAAGTCGTTCATTCCTTCGATACATGACGGTCCTATATCGATCTATATATCGATATATCTTAACAAGACATTTGTTTAGACATCAGGGAATAACTTCCATGGTACTAGAGGGAGCTGTGGAGACTAAAAACTGTTGAGGAAGAAGGAAACTGGAATACAGCTAGCAAATAATTGATGATGTTGGGTGCCAGAGCTACTCCGAGATGAGTTTGACACTGAAGAGGAGTTCGTAACGTTCGGCATAAAGCCAGTCAGAAGACTGATGACAGAAAGTTTGAATTTACTATTAGTCTAAGGGCTGTGGGATATCTATTAAGCAGGACTGAGCTACTTGTATAACTACTGTTTCAGTCGAAGAAATGAATCATTATTGCATTTTTAAGTACACAGATAAGCTAAAACATACTCAAATCGGTGCTGCCAGAACGACGAAAGATCTTGAGCAACTATCCGAACTCTTTAACTTAAAGTCTCTTTAAAATTAGTAAACACCTGACGTAGATTGAGACTTTTCAGTCTACCATAAACGAAAATAGTACGCTGCTATCGAAACACTAGTTCGAAATTTTGAGGGTAGCAGTAAGTTCATAACTACCTTGGTACGAATGCGTACCAGCCATTGTTCCTTCCAACTTAATAATGTAATTCCAACATTTACCTGATATAGTACCGCACCCATTTTATTTTATGAAGAGTTTATTACAAATCTGTCACGCCTGTAGTACATACAGGGTGGTCCATTGATCGTCACCGGGCCAAATATTTCACGAAATAAGCGCCAAACGAAAAAACTACAAAGAACGAAACTTGTCTAGCTTCAAGAGGGAAACCAGATGGCGCTATGGTTGGCCCGCTAGATGGCGCTGCTGTATATGCTAATGTACACAAAAAATTGGATTCTTAATGTTAATATTTTGTAAATGCCAACACTTCAGCACAGGTTTTTGTTGATGCTCAAATACAGCTTCATAAATGCAAGAAAATGATATTAACGCAATAATTTCTGGCAAGCAATAATTTGCTACTGCTAGTAAATAAAACTGATTCTTATGTACATTTTATGATAAGCTGCAAGACAATTATTTTCCACAATAAATAAATACATTCCATATTTGACGCACATGTCTCCTGTCTTGGAAATGTGGCCGTGTTTCCCGCATATTGAGGCACTGGTAGTTGGCTAACATTGTAAAACCTGACTTCTGATACTGGTTGCAACATAGTTCTTTTTGGCTTTTGTTCACACTTTCTACATCACCTACATCTCCGATGTCAGAAGAATTCGCTGTACAAGGGCACCCTGTTCTCCTGACACGACATCTTGACGTTCTTAGTGTTAACCAATGGTGTTTGATCATGCTCAGCACGACAATTTTCAATCAAAAACGAGAGACTGCCATGTTTCCGATCAGATAATTCCGCATTTCTAGCATTAAAGGGTGCTTCTATCTGCTCATCAGTTACCATTTCATGCATTGCTTTAAAGTGTAAAAATAACAGTTACCTCGGTGTTTCATTATCGAAGACCAAATTTAAATTAGCACACATGCACGATGACCTGAGGTCCACGCACGAATATCTTCAGAAAATTGGTTATTTCATAGTAACCAACACAATTTATACAAATCTGAGTTAATTCTCAACATCTAGAACAGTTAGCAAACGTTAAGAAAAAACTCAAATTGTCAGTCTCAGCTGTCAACTAACACACGAATCGTACCTCGCAAAGTATTGCAATCCTGGTTTTAAAACTAAGAAGTCCCACACTGGCGGACTATCGACCTATAAGCAGAAAAATACTCCTATTTACGCAGAAAAAGCCTAATGAACGGCGGACCGAGGGAACGAAGCGGTTAAGGTAGTAGCAGTTTTCACAGTGCAGTGTGTCACATTTGTCATCGTGAATCGTTGCGTAAACACTAAAGCAGCTGAATATGGAACCCAAATTTATAAGACTGATTATCCCATAGAAATATCTGTTATCTTTTTTTTACGCTGTACGTCGAGAAAGCCTGCTCAGGCGAGTGACAAAGGCGGCGGTCCAGCAGAATGTCGTCTGGAACGCGTGGGCACCGTATGTGGCGTCATGACACGGGCTGGCTGCGAGCTGTATACTGTATGCCAGCGTCATATGGGAAAGACTAAATAACGCGGCAAACAATGCAGCAAGTAAAGGTGGCCGGGATAATTACTGAGACACTACACAAACGTTGCAGTACAATGAGCCAGCCGTAAATCAGAGAGAACCCCCCCCCCCAATCCCTCCCTCCCTCCCTCTCTCTCTCTCTCTCTCTCTCTCTCTCTCTCTCTCTCTCTCTCTGTGTGTGTGTGTGTGTGTGTGTGTGTGTATGTATGTGTGTGTGTGTGTGTGTGTGTGTGTGTGTGAGAGAGAGAGAGTTCTAGATAGCACTCAACACAAACATTTACCAACAGTCCAGAGTTGAAACAGCAAAATATTACCATAAAAAAACACAACTAGATTCTTCTTCAACACGAGATAAAACACAGCTGGAATTCCAGAGTGTAAAATGAGATAAATGACGTGGTTAACTGGTTGCCGCTGTAACATAGCGATCTCATTCCAAAACTGCATTCAAAAAGAAGTTTTAAATGTATCAGCAGCTGTAACGAAAGCACTTGGAGGAACAGTAGCTCAGTTGGTAGAGCACTCGTTCGCGAAAGGCAAAGGTCACGGGTTCGAGTCGCGTTTCGGCTCACGGACTGAATCCATCGGGAAATTTCATATCAGCGCACCATACACCGCAGAGTGAAAATTTGATTCTGGAAACATTCCCAAGGCTGTGGCTAAGCCATGTCTCTGCAGTATCCTTTCTTCCGGGAGTGCTAGTTCCGCAATTTATGTACAAGTATGGAAGGTAGGCGATGAGGTGCTGGCGGATGAAAAGCTTTGAAGCAGTCGAAGCAGGGCGGTGTGTCGTGCTTAGGTAGCTCAGCTGGTAGAGTACTTGCTCAAGAATGGCAGTTCGAGTTTCAGTCCGGCACTCGGTTTTAATCTGGGAGGAGGCTTCATTTCAGAACACACCCTACTACAGCTTGAAAAATTCATTCTGGATATAAATACGTTGTTTAAAACATGATTATGAACACAAATTTTGTTCACGGACTGCAAATTCACTGATATGTACCCGGCTTTTTTAGATTATCTAAATGTTGCTCATAAATAGTGAAATGAGTAATGAAACAAGTCGCTTATCAGCTAAGAATGGTTGCTGTGCTTTTCAGAACTATAATAAAAGACTTAACGCCCATAAGAAAAATTTGGTTACACATATAAAACAGGTACACATTTTTAATTATAGCCTCAAAAAAATATAAAGTTACGTAAACAAATTGTTTGTTTGTCTGCAGGTAGATGTGTGCAATTCTACACACTCGGCGCCACAGCGCCTTAGCACTCTGCTAGAGATGCCAAAACAATATGGTGCAGCGCACTGGTAAAGGGGCATCTATATCTACATCTACATACACATTCCGAAAGTCACCGCACGGTGTGTGGCGGTTGGTGCCCTGTACCAGTCATTTCCTTTCTGTTCCACTTGCTAACAGAGCGAACGAAAAACGTCCATCTATATCCTTCTGTATGAGCCTTATTTCTCTTATCTACGTATGTCTTACCCGAAATGAACTTTGGGGCAGTAGGATCGTTCTACAGTCAGCTTTAAACAGCCATTCTCTGAATTTCCTCAGGAGTGTTCCTCGTCTTCCCTCAAGGGATTCCCATTTGAGTGACCGAAGCACCCCCATAATACTTGCGTGTTTTTTGAACCTACCAGTAACAAATCTAGCAGCCTACCTCTGAAGTGCTCCGATATCTTTCTTCCATTCGACCTGGTGCGGATCACAAACACTGGAGCAGTACTCAGGAAAAGATTGTACTAGTGTCCTACATGCGGTCTCCTTTACAACTGAACCACGTTTCCCTTAAATTTACCAATTTAACCGAAATCGACCCTTAGCCTTCGCCATAGCAGTCCTTACATGGCCGTTTAATATCGCTTTGCAACGTTACGCCAAGATTAAAGTAATCGAGGTGACTATGACAAGCGGAACACTACTAATTCTATATCCTGACATTACGGGTTTGTTTTTCCTACTCATCGGCATTAATTAACATTTCGCTACATTTAGAGCTAGCTGCCATTCATCATACCAACTAGAAATTTTGTCTATGTCATCTTGTACCTTCCTACAATCACTCAACTTCGACCACTACCCGTACAACACAGAATCATCAGCAAAAAGCCGTACATTCACCCTGTCGACCGGATCATTCGTGATATAGATAATAATAGCGGTTCTATCACACTTTCTTGAAGCACTCCTGACGACTCACTTGTCTTTGATGAACACTCGCCATCGAGGACAACATATTGAGCTCTGTTAATTGAGAATATCGTGCGGTAATTGGTTTCGTACATCTGAAGAGGATCAGTCCACCACGTTGTGACACAGTGTGGTCAAACAAGGCTGAATGACGAAGAAGGAAGTGGCAGACCATCTCTCTGTGGGGAACCGGTATTCGCAAGTGACGTGGGAGCCCAGTCTAAGAACTGGCGAATCACAATCGAGGTGTAAATATTAAAATAAATCATTAATCAGTTGTCAACATGTTTCACATTTTGAACATAATAAAGATTACCGCCAGCCGTGTTCCATGACTGTTCACGTTCATTCAAAACGCCTGATCAAGCGGTGCAACTTCGGAAGGATTGCAGTTGTGTCAAGTCAATACAGATGGTTTGTTTAGCCGTTTAATGACTATGGGCGACTGTTGGGGGTACCAGGGTGACGCCGAAACAAAGGACCGAAACAAGCGGTGCAAGTGGTGAAAACGGACTCTTAAAAAAATAAAACGAGTAAAAAAGTAAAGGACGTACCGCGGTAGACTTATTTCAATGGTGTGGAAATCAGTAGATGAGATGTACATATATAGGCAAATAAACGATTACTATTTCCAAAAAAAATGCTTGATATATTTTTTAAAGCAAGAGACCCGGCGACCTTGTTGGCCATGTTAGGGTTTGGCAAACACGAAGACAAGCAATAGAAACTCCCGCCGTGTGCGGGTGGACATTATCTTGCTGAAATGTAAGCCCAGGATGACTGTCTTTTACAGATTCATTTTTTTTTTCGAAAAATTGCCTCAACAATTTAGGTGCCTCTTATACTCGAAATTAATATGAAAATTTTCAGTATTTGATTTTAAATTCCCGCCAATCTAAAAATGATCACGTATTCGATGCCACGTTAAACATACACTCCTGGAAATTGAAATAAGAACACCGTGAATTCATTGTCCCAGGAAGGGGAAACTTTATTGACACATTCCTGGGGTCAGATACATCACATGATCACACTGACAGAACCACAGGCACATAGACACAGGCAACAGAGCATGCACAATGTCGGCACTAGTACAGTGTATATCCACCTTTCGCAGCAATGCAGGCTGCTATTCTCCCATGGAGACGATCGTAGAGATGCTGGATGTAGTCCTGTGGAACGGCTTGCCATGCCATTTCCACCTGGCGCCTCAGTTGGACCAGCGTTCGTGCTGGACGTGCAGACCGCGTGAGACGACGCTTCATCCAGTCCCAAACATCCTCAATGGGGGACAGATCCGGAGATCTTGCTGGCCAGGGTAGTTGACTTACACCTTCTAGAGCACGTTGGGTGGCACGGGATACATGCGGACGAGCATTGTCCTGTTGGAACAGCAAGTTCCCTTGCCGGTCTAGGAATGGTAGAACGATGGGTTCGATGACGGTTTGGATGTACCGTGCACTATTCAGTGTCCCCTCGACGATCACCAGTGGTGTACGGCCAGTGTAGGAGATCCCTCCCCACACCATGATGCCGGGTGTTGGCCCTGTGTGCCCCGGTCGTATGCAGTCCTGATTGTGGCGCTCACCTGCACGGCGCCAAACACGCATACGACCATCATTGGCACCAAGGCAGAAGCGACTCTCATCGCTGAAGACGACACGTCTCCATTCGTCCCTCCATTCACGCCTGTCGCGACACCACTGGAGGCGGGCTGCACGATGTTGGGGCGTGAGCGGAAGACGGCCTAACGGTGTGCGGGGCCGTAGCCCAGCTTCATGGAGACGGTTGCGAATGGCCCTCGCCGATACCCCAGGAGCAACACTGTCCCTAATTTGCTGGGAAGTGGCGGTGCGGTCCCCTACGGCACTGCGTAGGATCCTACGGTCTTGGCGTGCATCCGTGCGTCGCTGCGGTCCGGTCCCAGGTCGACGGGCACGTGCACCTTCCGCCGACCACTGGCGACAACATCGATGTACTGTGGAGACCTCACGCCCCACGTGTTGAGCAATTCGGCGGTACGTCCACCCGGCCTCCCGCATGCCCACTATACGCCCTCGCTCAAAGTCCGTCAACTGCACATACGGTTCACGTCCACGCTGTCGCGGCATGCTACCAGTGTTAAAGACTGCGATGGAGCTCCGTATGCCACGGCAAACTGGCTGACACTGACGGCGGCGGTGCACAAATGCTGCGCAGCTAGCGCCATTCGACGGCCAACACCGCGGGTCCTGGTGTGTCCGCTGTGCCGTGCGTGTGATCATTGCTTGTACAGCCCTCTCGCAGTGTCCGGAGCAAGTATGGTGGGTCTGACACACCGGTGTCAATGTGTTCTTTTTTCCATTTCCAGGAGTGTATCTCTATCTCGCAACATTGGGTTCAACTAGTAGCAGCAACGAACATGAGTTGCATGGATTCACAAGCTTCCTAACACTGTCTCACAGTCTCCCTTCCGCCCAGTCATCACAAATCCGGAGCACTGTCTAGCCTATGATCCGTCATTGCAGTCTACGATGCCAGCGAAACTGAATTAAAAGTGATTTGTGTTTCAATACTTTTATTAGCAGTTGGTTTCGTAACGGAAAAAAATGAAAGTTATTCGTTTAATGCGGGCTATAAATTGAAAGTAAAAATATATGCAGAAGAACGTGGAAACAGAGCAGCTGAGCGGCATTTCGGCCCTCCGCCAACAGAAAAATGACCATTCGCGACTGGCGGGATAGTAAGGAAGAAATTAAAAAAAATTAAAAAAAACGAGGAAGACTAAATGTGCAAATAGAGGACTGAATGCAAAATAGCCAAAACTAGAAGATGGCGTATTGAAATGGATTCAAAGACACCGTCAAAATGGCACAGAAATTAATACAAAATGAATCAGATACACGTTCCTAAGCTAGCGCTACAGTGGAACGTAACAGGCATTAAGGGTGGAGTTAGTTGGTGCGTCAGTTTTATGAAGCGTTATGGACTTAGCACGCGTACCAATTCCACAATATCCTGGAAAACGTCACAAGAGTATGAAAAGAAAATATTATCTTTATTATTCAACATCGAAGAAAACCAGTGTGGAACTAATCCGAATATGGACAAATCTCCTCTGACATTTGATGTGCCGAGTAAGAGAACTGTTGCCATGAAAAGCGCTAAAACTGTAACTATAAAAACAAGTGGACATGAAAAAATGCCCTACACTGTTGTTCTTTTATGTTGTGCTGACGGTATTAACCTTAATCCAGTGATCATTTACAAGGGCAAAACAATTCCAAAATCTTCTGAAATACCGCCAGTAGTGTTTTTAACGTTCATGATAAGGATTGGACGGATGAGGCAGGTATGAAATTATGGGTTAACACAGTGCGGGAGAGAAGGAAAGGTGCTTTATTGAAGAAGATTTCTCTTATTGTGCTCGATCAGTTTGGTATTCATTTGAAAAATAATGTGAAAGAGAAATCGAGACAAGGAAATACAGAGGTTGCTGTTATTCCGGGAGGATTTACACACTTGCAACCTCTTGATATCTCGATAAATAAACCATTTAAAGTGCATATGAGAGAGGAATGGAACAAATGGATGGTGGATGAAACTCAACCTGGATTCACGCCAAAGGGAGCTTTAAAACGACGTACAATCAAACAAATGTGTCAGTGGATAAAACAGTCATGGTCTAGAGTGAGAGAAGACAATATTTTAAATCTTTCAAGAAGTGCGGCATAAGTAGCGCTCTCGACGGCAGTGAAGACCATCTTATACATGAAGAGGTTAATGACGACGAAGAAGAAAAAGACGAAGAAGAAGAAAAGGAAAAAGGAAGTTTAGATGACGATTGTTAGGGATTTTAAAGGTCAGTTCGGTTTTATAAACTATGAATTTTTTTAGCCTGGCTTTGCAGTCTAATAATAAAAATGGTAAAAATGTTATTTAAAAAAATGTTTGAAAGTTAAGGTGCAAGTCCTAGTCCGTAGCGCCTTATAGTCTGTAAAACACGGCAAATCTACATACGCTATCTATCTCCACAGCAAAGATATGCGTGTCATTTAATACAACACGACATGAAATCTGTGCTGCAATGTAGTACAATGACTGTCATGTATGTTACTGCTGTCATATCTTAAGCAGTGACAATTATTGATCACTTTTAGTAACTGTCATGTTGTACAAACATTAAACTGTCAGTTCAGAGAGACGACTCCTACATTAGCTGTCGTTTGTTATTTCTGAGATCATATTATATAAATGTGTGATGCTTTCATATATCTAAATTAGAACCCTTCGGCAACTTTTACATAAAGGTAGAATATACAACCGAAAATACAAGAAATCTGGTAATGACGTTAACAAAAACATCACTTATAATTAAATTTTCACCGAGACATTCAAGTCTCTTTTCTATCTCCAACAATAATGGAAGCTGAAGAAATGAATTACAATTTGTGCCACGGTCGGAACTCGAAGCAAGAAGACCCCGGTTCGAGTCCTGGCCATGGCAAAATTTTAATTCATTTCTTCAGCTTGCATCATTATCGGAGAGAACCATCACTGTTCTTCATAAACTAGAAAAAGTCTAGAAGAAACTGAAATACACACGCGTATGACAAAACAACCCGACAACATACTTAATGAACAAACAGAGCTACCGAATAAGATATACGTACAAATTTCGACAGTGTAGTTTAGTTTTAAGTCTGTGTACTGCATGTAAAATTGTCTTACTTGACTTGCTGTATTGGATTATTTTGCAATTTTATACCTTTGGTATAATCTATGTTCATATATCAATTATCAAAATATTCTAATTTCCAGATATGAATGCATCTCACAGACGTAGAGGGCTATTACAAATGATTGTAGCGATTTCATAAATTCATTGTAGCTTCATTCATTGACATATGGTCACGACACACTACAGATACGTAGGAAAACTGATAAAGTTTTGTTCGGCTGAAGCCGAACTTCAGGTTTCTGCCGCCAGAGCGCTCGAGAGCGCAGTGAGACAAAATGGCGACAGGAGCTGAGAAAGCGTATGTCATGCTTGAAATGCACTCACAGCAGTCAGTCATAACAGTGCAACGACACTTCAGGACGAAGTTCAACAAAGATCCACCAACTGCTAACTCCATTCGGCTATGGTATGCGCAGTTTAAAGCTTCTGGATGCCTCTGTAAGGGGAAATCAACGGGTCGGCCTGCAGTGAGAGAAGAAACGGTTGAACGCGTGCGGGCAAGTTTCACGCGTAGCCCGCGGAAGTCGACGAATAAAGCAAGCAGGGAGCTAAACGTACCACAGCCGACGGTTTGGAAAATCTTACGGAAAAGGCTAAAGCAGAAGCCTTACCGTTTACAATTGCTACAAGCCCTGACACCCGATGACAAAGTCAAACGCTTTGAATTTTCGGCGCAGTTGCAACAGCTCATGGAAGAGGATGCGTTCAGTGCGAAACTTGTTTCCAGTGATGAAGCAACATTTTTTCTTAATGGTGAAGTGAACAGACACAATGTGCGAATCTGGGCGGTAGAGAATCCCCACGCATTCGTGCAGCAAATTCGCAATTCACCAAATTGTTAACGTGTTTTGTGCAATCTCACGGTTTAAAGTTTACGGCCCCATTTTCTTCTGCGAAAAAAACGTTACAGGACACGTGTATCTGGACATGCTGGAAAATTGGCTCATGCCACAACTGGAGATCGACAGCGCCGACTTCATCTTTCAACAGGATGGTGCTCCACCGCACTTCCATCATGATGTTCGGCATTTCTTAAACAGGAGATTGGAAAACCGATGGATCGGTCGTGGTGGAGATCATGATCAGCAATTCATGTCATGGCCTCCACACTCTCCCAACTTAACCCCATGCGATTTCTTTCTGTGGGGTTATGTAAAAGATTCAGTGTTTAAACCTCCTCTACCAAGAAACGTGCCAGAACTGCGAGCTCTGTGCGGTTAAAGGCGCTGCAGTCTGGAACCGCAAGACCGCTACGGTCGCAGGTTCGAATCCTGCCTCGGGCATGGATGTTTGTGATGTCCTTAGGTTAGTTAGGTTTAACTAGTTCTAAGTTCTAGGGGACTAATGACCTCAGCAGTTGAGTCCCATAGTGCTCAGAGCCATTTTGAACTGCGAGCTCGCATCAACGATGCTTTCGAACTCATTGATGGGGACATGCTGCGCCGAGTGTGGGAGGAACTTGATTATCGTATTGATGTCTGCCGAATCACTAAAGGGGCACATATCGAACATTTGTGAACGCCTAAAAAAACTTTTTGAGTTTTTGTATGTGTGTGCATAGCATTGTGAAAATATCTCAAATAATAAAGTTATTATAGAGCTGTGAAATCGCTTCAATCATTTGTAATAACCCTGTATATAATATGATTTTAGAAATAACAAAACACAGGTAATGTAGTCTCTTTGACCTGTCAGTTCCATGTCTACACTACATGATAGTTATGTCAAAAGTGTTTAAGAACTATCACTGCCTTTGACAGCAGTAACATAAATGACAAACTGTATACTACGAGGGTTGCCGAGAAAATAATGCACAGCATTTTTTTCTTCGTAATTCTTTATTGAACCTAATGAGAATTACACACACGAAAGAATGGTGTTTTATCTACACACTCTATTTCTTCACGTAACCTCCATCCCGCTCTAAGGCCCTCCTCCAGCGCGAAACAAGGGCGCGTACGCCCTGTCGGTAGCAATCCTTGTCCTTTCACCCATACGGGCACAGACAATGATTCCTTTACTTTACTACGATTCCTTGTCCTAAGAACCAACGGCATTGTGCACATATAGTGAGATGAACCACGATCTCTGTTATACTCTTCACATACCTGAAATGTACGATAAGCAATAACTTCGCGACTGTTAAAAGTCTCCAGCCCTGATATAGTCTCCACTTTACAACCACGAACCAGAGCCACTGTTACCCAACCATTACCATGTGCACTAGTATCAGCATTAGTAAGTGTAAAATTCAGTACGCATTCACAAAACACAGAAGGACCATGAAGAATAACTTGTGCACCTACTCCGATCTTCGTAGTTCAAAAAATGGTTCAAATGGCTCTGAGCACTATGGGACTCAACATCTTAGGTCATAAGTCCCCTAGAACTTAGAACTACTTAAACCTAACTAACCGAAGGACATCACATACATCCATGCCCGAGGCAGGATTCGAACCTGCGACCGTAGCAGTCCCGCGGTTCCGGACTGCAGCGCCAGAACCGACAGACCACCGCGGCCGGCAAATCTTCGTAGTAACAGACACGTTATCCATAGCTTTATACACTGTAAGACGCGAACGCCTTCTCCTCCTAAAATAACGCGGCATAACTACTGTGTCCTGGTGACGGAGCCAGTGCCTCACTGTGTGAATCACACCTCCATCGTCCTCAAAACGTCTTCCATGAATGGCATCCTTTACCCTGTCCTCGAGAATGACATCAGCTCGCTGCAACATGTCAGATGTGACAGCCGTGATGATCTCCTCGACCGCCGCAAATCGTGGAGCTCCGCCGAACCGTCTTCTCATGACCTCACCCTCCGTGCCCAGCGACTAACTGTCTGTCGACAGGAGATGCTCCACAGATTTTGCACAATCGTCCGTGAATACTCTCCACAGCGTCTTTCGCTGCAGTGATAGATTCAATGAGGGCACGTTGCTTTTAACGTACATCACAAGCAGACGCCGTTTTGAGCCGCGCGGGATTAGCCGATCGGTCTCAGGCGCTGCAGTCGTGGACTGTGCGGCTGGTCCCGGCGGAGGTTCGAATCCTCCCTCGGGCGTGGGTGTGTGTGTTTGTCCTTAGGATAATTTAGGTTAAGTAGTGTGTAAGTGAAGAAGAATTAAATGATCTGCTGAACGGAATGAACAGTCTAATGAGTACACAGTATGGTTTGAGAGTAAATCGGAGAAAGACGAAGGTAATGAGAAGCAGTAGAAATGAGAACAGCGAGAAACTTAACATCAGGATTGATGGTCACGAAGTCAATGAAGTTAAGGAACTCTGCTACCTAGGCAGTAAAACAACCAATGACGGACGGAGCAAGGAGGACATCAAAAGCAGACTCGCTATGGCAAAAAAGGCATTTCTGGCCAAGAGAAGTCTACTAATATCAAATACCGGCCTTAATTTGAGGAAGAAATTTCTGAGGATGTACGTCTGGAGTACAGCATTGTATGGTAGTGAAACATGGACTGTGGGGAAACCGGAACAGAAGAGAATCGAAGCATTTGAGATGTGGTGCTATAGACGAATGTTGAAAATTAGGTGGACTGATAAGGTAAGGAATGAGGAGGTTCAACGCAGAATCGGAGAGGAAAGGAATATGTGGAAAACAGTGATAAGGAGAAGGGACAGGATGATAGGCCATCTGCTAAGACATGAGGGAATGACTTCCATGGTACTAGAGGGAGCTGTAGAGGGCAAAATCTGTAGAGGAAGACAGAGATTGGAATACGTCAAGCAAATAATTGAGAACGTAGGTTGCAAGTGCTACTCTGAGATGAAGAGGTTAGCACAGGAAAGGAATTCGTGGCGGGCCGCATCAAACCAGTCAGTAGACTGATGACAAAAAAAAAGGAGAAATGTCAGTCAAGTTCGGTTCCGTCGTCATCCATCAGAACAGAGAGCCACGAGCTCGTGACCCAGCGTCCAGCAGGAGCGGAAATGGTGCGTCCTGCAGTTTCCTTTCATCTTGGAAAATAGCTTTAAAGGTTACTGAGCAGGATTACTGGTGCAAAGGAGACGCCAAGTTTATTGGCCTCTTCCTCGTAAACGGGTAGCTAAGGGGAAAAAAAAAAAAGCTGCTTAGGACTGATGACCTTAGCAGTTAAGTCCCATAAGATTTCACACACATTTGAACAGACGCCGTTTTGAAACTGTCCTGCTGCTACATTATTTGTCGGAAGTGACGGAAAGTTGGCGTGCCCACTCAGGAGACTTTAATTAATACATAGCATTATTTTCGGCTGAGGAAAAAAATGCGGTGCATTACTTTCTGGGCAACCCTCGTATATTGCGGGACAGATTACATACACTATCGTATTAACTGAACGCTGTAGAGGTACACAGTGTAAGTAGACTTATATTTCTGCTATTATGTATACAGATCTCACCTTGTAGACATGGAGGAACATACACTTGTTTGTTCCTCCGTATCGGATGCCACTGATGAGGGCTACAAACTCATTTGGCAAAGAAACAATTTTTTTAATGCAGGTCGTTTTGTATAGAAGTTATCCGTTAGTAAATATTATAAAAGGTTTACACGAACATAGATTTGAAAACCCTTCGAAAGAAGGTAGGAAAAGAATTCCCTGTAGTGACTCATAGTTGTGTAACTTACTTAATTGTGCATTTTTACACATTTTCTTGTTTAAGTAAGTCATGACATGTGTGGGTCACGCCATTTAGTGTGTTTCGTCCGACTGTCGTTTGTTCTGCTTCAGAGTAACCTCCATCGCAACAAATCACACAATGTATTCAGCGTCTGAAATGACGGACAGACGTCATCCAAGGAATATGTTTTATCCCACCATGGTGCACCACCTCACTTTACACGGACAGTTCGCCAGTATCTTGATAATCAGTTTCCGAACAGGTGGACTGGTCGAGGAGGATGCATTGCATGGCCTCGACGATCGCCAGATTTGAATCCAATGGATTTTTTTTCTTTGGGAACACCTAAAATCCGTGATGTATTCAACTCCCGTAGCCAATATTGATGCTCTGACGGAGCGTACGGAAAATGGATTTGACCAGATACCGAACACACCGGGAGCTCTCCACAACGTACGACAAGGTATGCAACCTAGGCTGAGGGGATTGGTGGAAGAAGGAGGTAGTCACTTCGAGAAATACTTGTAAAGGTAAATGTTTTGGTAAATGTATAGTTTTTGTGACATGAGTAACATAGGGAGTAAGTCAGTGTCATGTACATTAAAATTTTTCTGGGTGTAGTACCGCATCATAATATAAACTACTTTAAAACTTTTTTTTTTTTTATGGGACTCAACTGCTGAGGTCATAAGTCCCCTAGAACTTAGAACTACTTAAACCTAACTAACCTAAGGACATCACACACATCCATGACCGAGGCACGATTCGAACCCGCGACCGTAGCGGTCGCGCGGTTGCGGACTGTAGCGCCTAGAACCGCTTGGTCACTCCGGCCGGCTACTTTAAATATAAACTTAAAACCAAATCTATAATCAAAGAAGTTTTTACCGTGAGGCGCTGGGACAGCTGAGCTCTCAGCACCTTTTTCATCGGCCGAGGTCCGATATTCATCGAATTCCTCCAGCACGGAGAAACCATTAACAGTGACGTGTTTTGTGAGACCATCCGTAGCCTACGCAAGTCCATCGAGGGCAAACAGCCAGGGCTACTCACGGAGGGTGTGATTCTGCTCCATGATAACGCGCATCCACACGCCTCCAAGGTCACACGATGTGATATGTCCAAAGTCAAGCGGAGAAAAGCTTAACCCGCCCTGCAGGCCTGAAATTTGCCACTGCGACTTCCATGTGTTTGGTCTTTTAAAACATCATCTCAAAGGGAAACGCTTCGACTAGGACGACGAGCTGGACAGCGGAGGACCGCCTCCTGTCACAGCCACAGGAATTCTATGAATAGGGAATCCTTCGGCTCATAAAACAGTGGATTACTTTTCAATATAGACTTGAGTTAAACCCATAGTGTTGTTTCGTACCTTTTCTTTTGAATTGAAAAATCTAATAGCCAAGATTGCATTCAGTACTGTTTATTTCTCTTTCAACAGTTAAGACTATCATCTTCTGATCTACAGGAAACTTGTTCTGTGTCTTCTTCCATTGTGACCGTATAACAAGTTTTTTTTATAGATCACTAGATGACAGTCTTGACTGTTGTAACCTATCATCAGGAGGAAACAGTATTAATTGCAATCTCGGCTATTAAATTTTCTTCGACACAATTAAAGATAGCTCCTTCTCATTTCTAATTGTGAGATCAGTTTTGTTTTCAACACCAAATGTTCAAATGTGTGTGAAGTCTTATGGGACAGTTGCTAAGGTCATCAGTCCCTAAGCTTACACTCCACTTAACCTAAATTATCCTAAGGACAAGCACACACACCCATGACCGAGGGAGGACTCGAAACTCCGCCGGGACCAGCCGCACAGTCCACGACTGCAGCGTCTTAGACTGCTCGGCTAATCCCGCGCGGCTTTTAAACACCCCTCATAGCTCCTTTCATTAATGTAAATGTGTTTGGTAAGAGCATCAAATGGTTCAGATGGCTCTAAACACTAAGGGACTTAACATCTGAGGTCATCAGTCCCCTAGACTTAGAACTACTTGAACCTAACTGACCTAAGGACATCACATACATCCATGCCGGAGGCAGGATTCGAACCTGCGACCGTAGCAGCAGCGCGATTCCGGACTGAAGCGCCTAGAACCGCTCGTCCACAGCGGCCGGCGGTGAATGCATCATCTCGGTGCCAATAATAATAAATCTTTTCACATACCTCCCTAGTGAAGGATTTGCGGATCAATGTTCATATCAGCTTTTTGTAAAGTTTTGATGTCAGTAATAGATCCCTGAGGTTTCTGACAAATGTTTCTGCACACCATGCACGACGAGAACAAGAGTGGGTCCAATATCAGTCACTGTGGAAGATATGTAGTGATTACTCCGACAGTACTTTTTGATTTTACGTCGGACATGTATAGATCTTTCGTACAAAATTACAAAATGTAGCACAAAATTAGCCGTCCAATCACCGAATGGTACAGCGTTCGAGCGCCAGCATGTAACGGACAAAATTTTGCGTGGTACAGAAATTTGTTTCTCTTGCGCGGGACGCTGTCGAATTAAGTCACGCGCGTAATTTTCGCAAACGATACGGCAGTGCTCGGTATCTATGACGGGGCGGGTGGATGCTCTATACGGCGCCGCAGCGAAGCAAACTACGGTAGGGAAGTTCGTTTTGCCGATCATGGAAACGAACTGGGATGCGGGTTGCATAGCGGAACAATTACCCCTACCGTACGGCGCCCGCGCCGGCACCAGCATCGTAAAAATTAACCGGCCTTTGGCTGCGCGGCGGCGGCGGCGGCGCGGCGTGCGCTAAAAAAGCGAGAAAAAAGGGCTGCCAACTGCGGCGCGACAAAAGACCCAGGGCTGGGTAGGAGCCGGCACCAGGGCGTCGCTCATGCAAATGGCCTCGGGGCCCGCCCCGCCGTGTCTTCTCGGCGCTCACAGCTCGCAAAAACGTCGCCCTGCCTCCCTCAGATTACCATAACTAAATTCGCCAGCTTAAAAAAAAAAGTAAATCCGAAATTCCGCTCGCTCCACAAGATCACGGCTCCGATAGATTTCCGATTTACATATAAATAGGGATACCGTGTGCTTACATAAAATTAGTTACCGCCGCAGTCCTCTCTCTTGAGCTTGTCTCCAGTAAGGCAGGCGACTCCGACGCGCGCGTGTTAAAATGCAGTTTGACGATCCGACGACCCAAGTCAGCAGGCCGATACAAAGGGGAGAGGAGCCGAAGGCATTAAAGTACGGCGAGAGTCGATCAAGAGGCAATAGCGGAGAACGAGCGAGTACGTACTTCAGCGATTACGTCGAGCTGCCGAGACAGTAACAGTTTACTGCAAATACACATTACACTCCACCAGTTTGAATTTCGTACGGCATTTACAGCCAATTTACTGCACAATAACGGTATAATGCTACGTGTCCCTTGTGAGAAGTTCCAAGGGCGGATATCTGTAGCTTGGTGTGGAGAAATTTATCGACATGAAAACTTAATACAGCAAGCCTCTGAATATCTGGGCTAATGCGGACACAACATTGAACAGATAACCAAAAAACGGGGATAATGCAGAACTATCATGCCTTTCGACCTGAGAGATTAAAGTTCGTGTGACTATCTCCTTCTAGAACAAGTTTGGCGATGATATGGTAATTTTGTTTGAGACGGTAAAGAACAGAGAAGTTTAGCCAAATGGAACGGGCAGTGTCTTGAAAAGAAATGAATCGCGTATTTTTAAAAGGAAAGAACCCACAGTTGATAAATTATTCAGTACAAAAAAGAAAAAAACATTCAACACTATTTTTTCGCTAATTTAATAGCGAATTTCTTTCCGTGTGTGAAGAAATTCTATTTCTGAACTGTGTGAGGCAAATATTACCTTGCTTGAAAAATATTTGTAAGTACGATGGCGATTTTTGTCACCTGAAGTTCACCATTTATGGCACTAAATGAGGAAGCAAACAGATTTTAAGGCACTTATTTTAATTACATTTTAATACATAATCAAGTTAGGAAATACCTTTAATAATAATCTTATCTTTTCTGAACTGTAATTAACTGAACTGCTGTATAACAAATATTTCATCCTGTTTTCTAGAACGTCTTCCCAGTGTTTCAGTTTATATGACAATCTTTTTCTACAAATGGATCCACCATCTACTAAAACCTGCTCCTTCGCTTGCTTTTGCTGCATAAACTTAAAAGCGATCAAGACGGCTTGATTTGGTGTAGAGTTACATATATTAATCTGGAATAAGCACTCCCGTCATTCGCAACTCTCTTTTAACGAGAGTCACAGTCAAATGGCAAACAAGAGTGTCCTCTAATAGGGGAATAATGGTAGGTTTTGTCGTATCTTCCACATTCAGTTAAGAACAATAACATTCTCGTAACAGTCTGTTGGTGGTTTTAGTCTCTGTGAGCATGGCTGAACATACGGAGTTCTCTTACTTTTTTTTTTTTTCAAGGTTCTCAGTGTAACCTCTCTTCGTTTGACTCTTATGATAACAATAAAACATACCTTTATCTAGTGTTTAGGTTGTGTATCTCAAAATTAAAAACGCACAACTGCCTCATATAGCGTGTTCTTGCTGTCACAAATGTGGAAAAGAAAGATTCTGCATACAATCAAACGACAGAGCCAAACTTTTCGCAGATTTTGGCGACTATTTTCACGAGGTGTAAATTTACAAGTCGTCCTTTTACGGACAACCATTCCACGAATGCGTTTGCGTCAAAGTATTGGAAAATACACCACTATAGCATACTAAAAAGTAATCAAGGTTACTTTTCTTTCGTCTTCTTGTTTCTTTAATCATTACTGAAAATATCAAACTCTACTCATTTTTATATCGTATGTGGATTACTTAATGAAGTTTCACAACAAAAGAACGACTGGTTCAGCATGAGTCCGGGCCTGCCACACCTTTATTTCTCAAACGCGACAACTCCTTGAGTTCTTCCCAATTGAATATTTCAATCCACTGTATACAGGCAGCAAGACAATGACAGCGTCCCGTTTTAATTCCAGTCGATGCTTCTGTGCATCAATATACTGAAACCGATCAAATCTGCATTTTCAGTTTTTGAGGAGTTGCCCTATTTTAACAATAAGCGATTCAAATAACATGAGCATCAACGACATTAAAGAAAGGGTAATGGAATGTAGTCATATTATAACAGGCAATACGTAGGGAATTAGAATAAAATGACACACTAAAAGTTAGTAGGGACATTTTACTGTTTGGATAGCAAAAGAAATTCACGATGGCTGAAGTAGAGAGGATATATAGTGATAACAGCAACACAGGCGTTTCTGGAAAGGAGAAATATGCACATAATTATAATTACATTTCGCCGAATGTACAAACAACACCTATGAGAACAAAGCTGTATCATTATAGATCCAACTAAAGATGCCTTAAAGTAAAAAAGATGAAATGCGTCTGGGAGAAATTAAATTCAGTGTTGCAACAAAGGGCGGTTTTTATTTACAAAACAAAGAAGTTTCACTATAGAAAACAGCAAACAGTTTAAAACTGACTTAACAAAAGCTAATAGATCAAACTTGATCGGTCTTGGAGTAGATGTACTTCAGTTATGTCTGCCGTAGATAATAATACTCGAAACTGCAATCGCAATAAATAAAATGTAATTTTTTTGACAACCCTAAGTCGAAACAATTATTTTTAAGTTGTAAGGCCGATTCTTGATTATTGCTCAACAGGAACCCTTATCAGGTTTGAATTAATAGGAGAGACGGAGAAGATCCAACAGGATCGTCTGATAAGCGAGAGAGTTCCAGACGCTACGAGAGAGACGTTGCGTTTCACGGAGAAGGATGCTGTTGGAATTCTAAGATAAAATAGTGCGTTCCAAGAAGCGCCGGCGAAACATACTACCACCTGAAAGGTAACATCATCTCGGTTGATCGGTCGCATCACGTAGCTCTTCAGTTTCTTGTTACATAATAAACGACTCGGCCACTCTGCGGGTTCACCTTCGAGATCTCCTGTTGTCCTCAGTTAGCTGAAAACACTGTTATGTGAGAAGAAATAGAAGATGGGGTTGACGCGGACTAACAACCTAAAAGATTTTACTATAAATAATAATTGCCAAGAAAGCAATATTGCTACGTCCCATAAACAGCTCGCCAAATCAGAGAAATTGGAGCTCGTGCGAAGGTTTATCAATAGTCGCGAATGAAACAAGGAGTGAGGAAATTGATAACCGTATTAGAAGTATTCTCTGCCATGACTTGAAAGGTGGCTTACGGGTACAGGTGAAGGATGAAGTGGTAATGCAACGACGAAGAGGCCAGTCTAGCGTGAAGTGCTGCATCCAAACAGTCTATACACTGAAGACCACCACCACCACCACCACCACAACAACAACAACAACAAACGTAACTATCTACTACAAAACGCCCTTACCACAATCTGTTTATGGCTTTATCACTCTTTCTGAAACAAACTGTAGAAGTTAGCGTTACATCGTAACACACGAGCGAAGAACGAAATGGACGCCTGCAGAGACGCCATGTCGGAAGAACCACCAGAACAAGTGAAGCGCTGCCTCTCCCCGGAGGATTGCACCGCAGCCGCTCGCGTCACAGACCTTCGGTTCCGCTTGCGCAAATAACAATTACGGCGAGGCGGCGGAATGAAGATGGATCTCCCGCAGGACCGCTCTGCCGGGCCTGGCAGTTTCAAATCGCGCCTTCCGGGAACCCGTCAGCGCTCTTCGCTCTTATTCGCCGGCTCCGTCGCCGCCATAGCTGTTCCTGGCGGGCGCGCCAGTCCAACGTCCCTCTCGGGATTACATCCGCACCTATCCGTAAACCACCCTGTGGCGTGTCGTTTCCTCCCGGTGGTGTTAAAAATCGCGAATGGAGCTCATGAAAAATGATTGTTAGTAAGCAGCCGTATGCAGGGGCGGATACCAGAGAGCGCGACGGGGGAAGGAGTAACTGTTTCCTAATGCGACGCGTAAGTTTTGTAACACGCCCGGGTGTACAAATGGGTGGGGTACCTTTAAACTGGTTGTCATTTTGCTTTGGGACCGTGCGCTCTGTCCACACCACGTACCTGATAATCCTGCGGCGGTCATACTGTTCTGCTCCACACTGCTGCTGGCTTGCCTGAAATTATCTATCGAACTATGCAAGCGGGTTTAGAGGAACCACTCAACGTTAAAACACAACACTGTTCGACGTCTGGTATGAACAACTATATTCTGAGACGATTAAAGGAAATCGCAGGTTGCACTGTTTACATTCTAATTCAATAGTTTTCATCCCAATTAATGGATGCTTACCAGTCCACAATATCACTCAGACGAGCGTACGTGTAACCGACACGACGCGGGTGATAGTTGATTATGCGGAAGCCGAATGATCGCACGAAAGTTCTTACGCTCGTCACGCATACACAGTTACTTGGTACCAGTCCTCCTTGACACTAGTAATGATATAACACTGATTATAGAGTTAATTATTCAGTTCTCACTTGTACGAGCGTGCGCGTAACCGTCGCGGCGCGGCTGATTGTTGATAATGCGGAAACGCGATGATCGAACGCACGTCCTCAGGCTCGCTACAAGACACTGGCACTTGACTGCGCTCTTTTATGGTAACTAACTTCTGCTGATTCACATCAGTTCATTCTGGGAGACCGAGCACGGCGCGGATGATTGATACAGTACGGTATGACACGCAACGAGAGGATACACAAATACGTTATCAGAAGCACTGCTCATTTTTAAATCACTTCTTGACGCACTTTCCTCTGAATCATTTGCTTATTATATCACTTTACTGTAATAGCACTTGTAGCAACACTTCAACTTCCACACTAACAATGCTTCTCACATGCAGAGCTACACACTACCCAACATAACAGTTTCGTGTCCCGTGCTCGACTCGACAGACGCGGCTGCCCGCAAAGATACTCCACAACCATCCAGCGATATGACAATACGCTTACAGTTTTACAGTTAGCCCAAAGGTGCCTGCAACTTTCATCTCTAACGGTGCAAAAGTGAGGCATCCTGTGATGTCACTCCTGGGCGGCACTTTAAATAGAAAGATAAGAAAAGAAGCACACAGCTCAGAAGTTCAAGTGAGCTGTAAGGTGGATTAATTATGTCACGTTTTCACTGAATTTCACCGCAGCTTAGTTCGACGATGGGAATATCATCACAGCCTCCCTTACCCACATTCCACCACTTTTTTTGACGCCTCTGCAATGGAACTCAGAACCTTGATACTCAGCGTTAAAATCATGCTGTTTTATCAAGGGGGCACAGAGGAAAACATTTCAGACACACCGCCTCTCAGAGTCAAAACGGAAATGGCTTAGAGGGTGACACAACGGGCGTCAATGAAACCATCCCTTTCCTTACGGCGTTGATTCTCCCACATTTCGCGGTCGAAAACTACAGCTGGTAGTGCGACGACGAACAAGGTAACGTTCTTGATGACCTTTAGCACTGCTGACACACGCCAAATCCTTTTCTAAAGACCTCGTGGTTCAGTAACATCGATGAACGTGATCGCACGCCCTTGGTGTGTAGTGTGACCGCAGTTTTTGCTCTGGTATACAGGATGGAACCACTGAGGCCTCTGTTGAGCGCGTTACAAACGCACCTGTTCGTCACCGATTCAGCCTTACGGCTACTATAGTGCCTGCACGGAAGCAAGCTCCCGTAAGAGACGTCGAAGGGGTTGCCTAACCCTCAGGCGCTAGAGCACCCTTAAGGCTGAATTGGTGTCAAAGTTCGAAGTCTCTGACATGTGCCTTTCTAACGTGCTCAACAAAAGCTTGTGAATGGAGTGGGAGGTTTTAGAGGGACGTCCTACCTTTTTATTGACCCGCATCTTAATACTGCGTTCCCCTAACCGCCCCCTCCTCCCCAACCCGCGACCACGCCTCGGGCGGTGAAACGACTGGACTTCGCCCCATCATTTCGAACCGCGGCCAGAATTAAGGGCCGGAAAAAGAACGGAAACCGCCCCAGGACCACCACTTCCCTTTGAAATCAAGTTTTAATTATAATTGTGCTCTCCATGGTGACACGGTGACAGCTTCTCTCTCTCTCTTTGTCTTCACGGCGTAGCAGCTGTCTCTAATTCACTCATGTATACGCCGCTAAATCAGACCGGTTGTCACAGCTCGCAGGAAGTAATTTAATGCAGAAACATGGACGCTACGTCGCGACGGTCGGGAAAATCTCGTTGTTTATTACAGCTGACAAGCGATGGTGAAGAACAAACCGTATAGATTTTGCTTGTCGCAGAACGTGTACTGGGAACTTGCGGCCTTTTAACAATTAAGAAATTAACTTCATGCACTGGACAGTATCTTGGACGAGAGGCTGTGGAGTAACGAGCTCGAAGGCTTGTATTGGCTTTGGCTCTCTTCGGCCTTCGAATTGATTTACCCATCAATTTACAGAGTGGTCCACATTTTTATGTGGATTTCGAAACACGGTGAATGTAGGAGTTATACACAAACAAGCAGATAAGGAAGAAGTGAAATTGGCTGTATCAGTAAATTCTAATGAGTAAAACAATATTCGGCCACCAACTCCGAAGTGCCTTTAGGCTGCATAATCATTCAGCCTTTCGCATACTCTTCTCTTGCTATTTCACCCTTTCAGACCCTCTTTCTACAACTGTGTAAATTAACTTTTACTGTGTCTTAGCTGCAACAAAAATATTTTTTCCTCAATGGAAACTTGAGGGACACGTTTGTGAATGTCCAGCCCTATGTTTCACTGTATGAGAATATTTCACTTCATAAAATGAAGCGAAGTGTACAAAGTATATTTTGAAAACGGGTTCATATTTTTGTTTTAATCTTATACCTAAATTCATCAAAAAATCAACTAAGAGCATTGCCACATGAAGAAAAATTTTACTTCCTCCAGAAAAAAAATCACTCTGAAAGGGTTAAAAGTGTACGCCCTGGTGTGGTAAATTCGCACGCATCCTATACTGCAACTTCATGTGTACAGAGAGAGACAGAGAGAGAGAGAGAGAGAGAGAGAGAGAGAGAGAGAGAGAGAGAGGAGGAGGAGGAGGAGGAGGAACAGTATCTTTGATTGCTTCTGTGTGCAGGTTTCCTAACGAAATGCGGATATCTTTGTCATGAGATTGACGAATAACAGAGAGCGCGCAAACATCAGCGCCCAATGTAAGAACTGTGTGGCTAAGTTCTAGAAGACGAAAGATTTCTGAGCTCCCGAGTGAACATGAACGAAGACGACCCCCCCCCCCCCCGGTCTGGAGACACTTCAGGAAATACCAGCACCGCCTCCAACGCCCTAGATTCTTTAAGGAATTGTTATCCCCTGTACAAAACAGCTTCAAACGAACATTTAGTAAACAATAAACTGTTTTCCTTTCATTAATTTGTAGGGCTATAGCCGCGAAAAAATATTAGAAGAGATTTGAAATTATGTATAAAGTTTGTTGGAAGTTGCTAAGTGCTCTAATACTCATATACTGGATGAATTTACTCTGGGTATTTGGTGCGTCCTGAGTGCTGCTGTCTCAATATATATACACAATTTCTATCTTTAATGCCTGCCTTATTGCTTAGAACCTTTAACGTAAGCTTGTACCTATTAATGAGTAGATAATGACAGAATTTTAACATTTTAAATTCGGCCAATAATTATATGAAATACGGAAAATTAATTTTTTTTGTCCCTGGAAGCTTTTCGATAGCCAACCTGCAACTAGTACCAGCAGACCATTTTTAGCCATTGAGTAATATCCATACTAGTATTTCAAATGCAAAAGTAACTTTGTCTGCAACGTTGTCATGACTAGGCCGCTGAATCGGTTTTAATGAAATTTGGTTTGCAGACAGTAGAAATAATGAGAAAGAACGCAGACAGATTTGGCGAACAGAGTCGGTAGCTATCTGCGGTTGTTTAATGATGATGTTGTGGTGTACAGTGAGATGCTGAAGTTGAGTGACTAAGAGAATTCAAGCTGACTTAGACAAAATTTCTAGTTGGTATGATGAATGACAGCTAGCTCTAAACGAAGAAAAATGTAAGCTAATGTGGATAAGTAGGCAAAACAAACCCCTAATATTCGGAGACAGCGTTAGTTGCGTCCTGCTTATCACAGTTCCGATGTTTAAATATCTGGGTATAACGTTTCAAAAAGGAACGAGATTGAGAGACTGTACTAGGTAAGGCGACTTTATTGGGAGAATTCTGTAAAGGTGACCACATATAGGACGATATTGCGACCTATTCTTGAGCAGTGCTCGGGTGTCTGGGATCCGCACCAGATCGGATTAAAGGGAGACATCGAGGCAATTCAAAGGCAGGCAGCTACATTTTTTACTGGTAGGTTCGAACAACACGCAAGTGCTACGGAGATGCTTCGAGAATTGAAATGGGAATGCCTGGAGGAAAGGCGACATTCTTTTCGAGGACTATTATTGAGAGAATTTGGAGAATCGGCATTTGAAACTGACTGCGGAACGATTCTACTGCCTCCATCATATACTGCGCATAAGAACCACGAAGATACGAGAAATTAGGCCTCATACGGAGTTACGCTGAAGTGCCGAAGAAACTGGTATATCCATTACCTATATTCGCATACAGAGTTATGTAAACAGGCAGAATACGGCGCTGCGTCTGGCAACGCCTATATAAGACAACAAGTAGCTGGCGCAGTTGTTAGCACGGATACTGCTGCTACGATGGCAGGTTATCAAGCTTTAAGAGAGTTTGAACATGGTGTTATAGTCGGTGCACGAGAAATGTGACACAGAATCTCCGAGGTAGCAATGAAGCGGGGATTTTCACGTACGACCAATTCACGAGCGTACCGTGAAAGGAATCCGGTAAAATATCAAATCTCCGACATCCCTGCGGCCAGAAAAAGATCCTGCAAGAACGGGACCAACGACGACTTTTGTCAGCGTGCGAAATACTCAACGAAACATCATCGATATTGGCTTCCGGAGCCGAAGGTCAATTCGTGTACCCTTGATGACTGCGCGACATAAAGCTTTACGCCTCGCCTGAGCCCGTCAGCACCGACATTGGACTGTTGATTGGAGACATGTTGCCTTGTCGGGCGAGTCTCGTTTCAAATTGTATGGAGCGGATGGACGTGTACAGGTACGGAGACAACCTCTTGAATCCATGGACCCTGCAGGTCAGAAGTGGACTATTCAAGCTGGTGGAGGCTGTGTGATGGCGTGGGGCGTGTGCAGATGGAGTGATATGGGGCCCCTGATACGTCTAGATACGGCTCTTATAGATTACACTTATGTAAGCATCCTGTCTGATCACCTGTATCCATTCGCGTCCATTGTGCATCCTGACGGACTTGGGCAATTCCAGCAGGTTACCTCACACGCGCAGAACTGCTACAGAGTGGCTCCAGGAACACTCTTCTGGGTTTTAATACCTCCGCTGGCCACCAAACTTCCCAGGCATAAAAATTATTGAGCATATCTGGGATGCCTTGCAAAGCGAAGTTCAGAAGAGACCTCCAGCCCCTCATACTCTTATGGATTTACACTCGTACTCTTATGGATTTATGGACAATTCTGCAGGATTCATGGTGTCAGTTTCCTCCAGCTTTACTTCAGACGTCAGTCGAGTCCATGCCACGTCGTGTTGCGGCACTTCTGCGAGCTCGCGTTGGCCCTACACGATAGTAGGCGGGTGTACCAGTTTCTATGGTTCTTCACTATTTATAGACAGTCGTTTTTCCCTCGCTCTGACTAGTAGTGGTATGGAGTACTCTACGCCACTCGCCGTATGGTGGATTGCGAAGTACATGTGTAGATGTAGGACGTAACAAATAAAAGTCGACCCCAATGGGTTTGAAGTAGCGATGGAAAATTTTCTTTTTTAATCAGTGACACAAAACATGTTAAAATTATTAAGTTTGCTGAATACTGATTGCTTAATTCTTCAACGGCATGAAGCACAGATGTGCGCTCCTGCCGATGCGCCTCCGGATACACTGCTCGGCAGTGACGCTGCACTTCCTGCGTCGTGGCAGTTGTGGTAGGCCGAGGGAGGGGAGTGTCTATCACGTCCTGTGCTTACCTAATACCCAGGGTAGGCAACTGAGGCCAGCTGACGTTCCTGGATGTGCAAATTTGTGCTGTACCGAACTACAAGTTATGTATTTTCTTCGTCAGTTTAACGATGGTTAATAATTTTAGGAAGTCCACACTTTAATCTAGTGCCCAACGTGATTCCTTGGCCAGAGATTCAATTGGTTGTAGATAGTAGCTTTTTTTAATTTTCAGTTTCATATTTGATATAATTCTGATAATACAGCCTCAATTTAAACAGTTGTATAGCAATTTACTGTGCTTTTTATGAGCCTTTACACTAAGAATGGCCGGCCGAAGTGGCCGTGCGGTTAAAGGCGCTGCAGTCTGGAACCGCAAGACCGCTACGGTCGCAGGTTCGAATCCTGCCTCGGGCATGGATGTTTGTGATGTCCTTAGGTTAGTTAGGTTTGACTAGTTCTAAGTTCTAGGGGACTAATGACCTCAGCAGTTGAGTCCCATAGTGCTCAGAGCCATTTGAACCAACCACTAAGAATATTATTACTGTTTTTTACAGTTAATCGATTGGTAAGCAAAGTTGTTTTCCGTATTATTTCACAAAAGTCGTATTAAATGGGTAGTTGTTCAGCATTTAGGTGTTTCTTTATTTCTAAATAAAATTATTTTAAAAGATACGATGGTATGCCATCTTAGGCACCGTATAACATTAAAACACTTGCTAATGGTAATTTAAAGCCGAAATCATGATCGTGTAAATAAAAAACAGTCTAATGGCGGTACTGACTTTAAATAAATATATTATGACTGTGGCCCCACATTATGAAAAAATTATTCCAGCTACCTCTCTAAATAGTCGTCGCTCCGACTTAGACATTTGTCGTAGTGTTGTACAAACATTGCAGTAACCTCCTCACAGAAAGCAGCCGCCTACGCATTCTCCAAGCTGGTCTGCCTTTCGTTGTTTGTGACAAAATGTTGTATTCGAAGCCAGCAGTTCAGGTGAGTAGAGATGAACATCGGAGGGAGACAATTAAGGGCTGTATTGTGGGTGATCAAACACTTCCCATCGAAAACGCTGCAGGAGCGTCTTCACTGTCCCTGCAGAATCCGGCTGAGAACTGTCTTGAAGAAAGAAACGCATGAACTTTATGCTATTTGGGCTGCATAGCTTCAGGCGAAATCTCTCACCAGATCCACAAACTTGGCGGGAGACATTGCTTGTTAGGAATTTCTATGTGATCACTTTGCGCTCTGAAAAGAAACGAGCGACGTGAAGCGATCGACAGGCACACTAAAGACACTGCCCTACACATCTGTGCAAATTTCCATCGGATTTTCACAGTGGTTTCCATTTCGCGCCAAATCGGACCTTACTTTCCGAATACGCCTCGTATATGCTAAGCAACCCCCTTTGGCAGAACATCGTATGACAGGCGTGGATCTGTACTAAGTTTCCCTCAGAGGTATTCAGAGTTTTACTCCCCCGAATGCAAATCCAGGCCGAAGTCAATGAAATGAAGTTGGCCCCAGCGCAGCTGCGAACACACATCTGCGACATCTCGATTCCTGAGGCAGCCCTTCCCGGTTTCGGGGAAGCAAGTTTGCCAGCGTCGCAACGTTCCGCAATTGCCGACCTTTGTCTTCGTATTTCCACGTAGAAGGCAACGGAAATGAAGCGAAAAGAGTTCTGAAGTAAAGCGGCTTCGCGGAGCGCGCGAGAGGGAATTAAATTGAGCCTTTATGCCCGACGTCACTCGGCAAGCAGTCCATTCGGGGCGAAAACACATCCGTAGCAGAAACGGGCCTCGAAACTTGTTCCTTGGTTGTAATTAAATCATAAAGCAATTCCCTGAGAAGTCGAATCCTTTCGTTTGCCCAAAGAGAAGGCAAAAGCTACCTTCTCTTCTTTCTCTCTCTCAACAGAAGAAGGAAAAGTTGGCACGACTCAGACGGTTTGTAGAAGTTAGTAAACACACCGTGACAGTCACAACATCTGTTACTCTCAGTGCGCAAGTCTAAGAAAACTTTTCATGAGTTACTCCAGTCTGTGGATTCGGGCACTATCTGCACTCAAAAGGGAGCCACGTTTTGCCAACTTTTTTTCTACAACAGGCTCGTCTTTTCTTATAGCTCACATGGCTTAGGCTGCACGTAAGCTGCTATATTTTCGCGGCGAAGGTATTTCTTATCGATCAGGTAAATTGAGATAAATCAAAGCGTCATGAAATATCGCTACGTGCGATCTCAGAACCTATGCAAACTGCTCCATCCTACAGCTAAACGTTTCAGCACTGCAAATTCTTACGATCACGTATACTAAAAAAGAACTACTCATACTGAAGTTGTCAGTGGGGCCTGAGAAGTAGGGACAAACACGGTGACACAAGTAAGACTCAGTGGGGGGAAGGTAATAAACAACACTATTCCAGCTGGCGAAGAGTTCTCGGGCTTCCAGCCGGGTGGCGGTGTCTTCAAACTTCTGGCCAGAAGATGATGAGTATGTCACTCGTCGAAACGTCGCAGTTTGAAGACACCGCCACCCGGCTGGAAGCCCGAGAACTCTTCGCCAGCTCTATACGCCGGGAAAGCATACATTCACATTTACAACACTATTCCAGCAACACAGAAATATCTCGTGGCTCCTATCTACACCTACATAGGTACCCTACAAATCACATTTATGTACACTCATGTTTAGGAAAAAACAGGATTCCTTGAACGACTACAGATGGCAAGTTCATATTCGCAGGACATGTACATCAGTCTGTTCTGTAGAAAAGATTAGCGTTTGAACCATGTCACCTGCGAATTTGAGATCGACATCGATGTCGCAGCGCAACACCACCTATCGGTGAAATGTGCCTGCGGCTCTTGTCGCTATAAAACCAAGGTAATGAATCAGTGTGAATTTAGCAGAAGTGCGAGATGACTCGCAGACGTATGCGAACCATACCGTCAGATCACTGAAATGACAGAGGGCGCATTTTGGCACGAGAGACTGTGATGCAGCCGGCCGGTGTGGCAGAGCGGTTCTAGGCGCTTCAGTCTGGAACCGCGCCACCGCTACGGTCGCAGGTTCGAATCCTGCCTCGGGCATGGATGTGTGTGATGTCCTCAGATTAGGTAGGTTTAATTAGTTCTAAGTTCTAGGGGACTGACGACCTCAGATGTTAAGTCCCATAGTGCTCAGAGCCATTTGAACCATTTGAGACTGTGATGCATCCATCCGCAAAATTGTTGCTCGTCTGGGACGAAGTGATTCCGCGGTGAAGCGAAGAGTTCGAGGAAGTCCGTAGAACATGACGAGATGGATCAGGTCGCATCACCGAGAACAGCCCCCGAGAAGGTCACCACCTCATGCGAATGCCGTTGCAGGACATCTCTGCGACTTTCCCGGCACTGGTGCAACAGTGGAACAGTGTAACACATCGTACTGTATCAGGAGAAAGTCCGTCGCCGTTTATTACGGCAGGGGTTGCGTGCGCGTCGTCCATTTTTCAGCCTACCTTTGAAGAATGCGCAGAAACATGTTAGACAGTGATGGTGTATGGGACGACGCCATGTCTTACCTGTATTATGGCGTGTATTAGTTTATTTTATGCTTCTGAAGAAGGCTAGATTGGTCTAGCTGAAATCTGGGTAAAGACCAGTAACATTTCGCAACTGAGGCGGAATTTTGACATACTGATCACAAGACAGTTAATGGGGATCACCTTATTTCTAATCTGTCGAAGTTCTGTGTGAGGAAGGCTTAACAGCCGGTTAGGACTTGTTGTTGTTGTTGTTGTTGTTGTGGTCTTCAGTCCTGAGACTGGTTTGATGCAGCTCTCAATGCTACTCTATCCTGTGCAAGCTCCTTCATCTCCCAGTACCTACTGCAGCCCACATCCTTCTGAATCTGCTTAGTGTATTCATCTCTTGGTCTCCCTCTGCGATTTTTACCGTCCACGCTGCCCTCCAGTACTAAATTGATGATCCCTTGCTGCCTCAGAACATGTCCTATCAACCGATCCCTTCTTCTAGTCAAGTTGTGCCATAGACTCCTCCCCAATACTATTCAATACCTCCTCATTAGTTATGTGATCTATCCATCTAGTCTTCAGCATTTTTCTGTAGCACCACATTTCGAAAGCTTCTATTCTCTTCTTGTCTAAACTATTTATCGTCCACGTTTCACTTTCATACATGGCTACACTCCACACAAATACTTTCAGAAATTACTTCCTGACACTTAAATCTATACTCGATGTTAACAAATTTCTCTTCTTCAGAAACGCTTTCCTTGCCATTGCCAGTCTACATTTTATATCATCTCTACTTCGACCATCATCAGTTATTTTGCTCCCCAAATAGCAAAACTCCTTTACTACTTTAAGTGTCTCATTTCCTAACCTAATTCCCTCAGCATCACCCGATTTAATTCGACTACATTCCATTATCCTCGTTTTGCTTTTGTTGATGTTCATCTTATACCCTCCTTTCAAGACACTGTCCATTCCGTTCAACTGCCCTTCCAAGTCCTTTGCTATCTCTGACAGAATTACGATGTCATCGGCGAACCTCAAAGTTTTTATTTCTTCTCCATGGATTTTAAAGCCTACTCCGAACTTTTCTTTTATTTCCTTTACTGCTTACTCAATATACAGATTGAATAACATCGGGAAGAGGCTACAACCCTGTCTCACTCCCTTCCCAACCACTGCTTCTTTCGTGTCCCTCGACTCTTGTAACTGCCATCTGGTTTCTGTACAAATTGTAAATAGCCTTTCGCTCCCTGTATTTTACCTCTGCCAACTTCAGAATTTCAGAGAGAGTGCTGCAGTCAACATTGTCAAAAGGTCTTATTTTTGCAAAATATGATCGTTTCCAGTCGTCATTGTGAACTTGACGTCAGCAACCAACTTGGGCGCTCGGCAGAAATCGGCGGCCAGAGCGAGTTGCGTCGTGGACACGGGAGAGCGGCTTCTGATTTATTCTCCTCCCACGGGGAATGGACCGATCCTCCCGACGGCGCGACGCCTCCTCCGTTATCTGACGAGCTGGTAATTGAGTTTCTGGCTGCGGGCGCGCGATGGGACGAGCACAGACAGGGTGGCGGTGGTGGTGGGAGGACGGAGATGGGTTAGGGGAGGGGATGGGATTGCGTGGTGGGGGGGGGGGGTGAAAAGAAGCAACGGCTCAGGCAGTGACAGCTCGTGGATCAGGGGACAAAAAAAACTCGCCTGCTGCAGTGGCCGCGGCCCGGCCCGTACTCCCTAGCCCTGACAGTGATAACCGCTCACGAATTTTCCGCCAGCCTGTCGCTTGACGGGCGCCAACAGGTGCCCGCTTCGGAGCGGACAGTCATTAACGCCAGTCGTGTGGCCGCCGGCCGGAACGGACGGTTCTGTGGCTGTTTCTGCAGGACCGGTCTCCGGGCGCCCGGAGGCTGATGTGGCGGTCGGCTATGTCACTGCAGAGGCGGACGGCGGCGTGACGGCCGGGCGTCACGATAGCGCGAGGCCCCGGCCGTTTCGTTTCGCGACCGGCAGTTCCAGCGCGGCGCCACGGACAAAGGCGACGGGCCCCGGGGCGCGATTACGATCGCAGGCAGCCCGGCCGGTCCAATGGCGGAGACAGCGCGGGCCGGACCCCGGACATCTGGCATCTGGCAGCGGCCGTAACGAGGCGCGGCCGGCGAACAAAAGACGCGCGCCGCTGGCAGGTCACGACGCGACACCCGGGGAGCAGCGCGCAGCAGTCGCGGCTGCCGCCTTCTGTTCCACCAGCACGCAGGTGCTACTCCGTGACGCTTCCCAACATCAGTCACATTAGGCAATAAGCTACGACAATGTACGCTGCTCTCTATCTTGTCAACTACAGCTTACGTATTAAAACCAATAACAGGGTGTCCAGGCTAGAGGTATACACAAACAAATATTTATAATAAAAGAACTCGACATTTAATGTTGTTGCCTATATACGCAGGTGGCAGTTGACGCTAAGTAACGAAAAGTGTGAGGTGATCCACATGAGTTCCAAAAGAAATCCATTGGAATTCGATTACTCGATAAATAGTACAATTCTCAAGGCTGTCAATTCAACTAAGTACCTGGGTGTTAAAATTACGAACAACTTCAGTTGGAAAGGCCACATAGATAATACTGTGGGAAAGGCGATTACGTGAAAACAATTAGCGGTTATCTTAGCTGACATCCTGAAAGCCATCGATCAAGGCAGTTAGCAGTATTTCTCTATTTTCGAAACGCATTTGACTCCGTACCACACTCAAGCTTATTATCGAAAGTACTATTGTGTCGGATATCAAGCGCAGTATGTGAGTGAGTTAAGGATTTCTTGCTAGAGAGAACGCAACATGTTCTCTTGGATGGAGAATTATTGACAATGTAGAACTAGATTCAGGTGTGTCCCAGGGAAGCGTGTAGGGATGCTTACTGTTCATGTTATACATAGTGATACGGGTATAAGTGCAAATATTTCCAATGACGACTGAGGGCAGAATACTGAACAACATTACGTCAGTAGCGGTTCTAGGCGATTCAGTCTGGAACCGCGCGACCGCTACGGTCGCAGGTTCGAATCCTGCCTTGGGCATGGATGTGTGTGATGTCCTTAGGTTAGTTAGGTTTAAGTAGCTCTTCGTTGTAGGGGACTGATGATCTCAGAAGTTAAGTCCCATAGTGCTCAGAGCCATTTGAACCATTACGTCAGGAGTTATGTTATTGGCAGCCTAATAGCTGTAGCTATTACAAGTCGAATATTTTAGGTTGGTTAGTACCTCCAAGTACGTGTGGTAAGTCCGAGCCATTAATGTCTGTTTTCCACTAGCAGAAAGTCACGTGTTGAAGTGTAGACGTGAAACACTGAGTCTACAATAACAGGCAGAAAACATAATATCGTAAGGCCTGTGACGTGTTTCTGAGAAGACTGTTCAACGAAGGGAAAAAATAACCAACTCACTGATGAGTGTACATATAAAAGTACCACAAATAAAAAATGTCTGCACTTACACACATTACACACTATATTAAATTCCTTGCAGACTTTTCGGGATGATGCATTTCTCTATAATAAAGTATTGCCTGGAAAAAGCTATGGGGTGCAAGACTGGCAATCATCTTCAAATGTTCAGAAATGTAAAATTGTGCACTTCGCAAAAAGTAGTATCCTATGCCAATAATTTTAATGAGTCACAACTGGAATCGGTCAACTAATATAAATACCTGAAAGTTACAGTTCGAAGGATAAGAAATGGAACGATCACTTAGACTCCGTCGTAGGCAAAGTAGTAGGTGGCAGACTTCGGTTAACTGGTAGAATACTAGGGAAATGTAACAATCTTACAATGTATACAGCTTACAAATCACTCGTGGAATATCGTTCAAGTGTGTGGGACCTGCACCAAATAAGACTAACAGGGGATGATGAACATGTAAAGAGAAGAACAGAACGAACGGTCACTGGATCGTTTTACACACGAGACACTGTCACGGACATGCTAAAAAAACTGAACTGGTAGACGCAAGAAGATTTACGCGAACTATTCCGAGAAAGCCTACTTATAAAGTTGCACGACCCAGTTTGTTTGGACTCTGCTACTCACTCCAACTGCCATCTAGTGGCAGCTTCAAACTGGGCAGGTCAGACTGTCCAGTATAGTCTGCTCCCTGTTGGAAGAATTTGCAACCTATGTGCGGAAGTGGACCTCCCAGGTCCTTTGTGCGCACAGGTAGGATTAGCCGTTGTAACGGCCGAGCAGGTAGCTGCGAGACCCCGTAGCGGACGGGCGTGTATGTCTTCCAGCTAAGCCAGGAGCCGCAGTTGGCGCGCTGCCTGTGAAAGTTGTAACGTTTAATGTAATAAACAATTATACCAGACAACTTGTTCCGTCTAGTTATTGTGAGTGGAAACAAGGGGAGGACAGTAAGTTCTCTCGCACTATACATTCACACTCCAATGTGCCACCACGGGAAGAAGAGCCCGCGCGCACACAGTTTAAGTGAAGAATCTAGGAATCTACTAGAAACCCCGCAGTGACCGCGAGGACAAGATCAGACTAAGTACGGTGGTGCACACAAAGGCAGCCAAACAATCATTTTTCTAGCGGTCCATACGTGAATCAACGGGAAGAAACTCTACTAAATGGTACAATGGGAAGTTCACACTACCATGCACTTCACAATGCTTGGAAGAGTACAGATGTAAATGTAGTTGTTCTATATATTCGATTCATAAAAATACGCAGACACAAAAGAAACTACAACACCGACAAATAATTAGTGTAAAGTAATGAAATTTTGGGAATACACTTGTCTAGGTAACATATTTAAGTGATTAGCACTGCAAGATCACAGGTTAATGTAAGCGCGAGATAAGCCATCGCAAATGTGAAATGCTAGTACATTAATAATTGGTGTAACCGCCTGAATCCTTAACAAGCATGCAAAGGTGTACACATTGTGTCGTAGTGGTGCAGGATGAAGTTTCATGCCTGTTGCACTTGATCATTCAATGCAGGGACGATTAATGCTATTTGCGGATGACGCTCGAGTCGTCATCTGATGTTGTACCAAATGTGCTCGGTTGGAGAAGGATCTGGTGATTAAGCATGTGAGCGAGCGTTATCCTGTTGGAAGACACTCCCTGGAATGCTGTTCATGGATGGCAGCATAACGGTTCACTTACCAGATTGAAGTACATATTTGCAGTCAGGCTGTGTAGGAAAACCACGCGAGTGCTCCTGTTGTCACGCACCCCAGACCGTAACTCCATGTGTGGGTCCAAAGTATCTAGCCCGCAGACAGGTTGGTCGCATGCCCTGAACTGGCTTCCTCCTTACCAACACACGGCCATCACTGGCACCGAGGCAGAACCATCTTTCATCAGAAAATACGACAGACCTCCACCCTACCATCCACCAAGCTCTCCTTGACACCACACAAGTCTCATATGGCGGTGGTTTTGGGTCAGTGCAATGCACTCTACAGGGCAACTGGCTCGGAGCAGTCGAAGAAACCGACTTGTAACCGTTCGTTGTGTCACTGTGGTGCCAATTGTTGCTTAAACTGCTGCTGAAGTGCAGTACGATGCACCAGAGCCTTACACCGAACACAATGGCCTTTCTTCTTAGAAGTGCTACGTGGCCGTCTGGAGCCCAGTCTTCTTGGTACCGCACATTCTCGTGATGATCTCTGGCAGCAATCGCTTTTAGAAGCTACATTCCTGCAGTATCGCAGAAGGAACATCTAGCTACTTAAGGGTCTACTAGATGACATCTTTCAAACTCGGTGAGGTGTTGATAATGGCGTCTTTGTCCCCTTAAAGGCATTCTTGATTAACTCCCCTGTCATATCTCAGAGGAAACTAACGCTCAGTAACGTCAAAGCGTGTATTTAGCGCAAACCTGATTTGCATCCTCACACTGGCGCTACTAGTGCCACTGTTATGCGACTGGTGCGAAATCTGAATAGACGTCATCTTTCAGACATAGAACCACGGCTACCAACTTTCATTTATGTCACACAACTCATTCTTGGTACTGAGACTTTTTCCTGTCGATGTATTAAAGAATGCAACAGGCTGTCAGAATTATTTACATTCAGGATGAGTCATTACCCCGCAATGCGTACGCTTCTGAATAAATATGTCATCAAAGCGAAGGTTAGTTTGATCACCACAACTTGAGATGGTATGCTGTTACCTTTTTCTAACCGTTCAAGTGACTTGCCCAGCCAGTTATGTGAGGACATATAGTTTAACTTGAATCCCGAACCATGGTGCAATTCAATAGACATGGTGTTAAAACAATTCCAATTTAATTTTACTCATTGCCCACAGTGTTTTTTCCGTGACTGTAAAATAAAGAACATCTGCCTTCGGTCACAAATCGTGATTTTATTTCAATGCACGATGCATTTGGAGCCCTGGTGGCTCACCTTACAGTGCTTTGACAGCCTACATCATTTTTCTTCCAAATTTAGGTTAATTCTTCTTCTGGTAAGCTTACCTTCGTTTATTACAATTTGGTAAACTGCGAATAAACAGAACTGACAAATCGGAAATAACTTACTGTTTCCAGTAGTACACTATGAGTAGACATGTTTATATACATACACTCACTCTCGATTTTACAGGACATTTGTAAACACAAGTAAAACATGTCAAAGATTTCAAATGTAAAGTTGGTGCATTTCTACAAATACACTCCTGGAAATTGAAATAAGAACACTGTGAATTCATTGTCCCAGGAAGGGGAAACTTTATTGACACATTCCTGGGGTCAGATACATCACATGATCACACTGACAGAACCACAGGCACATAGACACAGGCAACAGAGCATGCACAATGTCGGCACTAGTACAGTGTATATCCACCTTTCGCAGCAATGCAGGCTGCTATTCTCCCATGGAGACGATCGTAGAGATGCTGGATGTAGTCCTGTGGAACGGCTTGCCATGCCATTTCCACCTGGCGCCTCAGTTGGACCAGCGTTCGTGCTGGACGTGCAGACCGCGTGAGACGACGCTTCATCCAGTCCCAAACATGCTCAATGGGGGACAGATCCGGAGATCTTGCTGGCCAGGGTAGTTGACTTACACCTTCTAGAGCACGTTGGGTGGCACGGGATACATGCGGACGTGCATTGTCCTGTTGGAACAGCAAGTTCCCTTGCCGGTCTAGGAATGGTAGAACGATGGGTTCGATGACGGTTTGGATGTACCGTGCACTATTCAGTGTCCCCTCGACGATCACCAGTGGTGTACGACCAGTGTAGGAGATCGCTCCCCACACCATGATGCCTGGTGTTGGCCCTGTGTGCCTCGGTCGTATGCAGTCCTGATTGTGGCGCTCACCTGCACGGCGCCAAACACGCATACGACCATCATTGGCACCAAGGCAGAAGCGACTCTCATCGCTGAAGATGACACGTCTCCATTCGTCCCTCCATTCACGCCTGTCGCGACACCACTGGAGGCGGGCTGCACGATGTTGGGGCGTCAGCGGAAGACGGCCTAACGGTGTGCGGGACCGTACCCCGGTTCATGGAGACGGTTGCGAATGGTCCTCGCCGATATCCCAGGAGCAACAGTGTCCCTAATTTGCTGGGAAGTGGCGGTGCGGTCCCCTACGGCACTGCGTAGGATCCTACGGTCCTGGCGTGCATCCGTGCGTCGCTGCGGTCCGGTCCCAGGTCGACGGGCACGTGCACCTTCCGCCGACCACTGGCGACAACATCGATGTACTGTGGAGACCTCACGCCCCACGTGTTGAGCAATTCGGCGGTACGTCCACCCGGCCTCCCGCATGCCCACTATACGCCCTCGCTCAAAGTCCGTCAACTGCACATACTGTTCACGTCCACGCTGTCGCGGCATGCTACCAGTGTTAAAGACTGCGATGGAGCTCCGTATGCCACGGCAAACTGGCTGACACTGACGGCGGCGGTGCACAAATGCTGCGCAGCTAGCGCCATTCGACGGCCAACACCGCGGTTCCTTGTGTGTCCGCTGTGCCGTGCGGGAAAACTAATTTTTTGAAGGGAAGAATAAAATTATTACAGAACACATATGGACGACTACTGCTCTATGATAGTTCAAAACATAAACTTGATGAAATTACATAATTTCACAGCAAAAATAAAACTCAAAATAGAACATGAAACAAATCAGTTCATAAATTTCTTGGACCTTACAATCGATAATGAACAGTAAGAAAACAGTTTTTTTTCATGTACAGGAAACCAACCTACACTGATATCACAGTACATAAATCATCACACCATCCAAACACACTCAAGTATGCTGCATTTATATTTATGTTAAACAGGCCACACGCATTACTTTTCACACCCAAAGCATTAAACAACAAATTGATAAAATCGAACCTATTGCAATAAATAATGCATACTCGGAAAAAACAATGGACAGACTATCCAACAAAATATAGGCCAACATAAATAACAGAACCACAACAGGTATAACAACTGACACAACACATACTTTCAAAGCATTCCGTACTTAGGCACAGCACCACAAGAATTTGCTATCTTGTTTGGAAATACCTTCTCCAAGAATAACAACTTTAGACACTACTTACCTCACACAGTAAACATAAGCACCCCAACAACAGAACACAGCGAAACATATAAATTACAATTAACATTTCTCCTACATTTTACATGTACAAACCAGGAGGTACTTTCCATACATGTTACAAAGAACAAACTGATACTTTTAGGTTTAACTACTTTGCGAAGTCCACAATAGCTATCCACATGTACCTTAGTAAATGCAGACTAAGTGACATCCACCACAGCCTAATTGTAACCCAAACAGAAAATCGTGATAAAAAACTTGGTCTAGAGGAACAATGAGAAATAATGTAACACAAACAAAAACCTTCTGAAAAAAATTGAATGAATAAACGGAGTTAAGCAGCCACAGTTTCTTCAGTAATTTCAGAAATTTATTTTTTCCTAAAGAAACAAATATTTAGTAGTGCAATCATTTGATAACATATTGCCACATTTTACATATTCAAAAATATTGTTTTATAAACGATGTCAGTTATTAATTAACACCTTTGTATCTTCTTTGAAATAATAGTACCTCTGTATTCGAAGAAATGCAACGTCTTTACATTTGAAATTCTTTGACTTATTTTGACTTGTGGACACGAATGTTCTGTATAACGAAGAATGTCTACTCACACTGTGCTTCCAAACCATGAATCCACTACTGGAAACAGTAAGTTATTTTTCGATTTGTCTTAGTGCTGTAAACTTTCATTCATAATGTGCCACTATAAACCTACCAGGACCAGAATTAACCTAAATTTGGGAGAAATTGATGTAGACCGTCGAAGTACATGAAGATGAGTGCCCAGCGCTCGTAATGCATCGTGCTTAGAAATAAAATCATGTTTTGTGACTGAAAGCGGTTGTTCTTTATTTTAAAATTTTAATTTACCGAAGCGAAATTTTGCGTAAATGTTCGAAACTACAAGGTAAAAAGGTGACAAAATGAAACTTCAAAAATTGGAATTCAAATAACAGTATCAACGTAGCGAGCTATACATCCTGGACGGACGAGTGATGTTGCTATCTCCCGACCTACCATACTCACCACTTACCGTTTACAACTGTTACTGTTTACAAAATGCGTACTAGTACGCCCACTTTGGGTTCACAGTAAAATTTCGTAAGGACCTTCTGTAACAGAGTGCATTTTGACCTAAAAAAAGAATTTTTAGTGTCATGCTGAGAATGTTTCTCCCTGCTTTCGGTTTCGAAGACATCCATGGAACGCCCCAATTTTAGCCCTGTAGTTTATCATTTACAGGTCGAGATGCCAAGTGAATTGTCTTGTTCAAGGTCTTTTGTAAGTTCCCATGAAGTTATCGTTTTGAAGAAGTGGTGTCCGGGTGTAGATTGCATACACGTTACAGCAACATACATGTAAAACAATTTGTTTTGCTCCTCCAAATCTGTTGCATGAGGGGGGGGGGATGGAAGGTAATTAATTATGAGTCTACTATAATTTTGTAACAATGGCCATCTGATAACAATTGTTGTTGCAGTTGCGAACAGGTTGCAAACGGACTTTAGCGGAACAAAGACCAAGCATAAAAACTAAAAACATGAATACTGTGCATCCCGTTTGTCATTTGATGTCGGACTTGCTACCACATAATTAGTTTTAAAATATCTTTGCAACTAAAAGTGGCGACTGCTCTATTTTATCACTGTTCTATCGAGTCTGGTACAATATGAGACGTAAATTAGGATGCATTACTTCAAACAAATATGTAGATGGAAAGCACACTCAGCGGAAAGACTTTCTGTGGGCGTAACTCGCAACAAGAGTCAGTCTAGTGTTGCAAGAGGAAAGAAAAAGTAATAAAGTTAAATACAATCACATATCACACATAATGTGGGTATTCTTTGATGTTTGCATTTCGTTACCGCTAACTAGGAATTTTGGAACTCCCTTTTTCGTACTGCGTAATCGAATCTAATAAGAGTAGCAGGCAGAAAAAAGTTATTGTCCGCATGATTATTAAATTTCCGTAGAGTTCACGTTCGGATGCAAGCTCGCGGAATATTACAGCAACAGCGCATGTAGGAGATTGCAAACGATATATCTCCACACTTGGTTCCGCGAGAAATTACAATGGTTGCAGTTTGGAAACACATGAGAAATATTACACACAGGCGCAGGCTGGTCGGGTATGGAATTTGCCACGAGAGATTGTGCGAGGGGAAAAAAAGGCAATATTAAATTTGTTTTCTGTAATAGCTCTGGAAATCCCGTATGCATTCTTCGTTACTTCCATTTATTCTTTTCCATGCGCCTGAAACAACTGCGGGTTAACTTATCTCGTAGAAAGTATTACAGGGTGGATGAAGAACCACGTTGCACATTATACTTTGATATCTTGAAAAGTGTCAATGTGATCCGTTACACTGGCTCTACGGAGCTGCCTTCCGCCTTTGTGTTAGTATTTGTACCCCTGTTGGCAGTAACATCTGCACATTCGATTTTGGGGAGAAGGTGAGCAGCAGAGAATTTCATTAGACAGCCACAGCGGCATTTCGAAAAGCAAATACTGTCATTTATCTTCAGGTATACTAAGTGTGTGTGTATAGTCCTGTGTTTTTGTCCCATTACTCTATTACTTTTTCATGTTAGATGTCTGTGTTTCCATTTTATTTCTTGTCTCGTCTGCTGGAGAGAGAGAGTGAATGTGTGTAATGCTTCCACGTACTTTGGTTCTTGGACAGGGTTTCTTAGAGTGGTTGCGATAGTTTACCTGAATTTTGTGTGGAGACAAGGTAGCTTCTGCTGGACCAAAGACACACCAGGGGAAGCTGATCAGCAGCTGTAAGTTGGCACAGGTTGCCGGAACATCCTGCCTCCGTCCATTTCCGCTTCTGCCTGGGGACCTCGGTGCGGTAGTACCGAACAACACTGCTTGTTGGAACGCTGGAAGGTGATTCTGTCTGCCGTGAACATCTCTTATAATGTAAGTTTAGGTTGTGTAAGGATTTTGCTTAAGGGGAGATGTTAACACGTATGATCGTGGTAAATCGCTCCGGAGTACCTATTTCAGTTATATAATGTGAGGATGCTTATTAATATTTCAGTTAATTAATGGGATTCCATGGCCTACCAATACTGGGGAAGGGGACAGCACTTTGTTCAACCCAAGAACTTGTTTCAAAAAAATGGTTCAAATGGCTCTGAGCACTATGGGACTCAACTGCTGAGGTCATTAGTCCCCTAGAACTTAGAACTAGTTAAACCTAACTAACCTAAGGACATCACACACATCCATGCCCGAGGCAGGATTCGAACCTGCGACCGTAGCGGTCTCGCGTTTCCAGACTGCAGCGCCAGAACCGCGCGGCCACTTCGGCCGGCTTGTTTCAGTTAGTGTGAATCTCGAAGTGTGAAAGCGTTGTGTCTGTGTGTTCAAAAATGGTTCTGAGCACTATGGGACTTAACATCTGTGGTCATCAGTCCCCCAGAACTTAGAACTACTTAAACCTAACTAATCTAAGGACATCACACACATCCATGCCCGAGGCAGGATTCGAACCTGCGACCGTTGTCTGTGTGTGTGTGTGTGTGTGTGTGTGTGTGTCGTGTTCGAATTCTTTTTCCATGTTTTAATTTTAAGTTCAACTTCTTTGTGTTGCCAACTAAATATCCGCCTTTCCGCAACGTGCAAAGTCTTCCGCTCGACGTTGCAATTCATTAAAGCGTACTGTTTAAATTCATTTTCGGATCGAATGAGAATTTGGTTTCATCCTCTACACTTCTGTGCGTTTTGTATCTCCGAGGTGGAAATGCAAGCTGCCGACCACGTGGCTGATCAGTTAAGCTGACGTTTCTCTGGCCCATCATGCTTCTATCTTTACGTTCTTTTCTTTTGTGCGTGTAGTGTGGGATGAATGTGTGTGAGCTTTCAGATGAGATGAATCGCTCCTTAAATCAAACCGAGGCTTTCTCACTTGTTCAGAAATCGTTATACAATAGTTACTGTGTCAGGCATTCCTGTAGTGACCTATATGGTTCGTAATTTCATGTTCTTACGATCTGATTCAATGATTGAGACTCTTTTCACGCACGTAAGCATTAGACTCAGTTTCAGACTAACCATCCGAAAGGGATTTGTAGTTGAAGCTCGAGTAGGTATAATTCAATCTTCAACGTCGTTCTGTCTCACATATCAGTACTTATCTGTCTAATGGGTATTCTGGAGTTTTATAGTGATTTCAGTATCCCACTTTTCGCTAAAACAAGATATTGCTTGATCAGAGGTCTGATTAAGCTGTGGGCTGTTTGATACATTTCCAGAAGTTTCTAGGTTCGAATGCAAAGTGGGTGCGTGTACATCAAACATTCTTAAAATTTTTATCCATTGTGGAGGAAGAGGAAATCAGAAAATGTTTAGAGAGCGTAATAAGTGAAAGTGATAAGTATTTTTTAAATGTATTACTTTAGTTAGCCATACCTACTACCTTCCAATGATGACACATAATGGAATAAATTTTGCATTTAACTAGCTTGTTTTCAGACTTCTTTTACCGATAAAAACTTATTATGTAGTCTAGTACACTTAAAGTCTGTTCTGTAGGAGAAATTGAGCACAAGAGTTAAACAGATTACTAAAGAACTGTTGTGGACAGAGAAACGGAGATCCCATTCAGTGTTACGTTCATACGGGCTTCGGAGTGGGATGCACGTCTGCAACTCATTGTTGGAACCATGTAGCATCTATAAAACAGTGAAACACTTAGGTCTAACAGAAAATCGCCTTCAACACTTGACACAGATGTCTATTGATAGAGAAGTTACTAGTACTGTTAACTGTGATGCTGTCATCTTATTAGACACGTTATTTGTTAAAAACGGTGCTGAAACCACAGTATCCAGTTGCTCACCTACATTATTCACATTAACACTTGCCCACGATGCATCTGGGATGATCAATGGATATCGAAACTGTGGTGTCACCGCCAGACACCACACTTGCTAGGTGGTAGCCTTTAAATCGGCCGCGGTCCGCTAGTAAACGTCGGACCCGCGTGTCGCCACTGTCAGTGATTGCAGACCGAGCGCCACCACACGGCAGGTCTAGAGAGACGTCCTTGCACTCGCCCCAGTTGTACAGCCGACGTTCATAGGAATGGTTCACTGACAATCACGCTCTCATTTGCCGAGGCGATAGTTAGCATAGCCTTCAGCTACGTCATTTGCTACGACCTAGCAAGGCGCCGTATTCAATTGATATTTATATTGAAGCATGTACAGTCAAGAGCAATACCTCACGCCAGTCTGCGTGTAATTAAACGCGTGCATTTCGGCCTCCTCTAGCAACACGGTGTTGGCTCTTCTGCCAACACTTCAGAACTGCTACCACAACATCCTTAAACATAACCGTAACGAAACATATCATCAACAGCCTAGAAAATGATTTGTAATACTGCATAATGAAGCCAATGGTAAGATCCTAAATCTGTTAGAACAATTGGAAATATGCTTCCATAAAGCCAAAAACCAGATCTGTGTTAAATGAAAAAACAGATTTCGCAAGACACAGTTATTTCAGTAACTTTAACGATCTATTCTAAAATTATTCCCTACATATGTCGACTGTTTAATAATTAGATCTCCGGCACTACGAATAAATTCATCGGCCGTGCGGTTCTAGGTGCTTCAGACCGGAACCTCGCGACTGCTACGGTCGCAGGTTCGAATCCTGCCTCGGGCATGGATGTGTGTGGTGTCCTTAGGTTCGTTAGGTTTTAGTGGTTCTAAGTTTTAGGGGACTGATGGCCTCAGATGTTGACTCCCATAGCGCTCAGAGCCATTTGAACCATTTTGAACCAATACATTCATGTTTGATCGCACGATGTGAAGTGTTTAAAAACATGTGTATGCTAATATGCCTCTTCAGTGAAGTGACATGCAAGTACAGGATGGAGAAAGGAATGTATGATGGCGTTAAAAAGTTAAAAACGCCTTTCTAGGATTATGTAGTAAGTTTAAAGCCTTCATTTTTTCTACTATTTCTCAGATATTTCCCGCAATTTTCATGTGAAGAATATGCATTTCACCTCATTCAAGAGAAAAAATAGGTCACGTATTAAGAGAAGTTACACCTGATGATGGATCAAGAGGGTCCTAGATGCATCGTGTAGTAAAACACGAAAATTTGTGACTGATGGCGTTTTTTAATTCATACTTCCAGTATAACAGTAACGAGTTTTGGATTCTCAAACTTAATTTATCGGGAAGTCACCCAAATGTAAAAGCTATCTGTTGCTAAGCCGAGGGAAGTGGCGCAGTGGTCAAGATACTGTACTCGCCTGCATCAGGACGGCGATTCGAAACCCTGCCCAGCCATATTCTATTGCGTCCCTAAATCGCTGAAGATATATGCCGGAAACGTTCCTTACAGAACAAAACCGCCGGTTCCCTTCCTCACCCTTATCTAGTTTGAGCCTGTGCCGCGTCTCTAATAAAGTCGCCTTCGTAGGTACGTTACACCCTCATCTGCCTTCCTTCCCTTTTGTCACTGAAATCTTATCTCCGAAGAGTAGCGATTCAGCGCAGGAACATGCGTCGAAGTGGAGACGGAAAAGAGTGACAGAAAGGAACTAACGTTTTGATGTGCCCGTGACCACAACGTGAATGAAATTTCCCGGTTTGTTTGTGTCTCAATGCGGAATGTCCAACGTGGCGAAAGTCGTCTGCTCTGGTGCGGACACCTGCCACGCAACGTCTTCGCGCAGTCACTTTTAGCCTAGATTTTCTTGTCACCTACTTGTCTACTAGCGTGGTGCATCTCTCGGTACAAACTGCCAGGTACATCTTGACGGGACGAGCTAACAGGATCTGTCCAGTCAGAATGCTGGGCGGTATATTTCGGCTTGGAAATCCCCGTGGTCGAAGCATGGAAGGACAATTCTGATCCTGCTGCCGTGACAACTGCTCGCGTCGATGTTCCTTGTCGTACAGACTCTTTGTCATTGAAAAATGAGTGCATTCAATCAACTTTGATCGGGATTATGGTGAGCACGTTTTGGGTTCCGACATGTGCACTGCATTTATGTGATTCCAGATTACGCGACATTTCAGATCATGGGGAATTAGGTTTCTTTCGCACTATCTTTTGCAGTCGTATTTGGCCAGGGAGCAATATATCTTTGTTAAAGTTTTCAACTTCTTTAGAACGATAGGGAATCAGTATCCAGTTCTAATTTAGTCATCCAAGCGTTCAAGTGGATTATGTCAAAGTTGTTCTTTCAATCGTTAAACAATGTTTCAGAAATTAATAATAATATTTCGTAATTTTCTTTCGGCTAGAATGTAAAGCACATGGTCTGTTGGATTGTGTTTTCACCATGAAGCATGCTATCCTGTCTATGAACTTCGATATTTATGCTGCATTTGAGTACAGCTGGGAGTTTACGAATTCTTTATCCTCCTTCCCTCGTCTTTCTTCAGTGGTTCTTTCCTCGTTTTCGATTTCTCCACGTATGTTCACTCAAGAACTTCATTCTTGAAACGTAGGAGATTCATTTTAACTGCTTTTAAAGCAGGGGAGAAGCAGCATGAATTAAGCAATGCTCACAATTATATGGTGTAAGAACCTTCATCTTTAGAGGCACCTCTACGAAGCTGTGTTACATCTAGACACATGTCGGCTGAGATGGAATGACCAGCTACCAAAAAAACTTGGGGTTTTCTTGTTTGATTAGGTAGTGTAGCGCAAAGATGGAAAAAAGCTTTAACTTGTATAAAATATGCCTACAAGATACAATTTCCTTACGTACACGTCAGTAGATACATGAGGTCTACAGTGAGGGTTCTAATTTTAGTTTTGGTTAACTCTTAACCCACTTTCTTCTGTTGTGTATGCGAAAGTCCTTGCCAGTCAGTAAGTTTAGTCGTCAGAGTCAGATTGCGCTTACACGTGGGTCACATTTAATATAAAGAAGTGACATGTCAGGGAAGAAGATAAGGGTCATAACCCCGTGTGAACTCACGGACTAAAGTTAAATCAAGGAGGGTAGGCTTTCTGTGTATGATGAATGGTGTAGCACTTGCAGCTGTGTAGTACGGCCTAAGGACAACGATCGGAAAAAGAAAATCCTAACAGTCGGCTTCAACGCTGACTGGGAATTAAATCTCTCCCAATAAGTTTCCGAGTGAACACTGAGACTGGGCATATGACATGCGGTATCATGCAAAAGGCCATTTATGACAGCGATAAATGAAGCTGCATGTCAGAAATAAATCGAAAAACACAAAAAATGAGATGTGGCTGACTAGAGGCGTGTGTTGTGGTCCGGTGAGCCGTGATTTTGCGTTCTTTCCCGAGTATTCAAGGCACTGACTGTACTGAAGGTCGAATGTGTTTAGAGAGTGTCATAATGCTGTAGGCGCTTCTGTAGTGTTTTGAGTTTTCGTACCGTGACTCATTCGCGTTGCAGAGATTACGAACCAGAATGTTTGTTTCAACATTCTCGGGTTTGCCGTAAAGTCCATTATGATGAGTGTGATGCTGTCGAAGGTCCCCTCTTCGTAGGTGACCACAACCGTATACACAGGGCTGCACGCATACATTTCTGGTTTAACAAAAACTCAGGCACGCTATCACACTTCAAAGGGCCTACAAAATCACCGGATCTTAATCCCATATAAACTGCCTGGAATTACGCTTTTACATATAAACCTGCATCTACTTCGATACTGCACAAGCCAGCGTACGTTGCGTGGTGGAGGGTACCCGTACCACTACTAGTCATTACCTTTCCTGTTCCACTCGTAAATAGAGCGAAGGAAAAACGACCGTCTGTATGTCTCCGTATGACCTATAATTTCTCGTATGTTATCTACGTGGTCCTTACACGCAATGTATGATGGCGGCAGTAGATTCATTTGGCAGTCAATTTCCAGTGCCGCTTCTCTTAATTTTCGGAACATTCTCGATAAGAACGTCACCTTCCCTCTAGGGTTTTCAATTTGACTTCCCAAAGTACCTCTGTACCACTCATTTGTTGTCTGAACCTACCGGTATAGCTCTAAAACCCCGCCTCTGAATTGGTTCGATGTCTTCCTTCAATCAGACTTGGTACGGATCCCAAACACTCGATCAGTGCTCAACAATAGGTCGTACCAGCGTCCTACAAGCTGTCTCCTTTACAGGCGAACCACTCCTTCCTAAAATTCTCCCAATAAACCGAAGTAGACTATTTGCCTTCCCTACTACAGTTCTCGCATTTCATATCACTTAGCAACGTTACGTCCAGATATTTAAACGACTGTGCCAAGCAGGCCACTGGTAATACTATAGCCTAACATTAAAGGTTTGTTCTTCCTACTCACCCGCAATAACTTACAATTTTCCACGTTTGGAGATAGCTGCCATTCATCAAACTAGCTAGAAATGTTTTGTAAGTCGTCTTACATCTCAGTCGCTCAACTTCGACACCTTCTGGTATACCGCAGTATCATCAGCAAACAGCCACAGATTGCTGCCCACCCTGTTCGCCAAAATATTTACATATAAAGAGAACAACAGTGGTCTTATCACAATTCCCTGAAGCACTCGTGACGATGCCCTTGTCTCTCACGAACACTCGCCGTCGAGAACAACATACTAGGTTCCCTTACTTAAGGAGACTTCGAGCCACTCACATATCTGTGAACTTATTTCTGATGCTCGTACCTTCGTTAACAGCCTGCAATGGGACGCCGTGTCAAATGCTTTCCGGAAATCTCGAAATATGAAAGCTGCCTGTTGCCCTTCGTCCATAGTTCGCAGTGTATCATGTGAGAAAAGGGCAAGCTGAGTTTCGCACGAGCGATGCTTTTTAAAACAATGATGATTCGTGTAAGTTCTCAGTCTCAAGAAAGTTTATTATATTCGAACTGAGAATATGTTCAAGGATTCTGCAGCAAACCGAAGTCAGAGATATTGGTCAATAATTTTGATGTTCCGTTCTTTTACCCTTCTTATGTACCGGAGTCACCTGCGCCATTTCCAGTCGCTTGGGACTTATTAATGGGTGAGATATTTACGATAAATGCAAGGTAGGTAAGGATCCATCGCCGTGGAGTACTCTTTGTAAAATCTAACTGGTATTCCATCCGGAACCTGGTGGTTTATTTGCATTTTTCAGTTGTTTCTCTGCGCCAGGTATGTTTACTACTATGTCGTCCAAAGGGGGAGTCCGAGGGTCAAATGATGTTTGTTCGATTCACCTGTGCGAATGAGTTTTTGAGCGTAAGATTAAAAACTTCAGCTTCGGCTTTGCTGTTTTCAACTGTCACACCAGACTGTTCAGAAAGGGACTGAATGGAAGCCTTAGACCCGCACTTGTTTGTTTGTTTTCTGTCCTTTTCAGTACGAAGACGACTATGATGCAACTCTTCATGCTGCTCTATCCTGTGCAAGCCTCTTGATCTCCAAATAAGCACTGCAACTTACATCCTTCTGAATCTGCTACCATATTCATCTCTTGGTCTCCCTCTGCGACTTTTTTCCGCCGCGCTTCCCTCGATCATCCCCTCTTCTAGTCAGACTGTGCCACAAATTTGTTTCCCCCCATTTTCTATTCAATACCTTCTCATTAGTTATATGATCCACCCATTTAATCTTCAGCGTTCTTCTGTAGCACCACGCTTCAAAAGCTTCTTTTATTCTCTTAATAAACGGTTCACTTCCATAGATGGCTACACACCATGTAAATACTCTCATAAAAGGCTCCTTAATGCTTAAATCTATAGTCGATGTTAACAAATTTCTCTTCATCACAAATACTTTTCTTATTATTGCCAGTCTACATTTCATATCGTCTCTACTTCGGCCATCATGCGTTATTTTACTGCCCAAATAGCAAAACTCATCTACCGATTTAAGTGTCTCGTTTCGTAATCTCATTCCCTCAGCTTCAGTTGATTTTATTGAACTGCATTCCATTTTCCTCGGTCTGCTTGTGTTGATGTCATCTTGCATCCTAGCTTCAAGACACTGTCCATTCCATCCAAAGGCTCTTCTAAGTCCTTTGCTGTCTCTGACAGAATTACAATGTCATCGGCAAACCTCAACGCTTTTAATTCTTCACCCTGAACTTTAATTACTCTTAGTAACGCAATTTGGGGAACACTTTTTCCGAACCCCGTAACTGTCTCCCATTGTTTGTAATTTTGTTGAAAGGTGCCTACAACCTTCCTTTGCAATGAGACTTCCAATATGGGCAGCGCCATCGCCGTGCCGCAGGGATGCCGCGACCTACCACAAAGTGCGAGAGAGAAGACAACGCTGGTTGCCTTGCCTCGCAGCGTGACCACAGCTGGCCCACGTGCAGTGTGCACGTCGCCGCCATCGTCTCGGTGTGTCAGGTCGGAATACCACTGTGTAAGCAGCTTGCGACCCTGCACCTCTGGCCATTGCTACTCCTGCCGCTACAACGCCAAGAGGTTCAAATGGCTCTGAGCACTGTGGGACTTACCATCTGAGGTCATCAGTCCCCTAGAACTACTAACTAACCTAAGGACATCACACACATCCATGCCCGAGGCAGGATTAGAACCTGCGACCGTAGCAACAGCGCGGTTCCGGACTTTGCGGTTAGAACCGCTCGGCAACCGCAGCCGGCACGCGATGAAGGAAACGCAGTGTGCCGACTGTACAAATTTGATAGATTAATCAAGGGCTTGTTTTTGTTCATCCTTACGTTTTTCCGCAGCCAATTCTGACCAGTTACTCGATGAAAGTATGTTGAATAGATTATTAAAAAAGTAATTAAGAAGTTATCGTACTCTCCCCAGGACCTTATTCCGTTGCACACGTCCATCCAAGTTTCGGCAGAGGCCATGGTCACACACAGACAATTTCTTTTTCCCACTACGTAACACAGCTCGACAAAAAATTGGACCATACACAGAAAAAAACAGTACTACGGTACAGTTCAGTAAAGTACAGCGTAGTAGGGACGACAACTGAAACAAATACTCAAGGAGACGCACGTAAATGGCATTCTTATTTCAAGACAGTAAGTACACCGAAGTCACAGCGATTTATCATGCTCCCTTGGACACTGAAAAAGGCGGAACTTGGTTCTTATTTGGGTATGCGAATACCACGGACGGCAGCGCATGCTCCGCAACGTGATCCAATCGCGGCCACAAGGTTGGTAAGGAGTCTTAGGAGGGCATTTCATTCCTCCACCAGCGCGTTCGACAACTGCTAGACGTGGAACTTCCTGGCAGGTTAAAACTGTGTGCCGGACGGAGACTTGAACTCGGGAACTTTGCCATTCGCGGGCAAGTGCTATACCATCTGAGCTACACACAAACGAATCACGCCCAGTCCTCACTGCTTGAGTTGCAGAGTGAAAATCTCATTCTGGAAACATCCCCCAGGCTGTGGCTAAGCCATGTCTCCGCAATATCCTTTCTTCCAGCAGTGCTTGTTCTACGAGGTTCGCAGGAGAGCTTCTGTAAAGTTTGGAAGGTAGGAGACGAGATACTGGCAGAAGTAAAGCTGTGAGGACGGGGCGTGAGTCGTGCTTGGGTAGCTCACAAGGGAACCTCCCCATCGCACCCCCCTCAGATTTAGTTATAAGTTGGCACAGTGGATAGGCCTTGAAAAACTGAACACAGATCAATCGAGAAAACAGGAAGAAGTTGTGTGGAACTATGAAAAAAATAAGCAAAATATACAAACTGAGTAGTCCATGCGCAAGATAGGCAACATCAATGATGGTGTGAGCTGAAGAGCGCCGTGGTCACATGGTTAGCGTGAGCAGCTGCGGAACGAGAGGTCCTTGGTTCAAGTCTTCCCTCGAGTGAAAAGTTTACTTTCTTTATTTTCGCAAAGTTATGATCTGTCCGTTCGTTCATTGACGTCTCTGTTCACTGTAATAAGTTTAGTGTCTGTATTTTGCGACCGCACTGCAAAACCATGCGATTAGTAGACGAAAGGACGCGCCTCTCCAATGGGAACCGAAAACGTTTGATCGCAACGTCATAGGTCAACCGATTCCTCCACAGGAAAACACGTCTGATATATTCTATACGACACTGGTGACGGCATGTGCGTCACGTGACAAGAATAAGTTGTCGACCCACCTAACTTGTACACTTGGCGAATGGGTAAAAAGATTCTTCTACCTTGCCCGATTTAGGTTTTCTTGTGGATGTGATAATCACTCCCAAAAAAGTGATGAAAACATAAGAGTTTGCCACATAAACTGCAACAAATGAATGCAACACTTTCACAGTCGCACAGTTTTCCCTTTTAACGTTTTCAAATTTTTCCGTGTGTAGACCGTCAAATCCTGCATATGTCCAAGGAAATCTGAACATGTCCTGGAATTTTGGAGAGCAAAGTTGATTATATGTGAGTGCCTGAACTTTGATAATTGGCTGAAAATAAAAAATTAAACTTTTCACTCGAGGGAAGATTTGAACCAAGGACCTCTCGTTCCGCAGTTGCTCACGCTAACCACGGTACCACGGCGCTCCTGAGCTCAGACTATCCTTGATGTTGCATATAATGCGCATGGACTACTCAGTTTGTATATTTTGCTTACTTTTTCGTAGTTCCACACAACTTCTTCCTATTTTCTCGATTGATCTGTGTTCAGTTTTTCAAGGCCTATCCACTGTGCCAACTTATAACTAAATCTGAGGGGGGTGCGATGGGGAGGTTCCCTTGTCAGATGGTAGAGCACTTGCCCGCGAATGCCAAAGGTCCCGAGTTCGAGTCTCGGTCCGGCACACAATCTGCCAGAAAGTTTCATATCAGCGCACACTCCGCTACAGAGTGAAAATCTCATTCTGGAAACTGCTGGACGTGCTGAAATATCTTCCCAACGCATTCCAAGCCTGCTCAAGAGATGTGTGGGCGGGTAGGGGCAGGCCAGTCCAGTCACCGAATGCCCCTCGTTTCAAGAGTTCCGCCACCTGCGCTGCTCGATGCGGTTGCGCACTTTCTTCCATAAAAATGAAGTCGGGGTCGAAACCACCCCTGAAAAGCCACGCTGGCGAAGGGGAATAGCAGTACAGTAACACTTACCGGTGAGTGTACCGTGTTCAAAGATTTGGACCTCAGTACGCCTATACCTTCGGTACCGCCCATGTATGGATTCCAGCGAAACACAATGTATTGGTCAACCGGTAAAGAGACCACCAACGTACAACCACTGTGCCACTGTAAAGCGTGAGAATGTGTGCCATGCAGTCCTGTTAAATGAGGATGTAATTGTAGCCACTGTTTGACATGGGCTCTTCGGGCAGCGGTGCTTGTGGTTTGGAACCTTCTCCTTGCACGTGAACAACACCAGACTCCTAGCTTACATTTGACATACTTCATTCTTCTTTCAGTTCCTCTACCCAGATGTCACCGGGCTATGTTGTAATGAAGAGCAACATCAAGGTGCTCGGTAATTGCTCGCTAGTTGACGCACACTCTGTCCCCATTCTTTCAACTGCCTCATGTCGCGGGACCAGCGCCATTTGGCTTTGTAGCCACGATGACTGCACGCCATGTTACGTCCAACTTTCTGCACGATTGGCAACATGCTCCCTTAGTGCACATTGTCGGATTTATTTATATCCGTTTCTCTATTAGTATCAGTCCGGAACCACGCGGCTGCTACGGTCGTAGGCTCGAATCCTGCCTCGGGCATGGATATGTGTGATGTCCTTAGGTTAGTTAGGTTTAAGTCTCAAGGACTGATGACCTCAGTGCTTAGAGCCATTTTCTCTATTACTACGTTTACAGTTAAAACTCTGTGGACCTGTCTGTGTACATATATGTTCCACATAAGAGTATTCCATCGCTTTTTCATTTCTGTTCCTCCCACTTCGAGAAATTCGACAGGAATATTTTCTACACCCCATGATTCAGCTGTTTTAGAGCTTGTTCGAATTCTTGTTTTAATATTAACTCACCAGTGCAGACTTCATCTACTTGCCTTTAGTCTTTAATGATACTCTAAGCTTTTCGTCATAGTAGTTCATGCGAAATGAAATTTCGCTGCCGTGTACTGAGAACTCACTGGATTTGAAGTGCGGTAAATACTTGCAGCAAACAGGAGGAGGATGTAGTAAAAGTTAATGTAAGATCTGAGTAATGCCCAGTAAAGCGAAGTTTCGAAGAATCTACACTACGCACGACGTGTGCAGGTAACGAAGTAGCGACAGCTAATAAAGGGCTGGCCGAGAAGCTTTCTAACTTGTTGCCAGGTGGGCTGAGTAATTTCCGTTTCCTGGTAGTCGACGACGGAGAGCTCACGCCGCACTCCGGCAGCGACGGAGGGTATAAAGGGCGCAAAAAGAGCAGAGCAGCCCTTACGCCCTACCACAGGACCTAAACGGCAGCAGAGACCTCACCTACTCTCCCGTGTGAGAGCGCGCGCGAGCGGGGGCGGACGACCGGAATCTTACTTTGAGCCGGGCCATCACTTATTCATCCCCTTAGATTAGCAGCGACGGCGTAATCCGGACACTACGCCTGCCGGAAGCCGCCTACTTTACCCGCAAGAGTTCGTCTCTTATTTAGCGCGTCACATTATCTGCTGCTGTTTTATTCATCCGCGCCTCGTCGGCGCAGCCGTACGTACAGAGGGGCCGCCCTCGGTCAACAGGTTCGCAAGGCGCGGCGTGGACTTGGCCGCGCTTCTTTCAGCCTGCGACTCTCGGGAAGTGATCAAATAAAACGCGGCGCCGCTGCTTTCAAAGGGTCTGCCACACACTGCGCGGCTTGCTGCCTCTCTACGGATGTTACGCTTACGGCAACGGCCGGCTAAGTATCGTCTGGCTTCTATCACAGACGACGAAAACTCGCTTTTGACACCTACCGCCAGCGGGCGTAAGGGCGAGACATTAATACAGGTATAGCCCGTCTCGCATGTCTGTCACCTCACACAAACTGAAGCAAACATGTTATTACACCTTGGTTCATGGATTTCTGATTCACAGGCTCCTGTGGTTAAGGTCATTAGTCCGAACACCGATTTGTTGCAGCTTTTTATGATATCCAGTCCCGCCCAAATCTCATCTCAATTACTGCGGTACTGTGCACACGACGCGTCGAGATAACAAAGTTGCGGCAGTTAATAAAGGGATGGCCGAACTTGGGCTTCCCTCATAACTTTTACGCCCCACGCTTCGCTCCATTGCCAAATCTATAGCACCTCCCCCTCGTACAGGTCCTCAATGTACTGCTTCCACCTATCCGCTCTTTTCTCTGGGTTTCATAGTGGAATTCCTCTTCACTCTTAATGGTGACTCCGTTGAATTTAATTTCACCGAAGGTTGTTTAGGCATTTCTATATACTGAATGTGTTCTTCAGACGACCATCCCCTTTTCGATTTCTTCACATTTTGTACGCAGCGGTTTCTTTTTATGTAAATGGAAGGGGGATCACTGCTGTCAGTTGCAGCGGGATTTTAAGCGGAATCAGCGGCGACGAGCGGAAATGTGTACCGAACCGGGATTCGAATCCGGGATCTCCTGCTTACGAGGTATGTGCGATAACCACTGCGCCAGCCGGATCACAGCGTTATCGCAACTGCACGAATTATCTGTTGACCTCACGGCCGATCCACACTCCCACCGAGTGCCACTGTCCGCAGTCTGTTCTTTCGAAGAAACAGACACCGCGCATTCATATAATTGATGAGCCTGGTTGGGCAAAGAGCCACTTTCTTCAGTGCGAATGCTCGAACGACGTCCAACCTCCCGTGGGAATCTCAGAGTAGCGAGTGGGAGTATAATGGGCAGGGACTGCGGTAGGTGGTACTCGGTGAGAGTGTGGATCGGCCGTGAGGCGTATCGAGGTAGTCCGTGCAGTTGCAATAACGCTGTGTCCCGATCGCAGTGGTTACCGCACATGTCTAGTAAGCAGAATCCGGGTTCGCTACATACTTTCGCTCGTCCTCGCTGATTCCGCGTGATGTCCCACTGCAGCTGATAGCTGTGATCCCCCTTCCATTTAGAAATAGTGTTTCACAGTTGCGGGATCTTCGTGGTGTCTGTTCTTTCGAAGAAACATGCGAGGTGCCCGGGTGGAGAAGAGTTTGTACCTCTTCAATTCAGACGAATTATGCATGAGAACGAGACATGCACTCGACCCACTCCTTATCTACCAGCTAATTACTTATGAGCACAACGGTAACGGAAGGAAATGATGGTGGACCCTGCTAGTTGGTAAAATAAGGAGTGCACACTCACAATAATTTAATAAAAATCGTAATATACTCCAAAAAGAGAGAACTTTATCATAATAAACAACAGGAAATGGGATTCTGCCTATATCTACGAAATAATATGCGGATTAAATATTGCAATGAGATTTATTATGTATCAGAACATAAATGCACATGATTGTCGACACACACAGTAGGTTAAAGGATATGGTATACTGAAATATTATGAGAATAATAGTTGGCTCCAGAACAAGGGGCTCCTACTCTCTGTGATGCAATAGACTGACGATAATGACTGGAGGTCCTAATGAATCAAATATTATTCTCCCGACTATATAGCAGTATCGCAATTAGTAGTGAGAGCTCAAATGGGATCACATAGTGAAACAAGCAAGGTGGACTTATAGCAAAGCGAGCGCGCATGCTGCTGAGGGGTTCAGTATAAAATTAATAAGGTCCTACAATGCCGGAGCCGCAAAATATGTACTAGTACTGAAATCTGCAGCACGTCGTCGGTAGGCAGCGTCCTGATGATGTAGGCGCCGATTTCTGCCGTGCAGCAACTCTGTGTCAACCCCTGGCCGCGAAGGCTGTCCGAGAATTCTAAGTTCTTCCGAAAACGAGCGACCAAGTCGCAAGACCGTCTGACTAGGAGGAAGATCAGATCCTGAATCCCCTTTGTGATGCGATGCAAGTACGAAGCCAGCATTGCTCAACTCCCTACTCTCCTCGAAAATCGCGAATCAGCATTCAGTTCTGATTCCAAAATTCTCCCACACTGTCTCAGAACATGATTCGCGCCAATAGCGACCGTTACCTCCAATTTCGAGCAGGGCTTTATGACGTCAACTAGCCTCAGTTTGACCAATTATGCATCTGCTATTCAGCTGAGGGCACTGAACTTGCCGTTTGGCCGGCTATGAAAACAACCTGCCTAGACCACTGGCCATCCAGTGCCAGACAGTCGCACCCAGCAGGGCACGGTCCACAAGTATTCTCAGAATCATGAGGACAATGCAGTCAGTCGGTGCCAGGAATCTTCGTTCCGGACGAGCCGGAACAGTAAACACTTAAACTGCGGCGACACTCAGACGTCTCGCAAGGTGTTTCGCCCTGCATACAATAGGCGAAACTCGACCGACGTCAGTCGTTCCGCCAGTCGCTTAAGCCTATTGTACGAACCCCTCAGAATTCAGGAAAGTGCAGCTCCCAACCGGAAACGCAGTGTGCCGCGTCTTACGAAGCTCGCCTCGCCCAGGCCACCCACGGAAGTGAAACAACATGTTTAGGAATCAAGTGAAAAGTATTTTTTGAGCTCTCAGTACAAATACTCTCATTGCAACAACCTTATTCGGTCTGTTACTACCATTCAGTGACATAGAACATTAATAAAATTGATAAAAATGAGAGGAGACATGCGAAAGAGGGCATGGAACCTGTCAAACAGACACCATGCATTCATATCATACCACTTTAGCTTCCCTGCACTTTATTCGTGACTGCCCCTGAACATATTTTGTACTTAGTCTTTTAGTCGAAGAATTGGAATATCTCTTCTGTTACTCAAGGTTTCTTTGGTCTGACTGTTAGTAACCGTGTTTTCTGTCCAACTTCTGTGATAACCCTTTTGAGAGATGTTAATTCCTCTTCAACTCAACTGCCTACTATGGTATTCATTACTGCAGTTTCTGTAGCCTTAAAGATCTACAAACGGACCATTTCTGAGCAGTACAGTGGCCTACTTTTATTCATAACGATTCTTATGGGTGATTCTCTGACACTTCAGTCTACTACATTACTAAATTGTGAACAGACTATAAATATGCTCCTGAGAACGCCTTACAAATCAATATCTGATTTCAAAATCTCTGTCCGACTATGATGCAACTCAGATGGAATCTTCCAGAGTTCCAAGATCTTTTCCAAGTATATCTCCTCCTCTTGTGATTCTTGAAATGTGTATTTCCTATTACTAGTTGCAATTTTTTTCAGAACTCAATCATTCTTTTTCCTCTCTCTTTCCTACTATCAAGCTCATGTTCTCTAACTCTTTCTTCTATTCCTTCCACTACTACCGCGTCACTATTCCCCATGATTATTGGACACTCATCTTTCTTTACAAACCGAATTACCCACTCGATATCTCCTCATCTTGTGTTTGTGACGTGGGGATGTATACCTCAACGATTGCTGTTGGCATCAGTTTGCTTCATTTCGCAGAACTGTTCACAATAACACTCATCCCTGGCTTCCTATTCGTAACGGGTCCTGCTTCCGTTATACCATTGCAGCTGCTCATATGAAGTTACATTTGTCTGACTAGATTTCCTTATCCTCTTCTCACTTCACTGACGTCCGCTATATCTAGCTTGAGCCTTGGCATTTGCCTTCGCAGATTTTCTAGCATTCATATCACTTCGGCTTCTAGAGTGTTGCGTTTCGTTGGTTGTTCAGTCATTACCATTCTAAGGAATTCTGTTTTTTACGTAATTCCTGCTGCGTATAAGGCTTCAGGATCGATCACTGATCGAAAGATTCTTCTCACTGTTATAGGGGCCAGTCATAACGTTTTAATTATCACCTCGAAAAATAATGATACCTAATTAATTGTTTGTTTGCTTGTCTGCAGGTACAAGACGGCGCTGTCCATTGACGAAGTGCGATATCGTGTGGTACTTAGTTTTCGGTAGCACCGGAAATGGTGCAGCTGAGTCAAGGAAATCTTTTATCCTCTTGTAGCGGCGTGCTCGGCAATATGACGCGGGGATTTCAGCGTGTGTGGAGGCTCAAGGCATTTAAATACAAACAAACAAATAGTGTTTCTTGAAACTTTCCCGAAGATAGAATATTCCATCGTCTTTCGGGAGTGAATCGGGACAGCAATATTTCTGCTTGCGATATTTCGGCTGTAATAGTAGTCATCTTCTAGGTGAGCCGATGACTCAGTTGTACACTGAGTGACGTGGTTTTAAATTAGTCATCAATTCACAGTGAAGATGGTCGACGATTATCAGCCAAAATATCACAAGAACGAATATTGCTGTTCGTGATTCACACCCGGAAGATGATGGAATAAATAATTAAATGGCGAAGTGGAAGCAGGGCTCGCTCATTGAGGGTTCCATACAAACTTAATTATGTATATAAACAATTCATCCACACCGGGAATCAAGAATTTCGACGATTTTTGCGTGTTACCGACATTGATACTGGCAAGATACCAGTCCCAGGGATTTCAAGATTTTAGAGAGTGTTTTAATTTCGAAGTTGGATAACAAACGACAAAAACATATATTTCCACGTGATGTAATTACAAATTAAGAATTTTCTAGTTATTTTCTCTTTATTGTACTGTGGAACCATGCTTCTTGCCAAATATCATGATTATATGTCAAGGTAAGCGTCCTAGAGATTTTAAAGTGTCAGTTTGCGAGTATCAAAACATGTGACATAAATGACCATATCTTTTGACTGTACTGACAGAAGCCTCACGCTCTTACTCCGGCAAGAGCCGCAGACCTTAATATGTGACACAAATGTCAACCTGATACCTCGAACTGTTTATCAGAAAATGGGGGCTTAACAAACCGACAGAGAGATGGTCTGATAAAAAAATGACTACTTTGATTGTAGTGTGAAGCCTTTCTTCTTGGCAAATTTCATGATTCTAGGTCAACGGGAGCCAACAACCTTGCCGCAGTGGCAATACCGGTTCTCGTCAGACCACCGAAGTTAAGCGATGTAGGGCTGAGCTAGCTCTCGGTTGGCTGACCACCCTGTCTGTCGAGCGCTGTTGGCAAGCGGAGTTCACTCACCCTTTGTAAGGCAAACTGAGAAGCTATTGATTGGTAAGTAGCGGCTCCGGTCTCCCAAACTGACATACGGCCGGGAGACCGGTGTGCTCACCACATGCCCCCTCCATATCAGCATCCAATGACGCCTGTAGGCTGACGATGACACAGAGGCTGGTCGGTACCGTTGGTCCTTCAAAGCCTGTTCGGTTGGAGTTCAGTTGAGTTTTTAGATAAACGGGAAGTACCCTGTTGGTTTTGATGAGTGAGTCTGCGAGTATCGAAACAAGGGACACAACTGACCGTATCTTTTGATCGCATTGACTTAGAAGCTACATCGACGAGGGACCGAAGACCGTAGACTTTATGACTACTGCCAGCAGCAGTGGCGAGAGTGTATACTTTTTTCCTGTCAAACGCTGTCTAACCGTAGTACACTTCTGAAAATCGGTCTACGCTCGAACTAAAAGCACCACTCCAGCGCTGTGTCTGGCAAAAGAGTCGCTACGGAGCACGCACGCATTAGCAGCTTAGCGTGCACACACCCAGGTACATACGAGGCTAGGTGGTCAGCGAACTTATGCCGACGAGTTTGGACGCAGTTCACGGATAGGCTGCGTCCACCAGCCGAAACTGGAGACGCAGGCAGCGCGAAACAGGCAACAGCGGGCATCCGATTACAGCGTAGGTCGCTCGAGCGGTCTCTGGGACCGTTGCAGTGGCGCGGCAGAGGTTTGTTGGAGCGAGGGGGGGGGGGAGGGGGGGCACGATGGATGGGCGCCATCTGGGGCTCCGACCACACGACACGCGGCCGCGGGGCATCCAGCGCCCGGCGCTGCAGCAGCACACAACTTCAGACACGGTTAGCTGCGCGCAGATCAAAGTGCTGAGCGAGCCTCTTGCTCCGAGGGTTTGAATAACGAGTAATACGTAGCCAGGGAGCTTATCAAAGACGCCTACACACGTTCCAAAATTTCTTTAGGATTATTAACGCTCCGGCGGCAGCTGCGGAGCATAGCTGTCATTTCCCATACGGAACACACACGTAATTCATTCAACTCGGTCCATCCACGCAGAGTAGATGGACAGAACACAATTTTTGTCACCAACATTTACCACATATCAAGTAACCGATGGAAGCAAAAAAGAAACTACTTAAAGAGTCATCATCAGAGAAGGAAAATCCCTGTGGGAGGAACAATATTTACGGCCAAAAGATATTTCAGTTGCATTCATGGACATAAAAAGTGATTATGGCACTGTTAAAAGGGAATAGATTCGGAATGTCAAAAAGAGTGCAACTGAGAGCGAGAAACATCTATAAAAATGCCTGAATTGTGTTATACTAGATGGCAAAAGAGTAGAATGGTTTATGTCGGGTTCGGAAAGGATGTGTTCTCTCACCAGTGCATTTTAATATAGTCATGAACAAAAACATAAGGCAAGTTCGCCAACGATCAACAATAGATGATATGAAAATCATAGCATATATGGACGATGTGATGATGTGGGAAGAAAATGAGCAGAAATGGGAAGAACAACTAAATACTTTGCAGAGAATAATCAAAGAATTACTGTGTATACTGTGTATCAGACATAACTGGAAAATACCTGCCACATCAAAGATCATGATGTATAAGTTGTATTATCTGCCAATTTTGACATATGGATCAGAGTGTTGGACAAAGAAAGATCTGAGCTGAAAACAGGGGCAACAGCGATATGCTTTCTGCGAGAGATCCTGGGTAAGACGAGAAGGCACTGGATAAGGAACGAAACAATACGAAATACCCTGCAGATTAACACCTAAAAGAAATTATCGACTGTAATAGGCTTAAATGGTTCGGCCACATTAAAAGAACGGGACCAGAAACATTTCCGAGAAGAGCCCTAGAATGGGCATAATCTGGATGAAGACCAATTGGGAGACCACGAACGAGCTGGACGGGCCAGGTGAAAGATGATGTGAACCGAAGAGGACTGTAATGAGAGGAGGTGCTAAACGTCAAACTGCAGGTGGAAAGAGGAGCTTGGAAGAAGCTCTGTGGACGACTTGCATCAGCAGAAACGTTCCAGGAAGTTGAAGAAGAAGAAGTTCGGAGTATGGTTTTGAAAGTGGACGAAAGGTAATGCGGAACAAAATCAGCTAACCATCTGTCGCTAATTCCTATTGGCTGGAAAATAACTGCCAATCTTACGTTTTCCTCGGCGGTGGTGACATCCGCATTCTTCTCGTCTAGCAGCGGTTTCATATGGTAATAAAAGGTTACTGCTGTAGGGCAACAGCGACTGCTACAAACCGAAACTGTCAGATCTGGCAATCAATTCAGATGTATTCACTATACAACACAAGAATTTACATTCTATGAGAGATCTATGTATGGTCCAAATTTCATCGAGCTATGTTACTTGGTAGTTACACACCATGCAGAATTTACATTCATCCTTACATTTTGCATAGCAGTGTATATGAATGGTTCTACAAAAACCAGCACCCACCCATGATTCTTTAAAGGATCGAACTATGTATAAAACGCCTTCAAATGTCTGATTACTTTAGAAATCAGTTTATTTGTTGCGTATGTAACGTTAAGCATGTAAGGTTTGGAATCATGTTTAAACTTTGTTGGAAGTCACCTACTGCTCTCATTATCAAATGATGGACGAGTATGGTCTGAGAAATTTGCTCTCTGTCTTCAGCAAAAGATAGTCTTTCACGCATCTCAACGTTTACGTCGTCATATGTCGAACTGCTTGTAGGTACATTCTGTCGTACCGAGCGGAGTAGCGCATTGGTTAGCACACCAGATTCGCATTCGGAAGGCGACGGTCGAAACATGCGTCCTACCATCCAGATTCAGGACGTCCGTGATTTCCCTAATTCACTTAAGGGGCTCCGGAAAGGCTCAAAATCATGAAAAGTTCAATTTTTACTTTTTTGCGTTTTCTGAATCTGCAGACTATTACCTTTTAATAGATATATAATTTATTCAATTCCGAAGACTACAACTATTTTTAAATTTTTTTTGAAATGTGTTCTACATGGGCGTGACCCACTGTGGCACTGTTAAACTGCTGTCAAATGGTGTTATTATTAACGTCCGTGTTCATCAGGTACATTTTAGTGATGTGAGATAAAGTATGTGTTGTGGCTAACCTGTGATGGTTCAATATACACTCCTGGAAATTGAAATAAGAACACCGTGAATTCATTGTCCCAGGAAGGGGAAACTTTATTGACACATTCCTGGGGTCAGATACATCACATGATCACACTGACAGAACCACAGGCACATAGACACACGCAATAGAGCATGCACAATGTCGGCACTAGTACAGTGTATATCCACCTTTCGCAGCAATGCAGGCTGCTATTCTCCCATGGAGACGATCGTAGAGATGCTGGATGTAGTCCTGTGGAACGGCTTGCCATGCCATTTCCACCTGCCGCCTCAGTTGGACCAGCGTTCGTGCTGGACGTGCAGACCGCGTGAGACGACGCTTCATCCAGTCCCAAACATGCTCAATGGGGGACAGATCCGGAGATCTTGCTGGCCAGGGTAGTTGACTTACACCTTCTAGAGCACGTTGGGTGGCACGGGATACATGCGGACGTGCATTGTCATGTTGGAACAGCAAGTTCCCTTGCCGGTCTAGGAATGGTAGAACGATGGGTTCGATGACGGTTTGGATGTACCGTGCACTATTCAGTGTCCCCTCGACGATCACCAGTGGTGTACGGCCAGTGTAGGAGATCGCTCCCCACACCATGATGCCGGGTGTTGGCCCTGTGTGCCTCGGTCGTATGCAGTCCTGATTGTGGCGCTCACCTGCACGGCGCCAAACACGCATACGACCATCATTGGCACCAAGGCAGAAGCGACTCTCATCGCTGAAGACGACACGTCTCCATTCGTCCCTCCATTCACGCCTGTCGCGACACCACTGGAGGCGGGCTGCACGATGTTGGGGCGTGAGCGGAAGACGGCCTAACGGTGTGCGGGACCGTAGCCCAGCTTCATGGAGACGGTTGCGAATGGTCCTCGCCGATACCCCAGGAGCAACAGTGTCCCTAATTTGCTGGGAAGTGGCGGTGCGGTCCCCTACGGCACTGCGTAGGATCCTACGGTCTTGGCGTGCATCCGTGCGTCGCTGCGGTCCGGTCCCAGGTCGACGGGCACGTGCACCTTCCGCCGACCACTGGCGACAACATCGATGTACTGTGGAGACCTCACGCCCCACGTGTTGAGCAATTCGGCGGTACGTCCACCCGGCCTCCCGCATGCCCACTATACGCCCTCGCTCAAAGTCCGTCAACTGCACATACGGTTCACGTCCACGCTGTCGCGGCATGCTACCAGTGTTAAAGACTGCGATGGAGCTCCGTATGCCACGGCAAACTGGCTGACACTGACGGCGGCGGTGCACAAATGCTGCGCAGCTAGCGCCATTCGACGGCCAACACCGCGGTTCCTGGTGTGTCCGCTGTGCCGTGCGTGTGATCATTGCTTGTACAGCCCTCTCGCAGTGTCCGGAGCAAGTATGGTGGGTCTGACACACCGGTGTCAATGTGTTCTTTTTTCCATTTCCAGGAGTGTATATCGCTGGTGTGATTGTCGATTGTTTCATGTTTATTTACTCTGTCGTTATCTCGAAAATATTCGTAATTAATTCTGTTTCTTGAGTCTCTGTTTTGTTGAAGTATAATAATGAGTAAAAGTAAAGTTATTAGAAATCCTCTGAAGGATTTTAAGAAAAGGAGAAATGTTGGAAAGCCAAAGGTATGTGTTATCACTGTAAACAATAAAGACGATAACCAAGTGAGTGAACCTAACCTCTCAAGTACACCTGCCCATAGCAGTCAAAGTGGGAAAGAAAACACTTCACAGAAGAAGCTTGGTTCAATGAGTGAAAACTATGAATGTTTTACGGGCGAATCGGATGTGAATGAAATATTTGATATGTCGGTTCTCAAAGGAATTTTTTCAAACTGTGTAAGATGTATTCATTGTAGTGAAGTTGGTCTGGAACTCTCCATAATAAAGCACGTAGGACTTGCTAGTGAAATACAACTGAAATGTGATAAGTGTTCATACATGACCACCTTTTGGAACAGTGTTGCAGTAACTGCAACTGAAGAAAATGGTAGCAAAATCTACGAACACAACAACGAGCGATGCTTGCTTTAGACAAGGAACGCCTTCGGGCTGCAGACAGGGCTGTAAAGAGTCTAGAAATACAAGCAAGAGTAAACAGGAGGAGGAACAAGAGGAAGCTGGAGGAGGAGTTTGTAGAGGATGAAGATAATCCATCCTATTGACCTGGAATGCACTAAAAAGTTAATCCAATCTTTGTCGCTCGATTCCCAAAACTTTTATTTTCTCGTACTAATTACATGTTTTCTAAGGATCTTCCAAACATATTTGTTTCAAACTTTCAGTAAATGTTACACAGTACCTTCTGCATAATTTAACACAGCCTTTTTCCAAAAAACTGTATATTTTTTAATATATAAATAAAAAATTGCAAAAAAATGTTGTGAATTTTCATTAAAATTGAAAAAAAATCATCTTTAATAACTGAACTAAAATTTTGTAAAATCCCTGTGTTAAGTTGTAGCCCATATTCCAATAAATAATCTGTAAAAAGTTCAACTTCCTACCTCTAATACTTTGTGAGGAAAGATGTAATTTATAAGCGTTATTTTAACATTGCAAGTATAGGGCGTTCCGGAGCCCCTTAAGGCAAATGCCGGGATGGTTCCTCCGAAAGGGCACGCCCGCTTTGTTTTTCCTTTCATAGTTCTGTGTGTGAGAGGGTGTGGGGGGCGGAGAGAAGGGGGCTGTCAGCGAGATACAGTTTCATAAAGGTCTGAAACTGTGTGTAGGTAGTCGTTAAGAGCTCTCATTTTTAAATACAGTTCGTGCTCTCTGAGTTACTCTACCTCAAGACGTATATAGGGTGTAACGGGCGTAAGTGCAGACATTTGTATTGATAATTGACAATGGTGTACTGAACAACATCACATGAGTACTTACGTCATTTGCAAACTAATAATATAGCTGTCAGGAATAGTATGCATTTAGGTTGATTAGTACCTCCAAAAACATGTGGGAAGAGCAAGCCATTAATACTTATTTTCCCTTGGGTAGCCGGTCGGGTGTATAAGTATGGACGGCAGGACGGAAAGTGGTTAGCCTATACTGACAGGCGTGGTCCACTTAGTGATTCAGTTACGTGTTTGTGGGTGAGTGTTCGATGGGAAAAAAACATACGTGTATGCATATTAATGTACCATACTGAATACACGGACAGAAATTTCCTCTGAAGACAAGATCGTTAAATACACAAATAAAAAAAGGGCATCACATCGGTTCCGAGAGTTTCTGAACCTGTTCAGAAACCCGGAATAGATATCAACATAAATATCATTTCCGCCCTTTTTATTGCTCATACAAACCACACATTGCATGTTGTACCACCATACAGCGAGACCTTCAGAGGTGGTGGTCCAGATTGCTGTACACGGCGGTATCTCTAATACCCAGTAGCACGTCCTCTTGCATTGATGCATGCTTGTATTCGTCGTAGCATACTGTCCACAGGATCATCAAGGCACCGTTGGTCCAGATTGTCCCACTCCTCAACGGCGATCCGGCGTTGATCCCTCAGAGTGGTTGGTGGGTCACGTCGCCATAAACAGCCCTTTTCAATCTATACCAGGCATGTTCGATAGGAAGTCATTCACAAGATGTGCACTATGGGGGAGCAAATTGTCCTCCATGAAGACGAATGCCTCGCCAGTATGCTGCCGATGTGGTTGCACTATCGGTCGGAGGATGACACTGACGTATCGTACAGCCGTTACGGCGCCTTCCATGACCACCAGCGACGTACGTCGGCCCCACATAATGTCATTCCAAAACACCAGGGAACCTCCACCTTGCTGCGCTCGCTGGACTTTGTGTCTAAAGCTTTCAGCCTGACCCGGTTGCCTCCAAACACGTCTCTGACGATCATCTGGTTGAAGGCACATGCGACCCTCCTCGGTGAAGAGAACGTGATGCCAATCCGAGAGCGGTCCATTCGGCACGTTGTGGGGTCCATCAGTACCGCGCTGCAAGGTGTCGTGGTTGCAAAGATGGACCTCGCCATGGACGTCGGGAGTGAAGTTGCGCATCATGCAGGCTATTGCGCAGAGTTTGAGTCGTAACACGACGTCCTGTGGCTGCACGGAAAGCATTATTCAACATGGTGGCGTTGCTGTCAGGGTTCCTCCGAGCCATAATTCATAGACAGCGGTCACACACTGCAGTAATAGCCCTTAGGCGGCCTGTCTCTCTGTATCTCCTGCATGTCCGAACAACATCGCTTTGGTTCACTCCGAGACTTCTGGACACTTCCCTTGTGAGAGCCCTCCCTGGCACAAAGTAACAATGCGGACGTGATCAAAGCAACGATGCAGATGCTATCTAACCGCGATATTGACCGTCTAGGCATGGTTGAACTACAGACAACACGAGCCGTGTACCTCATTCCTCGTGGAGTGACTGGAACCGATCGGCTGTCGGACCCTCTCCAACACGCGCTGCTCATGCATGGTTGTTTACATATTTGGGTGGGTTCAGTGACATCTCTGAACAGTCAAAGATACTGCGTCTGTGATATAATATCCACAGTCAACGTCTATCTTCAGGAGTTCTGGGAACCGGGGTGATGCAAAACTTTTTTGATGTATGTACTGTGTTGACTATTCCACGAGGGCAGAAGTTGGCTGTCGTCATACAATCTTTGGAAAATTAAAGTGGATTCGGTCAGATAGTAGGAAAACACGCCACTAATAATGCACCGCAAGCATATTGGTTTGTCAGTAATAAGAAAATGAAAATGTAAAATACGCATAACTCAAAATGGTTTTGAAGTGAAGTGGCGTAAGAGTAAAACATAATGTCGTAAGCTGGCAACATCAATGTAGTTCCTATCTTACGATATTATATTCTACATCTATGCCACTTCACTTCACAGACATAATTTAGAGCTACGTTCATTTTATACTTTCATTTTGTTACTACTGCCAAACAAATGTGTTTAAGCTGTCTCATGAGTGGAATGCGTTCCCGCTATGTGGCTGATATATGTTCAGTTTAAACTTCCGAAGATCAGATGATGACAGAAAGCTTCTGTCGAAAGCGGTCATCGTGAAGTAATATTTAGCCATATTGACTTCAGAAGAAATCTATTTCCATGAAATCGACAGATCGCTACTGTTACATAAACATGAGTCACCTACACATATATACACAGCTTCTAACTATAATACTCTTCTTACTATGATCAACCTTTAGCATAATAACTCGTCGTGAGTAACGTACGACGCTATTTAAAATTTTTAAATTCTGGCAATAATTGTATGAAATACTGAAAATCAAATTTTTGTTGCCCCTGAAAGCCGTGAGCTAGGCAACGTACACCTGTGTCCGTGCCCCGCATTAGTTCTTTAGTAATATACAGGGTAAGCTAGAACTGCAACGACGTACTTTCGGAACAATAAATGGGGAATACAGTACAGTACTGTGTTATGCATTCCTCTAAACATATTTCTGGTAGTGACTGCCACCTCAAAACAAAATTTAAACTTTCAGAGATACATACTGAACATGTGCGCATTTTATTTAAGGGACCCACGACCTCTGTCGACCCATTACAGAGTAATAATGTAATGATTCTTGTTTCTGGTAAAATATCTTCACAACAAAGTCTATAAAATGGGATCACCAAGACGTGCAACAAATAAACAGAAAAATGCAACAACCCGCAGATAGATGGAAAAGTAATGTTACATGATTAGCATATCGGCCAACTCTTCTTCAGCAAACGTATCCATACTGCCGCGTACTACTGGGAAATAAAAGAGATAGATCGAGGTAGAACCGAAGAGTACTGAAGATAAGCTTGAAGGGGTAAGGGAATCATAATTATCAGAAGTACCGTGAGTGAATGGAACTAATTTGTTTGCAGAAAAAAACACACAGTGCTTATCCCTAGCAATGTGAAAATAAAGCAAACTCCAGTGGTAAAAGGCGCCTTGCTCTATCGTAAACATCACGTATAAAATGTCAAATTTTGTAAACAAATATGGTGTTTGGAAACTACTAGGTGCAAAGACATATAGCGAACACATGTCAGCTGATTACGTAAAAGAGTACAAATTTAAGCTTTATAAACCTGACAGAAAAAGATTTGCATGTTACTTGAAATACAGGGTGTTTCAAAAAGAACACACATATTACAAAGTATTATTTTGTCCAAACTATCCATCGCTGCGCCTCAGGTCGACTATTGGGGAAACGATTACATAGTCGCTAGATGTCAGCTGTCTTCTGTTTTGCTTGGTAACCGTCATATGTTTAAAATGGCTACTCAACAGCGGAAATCATTTTGTGTTCTCGAGTTTGTGAAGTTAATTCCGTGATTACAGTGCAAAGACATTTCAGGTTGAGGTACCAAACTGATCCTCCGAATGGGTGGAAAATTCGCAGATGATATCGACAGTTTCTAGATACAATATGTGTATGTAAAGGAAAGAGTCCAGGCCGTCCTCGTGTTCCTGAAGAAAATGTTGCACGAAGTCAAACTGCTTTCCAGCGTAGTCCTTCAGAATCAACTCGTCGTGCCAGTCGGGAGTTTCAACAATTTGGCGTGTTTTGAGACGTCGGTTAGTTATGAAGCCGTACAAGTTACAGCTGTTACAAGCTCCGCGTTCTGATGATAAACGCAAATGTGTTGCATTTTGTAACGAGATTCTTGATGCTATTAACAATGATTACATTTTCGCGCAACGCATCGTGTTCAGTGATGTGCCGACTTTCAGTGTTAGTGGTCAGGTAAACGAACATAATGTTCGATTTGGGGCCTACAGAACCCACATGCATTGAACATGTACGAGATTCGCCCAAAGTCAATGCGTTTTGTGCGATATCCCGATCGTCTGTTTACGGTGCATTCTTCTTTGATGGAAACACGGTTAACGGTCAACGACACGGGGCACCCCCTCACTGTCGCCAAGTGCGTGAATATCTTAATTAAACTCAACTGAACCGTTCGATTGGCCATCAAGGATCTGGCGACTTAGCATGTGTCAGCTGGTCTCCACGGTCACCGGATTTGAGTCCCTCTGACTTCTTCCTGCGGGGTTTCGTTAAGGACAACGTTTCTGTACCACCACTCTCACAGAACCTGGAAGAGCTGAAGAACCGGATCCGTACTGCCGTAACAACAGTGACAAAGGACATGCTTGCCCGAGTATGGGAGGAATTTCAGTATCGATGTAATATTGCACGTGTCGCTGATGGAGGACATATTGAACAACTGTAATCTGAACTTGAGAGGTTCGTAAATATGCGTGTAAAGTTTCATATTCGTACGTCTTAAAGTTTAATACATATATGGATTCGAAATACACTACTGGCTACTAAAATTGCTACACCACGAAGATGACGTGCTACAGACGTGAAATTTAACCGACAGGAAGAAGATGCTGTGATATGCAAATGATTAGCTTTTTAGAGCATTCACACAAGGTTGGCGCCGGTGGCGACACCTACAACGTGCTGACATGAGGAAAGTTTCCAACTGATTTCTCATACAGAAACAGCAGTTGACCGGCGTTGCCTGGTGAAACGTTGTTGTGATGACTCGTGTAAGGAGGAGAAATGCGTACCGTCACTTTTCCGACTTTGACTAAGGTCGGATTGTAGCCTATCACGATTGCGGTTTATCGTATCGAGTTGGTCGAGATCCAGTAGCTGTTAGCAGATTATGGAATCGGTGGGTTCAGGAGGGTAATACGGAACGCCGTGCTGGATCCCAACGGCCTCGTATCACTAGCAGTCGAGATGACTGGCATCTTATCCGCATGGCTGTAACGGATTGTGCAGCCACGCCTCGATCCCTGAGTCAACAGATTGGGACGTTTGCAATACAACAACCCTCTGCACGAACAGTTCGACGACGTTTGCGGCAGCATGAACTATCAGTTCGGAGACCATGGCTGCAGTTACCCTTGACGCTGCATCACAGGCAGGAGCGCCTGCGATGGTGTAATCAACGACGAACCTGGGTGCACGAATGGCAAAACGTCATTTTTTCGGATGAATCCAGGTTCTGTTTACAACATCATGATGGTCGCATTCGTGTTTGGCAACATCGTAGGGAACGCACATTGGAAGCGTGTATTCGTCATCGCCATACTGGCGTATCACCCGGCGTGATGGCATGGGGTGCCATTGGTTACACGTCTCGGTCACCTCTTGTTCGCATTGACTGTACTTTGAACAGTGGACGTTACATTTCAGATGTGTTGCGACCCGTGGCTCTACCCTTCATTCGATCCCTGCGAAACCCTACATGTCAGCAGGATAATGCACGATTGCATGTTGCAGGTCCTGTACAGGCCTTTCTGGATACAGAAAATGTTCGACTGCTGACCTGGCCAGCACTTTCTCCAGATCTCTCACCAACTGAAAACGTCTGGTCAATGGTGTCCGAGCAACTGGCTCGTCACAAGACGCCAGTCACTACTCTTGATGAACTGTGGTATCGTGTTGAAGCTGCATGGGCAGCTGTAGCTGTACACGCCATCCAAGCTCTGTCTGACTCAATGCCCAGGCGTATCAAGGCCGTTATTACGGCCAGAGGTGGTTGTTCTGGGTACTGATTTTTTACGATCTGTGCATCCAAATTGCGTGAAAATGTAATTACATGTCAGTTCTAGTATAATATATTTGTCCAATGAATAACCGGTTATCATCTACACATCTTATTGGTGTAGCAATTTTAATGGCCAGTAGTGTACGTATTTTCTTTTTGAAACACCGTGCACTTACTCCAATGTAATTATGAATTCGTTAACTCAACCAACGATCTTCACAATGCTTTAAGACTTTCTCTGAAATAATAGGGCTGTTTTAAAACTTGTAGTTTCATTCAGTACTCAGAATATATCCTGAGTAACCTCTGAATGTTTGTCGGTGGAGTCCTGGTTCACCTTTTAGATGTACGGAGAGGGGTGGGGTGGAGTGAGGACAGGAATTTCTCATGACGCCTCATGAGTCTCTCCAACCACCACCACCCTCCCTGTACCCTCGTTTTCGAATCTGCAAGCCACAGTGATTTAGTTCCGTGATTTCTCACCTCTTACGGCAAAAGACGGAATAGTTCCTTTGAATTTTTCTTTAATAAGAGTGATTTCGTACTATGTCTCTAATAATCTGACCATCGATAAAGTAAAACCAAAATAGTTAAAGCTGGGTCCAGGAAGATGACCATTGAAATTCCCCCATTACTCACGTTATGAGATTGTTCTTGTCGGATTTCTACAATTGCCAGTGCTCCCCTGCGGGCGGACCGCCTACGAACTTACGCACAAGCTACGGACGTGGGTATGGCTGTAACCCTTTTCTCTGCAGTGGTTGCAGTTCGCTCAAGCGTGACAGCACCTAAAGCTATCGGCGTTTTGTGAGCCGTATTCCGCAAAGCCGTGTCGTAAGAATGGAGATTGAAGTCATTCTGTCTTGCAGACCACTAAGCGTCCGTGGAAGGCGCTTCGGCTTCGCGCGGCGTGCGCTCAGCGGACTGCGGCACCTGCCATCGGACGAGGAGGGACCATTACTGGGTCTAACAGTAGAATTACCGCCTCACGAGCAGTGTATAAAGCGCGCGCCGTAAACTGGAGATGGCGCGGCCTCCGCCGTACTTCATACTGCCCTTTACGAGCCGTGCGGACTACACAGATGCGCGGTGTTAGGCGTGGCGCACTGCGGTGCGGTGCATCGGCGCTGGAATTATCCACACGTCATTTGTTCTCGTTGGGCAGAGGTTGGCGATCGGCCGTCCGTGGCCGCAAAGCGCCAGTGCGGGCAGGTAAGCGAGCCGCCGACTGCCCAGGAGCACTTGCTGCGCCTCTGCACGCTCTGTTACGTGCACACAGCGGACTCATGAATACGAAATACGACGCACAGAGAGGGACAGTCCACACGTGTGCAGTAAAGCTACCGAGTAAGAAGCTGTAAAGCGTAAAGCTCGAAAGGAAAACAGGTGCAGAATTATTGTCAGAGCCGAGACGACAAAGGTTTAATATCTTTTGCCCCACTGGCCTGTGGCCGAGCGGTTCTAGGCGCTTCAGCCCGGAACCGCGCTGCTGCTACGGTCGCAGGTTCGAATCCTGTCTCGGGCATGGGTGTGTGTGACGTCCTTAGTTAGGTTTAAGTAGTTCTAAGTCTGGGGGCTGATGACTTCAAGTGTTAAGTCCCATAGTGCTTAGAGACATTTGAAGCACTTGAAGCAATGGCGGGTATGTAAGGCGCCTCGTAATGCGCACACGGAGCGATGTAGATGACGCCAAAAATGGAATGATCTTTGACTTCGGGGCCAAGGGTGGCAGCATTACCGAAACGTCTAACTCTGTAAACAGTTCACGTGCCATGGCAAAATGGTGCTATCCAAAAAGCGCCGAGTCAACTGTGATGCACCGCAGGCAGTAGATGACCGGCATGAACGGCAGTGTCGATATGTGTGCGGGCGAACAGACGTGCAACTGTAGAGAAAATGTCCATCAGATGAACAAGCAGTGCCCAACAGTGTCTCCTCAACGACCGTTCAGCGATCGCTGCTACGTATGGGCTTCTGCGGCAGGTCACGCACCCATGCTGGCCAGCTACCATCGGCGACGAAGACTGGAATGTACACACCAATACCGCAACTGACGTCCAGTGGATGGTGACAGATGGACTTTTTCGGATGAGTCACGTTTTACGTTCCATCACCGTTGGCGTGCAACAGTCATATCGTCGGAAGGGTCAAGGATGCAGTAAGGAGCGCTATGGTCTGGAGACTGTTTTCATGGCATTTCCTGGGTGATTTCCTCAGTCTGGAAGTACAATGGGTCAACGCAAGTTTATCTGTCCCAGAGGACCACGTCCGCCCATACATGGAGTTTGTGTTTCCTCGGCACGATGGCACCTGCCATCAGGACAACGCAACGTGTCACACAGCCCGCAGTGTACGTGCGTGGATCAAAGAGCACCAGGATGAGTTTACCATATTCCCCTGGCAAAGGAACTCCCCGGACTTAAGCCCAGTCGAGAATCTGTGGCACCACCCCGATTGGGCTGTCTACGCAATGAATTCGATTGAGAATCCATCGAGAAACCTAGCGCATCTGGCCACGGCAGTGGTATCGCCATGGCTCCACATCCCTGTCAGTATCTTCCAGCATTTTGACATTCTTCCTGCACGTCTCGCAGCTCTCCCGCTTCAAAAGATGGTTATACAGGCTTTTGACGAGCGGTCACACGTTACTACCAGTCTGGAATGTTCGTTTTGTCTTTAATCTGAGGTGTAGTGATACGACTGGGCATTAAGCGCACGCCTTGTGACGCCGGATAAGTAATGAGCCTGTACAGCCTAGTCACCCAAGCCCAAAATGAAAAAAATGTGTAATGGGGAAAAATCGTGTTGTCGTAAATTTCTGTGTAGTGGAACGTATCTTACTTAAAAGCTGACTTAACAACCCACCCTCTTAATAAACGGAAAACAACTTCACTATACAGGGTGCATTTTTACTGGTATTTCGGCGGATATTTGAAATTTCGTTTTCGTAATGGGCAGCTGCAGTCAGCCCACAGAAATACCATGCGTCACTTCTTTCATGTGATGTGCAGTGTCGAAGGAAAGTGTTGGTTTGTTTACTGTTACAAACAGAACTATTTTTAAAGCGTTGCGCCGGCCACGGATCGAATCCGCCCGGCGGATTAACGACGACGGCCGGTATGCCGGCCTGCCTGGATGTGGTTTTTAGGCGGTTTTCCACATCCTACGAGGTGAATGCCGGGCTGGTCCCCACGTCCCGCCTCAGCTACACGATTCGCCGACATCTGAAACACTATTTCACGCACTATGCTAGACGCAGACAGCTGGGGTACACGAATTGCGTCCCGGGGGGGGTATGGGATGGCGGCAAGAAGGGCATCCGGCCACCCCAAAAAATTAACCATGCCAAATCCGTACTTAACCCTGCCGACCCTGCGCACAGTGCGGGATAAAGGCAGCAGCAAAAGAAGAAGAAAAAGACTTTACGTATCCATTCGATCGAGCGATTTTCGTTTTATCGGAGGTATTGTCCTGCTGGATTACTGGTTACGCTTCGTGTTTTTCCGCCCATGTCAAGACATACCGATAAAACGAATATCGCACAAGACTAATCTAGGATTGCTCTATCCAATGGACGCGTAAATTTGCGGTTTTGCGTGTAACTGGAAAGAAACCGACGCGTTCCGTCGACACTGGGCTCAACATGGAAGACGTGATGAGCAGTATTTGTTTGGGCTGGCTCCAGCTACAGACCAATAACAAGATATTGCTAATATCAGCCGTAACATCAGGGAAAATACGCCTGGCAAGTCTTGGGAGTGAAGCCCGATGTAAACACGAGCTCAGGTAAGTTATTTTGTCTAATCGCGCGAGGGAACTGGACAGGGAATGCTGGGAAGGCATAGTCCACCTGTAAACTGAAAAGCGAGCAACGCTGACAGTGGGTGAAGATCGCTGCTGCTGCCGTACAGGATGACTAAGAATCGATTTCCCCTGTAGCAGTATTGAACACTGAACCGTGAATTTACTTTCAGAACGTTTTATTAAGAATTTACTTTATTTACCAGCGATTCATCAAGAACATTAACACATTTAATCACGCTATGTGAGCGTGGAAGTAGTTGCCAGGGAGTAACTGATGAAATCAAAATGAAATTGCTTTTAACAAATGGGAATTTTATTCCTAAAAGCTTTTTTTTAAGAAACAGTTTTAAAATTATAAGCAGAAAGCACCCTCTAAATATCACGTTACAATTTATTCAGAGGCAGAAAGAAACTAATTTTGGAGTGTATGAGCTTTCGGGCTGAGAACCTTGCGGTTCCCTTTTGACACGGCCGTAGTCACGACCGCTCACAACAACCTCTGAAAGACTACACAGGTGCAAATCTGCAACACACCAGATTACTTTAAAGTAAAAGTATTAACAATTCACAAAAGCACATAAACTATGCACCCCGTAGGAGGGATGAAAATGGTACAAAACACTAAAATTAAGAGATTAACTTGCGACCGAAGGTGCAACTTTATTTTAACTTCTGAGAAAAGTCTTGCGGTGGAAGGGTGGCAACTTTATATACTAAAATGACCATTTAAATAAAAGCCCATGAAATGCAATCTTACATAAAATTATGCAACGTTGGCCATACATGCTCTACTGTACACATATACCGCCTCTCAAGATGATAGGCAAGATAAAAACATATTTCAGGAATTCGGCCGTTACACTTCAAGCACTAAATTCGTTAACACACCGAATCCGACAAACATTACAGAGGCAGCTATTAACGTACGGCAGATTGACAGGGAGATTACCGAACAACCCGAACCGCAGGTTTCTCTAACCCGCCCCTACTCCAAAAGGGAAAAACGGACCACCCAATTCATAAATAACCACCTTCCCGCGGGTGGGCAAACGGAGAAGAATGGTGGAACGACCCCAAAACAAAGCGGCTGGTGACCTCACCAAGAAAACAAGTAGAATTTAACAAGTAAATGAAACAACATATCACCATAACTTCTAATAAACTGCGAATTCTGGCGAAGACCTGGCGCAGCACCCCCAAAACGCTCGCCGAACCGTCCACTGCCAGCCGCTTCAACGGACGCAGGAAGGCGCGCCGATCTCCCGTCTCACGGCGTCGCAGCTCGCACCGGCCAGACCGATGTCGTGGATTGACTCCTGTTGCTCTCGTGTCGGCCGCGAAGTCACTACCCCTCGCTATACGGCGCGGCCCACTGGACTCACGTGGCGACCTCACATGCGCCGATGCTCAAGGCGGACAAGTCATCTTGTGTCTCAGTTCGCGACCGACCAACCGATCTATCCAGCAGCCAATGACCGTTGCCCGAGCAACTCGAGCAGACTGGCGGCCTAACGCGCAGACTCAGATGCAGGAACTCAGCCCCCGACCGGGCGATCACTTGTTGAGTTCTCTCACTGCGCCACAAATTCGGACGAGAGACAATCTAGCAAGCTGACTGACCAACTGGCGAGCTCATAGCGCCCCTAAAATGCACGTGAACAGGCAACATTTCCCCTTTCCCACCAGAGGGAGACACCAAAGCTGCGATTGCCACAGCGGCGTCACCGCCAGAAATGGAGGGCGACTGCTTCACACAACGCGCTGCTGCGCGCTCTTCAAAACAGCAATTTTTACCACGGCTCAATCACTCTGCAGATATTTAGTAATTATCTACGTATCCGTTTTCTGCGCTAGTATTATTAGTAAGTCATATTTGTATTCCATGTACTTTGCGGAAAATAAACCATTCCGGGCATCCTCGGCCCTGCATCCACAGTGACTCATATAGCGCGCTAGGGAAGGTTCGGTATAACTACGTGAAACAATATACATTCGTTTCTTGTGACGTAGTGGGGTAGAAAGAGTGAGGAATCGCCTGTTCGCTCTTTTGCCGATCTTTGAAGGAGGGAAGTGTTTGACCACAATCAGGCAACCTATCTTCCCTCACGCTTCTACCCTGCATCGCCCCTCCATCCTGTTCCACTCCGAGAACATAAATGATCCATTAATGCGGCCCTACTATTCCTAGAAGTGATGAAAAAGATTAATATTTTTTCATAACCCACTCCATTTCTCAGTAAACATTAATTTTATACCATTAATACACAATTTTTAATAACCTATGATTTTTTCATCTCCTGAAACGCAAAAACTAATAAAAATGAATACGATTTTTTTTTTGTAGAAGGTTCAACGTAATTTAATTTTATACTGGGAAACGTTACGGCTAGAAACTGCAGTTTTTCGAATTACTCGTTAAAAACAAGGAAAGTCATATTTGCACGTCCAAATTCGTCATTGAACTCTCTCCTACCACTTTACAAGAATTTGCGATTACAGGAATTTTTCCCCTAATTTTCCTTCGTTGATTGGACTAATATTCAGGATGCAGCAGATAAGACAGGCCACACAATATGAACTGCGTGACCAAAATTTAAGACACCCAGAAGACATAATCAGATGCCAATGTAACACTTTACACGAACAAACCGTCGGCGTGTAGGCCTATATAAATGATTATAGAGTTGCAGTTCTTTGTGACAGACTGAATGACGCCCAGAGTTCTTTAGTCTTGTTCGTCTTTAGTGTCGTTACCAGGTGGGGTACATAAAAGGTGTGAGCAGCTTGATATGTCGTGCAATCACTCTGAAGGACACGAAAATGCAGCGTTATCGTATGAGACAGCGTTATCAGCACCTGACAAGAGTATTAAATTTGCCTCAATGTGGGTCACCATTTGGCAGACTGGTTGAATCGGACAATATCCAGATATCTGGGCATTAAGATGCGATAGTGGGAACGTGAGGGCAGCCGTACACATCGTAAAGGTTTTGGTCGAATTCTTCTGGCCACCACAAGGAATGATCACCAGACAGTGCACTAATAAATCAAAGAATTTAAAAAATGATCGAAACAGACGAAATGAATTAAAATTTGTGCTGCGGCCGGGACTCGAATCTGGGTCTTCTTGCTTGCTAGGCAGAAATGCTAACCATTACACCACCGCAGTACGATGGTCAACACTGCTGCACGAACTACCTAAATTGAGTGCCCTCCCAAATACAAACTTCAATTCATTTTTCCCTTACATATTGTCACTACTGCAAGGGCTCTCCGATATTGGCAAGCACCCCAGCATTGGACGTAATGACACGTCCTTGTACCATTGGTGATCTTTCATGCCTTCAATTTTACTTTGAAACCCAATATTATTTATTTAGAGATAAATGATAACGGATTACAGTGTACAGCCGTAGACGTGGTATTCACCATGAAAAATTTTATTTCTGACAGCATTTTAAATTTTTAAATTCGGACAATAATTACATGAAATACTGAAAATCATTTTTTACTCCTCGTAGCCATTATACAGTCAACCTGCAACTCGGATTGAATGTTAGTAATGTAGAATAGCACGCACATGTCAGTTTTGCATTAACTTAAACGGATGAAATTTTCAGCAACATATTTAAAACAATATTCATCACACAGCAGTTTGAGGGCAGTCTTTGAACATCCACTTCCTGAAAAATTAAAACTGTGTGCCGGACCGAGACTCGAAATCGGGACCTTTGCCTTTCGCGGGCAAGTACTCTATCGACTGAATCTGCCAGGAAGTTTCATATGAGCGCACACTCCACTGCAGAGTGAAAATTTTATTCCGGAAGCATCCCCCAGGCAGTGGCTAAGCCATGTCTCCGCAATATCCTTGCTTCCAGGAGTGCTAGTTCTGCAGGGTCTGCAGGAGAGTTTCTGTGAAGTTTGGAAAGTAGGAGACGAGGTTCCGGCGGAATTAAGCCTGTGAGGACGTGCTTGGGCAGCTCAGTTAGCAGAGCACTTACCCGCTAAAGGTAAAGGTCCCAAGTGCGGGTCTCGGCCCGACACGCAGTTTTAATCTACTATTTTCTTGAAACTTCCGGCCAGATTAAAACTTTGTGCCGGACCAATCACGAAATCGGGACCTTTGCCTTCCGCGGGCAAGTGCTCTACCATCTGAGCTACCCAAGCACGACAAGCCCCGTCCTCACAGCTTTACTTCTGCCTGTACCTCGTCTCCTACCTTCCAAACTTTACAGAAGTTCTCCTGCGAACTTTGTAGAACTAGTACTCCTGAAAGAAAGGATATTGCGGAGACATGACTTAGCCACAGCCGCGAGGATGTTTCCAGAATGAGATTTTCACTCTGCAGCGGAGTGTGCGCTGATATGAAACTTCCTGGCAGATTAAAACTGTGTGCCGGACCGAGACTCGAACTCGGGACCTTTGTTTGGAAGGTAGGAGACGAGGTACTGGCAGAAGTAAAGCTGTGAGGACGGCGGGGGGGGGGGGGGGGGGCGGGGTTTAGTCGTGCTTGGGTAGCTCAGATGGTAGAACACTTGCCCGCGAAAGTCAAAGGTCCCGAGTTCCAGTCTCAGTCCGGCACACAGTTTTAATCTGCCAGGAAGTTTCATATCAGCGCACACTCCGCTGCAGAGTAAAAATCTCATTCTACTATTTTCTTCTTTCTGTTAACCTCTTAAGCTCAATTGTTTCTTTTTACTGGTGTAATAATCATATTGTAGAATTATTGTATTGCCAATGTTTCCTGCTCTTTATACAATGTTGTTATAAACAACTGAAGCGACATTACAGATTTGCTGTACCGGTATTATTTCGTATACTGTCACAGGGTTTTGCACACACCTAAAAAAACTCAAAAACGTTTTTTTATGTACTACAGGCGCTCTATTCTTGCCCGCCCCCCCCCCCCCCCCTCCGTACCCATTATGCATATATCAAGTCGATAAGCCAGTTCTTCCCACGTTCGATGCAGCATGTCCCTATCAGTCTATTCCCCATTGTCCGTGTGAGCTCGCAGTTCTGGTAGGGCTGTTGATAAAGGAGGCTTAAAACGCTGACTCTTTCACGTTAACCCACACGCAAAAATATGGAATAAGAACGGATGAGCGTTGAGGCCTTGACATGAATTACTAATCAACTCCATCACAATTTCCTGTTTAAGAAATCACGAACATCGTGGTGGAAGCTTCGTCGTTTGATGGATGAAGTTCACCTGTCGGTGTCCATTTGTGGCACGAGCCAGTTTCCTGCATGTCTAGATACACGTATCCTATAACGGTCTTTTCGCAGAAGAAAAAGGGATAGTAAACTTTAAACCATGAAACTGCACGGAACACGTTAACTTTTGGTGAATCTCGAATGTGGCTGCACGGTAGCGTGGTGGTTCTGTGACCTTCAGATTCGCTCAATTGGCTGTGTCATTCACAAAAAATGTTGTTTCATCACTGAGGATGAGTTTCTCACAAAATCCATCCTCTTCCATAATATGTTGCAACTGTGCCAAAAATTCAAAGCGCCTGACTTCGTCATTGGGAGTCAAGGCTTGTAGCAACTGCAAGCGATAATGCTTCAGCTTCAGTCGTTTCCATAGAGTCTTCCAAACGCTCGGTTGTCACATCTCCAGCTCTCAGTTTGCTCTGTACATCGACTTTTGTGGGCCACGTGCGAAACTTGCCCACACGCGATCAAACGTCTCTTCACTCATTGCATGCCGATACGTTGATTTCCTCTACCACAGGGGCGCGCAGGAATTCTGCACGTGTGCGGTGCACATGCACGTGTGCAGTTAACAGGTGTTCTGCGTGCACACAGGGGCAAGCTGGCCACCCGCTTCTCTTCCCTCCCCACCATACCGTCTCTCCGCTTCTTCCTCTGTAATGCGTTTTGTTTCCTGGCCTGCTTTATTGAATGAAGGAATAAGGTTAGTAGGAGTGCTTGAAAGTAATCATCGTTTGAAAGAGTACCTATTACCTACGATACGTTTTATTTAATTATCACAGGTGGAGTTTACAATACGTTTAATGTCTGAAACAAAATTTCTACATACAGACAAACGCAAACAGTTACCTAAATTTTCATTACTGATGTTTGCTCTTAACCGAGACTTATTAATTTTCATAACAGAAAAATATCCCTCACAAACGTATGTCGAGCCAAACATTTACATTATCTTCGCGGCTTCACGATGGAGACGAGGAAACTTGCTGTGGAAAGTCGTGATAAAAATCTATCACACGTCTTGCCAAAATGGAACCGGTCTCTCAGACGAGAATTACGCTGTAGACCTATTAATTCCATTTGCAAACTGGGATGAATATCATCTACAGAAACAGCAGATTGTCTCGAGAACTATTCAAAACCTTGGGATAAGTAAGATATATCCCCAAATCGCTTGAGAAATTCCTCTTTTATTGCGCTAAGAACGGCAACATACTGAAATTTATTATAATGGCGTTCAATATTAAACTTCCGCTGACCAGCGAGAATACTGTCACATATTATACATTTCCAATTTTCATGTTTTTGCACAGAGAAAAAATGATTCTCCCATTCCTTTTTAAAAGATAGCAAATCTCCAATTCTCCGTTTCCTTGATTCACTCTGCATTTTCCGGTTATTGAAATTCACTACGTAGTGGTCGCTTCGCTTCAACGTCCGCAGCTTAGCCTGGAACTACACTGCGGCAACCTGCCGGCTGTCGCCACTGCTCCGTTCGACGATTGCACGCGAGCAGCACACGTGCAGCGCTGTGCGCTCATGAGCCGCGTGCAACGTTTGCCCGCCCCTGCAGTCTACCAGATGAAGCTTCTAACTGCGCATACCGTCGCCTAATTGCGTTGGCAGTTGGTGGATCCTCGTTGAACTTCGTTCTAAATGTGGTAGTTTAGTACGGCAGACTGATGTGAATGCAATTCAAGCACAACCTGGGCATTCTCACTGCCTTTCACCATCTTGCCTCACATATCACTGGCGTGCCCTCACATCAGAAGTCCGAAGTGCGGCAGCAGTAGTACGAAAGGTTTTAAGTTTTTGGCAATGTGTCAATTAATGAAGCAACAGTGACTTTACGAAATGGCTTCAGTCATTTATAATTAACCTTGTATTTTGGTAATCGGTGGGGATTAAGGATCACCCAAGTTCTCATGTAATATGATGAGCGCTTTTCTGGATGTTGTAGTGCGGCCAGCGGCTGCGCGAACTTGGAGGTTGTGTGGGGCGGCGTCTCCAGTACTGGTAGCCGGTGCCGACTTCTTGCTGGGTGCATCGTCAGCCCATTGCGAAAGGCCTGGCTGATTCTTTCAGCACCTTTGTTTTTCGTACGATTTTGGAAGTGATTTCGGTGTTTAACAAATGAATGCACTCATAGGCTAAGAAAATAAAGCTTTCAATCTTGATGTGATTGATGTTTATTTGGTCGCCTGGCACTGCCGCTCGCGGCTGGGTGCTCCCTACCCCTCAAGAATGTTCCCTTCCTACTACCGTTATGTTGGGCGCTGAATTGAAGTAGTGAATAAAACAGCACACATATTTCTTAATCAGTATTTGCTATCTAATGGCTATATGGATGACTCTACTTATAGTGTCCAGTCTCATTAATCTGACCACCTGTCAAAAGCGTGAATAACCACCTTTCGCAGCGCAGACCTCTGAGAGGCGTGAAGCAACAGAGTCATTGCTGTTCTGGAAGATGCAGATAGGGACTCCAGTGCCATATCCAACTGCGTTATGTTTTCCTGTTGAGGACTCATTTTGCCAACAGCCCGATAGTTATGGTTCCAGAGATTCTCAATTGGGTTTAAATCTGGGGAGTTTTGTGGCCATCAGAGTACGGTAAACTCACCCTGGTGATCTTCGAACCACGCTCGTACGCTGCGAGCTGTGTGATACGTTGCACTGCCCTGCTGGTAGATGGCATCGTTCTGAGGAGAAACTGCTTATAGTGGTGGACATGGTCCCCCCCCCCCCCAAGATAGATGCATATTTCTGTTAATCCCTTGAGCCTTCCAGAATGACATCATCCAGGGAATGCCCTTCGGTCTGTACCCTTCCTACCGTTATTGCAGAGTTCATTAAAAACATTAAATAGTGTTGTGTGAAGTTCATTATTCTCCGAAACACGTGTCTCTCAACTTTCTTACAGGATAATCGAAGACGTGAAAAAAAAAAAAAGAGACCGCTACGTATGTTCACGAACTAGCAGCAGATTGCAAGTAGACATAAAAGTGAATAAAGTGCACATCTACAAAATTAAGCTAAGAGCACATGGTATGCAACCTAACGTGGCAGCGCAATATCTATCGTCCCGCAATATATATCGTCCAGCAGTGCAAAGTGGCCGTGTACCGGGGGCGCAGGATTACACGGGCGATTCGCCAATTATGTGTTAGGGAGGGTGTCGGCCAAGACAATGGCTAGCTTGTATCGGCGTTGGCCACCGTCCAAGGGGTTGCCTGATACGGACTATGTCGCGCCTCCTGTTCCATGCAGGCGACCACCGTGGCTTACCGTTATATTAGCTCCTTGATCCTACTACAACCGCTACCGACTGCACTAAAACATTTACAATTACCAATGACGGTTTAAGACCGTTCACATCAGGAAATACACATACAAGATGGAAATAAACATGGCTGTATCTGTCACATATAGGTTGGTTAGGGATATATTTCGTTAGTAATTTTTGCGCCTCCAGTTTTCTGAGTAGTACCCAACTCGTTTCGGAGCTACAACTCCATTTTCAAGAACTGTATAGATATACTGAGCGTTACATCTCCTTCAGTTTGTCACTACCTATGTTACAGTTTGTGATGGAGTATTGCATTTCACTTTATTTCGATTTAAATAGATCGACGAAAATAAAATACAAAGAAAATAATTTGAAGAGTGAGAGGTAACAATTTTTGCTTTGTGTTCATCACGTTATCTGGCGTGATTATTATCATACCGTGTGGCTCCAAATACTCGTTACAACGTATAGCGTATATTGCGAAATGTTTAATTTATACCTCTAGAGATTGTATAAATTGCATACTTAGCGATATAACGAATATTTTCAGTATATATGTATGATAATAAGCATGTCAAATTTCCCGATGAATATAAAATAATACAAAAGAAAAAGCATTTACTGTCACTCCACCTAAGGGCTTTTTTTTTCATTTCATTTTGTCAATCTATTTAAATCTAAATAAAGCGAAATTCAATACTCCATCACAGACTATAACATATGTTTAACATGCTTCTTTTGAACCGTGTGGTATTGTCATAAACATGCTAAATAATTCAAAATATAAGTACAAATGTGCAAATTTTTTACCATTGCCGTTAGAATATTTTACTTGTCTCATTAATTGCACCTGCGACAGTTTTCTCGTAAAACTAACAACCGTGTCGTTGCGTTAGGGTCGGCTAAAAAACTCAAGTTTATATAAAGCCTACTGTAGCCACATAGTCTTTAAATGTGGAGCTGTAGCACCGAAGCGCGATGGACACTAATTAGAAAATAAAAAAATATTGTTACGTTATAATGTTGAGGTATATCATTAATCTAGAATTTATAGTCACGGGCGGCCCATGACTACACCTCTATTAATCTCTATATATAAAAGGCAATATTCCGACTGACTGACTCACCTCTTTCACTGACTCACCGTCACCCAGTAGAATACACAAAGGACAGAAACTTGAAATTTGGAGAGAGTTTCGACTGTGTACTTTAGGCGTCGTTTCTGAAGGGATTTTTCGAAATTCCTCTCCTAAGAGAGTGAAACTGGGGATGAAAGGTTTACTGAAAATATGTCGCTATTACGAAAATTTTGAAGCTAGACCCACGAAATATGATACATGGTTTATCGATCACAAATAAAAAAAAAATCGTGTTTCAACATTTGAAAATTAAACCATTAAGGGGGTAAAATAATGGGTGAAAGTTTCTTCGAAGCTACTGTTAAATCTATGAAAACTGATATTTGACTTCTCGCTTAGAAATAAAAGAAAATGCATGTTCCAGTGTTTCTGGAAATTCAACCTCCTAAATGAGTGAGACAGGGGATGAATATTTTCTGATATTATTTCATTATGAAATTATTTTAAAAGTTAAATATCTGCAAATTTCTATTTAGATTCCCTGTTAGAAATAAAAAATACGTGTTTAACTATTCAACCCTTAATGGATTGGAATAGGTGATTAAAATTTTTAAGAAAGTGTTCCATTATATTAAAAAAATTTAAAACACAGTCTATGAAAATATGGTATTTCACTTTTCAGTTAGATATAAAGAAATGTCTGTTAGGTGATGGAAGTTTCTACGGAAAGATCATCACAAGAATGCACAAACATAGTTAACAAAAAACCTTCGATTTCAGTTACCAGAATTCCTTTTTGGTCAGACGTTCATGCTTATATGGCCTCAATTAGGGTGAAAAGTTTAGAAGGTGTCGCGGTTTGTAAACAACATAAAAATTCGATAAAGGAAAACCAAAACAAACCTGTGCAGACCATACAGTTTATTGCAAGTGAAGCGTCGGGCGCTAAGCTAGTAATATATATATATATATATATATATATATATATATATATATATATATATATATATATATATATATATATATATATATACGGTAGTGCATCGACTAGCCAGTTCAGATACTGTTTAGGCCGGACGTCAGTATTCGAAACGGGTTTTATCCAGAACAAGTAGGAGGATTACTGGTATTAAAAACATCTTATAATACCGTCATGGATGCACCTTTTGATGCTGACATGAACGCATTGGCAGAGTGTGCTGTTGCTCTGTTCTGCATAAAATAAACCAAAGTCGTTCCGTTAGCTACACTCAGGAGAAGTTATGCATCGGTGAAAAAAGATGTGATCAATAAATCCTGATTCAGCAGTTGCACACCGCACGTCTTCGCTTCATGCTGAAGCTCTCATCGTAATTGGTGAGGATTTTTCGAACTTCAAAATCGTTTTTTCTCCAAGTTCACGAGGACCGGTAAATGCAGCCATGCTTCAACAACAACAACAAAAAAGGGCTACTTGAAAGTCGCCTGCTGTTGGACACCTTCCACGGATATAACATATGCGCAACGATAAGCACCTGTCCATCTCAACGAGCCTCAGTCACTTATCCGTCCGCAAGAGTAGTTTATCTCTGGAAGGGAACTGAAAGGCATGTCTTAGCAAGTCAATTAAGTCCGGTGTTTTGAGAGTTTGTTTTTGTTGTCTTGTCAGTTAGTTATTGGCTACTGATTTGTTTTGGGTTTTGAAATCGTTAGTTCGTTGTATTGTTCATAGTTTTAAAGCTATTTTTTTGTTTCGTTTGGTATTGGGTATGCGTGTTAGTGTGTGTTGTCCCCGTCTATACTTATTTGTTAGCTGACTGAGTGGTAAGTACGTTTTTATGTATTTTTGGTCTTTACTGTAAAAAGTTTAGTGCGTTTCTCTACGTTAGTAATTTGTTTTTGATATTTGGATATCGAAATAGGTACCTTTTATGTTTCTATGGTTTGGTCTGTTTGTGGAAATTCATATTTAGTAATTTACAGTGGCTGGTATCGTGGAGTTCGTCGTAGTTATTTAGATCTCGTTAGGTATGGATAGTAGTTAGTTTTGCTAGTTGTGGTTTGTTGGTATCGCAGATTTCCTTTGAGCTATTGGTGAAGAGAAATGTTCGGTACCGGGTTTTCGAAATGTATTTGAGAGCCTGGTATCGCTGTCTACGTTTGAGCTATACACGACAGTGAAATATATTTTTTGTGTTTATATGTTTGGTTTCTTCTCGAGGGTTTTTTTTTGGAACGATGACTTTATTCTTACTGTATTTCTAGTCTCCCCCCCCCCCCTAAAACTTCCAAATTCCCACGACTGTGTCGTTAGTTTCATTTCGTTGGTCGAATGAAACATTTCACGCGTTACTTACGTTTGATTGCCGGCGTTATGACCTACCCTGAGGTCGACATCTTGATATGGTCAAGAAATAAGTGGCCGCCACAATGATGACATCATAAGTCAAAGCAGGATAATGGGACAGGACCGTGCGCTAATCACGAGAATAAACATGTCCTCATTGAATTCTTACTTCACAACAAGCAAATACCCTTTTCATCAGACCTGATATTACACTTAACAGTCAAATTAATGTGACCACTGCCTATGTTCGACGTCAGTGTGCAATAACCATTCACAGACTACTGATGGCAGTACCAGCTGCGGAGGATATACAAAGCGTGTCGGGCGGACGCGGGAAACGGTGCAGTCGTTGTCTTAATGAGGAAACGGAGCTATTGATCTGACATCGAAAAGAGAATGATCATTGGTTTTCGGGCCAACGATGGAAGCCTTTCCGAAACGGCTAAGATAGTAAACTGGTCGCATGCCGCCGTAGTTAAAGTATAACGTGGCCCTTTTATCTGAAGCACCTTCTTTCACCGACCCTTTTATTTGAAGCTGAGATACACTCATGCTCATAAATTAAGGATAATGCTGATACATTGTGAAACAACGCTCTGGTGGGCGGTATGCGGGTTTAAATCATCTCGGGGTATGACCATGCGGTGCATTTGACCTCCGGTCGGTGGCGCTGGCAGCAATCTACATAGAAGAGGGGTGTTGGTGCATGTCAGAGTACGGTACAGCGAGTAAGTCTGCAGACGTTTTCAGACGTGCTAATGGTGACTGTGTGTTGAAAATAGCTCAAGGAACACATATTGATGACGTTATGAGGGGTAGAATACTAGGGCGACTAGAGGCTGGTCAAACACAGCAGGTCGTAGCACGGGCCCTCCGTGTACCACAAAGTGTGATCTCAGGATTATGGCAACCATTCCAGCAGACAGGAAACGTGTCCAGGCGCTACAGTACAGGACGTCCACAGTGTATAACACCACAAGAAGACCGATATCTAACCATCAGTGCCCGCAGACGACCACGGAGTACTGCAGGTAGCCTTACTCGGGACCTTACTGCAGCCACTGGAACAGTCTACAGACGACTGACCAGATATGGTTTATTCGCTCAGAGACCTGCAAAGTGCATTCCACTGACCCCTGGTCATTGGAGCAGTGGTCCCAGGTTGTGTTCACGGACGAGTCCAGATATAGTCTGAAGAGTGATTCTCGCCGGGTTTTCGTCTGGCGTGAACCAGGTACCAGATACCAACCCCTTAATGTCCTTGAAAGGGTGCCTGTATGGAGGTCGTGGTTTGATGGTGTGGGGTGGGATTATGATTGGTGCACGTACACCCCTCCCTATTCAGGGGTGCAGTGGGTCACACTTTCCTCCTGATGGATGATAAAGCACGGCCCTACCGAGCTGCCATCGTGGAGGAGTACCTTGAAACAGAAGATACCAGGCGAATGGAGTGGGCTGCTTGTTCTCCAGACCTAAACCTCATCGAGCACGTCTGGGATGCTCTCGGTCGACGTATCGCTGCACGTCTTCAAACCCCTACGACACTTCAGGAGCCCCGACAGGCACTGGTGCAAGAATGGGAGGATATACCCCAGCAGCTGCTCGACCACCTGACCCAGAGTATGCCAACCTGTTGTGCGGCCTGTGTACTTGTGCATGGTGATCATATCCCATATTGATGTGGGGTACATGCGCCGCAAACAGTGGCGTTTTGTAGCACATGTGTTTTGGGACGATTTTCTCAACTTATCACCAATACCGTGGAATTACATGTCTGTGTCGTGTGTGTTCCCTATGTGCCTATGCTATTAGCGCCAGTTTTGTGTAGTGCCACGTTGTGTGGCTCCACATTCTACAATTATCCTTAATTTATGAGCATGAGTGTAGTTCAAGAGGCCCGGTCTGGGAAACCCCAACACGTGTCAACAAAATGCAATCGACAGTAAAATATTGTAGGGGTGATTTAGGAGGGTAGTGGAGTGGAACGACGGGGGGGGGGGTTATTATAGGGGCATAACCCAAGAATTGACAATAGAGAGGTAGTTCCAAAATTCCCGCGCCGTCTGAGACGCCACAACTCGTGGGTTAGGGGTTAGTCCAATTGTCTGTGAAAATATCCAAGCAACATTTCTTGGCTTCAGCTCGGGGTGCCAAGAGTACTTTTGATTATAAATACATAAAAGGTCGTATGGATAGGATGAGCAACAATATGCAACTGTTTGCTGATGGTGTTTTAATGTTCGGGGTAATGAGCCGTTGAGTGACTATGGGAGGATACAGGATTGCTTGGTCAGAATTTCTGATTGGTGTGGTACACGGCATCTTGCTCTAAAAGCATAAAAATGTAAGTTAATTGAAATTAGTGGGAAAAACAATCCTGTAATGTTCGAATACAATATTAATGGCAAGCTACCTAACACAATCACGTCGACTGTCTATGTACACGTAACGCTGCAAAGCAATACCGTGAAACGAGCACTTAAGGACAGTGGTAAGGAAGGAGAATGATGGACATCAGTTTATTGGAGGAGATTTAGGAAATTGTGGCTCATTATAAAGGAAACCGCACATACAACACCAGTGTAACCAATTCTTAAGTACTGCTCGAGTGTTCGGGAAAAGACATCAAAGCACTTCAGAAATGTACTACTAGATTTGTTACTGGTAGGTTCGATTAACACGTGAGCATTAAGGAGGCATTTCGTGAAAGTTCTGTTCATGAAGCACTACTGAGGAAATTTAGATAACCGGCGTTTGAGGCCGACCATAGAACATTCCTCTGCTGCCAGTGCACATTCCTCGTAAAGACCATGAAGGCAAGGTAGGACAAACTTCGGCTCGTACAGAGGCATATAGGCAGTCATTTCTCCCTCGTTCCATTCGCGAGAGCAACAGGAAAGGGAATGAGTAGCGACGGTATAAGGTATCCTCCAGTACGTACGTATGGAGATATGCAGATGTAGATGGCCTGACGAGGATTCGAACTCAGGACTCCTATGTCACCTCTTTCGCTAGCATTGTTGCAGTGTGGAACAGTAGATTAACGTCGCCGAGTGCGACGGTCGGCCATCTGCGCGCCGGTGGGCGGTTTCGGACAGTGCCAGCGGCGCGGCGTGACGTCATAAATACTGTGGAGGACGCTGGCGCGCACGTGCTCCAAATAATAAACAGCGGCGCGGGCCGGGCGTAGCCGTGAAATACGGTCCGATGACCGCTGCCACTGCCGCCGTCCTGTCCGGTAATGGAGTTCCCCCAGCAGGCGGACGTCACGACGCTCGTATTTAACGCCACGGCGCGGAAGCGGCGCTGCGGACGGGCTCCTTCTGTTTCCGCCCTCGCAATTAATAGCCACCATTTCTTTTTTCGTTTCTGTTTGCTACGATATTATCTGACCAGTATAATACTGGATCGTAAACACTCGATTCAGGCAAAAGCCAAACTCAGCAGCCTAAAAGGCTGTCCAAGTGCAATGCTCGTATCTGCTGCCTTGTCAACAGTACGAGATGTCCTGGACAATTTTACGCTACCGGTTTTTCCGAAGCAATCTCATAACGTATGAGGTTCATTCAAATGAAACCTGGTCAGTGCGTCTACCTTTGCCTTACACACATAAGGTGGCACCAGGTAACTGTGGGTATGGTGGCGCCGTCTATTGGTAGAGAGACTGACGAGTGCGCACCGTTTGATGTTGCAAAGCGCTAGTGTGGTTTCACGCCGAAAAGAAGGTGCCCACTCAAGTCATCGCCCACTACCGAATATGCAGGCGAGTAAGCAGGAACAACGAGGAGTGATTAGATTTTTGGCGACGAAGGGTGTAGGAGACCCTGAAATGTATCGACGGATGAAGGCTGTGTACTGTGAGTAAAGTCTGAGTCGTTCATGTGCTGTGGAATGGCGCAAACGATTCCTTGACTGGCGCGAGTCACTGGAAGACGATGCTCGTCCTGGACATGCTCATCGTGTCATCACACCGCAAATGGTTGCGGAAGTGAATGCTTTAGTTTTGGACAACCGTAGAATCACCGTGAACGAGGCCCATCGGTTACTGGGTATTAGGGTGGGAACCGCCCACACCATAATGCGTTAACTATCGAAAAATCTGTGCGCAGAAGTTTCTCCAAGAACTAACCGCCGAACAGCGCAATACTCGAATGGCGCTGTCTTTGAGTCATCTGCAACGTTATCACGAGGAGGAATACGGCTTGCTGTCGCGTACTGTCACAGTTCACGAAGCGTGTCACCATTTTGAACTGGGAAGCAAGCGTCAGAGCAAGCAGTGGAAACATGCGACTTCACCACCTCCAAAGAAATCAAAAGCCGTGCACACCAGTTCTGGTAAAGTCATGACGTCTGTTTTTGACCACAAGGGCACACTGCTTTTCGAGTTCCTGGAACGGAGAACGACCATCAGTGCCCATCGTTATCAAGCCACTTTACAGAACCTTAGACGAGCCATCAATCCGAAATGACGAGGCATGTCGTCCAATAACGTTATCCTCCTGCACGATAATGCCCAACCACACACGGCCAATGTGGTGAAGACGACATTGCAGCAGTTTCGGTGGAAAACGCTGGAACATCCACAGCAGAGTCCCAACATTTCACCGTGTATGTGTTTGGACCTCTAAAACAAGCTATTCGCGGACATCGATTCGCAATGTACGACGAAGTGTGTGACTGGGTCCAGGCCTGGATCCGATAGCAGCCTCCAAACTTCTTCAAGGACGCAATGGGATAAATGTGCCAACAGTTTTGGCGAATATTTTTGAGTATGTGTGCTGATTATAGCTACATTTTTGAGTTAATAAAATCGTTACCGTTAATTTACACTAGTGATGGGGTTTCATTTGAATGCCCTTATACATAAAAATCATGATACAAAGGCCAATTAGATTGGAATGATTAAACACTACTACTGATGGTCGGTATCTGATTAGTATAATTTTTTCATTTACTCTTTTATTCGAATTTGCATGGCTTACATAAATAAGAGGACGTTGAAAGCAGATTGGGACGAGGCGACCGAGCCACAGAGTCACGTAGGCCATCACCCTTGGGGATGGTTCTCGGAACGCAGCCCCAGGAGGCGCGTAGGTCAGTGGATGGCAGGTTACTGGACAGTCTTTGGTAGTGCCGCCATTGGGCACCTGAAGCACCGCACGCCAACGCGGATGAGTCTTCCTGTGGTGTAAGGCCCCCAGCCATGACTTCTTTCACAACCCAGAAGTGGAATGAAAAGGAATGCCGTTTTCAGCGAAGAAGCACTGTTGTGCACAGAAGCAGAAAGCTGTATTGTGTCCAGAAAGTGCCGGATGCTATACATGCTATCTCGAAAATGGCGTGGAATGCTTCAGAGTTTTGAGACGCAATTGGACGTTGACTTCACAACAACCAAAAGGTTAGAGGTAGACAAACTCGACTATTCCGATGAGGACCCACCTCAGTCGCCAAAGAGAGAGAGATGGGAAGAAAGTGAGCTGCCTTTTTTCAGTGTTAAATTGTTGGACACATGTTACTGGTTAACCGCTTAGAGAACAGCTCAGGGAAGAAGAGTAGCGTTTTCGAGCGAACATTTTTACTGGTTGGCGATTAGAAGATCCGTCGCCAAGCCAATCCGAACGGAGTAAAGAGCGAAAATGCAGAATTGCGAGTTCTCTTGTTAGCGAACACTTGGCACTTGGTACTTCCTCTTTCTTCTCGTTCACTGAGTGCCGCAATCGCTTCACTTCAGAAAGTCTTGATTGCCATGGTCCACCGCCAGAGCAGATGTACTGAGGGACTGTGAGAGATTTCCGTCTGATTCGCACTTGGAAAGGGTCGTTGGCGTATTGCCAAAGTGCTGCCACTTCAACTTCCACCCACAGTTTGCTATGGCGAGAGTCAGCAGCAACGGCAAGACGATGTATAGGGACATTAAAGCCATTTTATGGAATTTTAACTTCAACATTCACTTTAATGGCTTCCATTAAGATTCAATGACCAGTTTGCTTTCAGCTCCAACCACAGTTTGAACGCATTTCCTTCTTTAATAGTATCTGTCTTTTTTACTAACATCATGACCACGGTAAGACTTCGTATGTCCAACTGTTTCATTTACATGACTATTAGAATCTTATCCCGCACCCTTTTATCACATTTTTACTAGAACAATATTGTCATTGCTTGTCAAACGTTTTTTTTGTAACAGAATAAACAGAATAAAAAGTGATACTTCTTTCATTTAGCAGTCATTTGATTCCTAATTTAATATTTTGGAAAGTGATTAACTTACGTCAGATACAGGGCCCAATTTCCACATCTCCAACTTCAAACCTCACAACCTTAACTCAGAAACCACAAAGCTGCAATGAAGGCAAGTAGCATCTGGCGTTCTCCAGGATTCAGTGTTTGCACCTCCACTCTCATTACTGCACGTTCGAATGTTCTAGGGTAGTGCAGTTGGGTAACATCCTCGGACGTCAAGGGTTGAATACGCTATTTCCAAGACACAAATGAAAGGAGACATCGCTTTCTCTTCAACATTGTTCCAGTAACTGGAAATGTACAGTTGGTTCAAACTGCCAATCTTGGTGATCTCTCGTTTCATTTCTACGTTTGGAATAGACATTCGGGAGCTGCCGAGGATGTTAGATGGTTGCATTTTCTCAAGTTATTTGAACTTTCGCTACGCCAGAGAAGATAAAATATCAAGACGAAGACAGTAGTCGACAACGTCAGTGTTGAGTTATGGGAATTAGCAAAATGAACACAGGCCATACAGTTAGATCTCAGTCCATGAAAACCGAAGCAGTCCTGTTTGGTCATTCTAGACTCATTTGACCGAAACATCGTAAATCCCTACCATCTTCAGTCTTAAGAGGGATAATTATAAATTTCTCTGCCTTAGGATGGAACGTAGGTGTAATAATAGACCAAAAACCATAACTGGGCTAAGCACGTGGTACAATGGGTACAAAGGTGTTAACATCTCTCCATACCTTAGAAATGTTATACTTCCAGTTGTAGATTACAGCAAAGCTCACGGTGCTTGGGACTAGTAACGAACACCTGCATACGACTGTGGCATTTTTGTTCTCGATTATATTCCTCAGTCTTATGGCCAGCTATCCCAGCTACGTGCAGAAAGTGCGGACACATTGTCTGCATTACCCGCTTCTCAACCTATACAGCCCCTCATATCTCTCCTCGATCTTAACACATATTTTCTGAATAACCCAGCAGAAACACCTGTTCCCGTCACTGCAAAATCCTTTCTTTCCCACTCTGCCACTCAGGCGCTTTCTCTAAATTCTTTCCAGTAACAGGAACTCCACTCTAGAACGATCTCCCTCATTATATCAGAGAACTGAATAGCATCTCCAGCGTCAAAAGACTGCTAAATAAATGCCTGCCTTTGTTTCGAGCACATACCTTATCCCATTACAACTAAGTACTCTTCTTAGCAGCCAGACCTTCATTCTTCAATGCCCAAACCTGTTTCAGTCTCTCCAGACTTCTTTGTTCATTTATTCGCCCACAAATACAATTTTTATCTGCTACTACCACAATTATTATTATTATTATTATTATTATTATGAGCAGCATGGAGGGACGTAGGGTCAAACACCGCTCTCCGGGCCATTGTTAGTTTTAGCGACCCGGTGTCGCTAATATTCGGTCAAGCAGTTCTTCAACTGCCATCGCAAGGCTGACTAGACCCCACATCAGTCCTTCACCAAGGAAAAATCCCTGGCAGAACCGGGAGTCGAACCGTGGTCCTCCATGTGGCAGTCAGCCGCGCTGAACACTCAGCTACGGAGACGCACATTACTGGTAGTAATGCTAGTGTTGATGCTATTAGTTGTTAATTTCTACTGTTGCTCACATTGTCATTAGATACAGTCAGGTATTGTTTCAAACATGTTTAATTCCATTACTAACATTTTATTACTGTTTAAGACATTAAAATTATCATTTCTTCGGCAACTAAGTTGTTAATAGCCGTCACTCGTTTCTAGATAACTGTTTGCAACGATGCTACTAAACCAGTATGATAGTGGTTCGTGCACAATCGAATAGAGCAACAGCCCAACATAGGTAGGACCCAACGGTCCTAATCTGAGCAGGTTAAACCAATGAATAAATACATAAATCTATATATAGGCCTATAAATAAAAGACATTAGCTGAATTTTAACTCTCTGGCAAACTGGCTGTCCGCGACTGCTACGGTCGCAGGATCGAATCCTGCCTCGGGCATGGATGTGTGTGATGTCCTTAGGTTAGTTAGGTTTAAGTAGTTTTAAGTACTAGGGGACTGATGTCCTCAGATGTTAAGTCCCATAGTGCTCAGAGCCATTTGAACCATTTAAAACTGGCTGCCATTGGGCGGATAAAAAAAAAAAAAAAAAAAAAAAAAAAAAAAAAAAAAAAAAAAAAAAAAAAACCTTAATTTTACTGTGAAGCTGTTTTTATATGACTCTGTGACCACTACGTCCTTTCAGTCCTGAGTAGTATGCTACATCACTGCTGTTCAAGTTATACTTGGAGTCAGATCTTTAACTGTGAAGCCAAATAATAAGGCCAACCCCTACATAATCTGCCGTTTGTGAAAAGTGCAACACCGAGAAGGAATTATCCGAATAGTGCCACACTTGGTGGAAGTGGCGACGGTTGTGCAAGCAATACGTGATACGTTTTGCATCCAGATGGGGTACACGTAGGCCGAGCAGAGCCCTCTCGTGTCGGTCTGACAGGGTCGGTGTTACGCCTAGTGTAGTCGGTGCAGAGTTGTCACACAAGATGGAAACAATACAGTAAATGCCAGATGCCTCGTCGACGTCAAAGAGAGCCATGTCGGCATGTGAACGAGTTAGAACGGGACTGAATGCTCAGTCTCCGGGAAACGGGGTTGTCTTTCCGCGACATTTCGGCTCGCACAGGGCATGCTGCTACGACAGTGAAGGGTGTGTGGAAGCAGTGGATAGAGGAAGGCCGTACCCAGCGACGAGCGGGAACTGGACCACGGAACATGACCACAACACAGGATGACCGCCATCTTGTCCGCATGACCATTACGGACCGTACAGCGTCATCGCGTCATCCGCAGTGTTGGCTCGTCGCCGGAGCACTGCAACAGATTTCAACTTGTGTGCATCGACGGTTCGTCGCCGTCTGCTGCAGGATGGACTGGTTGCACGTATGCCATTACGTCGCTTTTCATTGTCCAGAAACCACAAGCACCTCCGACTGCAATGGGCACGTGAACACCGTTACTGGGGTGCTGAGTGGCAACATGTTATCTTTACGGATGAGTCCCGCTTCAACGTGTCCTACAGTAATGGCCGCATACGTGTCCGGCGGTACCGTGGTGAGCGCAATCTGGAGGGCTGCATTGTGGAGCACCACAGCGGACAAACACCAGGTGTGATAATTTGGGGCGCCATTGGTTCCAACAACCGATCTCGCCTCTTACGTATTGCGGGCACATTGAACAGGAACCCGTACCTAACGGAGGCTGAGGAACCTGAGGTACTCCCACTACTTCAGGCACCTCCACAGGCCACATTTCAACAGAAAGATACCCGGCTACATATTGCGAGAAATGTACATGCCTTCTTCGAAGAGTGACGGGTACCACTGCTTGCCTGGCCTGCACGTTCGCCAGACATGTCGCCCATCGAACATGTGTGGGATATGGTTGGTCGGCACCTGGTGCGTCACGGTCCTCCAGTAACCGGTGTCACGGATTTGTGGACTCGGATACAAACTGCGTGGAGGGACATCACTCAGGAACGTAATCGGAACCTTATTGACTCAATGCCATAGCGTATAGCAGCTCTAATTGCAGCGCATGGTAGCCACACGACATACTGAATAGTAGAGCTCAAAGGACATGTACAGATTTGAAAAGGTAATCATTTGTTACTTGTCATGTACCTAACCTGTGGTATTAAATAAATTGAATTCATGCGTTTCAATCTTGGTGTTGCAATTTCCACAAACGGTAGTGTATTTTCCTTGGACGCTAACACAAGTAAGTCATTGATGAGTTATTGCACAAAATCATTTCAAAATCGCTTTACTGCCGGACTTCCGAAAATATATGGTTGAAATGGCTCTGAGAACTATGGGACTTAACATCTGAAAAAATATATAGAGCTAAAGTAGCGAGGCATTCATCAGAGACAAGGGCATCGTCAGGAGTGCCCCAGGGAAGTGCGACTGGATCGCTGTGCTTTCTATATACATAAATGATTTGGCGGACAGGGAGGGCAGCAATCTGCGGTTGTTTGCTGATGATGCCGTAGTCTACGGTAAGGTGTCAAAGTTGAGTGACTGTAGAAAGATACAAGCAGACTTAGAAAAAATTTCTATTGGTGTGATGAATGGCAGATAGCTCTAAATGTGGAAAAATGTAAGTTAATGCGGGTGAGTTGGAAGAACAGCCGGTTCTAGGCGCTTCAGTCTGGAACCGAGCGACCGCTACGGTCGCCGGCCGCGGTGGTCTAGCGGTTCTGGCGCTGCAGTCCGGAACCGCGGGACTGCTACGGTCGTAGGTTCGAATCCTGCCTCGGGCATGGGTGTGTGTGTGATGTCCTTAGGTTAGTTAGGTTTAAGTAGTTGTAAGTTCTAGGGGACTTATGACCTAAGATGTTGAGTCCCATAGTGCTCAGAGCCATTTGAACCATTTTTTGCTACGGTCGCAGGTTCGAATCCTACCTCGGGCATGGATGTGTGTGATGTCCTTAGGTTAGTTAGGTTTAAGTAGTTGTAAGTTCTAGGGGACTGATGACCTCAGATGTTAAGCCCCATAGTGCTCAGAGTCATTTGAACCATTAAGGAAGAACAGACCTGTAAGTTCGGATACTATGTTACTAGTGTCCTTCTTGACACAGTCGTTTAAATACCTGGGCGTAACGTTGCTAAATCACACGAAATGGAACAAGCATGCGGGAACTATGGTAGGGAAGGCAAATGGTCGTCTTCGGTTTATTGGGAGAATCTTAGCAAAGAGTGGTTAACCTGTAAAGGGGACCGCATATAGGAAGCGGGTGCGACCTATTCTTGCGTACTGCTCGAGTGTTTTTTTGTCCACACCAGGTTGAACGGAAGTTGGTGCGTGCCTCCGCTCTGTTGTCACGCCTGGAGTGACGTCCGTGGCGGAAGACGCAAGTTAATCGTCTGCAGTGGGCGTTGCCTCCACAAGCTGCCAAATCGAGCGTAGCGGAAGACGCAGATTCGTCACCAGCAATGGGCGTCACTGCAGCTGACTACCAAATCGAGAACGCGATGAAGCGGACGCATCGGCACGCAGAACGAATGCAGAGAAAAGAAACGGTTTGACAGACCTACGAGGACATTGCGACCATTTCCCTGAAAATACTGTTATTGATATCGCTTTCAAGTAGATTGTTTTAAAAAAAATCTCTTTTAGACCAGCGTACTTGTCGAAAGTCGCAATGGGCTTCTGGGCTTTTCCCTAGTATCTCCTCTTGTGATTTTTTGAGCTGTGTATTCCTATTACAAGTTGAAAAATGGTGAAAAACTTAATATTAATTAATTATTAATCATCACTATTTCTTCGCTCTCAATCCTTCTACGAAGCCCATATTCCCCCGTAACTCTTTCTTCTGTTCCTGTCCGGAACTACGGCCGTAGAAAGTTCGTAAAGCGTCTAAACCCTATGTAATGTGGAAGTGACCACTAGGTGTCACTGGATATGGGCCCGGCGGTATAGTCACGGGATGCGGGCTCGGCGGTATAAAACAAGATGGCTAGAGAAAGAGGGACTGTTCTGGAAAGCTAAGTGCCTTCGACCGTAGATTAGTCAGTACATGTCACTGAATAGCTGATGTAGCTTATTGTTCAGGAACATTTCAGTCCTTCCAAAGCTGCCCAATTCGACTGTTAGCGATGTGAGTGTGAAGTGGAAGCACGAAGGAATAACCAAGACCAGACAGACCTAATGAAGTTAAGTACAGGGACTACAGAGAATTCAAAATGTTCAAATGTGTGTCAATTCCTAAGGGACCAAACTGGTGAGGTTATCGGTCCCTAGGCTTGCACACTACTTAAACTAACTTATGCTAAGAACAACATACACACCCATGCCCGATGGAGGACTCGAACCTCCGGCGGGAGGGACCGCGCAATGCGTGACGTTGCGCCTTGAACGGCGCGACGACTCCGCGCGACCACAGAGTATTGCAAGGCTGTAAAAAGTCACATGAAGTCAGCGGAAGGAATACCCCGTGAGTTCGAAAATGCTGCAAGCAGCGCGGGTAGCACAATGGCTGTGAGTATGGACTTAAAAACCACGGTATACAACGTTCAACAAGCTTTTTGTAAACGACACATTTCAGTAGTAAATGCAAATCGACAAATCGACGCTTGATGTGGTGTAAAACGCGCCGTCTTTCAATAGGGGACGAGTGGAAACGAGCGGTTCACAGTGACGAATCAGGCTATTCACTGTGGAAATCTGATGGTAGGGTCTGAGTTAGGCCAAACCCTGGAGAACATTACCGGCCATCACTTTACTGTCATCTGCGAAATACGGTGAAGGTGATGTTATAATATTGAACTGTTTTTCTAACTTGAGAATCTGATAAATTGCAAACGATATGAACACATTTTACTGCATTTTATGCTCTGCACAGGAGAGGGACAGCTAGCAGACAATAGTTTGAATCAGCATGGAAGTGCACACTGTCCCACAGCAACAACTGTGAGGAAGCGGTTTGTGGAAAACATCATTCCTGAAATGGACTGTTCTGCTCAGGGTTCCAACCTGAACCAAATGCAATATCTCTGGAATAACTTTAACGCCGACTTCGCTCCAGACCGCAGCTCCAAACAACTTTTCCTGGTTCGGCTCTTTTGGAAGACTGGGCTGCCATTGCTCCATAGACATTCACATACCTCACGGAAAGTGTCTCCAGCAGAGTCGAGCCACTGTAAAGGTGAATGGTGGTCACAACCAATATTAAGTCCACTATTGAGGGACACAGCTCTGGCCTCTACGATTGCCAAGATGGCGTGGAGTGCCGTGATGAAGATATGTACAAAGCCCAAAGGTGCTAGTAAGACAGTGTATATAGAATACAAATTTATTATTCATGGATAGAGAGTTATCTTCTTTTGCACCTGCTAGTGGCTGGGCGAAGAGAAGTGCACTAGCCACGCTGGTACGAGCTGACGCTTGCACGTCTCGCAGTCTCACCCACTGTGATGACATAGTGCACACGTAGCGGGCTGCTATGTAACAGCAGGTTTCTGACCGGAAGCACCGTGGACGTTGCCCGCACGTCCTGGTGGCCAGCAGCGTGGCTAGGACACTGTCGTTGATGTCGTAGGCGGCACCCAAAAGGTGCTTACAACAGCTCTACATGAGGCAGCTGTTACTTCATGGCCTCTCAGTGAGGGAACGACCAGCAACACTGGTGTCTGCTCATAGACACAGGTCAGTGAGAGGCAGATATTGTGCTCCTCTGGGATGATGGTAGCTTAGCAACTCAGAAGGTACCATCAGCCAGGCCTCCAGGGACTGTCGGTAGGAGGCACCAAAGTATTCTCATCACCGATGGTGAAGACGAAGTGGCAGCAACCCACAGCAGGAATGTCCTTCATGCTAGGCAGGCTGTTGGATCGTAGAGTGAAGTAATTTACGAGGTTCTTGGATGGAGTCACTGGTCCCAAACTGAGACTTGTTATCTGCAAACTGAGCTCTGGCGTTTGGATGTCAAAGTGTCTGTGTCGGTCAGTATATGCAAATGATGTTAAACCAAGGGCAACGACGGGTAAAATATTTATTGAAGTCCTTGTAGATTCTCACTACCAGGTTTGCAACATTTTCAGTTGGATCTTTTGGTGCATCTATTGCTGTAACATGTAGCTGTTGTCGTTTACTATTGACAAGATATAACGGTTTACGCCGACCCACAATATCCTCATCAGTTATGAAAATTAAAACTTGCATGAGCACCTTTGGTGTGTGCCGCACCGGCAGGAAACACTTAAAACGAGAAGCGTTGAATGTCAAATGTGCAGATGCCCTGTGCAAAAAAGAGCTTTATATTTACAAGTTACAACAGGAATGCTGTTATTTGCACAGGGTATCTGCACATTTGATATTCAACAGTATTGGTTCTAAGGGATACCTGCTGGTACAACACACACCAAAGGAGGTCAGGCAAGTTTCAATATCCGCAATTTCTGGGGATATTGAGAGTCGCCATCCATTTACTCAATTGTAAACTACAGTAGCTACTGGCAACAGCAATAGATACAGCAGAAAATGCACGGTTGCAGAGCTGGCCGTGTGAGTCCACACGGATTGCAATAAAAATGGCAAATGGGTATAATGACAACGAGCTTTCATTCAGCTATTGTTCAAAAGTTTTAACCATTCTGACAACTTGATTTGACCAACTAAAACTTCGATAAGATCGTGTGTCAACAATGACCGAATGTGACCTTGTTTTCTGACCCTACCAGCACTCTATGTCGTGAAAAAAAAAAAAAAAGGTTCAAATGGCTCTGAGCACTATGGGAATTAACTTCTCAGGTCATCAGTCCCCTAGAACTTACAACTACTTAAACCTAACTAACCTAAGGACATCACACACATCCATGCACGAGGCAGGATTCGAACCTGCGACCGTAGTGGTCGCGTGGTTAAAGACTGTAGCGCCTAGAACCGCTCAGCCACCCCGGCCGGCTGTCGTGCCAAAGTTTCTCAACTCTTCTCTTGAGGCTTTCAATTTGCCGACTCCTGCAGTGCCCACGTGCTGAAAAGACACTCTTGTATATGACATAAACGTTGTGTGGTCAACAAAATGACGTTACGCTCCCCTTTCCATGAGTTCACCCCCGGTCGTCGTTCCTTGCTAGTATTCCAGGTTAGATATTACGAGCTAGCTCGCCTTGGCCTCAGCTCTGGTTTTGACGCCGGCCGGCGCAAATACATTACTGGCCATTAAAAGTGCTACACCACGAAGATGACGTGCTACAGACGCGAAATTTAACCGACAGGCAGAAGTTGCTGTAATGTGCCAAATATTAGCATTTCAGAGCATTCACACAAGTTTGGCGCCGTGCTGACATAAGGAACGTTTCCAACCCATTTCTCATAGATAAAACAGCAGTTGACCGGCGTTGCCTAGTGAAGCGTTGTTGTGATGCATCGTGTAAGGACGAGAGATGCGTACCATCACGTTTCCGACTTTGATAAGGGTCGGATTGAAGCCTATCGCGATTGCGGTTAATCGTATGGCGACATTGCTGCTCGCGTTGGTCGAGATCAAAAATGGTTCAAATGGCTCTGAGCACTATGGGACTTAACTTCTAAGGTCATCAGTCCCCTAGAACTTAGAACTACTTAAACCTAACTAACCTAAGGACATCACACACATCCATGCCCGAGGCAGGATTCGAACCTGCGACCGTAGCGGTCGCGCGGTTCCAGACTGTAGCGCCTTTAACCGCTTGGCCACCCCGGCCGGCATGGTCGAGATCCAATGACAGTTAGCAGAATATGGAATCGGTGGGTTCAGGAGGCTGGATCCCAACGGCCTCGTATCACTAGCAGTCGAGATGACAGGCATCTTATCCGCATGACTGTAACGGATCGTGCAGCCACGTCTCGATCCCCGAGTCAACAGATGGGGACGTTTGCAAGACAACAACCATCTGTCCGAACAGTTCGACGACGTTTGCAGCAGCATGGACTATCAGCTCGGAGACCGTGGCTGCGGTTACCCTTGACGCTGCATCACAGACAGGACCTCCTGCGATGGTGTACTCAACGACGAAACTGGGTGCACGAATGGCAAAACGTGATTTTTTCGGATGAATCCAGGTTCTGTTTACAGCATCATGATGGTCGCATTCACGTTTAGCGACATCGCGGTGAACGCACATTGGAAGCGTGTGTTCGTCATCGCCATACTGGCGTATCATCCGGCGTGATGGTATGACGTACCATTGGTTACACGTCTCGGTCACCTCTTGTTCGCTCTGACGGCCCTTTGAACAGTGGACGTTACATTTCAGATGTGTTATGACCCGTGGCTCTACCCTTCACTCGATCCCTGCGAAACCCTACATTTGAGCAGGGAAATTCACGACCGCATGTTGCAGGTCCTGTACAGGCCTATCTGGATACAGAAAATGTTCGACTGCTGCCCTGGCCAGCACGTTCTCCAGATCACTCACCAATTGAAAACGTCTGGTCAGTGGTGGCCGAGCGACCGGCTCGTCACAATACGCCAGTCACTACTCTTGATGGTCTGTGGTATCGTGTTGAAGCTGCATGGGTAGCTGTACCTGTACACGCCATCCGAGCTCTGTTTGACTCAATGCCCAGGCGTATCAAGGCCGTTATTACGGCCAGAGGTGGTTGTGCTGGGTACCGATTTCTCAGGATCTATGCACCCAAATTGCGTGAAAATGTTATCACATGCCAGTTCTAGTATAATATATTTGTCCAATGAATACCCGTTTATCACCTGCATTTCTTCTTGGTGTAGCAATTTTAATGGCCAGGGCTTTCAAATTCGTCGGAATATCATTCTGGGGCGCATCACGACCAATAGGTGTCCAGAAACTTCTGATCTGGTTGTGTATATGCACGCTGTGGGGCACAAACAGCTGAAGATATGAGAGTGTTTCCTGCCTGTACAAGGTTGTGTGGAGAAGAGAAGGCGGCGCCGAGCGCTGCAGCGACTGGGCGAAGCGCCGGCGGCTGCGGGCCGGAGCGCTCGCTGGAGCGGAACGCGCACACGTGTGCGGCCCGGCCGGCCTTCCAGCGCCCCCCTGCCCTGCCCTGTTCCTGCTGCTGCTGCTCTCCCCCGCCCTGGTCTGGCCGCGGCCTCCACCGTTGCGTGCAACCTGGCCCAGCCTGCGCTGCCGGTCCCGCCGATCGTAAATTAGTGTCGTTGCGCCTGCTGGAGCAGGGCGACGCGCCGACTACGGCACCGCCGCACGCCGGGGGGCGGCCGCTGCTGAGCGAAAATCGTGCCGACCTCGACAGGAGGCGCCGTGTCTGCCTGGCGGACTGCTGGCGTCGGCAGACACAGGGATCGCGACAGACGATTCGACGGAGGCGCGAACGGGGCCTCAACCCCTGTTTCTGCAAAGACCATTCTCCCCAGTTGGATTTAGTTTGGACGGCAAAGGGGTCAGTGCATTACGTATAAAAGTGTGGGTGTAATACATAGAGAATAGACTCCAAACAAATAACTTCTCTTAAATTCACATTGTTGTTGTTGTCTTCAGTCCTGAGACTGGTTTGATGCAGCTCTCCATGCTACTCTATCCTGTGCAAGCTTCTTCATCTCCCAGTACCTACTGCAGCCCACATCTTTCTGAATCTGCTTAGTGTATTCATCTCTTGGTCTCCCTCTACGATTTTTACCGTCCATGCTGCCCTCCAGTACTAAATTGGTGATCCCTTGATGCCTCAAAACATGTCCTACCAACCGATCCCTTCTTCTAGTCAAGTTGTGCCACAAACTCCTCTTCTCTCCAATTCTATTCAATACCTCCTCATTAGTTATGTGATCTACCCATCTAATCTTCAGCATTCTTCTGTAGCACTACATTTCGAAAGATTCTATTCTTTTCCTGGCCAAACTATTTATCGTCCATATTTCACTTCCATATATGGCTACACTCCATACAAATACTTTCAGAAATGACTTCCTGACACTTAAATCTATACTCGATGTTAACAAATTTCTCTTCTTCAGACATGATTTCCTTGCCATTGTCAGTCTACATTTTATATCTTCTCTACTTCGACCATCATCAGTTATTTTGCTCCCCAAATAGCAAAACTCTTTTACTACTTTAAGTGTCTCATTTCCTAATCTAATTCCCTCAGCAGCACCCGACTTAATTCGACTACGTTCCATTATCCTCGTTTTGCTTTTGTTGATGTTCATCTTGTACCCTCCTGTCAAGACACTGTCCATTTCGTTCAACTGCTCTTCCAAGTCCTTTGCTGTATCTGACAGAATTAAAATGTCATCGGCGAACCTCAAAGTTTTTATTTCTTCTCCATGGATTTTAATACCTACTCCGAACTTTTCTTTTGTTTCCTTTATTGCTTGCTCAATATAGAGATTGAATAACATCGGGGAGAGGCTACAACCCTGTGTCACTCCCTTCCCAACCACTGCCTCCCTTTCGTGCCCCTCGACTCTTATAACTGCCATCTGCTTTCTGTACAAATTGTAAACAGCCTTTCGCTCCCTGTATTTTACCCCTGCCACCGTCACAACTTGAAAGAGAGTATTCCAATCAACATTGTCAAAAGCTTTCTCTAAGTTACAAATGCTAGAAACGTAGGTTTGCCTTTCCTTAATCTTTCCCCCATGAACCATGGACCTTGCCGTTGGTGGGGAGGCTTGCGTGCCTCAGCGATACAGATGGCCGTACCGTAGGTGCAACCACAACGGAGGGGTATCTGTTGAGAGGCCAGACAAACATGTGGTTCCTGAAGAGGGGCAGCAGCCTTTTCAGTAGTTGCAGGGGCAACAGTCTGGATGATTGACTGATCTGGCCATGTAACATTAACCAAAACGGCCTTGCTGTGCTGGTACTGCGAACGGCTGAAAGCAAGGGGAAACTACAGCCGTAATTTTTCCCGAGGACATGCAGCTTTACTGTATGATTAAAGGTTGATGGCGTCCTCTTGGGTAAAATATTCCGGAGGTAAAATAGTCCCCCATTCGGATCTCCGGGCGGGGACTACTCAAGAGGACGTCGTTATCAGGAGAAAGAAAACTGGCATTCTACGGATCGGAGCGTGGAATGTCAGATCCCTTAATCGGGCAGGTAGGTTAGAAAATTTAAGAAGGGAAATGGATAGGTTAAAGTTAGATATAGTGGGAATTAGTGAAGTTCGGTGGCAGGAGGAACAAGACTTTTGGTCAGGTGATTACAGGGTTATAAATACAAAATCAAATAGGGGTAATGCAGGAGTAGGTTTAATAATGAATAAAAAAATAGGAGTGCGGGTTAGCTACTACAAACAGCATAGTGAACGCATTATTGTGGCCAAGATAGACACAAAGCCCATGCCTACTACAGTAGTACAAGTTTATATGCCAACTAGCTCTGCAGATGATGAAGAAATTGATGAAATGTATGACGAGATAAAAGAAATTATTCAGGTAGTGAAGGGAGACGAAAATTTAATAGTCATGGGTGACTGGAATTCGTCTGTAGGAAAAGGGAGAGAAGGAAACATAGTAGGTGAATATGGATTGGAGGGAAGAAATGAAAGAGGAAGCCGCCTTGTAGAATTTTGCACAGAGCATAACTTAATCATAGCTAACACTTGGTTCAAGAATCATAAAAGAAGGTTGTATACCTGGAAGAATCCTGGAGATACTAATAGGTATCAGATAGATTATATAATGGTAAGACAGAGATTTAGGAACCAGGTTTTAAATTGTAAGACATTTCCAGGGGCAGATGTGGATTCTGACCACAATCTATTGGTTATGAACTGCAGATTGAAACTGAAGAAACTGCAAAAAGGTGGGAATTTAAGGAGATGGGACCTGGATAAACTGAAAGAACCAGAGGTTGTAGAGAGTTTCAGGGAGAGCATAAGGGAACAATTGACAGGAATGGGGGAAAGAAATACAGTAGAAGAAGAATGGGTAGCTCTGAGGGATGAAGTAGTGAAGGCAGCAGAGGATCAAGTAGGTAAAAAGACGAGGGCTAATAGAAATCCTTGGGTAACAGAAGAAATATTGAATTTAATTGATGAAAGGAGAAAATATAAAAATGCAGTAAATGAAGCAGGCAAAAGGGAATACAAACATCTCAAAAATGAGATCGACAGAAAGTGCAAAATGGCTAAGCAGGGATGGCTAGAGGACAAATGTAAGGATGTAGAGGCTTGTCTCACTAGGGGTAAGATAGATACTGCCTACAGGAAAATTAAAGAGACCTTTGGAGAGAAGAGAACCACTTGTATGAATATCAAGAGCTCAGATGGCAACCCAGTTCTAAGCAAAGAAGGGAAGGCAGAAACGTGGAAGGAGTATATAGAGGGTTTATACAAGGGCGATGTACTTGAGGACAGTATTATGGAAATGGAAGAGGATGTAGATGAAGATGAAATAGGAGATAAGATACTGCGTGAAGAGTTTGACAGAGCACTGAAAGACCTGAGTCGAAACAAGGCCCCGGGAGTAGACAACATTCCATTAGAACTACTGACGGCCTTGGGAGAGCCAGTCATGACAAAACTCTACCATCTGGTGAGCAAGATGTATGAGACAGGCGAAATACCCACAGACTTCAAGAAGAATATAATAATTCCAATACCAAAGAAAGCAGGTGTTGACAGATGTGAAAATTACCGAACTATCAGTTTAATAAGTCACAGCTGCAAAATACTAACGCGAATTCTTTACAGACGAATGGAAAAACTGGTAGAAGCGGACCTCGGGGAAGATCAGTTTGGATTCCGTAGAAATGTTGGAACACGTGAGGCAATACTAACCGTACGACTTATCTTAGAAGAAAGATTAAGAAAAGGCAAACCTACGTTTCTAGCATTTGTAGACTTAGAGAAAGCTTTTGACAACGTTAACTGGAATACTCTCTTTCAAATTCTGAAGGTGGCAGGGGTAAAATACAGGGAGCGAAAGGCTATTTACAATTTGTACAGAAACCAGATGGCAGTTATAAGAGTCGAGGGGCATGAAAGGGAAGCAGTGGTTGGGAAAGGAGTGAGACAGGGTTGTAGCCTCTCCTCGATGTTATTCAATCTGTATATTGAGCAAGCAGTAAAGGAAACAAAAGAAAAATTCGGAGTAGGTATTAAAATTCATGAAGAAGAAGTAAAAACTTTGAGGTTCGCCGATGACATTGTAATTCTGTCAGAGACAGCAAAGGACTTGGAAGAGCAGTTGAACGGAATGGACAATGTCTTGAAAGGAGGATATAAGATGAACATCAACAAAAACAAAACGAGGATAATGGAATGTAGTCAAATTAAATCGGGTGATGCTGAGGGGATTAGATTAGGAAATGAGACACTTAAAGTAGTAAAGGAGTTTTGCTATTTAGGGAGTAAAATAACTGATGATGGTCGAAGTAGAGAGGATATAAAATGTAGACTGGCAATGGCAAGGAAAGCGTTTCTGAAGAAGAGAAATTTGTTAACATCGAGTATAGATTTAAGTGTCAGGAAGTCGTTTCTGAAAGTATTTGTATGGAGTGTAGCCATGTATGGAAGTGAAACATGGACGATAACCAGTTTGGACAAGAAGAGAATAGAAGCTTTCGAAATGTGGTGCTACAGAAGAATGCTGAAGATAAGGTGGGTAGATCACGTAACTAATGAGGAGGTATTGAATAGGATTGGGGAGAAGAGAAGTTTGTGGCACAACTTGACTAGAAGAAGGGATCGGTTGGTAGGACATGTTTTGAGGCATCAAGGGATCACAAATTTAGCATTGGAGGGCAGCGTGGAGGGTAAAAATCGTAGAGGGAGACCAAGAGATCAATACACTAAGCAGATTCAGAAGGATGTAGGTTGCAGTAGGTACTGGGAGATGAAGAAGCTTGCACAGGATAGAGTAGCATGGAGAGCTGCATCAAACCAGTCTCAGGACTGAAGACCACAACAACAACAACAAGATAAGTCGTAGGGTCAGTATTGCCTCACGTGTTCCAACATCTCTACAGAATCCAAACTGATCTTCCCCGAGGCCAGGTTCTACCAGTTTTTCCATTCGTCTGTAAATAATTGGCGTTAGTATTTTGCAGCTGTGACTTATTAAACTGATAGTTCGGTAATTTTCACATCTGTCAACACCTGCTTTCTTTGGGATTGGAATTATTATATTCTTCTTGAAATCTGAGGGTATTTCGCCTGTATAATACATCTTGCTCACCAGATGGTAGAGTTTTGTCAGGACTGGCTCTCCCAAGGCTGTCAGTAGTTCTAATGGAATGTTGTCTACTCCGGGGGCCTTATTTCGACTCAGGTCTTTCAGTGCTCTGTCAAACTCTTTACGCGGTATCATATCTCCCATTTCATCTTCACATTAGATGTTAAGAAAACATCTTTCTTTTGGCAGGAATTCTGTAACTGTTCTGATCTTTTATCCTCCCTACTTCGACCATTGGTAGTTATTTTGCTGCCCAAATTGCGTAACCCATCTAGCTGCTTCGACTGCCTTATTTCTTAATCTGCTGGCCTCGGCCTCCCCTGAATTGTTTTAGTTTCGTTGATGGTGATCTTATAACCTCTTTTCAAGGCACTATCCTTCCGATCAGCTGATCTTCAAAGTCTTCTGCCGTCTCTGACATAGCTGCAATGTCATTAGCGAATCTTAGTTTTTTACTTGCATGTCTGGTTGAACAGATCTTAATGACAACTGAATGCTGGCGATAGTTTATTCGGAGTAAATTCGCTGAATGCGAATATTTGGGCATCAGCGGTGTTAGGTAGAGATGTACATTAAATCACATGCCGAGCTGGGTTGAAAATGGTTCAAATGGCTCTGAGCATTATGGGACTTAACTTCTGAGGTCATCAGTCCCCTAGAACGTAGAGCTACTTAAACCTAACTAACCTAAAGACATCACACACATCCATGCCCGAGGCAGGATTCGAAACTGCGACCGGAGCGGTCGCGCGGGTCCAGACTGTAGCGCCTAGAACCGCTCGGCCACACCCGCCGGCGTCGAGATCAGCAAAAGACAATAATATCATGGCTCGCATTCTCACTGGTGTGCTTGCATTAAGTGATGACTATACTACAGGGATGTAGACAGTGTAACACGAATGCTTGGATCGGTCCGGGAGGCAAACAGATTACGAGAACAACACCCATCACCAGTACACACCAGGGAACGGCTGCGGATTGAATCTGTCACCCAGCTCGTAAGGGCCCTACCGCGGCCATAGTTAACTTAACGGATCTTGCGCGGAAGACATTGAAGAAGGTTCTGCGCCCGCTGCGGGGAATGAGCAGACGGACCCCTCAGCCCCTCCGTAGCAACAGACGGCGGCGCGCACACGGCCTTCAGGTGACAGGCCATAACATTTACGGCGACGCTGACGGCGGCCCACATTGCAGCAGACGTTCTACAGAGTTATCGCTTAGTGACCGTCAACTTTAATACCATTCGGACACGTACGAAGTTATCGTTGCTCCAAGACATGCCCATTGCGGCAGACAAAGCCGTTCTGCAAAAGGTCTACGTCGATGATTTCCCGGGTATGTATGGTTACACGGCTCATTTGTGCCACGCCTCTCCAACTAACAGCGGTACCGCAGTTCTCCTCAGGGAGAGCCTCAAGGCGGACGAAGTACGGTATTTCCCCAACGTTAGAGGAACGGCTGTAACGGTGCTGGGCGTCCAACTTATCAACGTGTACGCCCCTTTCGGAACGAATCGCCGGCGCGACCTATCGCTCTTCTTGGCGGAAGGATCACTTTTACAGGACAGGTACGATGACTCGGTGCTAGAGGTTGATTACAATAGCGCCCAGCCACCTAAGAATCAGTTGTCGCGCCATTCACCGTGACCCGAGCTAGGGACACTCATCCACGATATCCAGCTGGCAGATACATGAGGACATGGCTGTGGAAAAGCGGTCGGGATTAACTCATTTTCCGAGTCACTCGTCTAGTCACATTGACAGCATTTACGTATCCCGATTTCTCGCTGCAATAGTGAGCGACGCAGAAAAGTAGCCTGTAACCATTCCTGATCACGAGGCGTATATATGTGCCGTCACCCATCGTCGCCAACGGGTGAGACGCAGCCGACATTCGTGGAACTCAAACCTCGCTCATCTCGCTTCTCCGGATTGTCGGCGCGCCAGCGACGGCACGTGAAGTTCATGCGTCCGACGCCTCGCAAAGTATCCTTCATCGAGCAACTGGTGGTTAAACTGCGTCAAGCCGGCCCTAAGAAGAACCTTGATTACCACTGCTTGGAGGTGGCGCACCCTAGATTTTTATTTCATCACCCTTCGCGAGTGTGCCTCCTACCACATCAAAAAGGCAGATGCGCCGATATCTCGACGGGACGATCGTCTGCGTGAACACGTGACAGAACAGCATCGAAACGACCTCCTGTGTATCCCGTCATTCGAGAACGTAAATTACGTCGAAGGGCGCTCATATAGGCCATCACCATTGCGGAAGGCCGTCGTGTCACCAGTTAACGCGATATTGGTGCAGCCTTCTTCGACCAATAAGCGCGACTTTATTCTGCTCAATATTCAGACCCATCGACGGTGACAGGGAGTCTCGTAACTGATTTATGACATTACTATTACTGGATGATATTACGGAAGATGCTATTGAAAGCCAACAGCAAAGGAGCGTCGAGTAATTCTCCTCGGCCACACCGACTCCCTGATGAGTTAGACAGAACTTTACAGCATTCACTGGCCCCCAAGATGCAGCCTCCGTCGAAGGAATGGTCGTACAGGTTCACATACCGACATGTAGCGCCTGATTACCTGATAACCGCGTGCTGACACTCCTCAACTGCGACATGATTTACCAGACTATTAGTGAACTGTAGAGAGCGACCTTGACTCACATCATCTCACCAGACCACGCATCCCAAGGGGGCATCAATAACATCCAAACAACACGGCGTCGATACCATGGCTAATAGCCCTAGCGAGGGCAAGCCGCATCCTAGGAGCCAAGCCTTTGATCGGGTGGATCACTTGTACCTGGCTTCCGTTTTCCAACACATGCAATACCGACAGCAGTTCATAGGCGTCGTGATGCGCCTCCTCCGAGGGGTGGCCTCCAAGGTGCTCGTCAAAGGGCGTCCCACGCAGTTCCTCCCGAATTCCAGACCGGTGCGTCAAGGCAGTCCCTGTCAGTCTTACTTTTCGCTCTGGTACCGGGACCGCTCCTCTGCGGCCTCTGTACCATCACGGTTCGCTGTACAGCACATACAGACGACCTGGTTTTCGTGCTCCGCAACAGTGACGATGTAACCCATACATTAGAACGGATTGCCACATACGATGTGGCATCCGACAACTGTCTCAACGTCACCAAATCGGTCGCCATGAACATAGGTGACGGATTTGTCCAAGCCTGCGTCGACCCCTTGAGCTTAGCGATGTCTCTGACTATAGCTCCATGACAACCGATGGTGCACTGCGGCCCTTAACTGTCGCCCCTTGTCACAACAAATTGGAGTAGGGATCGACAACCTTCGTCTGCGGACGCTCGATATTCTTCAAAGGATACGCTTCGGCAATATTTACCTAGCATCACGCCTTCCACATATACAGGGTAGTCCATTGATAGTGACCGGGCCAAATATCTCACGAAATAAGCATCAAACGAAAAAACTACAAAGAACGAAACTCGTCTAGCTTGAAGGGGAAAACCAGATGGCGCTATGGCTGGCCCGCTAGATGGCGCTGCCATAGGTCAAACGGATATCAACTGCTACAAATGCTATTAAGGGAGAGAGCCTTCGTTTAATCAGTATTTTAAGATTAGTCGTAGGGACACTATTGCCTCGCATGTTCCTTCGTCTATCTGGAATCTAAACTGAAGTTTCCCTAAGTTAGCCTTTACCGGTTTTTCCATTCTTTTGTTAATAATTCGAGCTTCTGTACTTTCCAATCATGAATTATTAAACCGGTAATTCATAAATATTCATATATGTCACGAAGTGCTCTTTCTTTTTTAACTGGAATTGTAATATTAATCCTGAAGTCTGAGGGTATTTCGATTGGTTCATACATATTGTGCAGCAGTTGGAGCTGCATTGTTATGGCTGACTCTGCCAAGAATATCGAAAATTCTAGGAAACGTCGTCTGCTCTATGGGCCTCGTTTCGACTTCAGCGTTTGAGCGTTGTGTGAAAGTTTTCACGCAGTGCAATATGTCCAAGCTTTAATTACGAACTCGAAATATATATACGACCGCAAATGGTGTCTGTTCTTTAGGACGCGTCCGAACGAAAGAATGGAAATCACACATATGCAGCTTTACTGTATGGTTAAATGATGATGGCGTCCTCTAGGGCAAATTTTCCGGAGGTAAAATAGTCCCCCATTCGGATCTCCGGGCGGGAACTACTCAAGAAGACGTCGTTATCAGGAGAAATAAAACTGGCTTTCTACGGATCGGAGCGTGGAATGTCAGATCCCTTGATCGGTCAGGTAGGTTAGAAAACTTAAAAAGGGAAATGGATAGGTTAAAGTTATATATAGTGGGAATTAGTGAAGTTCGGTGGCAGGAGGAACAAGACTTTTGGTCAGGTGAATACAGGGTTATAAATACAAAATCAAATAGGGGTAATGCAGGAGTAGGTTTAATAATGAATAAAAAAGTAGGAGTGCGGGTAAGCTACTACAAACAGCATAGTGAACGTACTATAGTGGCCAAGATAGACACGAAGCCCATGCCTACTACAGTAGTACAAGTTTATATGTCAACTAGCTCTGCAGATGACGAAGAAATTGAAGAAATGTATGATGAGATAAAGGAAATTATTCAGGTAGTGAAGGGAGACGAAAATTTAACAGTCATGGGTGACTGGAATTCGACAGTAGAAAAAGGGAGAGAAGGAAACATAGTAGGTGAATATGGATTGGGGCTAAGAAATAAAAGAGGAAGCCGTCTGGTAGAATTTTGCACAGAGCATAACTTAATCATAGTTAACACTTGGTTCAAGAATCATAAAAGAAGGTTGTATTCATGGAAGAATCTTGGAGATACTAAAAGGTATCAGATAGATTACATAATGGTAAGACAGAGATTTAGGAACCAGCTTTTAAATTGTAAGACGTTTCCAGGGGCAGATGTGGACTCTGACCACACTCTATTGGTTATGAACTGTAGATTAAAACTGAAGAAACTGCAAAAAGGTGGAAATTTAAGGAGATGGGACCTGGATAAACTGAAAGAACCAGAGGTTGTACAGAGTTTCAGGGACAGCATAAGGGAACAATTGACAGGAATGGGGGAAAGAAATACAGTAGAAGACGAATGGGTAGCTCTGAGGGATGAAGTAGTGAAGGCAGCAGAGAATCAAGTAGGTAAAAAGACGAGGGCTAGTAGAAATCCTTGGGTAACAGAAGAAATATTGAATTTAATTGATGAAAAGAGAAAATATAAAAATGCAGTAAATGAAGCAGAGAAAAAGGAATACAAACATCTCAAAAATGAGATCGACAGGAAGTGCAAAATGGCTAAGCAGGCATGGCTAGAGGACAAATGTAAGGATGTAGAGGCTTATCTCACTAGGGGTAAGATAGATACAGCCTACAGAAAAATTAAAGATACCTTTGGAGAGAAGAGAACCACTTGTATGAATATCAAGAGCTCAGATGGAAACCCAGTTCTAATCAAAGAGGGGAAAGCAGAGAGGTGGAAGGAGTATATAGAGGGTCTATACAAGGGCGATGTACTTGAGGACAATATTATGGAAATGGAAGAGGATGTAGATGAAGATGAAATGGGAGATACGATACTGCGTGAAGAGTTTGACAGAGCACTGAAAGACCTGAGTCGAGACAAGGCCCCGGGAGTAGACAACATTCCATTAGAACTACTGATGGCCTTGGGAGAGCCAGTCCTGAAAAAACTTTACTATCTGGTGAGCAAGATATACGAGACAGGCGAAATACCCTCAGACTTCATGAAGAATATAATAATTCCAATACCAAAGAAAGCAGATGTGAAAATTACCGAACTATCAGTTTAATAAGTCACAGCTGCAAAATACTAACGCGGATTATTTACAGACGAATGGAAAAACTGGTAGAAGCCGACCTCGGGGAAGATCAGTTTGGATTCCGTAGAAATGTTGGAACACGTGAGGCAATACTGACCTTACGACTTATCTTAGAAGAAAGATTAAGGAAAGGCAAACCTACGTTTCTAGCATTTGTAGACTTAGAGAAAGCTTTTGACAATGTTGACTGGAATAATCTCTTTCAAATTCTGAAGGTGGCAGGGGTAAAATACAGGGAGCGAAAGGCTATTTACAATTTGTACAGAAACCAGATGGCAGTTATAAGAGTCGAGGGGCACGAAAGGGAAGCAGTGGTTGGGAAGGGAGTGAGACAGGGTTGTAGCCTCTCCCCGATGTTATTCAATCTGTATATTGAGCAAACAGTAAAGGAAACAAAAGAAAAAATTGGAGTAGGTATTAAAATCCATGGAGAAGAAATAAAAAACTTTGAGGTTCGCCGATGACATTGTAATTCTGTCAGAGGCAGCAAAGGACTTGGAAGAGCAGTTGAACAGAATGGACAATGTGTTGAAAGGAGGGTATAAGATGAACATCAACAAAAGCAAAACGAGGATAATGGAATGTAGTCGAATTAAGTCGGGTGATGCTGAGGAAATTAGAGCAGGAAATGAGACACTTAAAGTAGTAAAGGAGTTTTGCTATTTGGGGAGCAAAATAACTGATGATGGTCGAAGTAGAGAGGATATAAAATGTAGACTGGCAATGGCAAGGAAAGCGTTTCTGAAGAAGAGAAATTTGTTAACATCGAGTATAGATTTAAGCGTCAGAACGTCGTTTCTGAAAATATTTGTATGGAGTGTAGCCATGTATGGAAGTGAAACATGTACAATAAATAGTTTCGACAAGAAGAGAATAGAAGCTTTCGAAATGTGGTGCTACAGAAGAATGTTGAAGATTAGGTGGGTAGATCTAATGAGGAGGTATTGAATAGGATTGGAGAGAAGAGGAGTTTGTGGCACAACTTGACTAGAAGAAGGGATCGGTTGGTAGGACATGTCCTGAGGCGTCAAGGGATCACAAATTTAGCATTGGAGGGCAGCGTGGAGGGTAAAAATCGTAGAGGGAGACCAAGAGATGAATACACTAAGCAGATTCAGGAGGATGTAGGTTGCAGTAGGTACTGGGAGGTGAAGGAGCTTGCACAGGATAGATTAGCATGGAGAGCTGCATCAAACCAGTCTCAGGACTGAAGACCACAACTACAACAAATTAATTGTTACGTTCATGATTTGAAAATCCTCTCCAGTTCCTGTACACACATTATTTGATAACCCCTCTTTGTTAATCCTAATATGCATACACTTACGTGCAACGCCAGCGGTTATTATACAATTTCAAAACAACGAAGCGAAGCTTGTCCCTTTCTTTACCATTGACTGAACCTGTGCGTTCCAATGGCTAAACAGTTTTACCTAGCGTTTCAGATAGTACTCGAGGACAGTACAGAGGAAAAAAAAGGATCTCAGATATCCTGCTCGATGCGTGAAACAAGAATCTCAGCGCAAATTTCCTTCTTCTGGGACGGGATCGTCAGAGACGCTGCCTAAATCCGTGAATCTAACGCATGAGGATACGGGAGCACTTTGAGCACAGACGGTGGAATTGGAGCGGACAATGCGGCAACAACTCACTTCATCAGAAGATCTCGTGATGGATACTTGTTCCGATGCCGAAACATTGTAGCGCTTAGGGTCGTTCATCCGGGAGACAGTTCTTTCTTTTCCGACGAGAAACACTGTAAACCCATATACAGGGTGATTCAAAAAGAATACCACAACTTTAAAAATCTGTATTTAATGAAAGAAACATAATATAACCTTCTGTTATACATCACTACAAAGAGTATTTAAAAAGGTTTTTTTTCACTCAAAAACAAGTTCAGAGATGTTCAATATGGCCCCCTCCAGACACACGAGCAATATCAACTCGATACTCCAACTCGTTCCACACTCTCTGTAGCATATCAGGCGTAACAGTTTGGATAGCTGCTGTTATTTCTCGTTTCAAATCATCAATGGTGGCTGGAGAGGTGGCCGAAACACCATATCCTTAACATACCCCCATAAGAAAAAATCGCAGGGGGTAAGATCAGGGCTTCTTGGAGGCCAGTGATGAAGTGCTGTGTCACGGGCTGCCTGGCGGCCGATCCATCGCCTCGGGTAGTTGACGTTCAGGTAGTTACGGACAGATAAGTGCCAATGTGGTGGCGCTCCATCCTGCTGAAATATGAATTGTTGTGCTTCTTGTTCGAGCTGAGGGAACAGCCAGTTCTCTAACATCTCCAGATACTGTAGTCCAGTTACAGTAGCACCTTCGAAGAAAAAGGGACCAAAAACTTTATTGGCTGAAATGGCACAGAAAACGTTCACCTTAGGCGAATCACGTTCATACTTCGTTCCAAATGCACGCTGAACAACTGTCGTCGATTCACTTCTGCCGTACTCAATAACACAAAAAGCTTTCTGTTGAGCGGTCGCCATCTTAGCATCAACTGACGCTGACGCCTAGTCAACAGGGCCTCAAGCGAACAAATGTACAACTAAATGAAACTTTATAGCTCCCTTAATTCGCCGACAGATAGTGCTTAGCTCATCCTTTTGTCGTTGCAGAGTTTTAAATTCCTAAAGTTGTGGTATTCTTTTTGAATCACCCTGTACATTAAGAAATGCACTCGATGTAGATGACTAGAAGACTACGAAGCATGACGCGTTAATGTCATAGAGGCTCATATTGTACGAGTTTTAATTTTTATGGAGTACCTTTGTGAAAAGCTAAGAAAACAACTTAAGTCAAATTTCTGTTAATGTGCAAGTGCTCTACGATTCGCTCTATGGGAGTCCACTTTACTTACAGACTCGGAGATTCGAGCATTAGTTACTTCACTTGCCCTCAGACTTGAATCCTGATCAGGGGCTGAGTCTCAACTTGTTAGAAACGTTCGTAATCGCACCTAAGCTACTAAAATGTAAATCACGTCTTTCACAGTGGAAAGTAGTTTCTATTTTTACTTACTGAAGTAGAAAAGTGGAATCGTAGTTCTCTCCTACCTGCAACAAATGAAAAACACTCATTAACATTTGAAAATACAGAAGCTACGTGTTAAGAGAGTTTACAGCAATAGGTTTTATTAAATAATACGGTAATAACATCAATCATTATTTTTTATACTGTCAGTAGCGCATCTGCATTTAAACATTTCCGAGTAGTAATGATCATATATTAGTGATTATCACACATTTCAACTAATTGTCTCTAGATAAAGTTGGAGATAATTTCCAATTTTTGCATAACACATCTACTTTATTTTATCCATAAATGTTTAAGTACTTTCTGTGCTGTCTTCAGTATTCTGCTGTTACATTGCTGAAGAGTGGTTGGTGATTTGATAAAATCCTTTACAGGTTTATGTAATTTCGGCTTAAAGCTACTTTTACAAAAAAATTCATAATTTAACGCTAATTTGGATACTACACATATACAGCAAAGGCTCATACACACATTAAACAGCTGATCCATCTATTATTCATACTGAGTTGAAAAAGAAGTCTACAGTATTTTTTGGGAAAGAAGACAGATTCTTATGTTTATCTCATTATTGTTAGATGTACCTAATTTACGTAGCTTATCATCTGCAAACAACAAAATCTTTTCCATTTTTATTCTGTTCCTTATTCTTTCCCTTCAGATGGAAAATATCCATAAGTTGATTATATTTGCGATTACTTACTTAATGTCAGTCGGCAAAATATCTTCACCTTTCTTTGTTTGGCTTGTTACTGTACCCATCGCTTCCTCGGTCTTCCTGGACTACTTCTCCCAACTGGCTTAAATCTTCTTACGTGGAGAGGTAATATTCCTCCAGTCAGTCTTTCGGGATGTTCATTTTAGTTTCTCTTATTTTCTTGTATTTTATTGAGGACGTTAAATATATTCAGTTCTTCCTTAATTTTCCGAATTTCGAAATCTGTAGGCTACTGTGCATCCATTTTCTGATGTTGCATGTAGGCGACTTTCTTGATGTTCACTTATAACACACGAATCACCTCAGTTAACAAGCGTTGGAACTGCTATTGTCTTATAAAATTGCAGTCTTATTTCTTTCCTCGTTTTTTGACATTTTTATTGTTCCACATTTATATTTCCAAACTTTGCTAATTTCTGTTCTATTTCCTCATCATATGCATATGTGGCGTCACAACCTAAATAGTTAAAATGTTTGACATGTTTTGTTGTTAATCACAATTTTTGTCCCTACAGTATGTTCTCCTTTAGAAGTCACAGATTTTGTCTTCTTTTCTGAAATCGTCAGATGGTACTCTTCTCAAATCTTACCTAGTAAATGTAGTCACTTTTGTACGCCGCCATTCTCCACCAGCAGTCTCTTGTCGTCTGCACATAGAAGGTAATTCAAGCGGAAATTTCCGTTAGTCTTAATTCCCCCGTTAAAAATCTCCTTCAATTACCGAATTCACTCACCTAAATAAACGTTAAAAAGTGTGGGTGAAACGCTGCAATCTTGTCGAACTCCTTTGTTTGTGGCCATAGACATTAAAATTACGGTCGTGTGTGTGTACAGACTTTTTAAAAACGTCTGTAAGGTATTTTAGGTATCCTCTTTACCTTATAAATCTCCACACTTTCTTTCAGTCATCGTTATACAATGTCATAAAAGTTAATGAACGGTGAATGTGTTAACCCATTATAGGTGTGTGGTGTGAGGTTTTCGGGCGCTAAACAGCGTGGTCATCAGCGCCCTAACCCATTATAGTTTCTCTGTTTTACAATTATTTGTTTAATTATAAGTGACGTATCTGCTGTCGAGCTGGCCCTTCGAAATCCCATTTGTTCTTCGCGCAATAAACTCTCAGCTATAAATTTTAATTTCTTTTTCACTATTCTTGCACAAACTTTGTATGCGGTGTCCAGTAAGCTGATTCTGGTAGTTGCTTCGGTCTTCTTTTTTGAACACTGATATTACCTTTGCTTATGACCATGCTTCTGGAATAGCTCTACTTTTCCCGCACATATTAAATATATATAGTAAACATTTTTCTACGAAAGCATTGAGCGTCTTGTTTCATAGTACGATAACTATATTAACAGTTATGAGGGTTACTTTTGGTGGTGCTAGAAAATTCTTATGGGACAAAACTGCTGAGGTCATCGGTCCCTCACAGCCATGCCCGAGGGAGGACTGGAACCTCCGACGAGGGGAACCGCACGAACCGTGGCAAGGCGCCAAAGACCGCGCGGCTACCCCGTGCGGCGATGATTATTTTTGAACTAAAAAATAGTTTACCTACGTTTTCTTGCATCCGTCTCGTTTTCATTTACATGCCTCTTATAAGAGGAAATGACATCAGGGGTGCTGTTTAACGTTAAGCAATACTCTGTGTTCTCTAAAATAACGCCAATCATTCGTAAATACGAGAACGTCCTTTGAATATGTCAATAAGTGGGCATTTCTGATCAATAGCTGACACCGCACCAAATGTTTCCCTTTGAACGTCGTTACAGTAACCAGGTTACAGAACAGGAAACAAGCTTTTATTAATTTCCTGATTTTTATGATAAGGACCGCATAAGAGTCTCATATTGTGGTTAAAACATCACTTTAACTTCAATGTCGAATCTGACTCGATCTGCAATTAAGAAGTTATATCCCCAAAGCCGAAGAACTTGTTCTATGTGTGTGGCGGGCACTTTGCGGTTCCCCCATCGAGGTGAACCCAGCTTGGTAAAAAAGGTACTGTGCATTTCAAATAGCTTACATTATTTTGTTCATTTCTGAAGTTTCCCAGTGAGCTGCACGGTGTGTTAATCGCCGCACAGCTTCGCTACCAGGATACTGGAAAAAGTATCACGATGTACGTTTCGGATAAAATTCCTGTTGCGGCAGGCACAGAGTCTCAAGCTAATTTCCAAAGCGCATAATATACGAGGGCAGTTCAATAAGTAATGCAACACATTTTTTTTCTGAAACAGGGGTTGTTTTATTCAGCATTGAAATACACCAGGTTATTCCCCAATCTTTTAGCTACACAACACTATTTTTCAACGTAATCTCAATTCAATGCTACGGCCTTACGCCACCTTGAAATGAGGGCCTGTATGCCTGCACGGTACCATTCCACTGGTCGATGTCGGAGCCAACGTCGTACTGCATCAATAACTTCTTCTTCATCCGCGTAGTGCCTCCCACGGATTGCGTCTTTCATTGGGCCAAACATATGGAAATCCGACGGTGCGAGATCGGGGCTGTAGGGTGCATGAGGAAGAACAGTCCACTGAAGTTTTGTGAGCTCCTCTCGGGTGCGAAGACTTGTGTGAGGTCTTGCGTTGTCATGAAGAAGGAGAAGTTCGTTCAGATTTTTGTGCCTACGAACACGCTGAAGTCGTTTCTTCAATTTCTGAAATGTAGCACAATACACTTCAGAGTTGATCGTTTGACCATGGGGAAGGACATCGAACAGAATAACCCCTTCAGCGTCCCAGAAGACTGTAACCATGACTTTACCGGCTGAGGGTATGGCTTTAAACTTTTTCTTGGTAGGGGAGTGGGTGTGGCGCCACTCCATTGATTGCCGTTTTGTTTCAGGTTCGAAGTGATGAACCCATGTTTCATCGCCTGTAACAATCTTTGACAAGAAATTGTCACCCTCAGCCACATGACGAGCAAGCAATTCCGCACAGATGGTTCTCCTTTGCTCTTTATGGTGTTCGGTTAGACAACGAGGGACCCAGCGGGAACAAACCTTTGAATATCCCAACTGGTGAACAATTGTGACAGCACTACCAACAGAGATGTCAAGTTGAGCACTGAGTTGTTTGATGGTGATCCGTCGATCATCTCGAACGAGTGTGTTCGCACGCTCCGCCATTGCAGGAGTCACAGCTGTGCACGGCCGGCCCGCACGCGGGAGATCAGACAGTCTTGCTTGACCTTGCGGCGATGATGACACATGCTTTGCCCAACGACTCACCGTGCTTTTGTCCACTGCCAGATCACCGCAGACATTCTGCAAGCGCCTATGAATATCTGAGATGCCCTGGTTTTCCGCCAAAAGAAACTCGATCACTGCCCGTTGTTTGCAACGCACATCCGTTACAGACGCCATTTTAACAGCTCCGTACAGCGCTGCCACCTGTCGGAAGTCAATGAAACTATACGAGACGAAGCGGGAATGTTTGAAAATATTCCACAAGAAATTTCCGGTTTTTTCAACCACAATTGGCCGAGAAAAAAAAAATGTGTTGCATTACGTATTGAACTGCCCTCGTAAAATTTAATATTGGACATGTGCGGCAAAAGCGCTAGGTGTAAGCAAGTGACTACTTGAAGCTGAGAGTGGGACTTTGAAATTTGCTACTATACCACGAACAGTCCAGCAGTCCGCAGCTCGTGGTCTAGTGGCTAGCGTTGCTACCCTATCACAGGGTCCCAGGTTCAATTCCCGGCCGGGGTGGGGATTTCCTCTGCCCGGGGACTGGCTGTTTGTGTTGTCCTCATCATTTCATCATCATTCGTGGTAGTCGCTAGACTGGACTGCGTAAAAAATGGGCGTGTAAAAAAATTGGGACTTTATACAGGTGCTGATAACCGCGCAGTTAAGCGCCCACAAACCAAACATCACGACCAGTCCAGCAGACAGCGTTAAGTTATTACCTACAATAAACTCAATACAGATTCCATGGACAGTATACGAAGAATACAGGAATACTATCTGACAGAAATAATCATTCACTGACGACACTGCCATCCTCACGGAATGAGAGGGAGAATTACATAGTCTGTGAATGGAATGAACAGTCTAATATGCTCAGTAAATGAAATGAGGGTAAACCAAACAAAGAAGAAAATAATGGGGAGTAGCACAAATGACATTACCGATAAATTTAAAAACTGGTGATCACTAAGTGAAGGAATTCTGCTAACTTTGAAAGAAGATAACACACTCGTCATAAAACGATGTCAGTATGAGAAGCAGACTAGCACAGGAAAACAATGCATTTCTCGCTAAAAAAAAAGGGTTCTAGTATCAATCATAATCATGAATTTTAGGAAGACGTGAAAATGTACGTTTGGAGCACAGAACTGAATGGAAGCAAATTATGGAGTGGGAAAACCTGAAAAGATGAGAATGGACGGGTTTGATACGTGGTATTATAGAGGGATGCTGAGAATTAGATGTACTGATACGATAAGAAATGAGAAGGTACTCGACAAAATCAACGAAGACGTGAATATGTGGAATTTAAGGTTGTGTAAGAAGTAAAATGTTCTCGCTTTACTGATTTTGGTTTATTTCTAACCAGTTTTCGGCTTATTGGGCCATCTGCAGCAAACAGCTGACCGCCGTCTGCAAGGAACATTAGTCCTTAGGTAACCAAACGTTATAAACAAAGGTACAATCCCCTTGCACCGAATGTTGTGCAAACTAACTTGGTTCTCAACGTTGTCAATGCACTTTTGCACGGAATGTTGTACAAACTAACTTGTTTGTCAACGTTGTGAATTGCACTTTACACAATGGACAATATTATACGCATTAAATAATTAAACTACAGAATATGACCGTATCACAGGTATATGGTTTTAATGCTAAAGTTTGTGAGGTCGTGACATTGGTTGAGAACTGTCTAACTGAGCACTAGGCACTTAACGTTGTGCAACACATGTGTTTTACATTATAAATTACGGTTTATGCAATAGACAGTATACACATAGCATACGATTAAAAAACATATCAGAGTACTACAATGTATATTACTGTAACGCTGAAGCTTGTGAAGTAAATAACTTACATAATACGAAATTATATTGCAATTTAATTCTGTGTAGCGGGATGTGTCATTGTGTGGATATGCGGCAGGTTGTTGCATCATGAAAAGCTTAGAAGTGGGTATTTTCTCAGTTGTAATTGATCGTTATAAGCACATAACCTGTAATATTGTGTATTTTAATTGTTTGTTGTGTTTGATATTGTCTATTGCGTAAAGTTTAATTTCCAACATTAAAAGCAAGTTTGATGCACAATATTCTGTGTAAGTCGACTGTATCTTTGTTTATAATGCTTGGTTATCTAAGAATTAGTGTTTCTTGAAGACGGAAGTGAGTTGTTTCCTGAAGACAGTCCAATAAGCCAAAAACTAACTAAAAATAAACAAAAATCATTAGGACAAAAAACAGTCTACTTCATATTCAACCTTATCTTACCTTAAGAAGTGACGGAAGAATCCGTAAATGAGAATAAGTGGAAAATAATGAACAGAAGAATTTTTAGGACATGTGTTAGGACATCAAGGAATAGCTATCAATTGAGCCCCTTATTAGACAAGTTGTTCCATAACATTCTCTTCTGCCCAGTTCGATTCATTACTCCTTTATTAGTTATTCTATTCACCCATTTAATTTTCAGCATTCATCTACAGACCACGTTTCAAAAGCTTCTGTCCATTTCTTCTCTCTAATTATAAAGGCCACGTTTCATACCCATAAAAGGCCACACTCCAGATAAATACTTGTATAAAATATTTAGTGGTGACACTTGCTGGTAGGAGACGTAAAAGGTAAAGTCTGTAGGGGAAGGCAGATAACAAAATGCATCCAAGAAATAACTCAGGACATTGGACTCTGAGATGTTGACACAGGAGAAGAAGCCGTACTGGGCTGCATCACATCAGCCTGAAAACTGATGACCCCGAAAAAAAAAAAGAGAAAAATGCATGCTGCATTTGCGCCTGTCGCTATTCATCTACTGGCTGGAGAAAGGCAAGCGCAAAGTACTTCCTCTAGGTCTTTGTTGGATGCAGTGGCGTGGTTCTTGCTGTTGCGAGATTAATTAAATAACCTTTACCGTACTACGGCAGCAGAAGAGGCGAGGACCTGCTTTGGATCAGGTGGTGCGTGAGCTAATCGATGGGGATGCGGGAGTCGAGTTGATAGTCAGAGCAGTGGCTTGTTTGCGCCGTAGCCGGCGTGTAAACAAGAGGCGCGGCGGCCCCGCTGCCATCATACTTTTCCTCTCCCTTACTGTCGACACCCTCCAACTTCGCCCCTCTTTCTTTTCCTCTCGTAACGTACCGCAGAGCCAGCGGCAAAACACAAACACACACACACACACACTAAAGCACGCTAGGCAGACTGGGAGAGGGTGAGAGAGTTTGAGGAGAGGGGTTAAAATAGAGATCCCGGGACCAGCAGTTCGCACATCCGGTGAATCGACAACGCACTGCTCTGAAGAAAACAAGTCGGCCTGTCGCCGCATAACAATGTTCCGAAGACGAAGTCAGATGTATTCGTAGCGTAACCTTCCAGCCTACAAACGTTTCTTCCACATCAGTACGACTGATGTTGAGCCATTACTAAGTACTGTCACACCAATAACAGTGTTCACGCTTACCTCGGCGCTGTTCCCTACTAGAGAAGCATTCCGTGCCCAGACTGACCGCAACAGAGGAGGTAAAAGACGTTAAACGTAAAATTACATTTGAGCTGACACAGCGGCTTACCGACAATTGTTCCTCCCGCGAAACCACTCGCGACTGTAACATATAGGTGCACTAAGTACCATCTACAATAGACCGTAAGGTTACTTGCAGAGTATAGATGTAGATATAGCAGTTGTAGCCAAAGCATGGTCCCAGCCAGTGGCTCAGCCTTCCTGGTAGCTGATGACAAACACTACAGCAGTTAGATCTGGTAGACATTAAGGTGTAGCGTAGCGACACTATTACTCCACAGTACTCACTGCTCACCGGCTGTTCAGGCACCTGAAATATTTGTGGATATCAGCGTCGAATCTGCAGTCCCAAAATGATTCCTTATAATTATCGACCTCCAAGAAAAACTACATCTACATCCATATTCCTGACGGTGTGTGGCGGAGGGTACTTTGAGTACCTCTATCGGTTCTCCCTTCTATTCCAGTCTCGTATTGTTCGTGGAAAGAAAGATTGTAGGTGTACCTCTGTGTGGGCTCTAATCTCTCTGATTTTATCCTCATGGTCTCTTCGCGAGATATACGAGGATCTTCTCTATCTCTTCTATCAACACTATCTGCTACGGATCCCACACTGGTGAGCAATATTCAAGCAGTGGGCGAACAAGTGTACTGTAACCTACTTCCTTTGTTTTCGGGTTGCATTTCCTTAGGAGCCTTCCAATGAATCTCAGTATGGCATCTGCTTTACCGACGATCAACTTTATACGATCATTCGATTTTAAATCACTGCTAATGCCTATTCCCAGATAATTTATGGAATTAACTGCTTCCATTTGCTGACCTGCTTTATTGTAGCTAAATGATAAAGGATCTTCCTTTCTATGTATTCGCAGCACAATACACTTGACTACATTGAGATTCAATTGCCATTCCCTGCACCTTGTGTCAATTCGTTGCAGATCCTCCTGCATTTAAGTACAATTTTCCATTGCTACAACCTCTCGATATACTACAGCATCATCCACAAAAAGCCTCAGTGAACTTCCGATGTTATCCACAAGGTCATTTATGTATGTCCTACATTCTCCACTTCTTCTCTGGTTTTCTCTCTTGGTTGCTTTCCAATGCTTTTCAAAACTAAGAGGCAGAAGCCAATTTTTTCTTTATTGCACAATAAGGACTACTTATTAATGTACGGTATGTGGGAAAGTTCGATTGGGAAGCACTAAATTACCCTCTCCTGACAATTTTCAGGTGCTACTGCAGAAGAGCTGCCAAAGAAGAAATCAGTAAAATAATAAACTTACTGAAAAGTAAAAGCTCTTTCGGAATTGATGGCATTTCCAGCAAGGTACTTAAAGCTTGTTCCCCACAGATAAGTAGGATTCTCAGCCACGTATGTAATAGCTCTTTGGAGCAGGGTGTTTTCCCCGATAGACTGAAATATGCCATTGTAAAACCATTGCATAAAAAGGGGGATACGTCGGATGTCAACAACTGCCGCCCAATCTCTCTTCTGACAGCTCTAGCAAAATGTTTTTAGAAAGTAATGTATTCAAGAGTAGCCTCCCATATTTGTCAAAATAAAGTACTAACAAAATGTCAGTTTGGTTTTCAGAAAGGCTTTTCAACAGAAAATGCTACATACGCTTTCACTGATCAAATATTAAATGCTCTGAATAACCGGACATCACCCATTGGTATTTTTTGTGATCTGTCAAAGGCCTTTGATAGTGTAAATCATGGAATTCTTTTAGATAAGCTAAATCATTATGGTTTGAGTGGGGCAGTGCACAAATGGTTTAATTCATACTTAACTGGAAGAATGCAGAAAGTTGAAATACGTGGCACGACTCCAGTAATAAATATAGACTTTGAACAAATGTCTGTAGCTAAGGTAGAATTTTCAAAATTTTTAGGTGTGTCCATTGATGAGAGGTTAAACTGAAAGCAACACATTGATGGTCTGCTGAAACGTCTGAGTTCAGCTACGTATGCTATTAGGGTTATTGCAAATTTTGGTGATAAGAAGCTCAGTAAATTAGCTTACTATGCCTACTTTCATTCACTGCTTTCGTATGGCATCATATTCTGGGGTAATTCATCGTTGAGTAGAAAAGTATTCATTGCTCAAAAACGTGTAATAATTGCTGGAGCCCACCCACGGTCATCCTGCAGACATCTATTTAAGGATCTAAGGATCCTCACAGTATATATATATATATATATATATATATATATATATATATATATATTCAATTATGAAATTTGTTGTTAATAATCCAACCCTGTTCAAAAGTAATAGCAGTGTGCATAGCTATAACACCACGAGAAAGGATGATCTTCACAATGCAGGGTTAAATCTGACTTTGGTACAGAAAGGGTAAATTATGCTGCCACAAAAGTCTTTGATCACCTACCAAACAGCATCAAAAGCCTGACAGATAGCCAACTAACATTTAAAAATAAATTAAAAGAATTTCTAGATGACAACTCCTTCTACTCATTGGCTGAATTTTTAGATATAAATTAAGGGGAAAAAAACTTAAACATTAGTGTCATGCAATATTTTGTGTAATGTAATATCTTGTACAGATATCTTTTATTAACCTGACACGTTCCACATCATTACGAAGTGTCGTATTCATGATCTATGGAACAAGTATTAAACTAATCTAATCTAGTCCAATCTACGACATCTTACCTGAGCCTCCAATCCAACCTCACATCTTCATATCATTCATTAGCTATACTAACTAGACAGACAAAGATTCAGAAGCACCTGCAGATACTATCTTTTGCCCAAGGAAATGAGTATTAACATCGAACCTTCTGCTATTAAGGAGAAAGTTTGTATTGCAATCTTAAAGGCTCAGTTGACTTTGTCATGTCCAGGTTCTACACTGTTCTTAGTAAAAAAAAAAAAAAAATGCTGTCCTACATTCTCCACTTCTTCTCTGGTTTTCTCTCTTGGTTGCTTTTCAAATGTTCACGCTCCTCAAAGAAATTGTTACTTGACGTCAAATATTACTAGTGGCAGCAGTCGTAATTCATGTGCTCTTGGCGCACATGACGATTTTGACAATGTATTATTGCAAAGATGCTTGTAAGGTAATGATCAGTTTCTGCACAGGTACATTTACTGAGTGATCTTAACAAGAGCACCAACCTCGCACTGATCTGCTGAACAGAATTCTGCTCATCAGTGCTCCAAAATCAGTAATTAAAGACCGCCTATAGCTGATGGCTACACGATCTGTTCTGGGGCCTCCGACTTATCATCATTACTGTCACCTATGAAACTGAATAATGGCTACCCAGATCCATGCCCCCATATAGGATAACATCAAATTCTTGTAGACTTCCTATACTGGAAAAATAACTTCCTCAGTCACTAGGAATCACGAAATGCCAATTTCAGAAATAAACACTATTAATTCACCACCTCTACCCTGAAAACATGCAACATCCAGGAGAGCTTCCAACCAGCTCCTAGACTTTGTGAGCTCTAAGAAGTTATACAAACTTGTTTAAACATTAAGGTAATAACCAATCAGCCACAGCTACAAAATACAAACATATCTACTCTGCTCTCACTAACAGCACCACCACGAAAAGTGCTACTTCCTATTACTCATTCTCACAAGTTTAAACACATGCTGAGAAACACCTGCCACCACAGGAAATACCCTTTAAGCCAACTAATAGGGTCCAGCTATTATGCAAACATCCTTTTTCAAAATTGTAGCATAACTAAAATAAAATCACAATATGAAGACCCATGAAATAGGATAATCAATCATACTGAGAACTGAAATGCATACTAGTACCAGTGATTGTCAGTAGTTAATTACCTTAATTTAGATTTTTTTGGATTTGCATGATGTATATAAGTTTGAAGCCATTTGGAATAAGCAGCAGGTGAGGTGCAGGGCAATGTAATAGTATTGAGGGACCACCTCTGAGGGATTTCTGAGAAGGACACAACGGACAGGCCACAAGTCAGTACCACTTACTTGATAATACTTTCCTTTTCAGTTACCACAATTGGCCACTTTGCACCAACATTCAACACAGGTATGATCTCACATATTGTAAGCCTTCCAGAAGTGTATGTCTTTACGACTTGAAGGTGGAAAGAGGAGAAACGCTGTTTTTAGCAAGATCCAGGACATGAACGATTGTGAACAAAATGTACAGAGCGGTGTTACTTTGAGATACACGCCAGACGCCACAGATAAAATCTGAGTTCTGGATTAAGAGCCCACTGTTTGGGCCCTCTTATGTAAGCGTGGGATGACACTGAAAGTCAGGTCCACAATAGTGAAATGTCTATGCAATATAAGAGATACCAGGATTGGCTAATGTAAATAAACTGGGAGTTAATGAGAGAAAATCGACTGTGCTGCAGAGGCACTGCGTTACTGGTTAACCGCCTGAAGTAAAACTCACGAAAGGAGACCAACATTTTTTAGGTAATCTTTTTACTGGTTGGCACTCATAATATCTGAAGCCCAGCCAATCCGAGCAAAGTAAAGGAAGCAAAGCGCAGAAATACGAGCATTCCTTTTAAGGATCATTCGGCACAAATACATCGACATTCAGCTTTCGATAGTGCGACTTATTCTTCGCTTGACCACAAGGAGCCGTCTCCTCTGCCAAGCTTCATCGCTACCAGGATCCATACCTGAGGAGATACGCTGAAGGACTTAACAAGATTTCAGGCTGACTTGTCCTTAGTTGCAGGTGTGGATCATTAGTGTACCGTCAATGACTGATTCTACAGCCTCCAAATACAAGGACTGTTCAGTGTGTACATTACAGCAACAATGGCCAGGCTAGCGCGACCTTATTGCTGTTGAGCGTTTTTCCGTTGAGCAGACATCCAGCAGTATAAGTATGAGGTTCGTGTCGCTTCCTGTTATTTCACAATAAAAGTTTAAAATGTGTGCCGCAACTGGAAATCTGGTAGTGAGGTTTTTGTTGGCAAAATACCGCAAAACCCACTGAAATTTATCAGCAACTGTTTGAAGTGTTCGAAAACAACGTAATCACTGAAGGTGGAGTGCGCCAGTGGCGCATTACGTTTAAAAGTGGGCAAACTAATATTTACGATGAAGAGCGAGGTGGACGATCAAACACTTAAGACTTACGAAACGGTCGCAAAAGCCGATAAGATTCAAGGAAACAGCCAGGTCACAATGACGACATTCTCGATTAGGTTTTCCACAAATTTGACGAAGTTTGTTGCATCAAATCATTGCACAGAAGCCAGGCTACCACAAGTTTTCTATAAGCTGAGTACCAAAAATCTTGACAGAAAACCACAAGGACCAGCCTATGGTTGCGTCATTGACATTTCTGGATTCTTAGGAAAAAGATGTCATTCATGCTAAGAGACACTCCCTCCGCAATAAACCTAAGAAGACTGTTTAGTTGCAGTAGCATGAACATTCTTCCATTACAACCTACACACCATACGGCGCACAGTCATACTCTTATAGACGTAATCGCAACGAAACAGACTGACAAAGTAAGAGATGTTGGTCAAACATCGGCCCCTGGCCTCTCAGCACATGATGTAATATTCCTGGCCTACTCTGTGCAGCCCCCAAGGATCAAATCGCGTTACATAACTTGTAGGAACATGAAACGTATTGACCTTGACGCTCTAACAGCCGATTGCTCAGAAATCTCATGGCATCAAATAATCAGAAAACCCACAATCGACGGCAAAATTAATGAACTTGGTGATAAACTCACTGCCCTCTATGACAAACATGCACCTGTGCGCACAATCCGTGTAAGAAAATCTCCTGCTCCATGGCTGACAGCTGAATTACGTCAAATGATGACTAATAGGGATGCTGCCCACAGGCGTTTCAAGGCAGATCCGAAACCCGAGCGTTTCGAAGAATATAGAAAGCTACGGAACAGAGTGAAACAATGCATTCGCAATGCTAAAATCAGGCACGCTCGCTCCCTTGTATGCAGCGATCTGACGCCCACGACTCTATGGAAGAATCTCCGTAGCTTGGGGGTCGGAAAGGCAAAATCGGAAACTACTTTTCATGTGTCAGCTAACGAATTAAATGAATTCTTCTCAGCACCTCTGAATACCAGCACAGCTGATAATTACCGTCCACAAGAATCCCTAAACAGGATAACTAACAACGATACCTTCCATCTAAAACATGTAACAACAAATACGGCAAGAAAAGCAATAATGAGAATCTCTTCTGATGCAATAGGCAACGACAGTATCGGTATAACTATGATTAAGAATGTTGCCGATATCTTAGTGCCTGTCTTAACTGACATATTTAATTTTTCCCACGTGAACGGAATATATCCCACTGCATGGAAAAGAAGCCTAATTCGACCCATCCCTAAGATCGAAAACCCGCAACTGCCTAGTGATTACCGACCAATTAGCATACTGCCTGCTGTTTCCAAAGCACTTGAATATATTGTTCATGACCAAATCACTGAACACTTGCATGAATTCAGCCTATATGACAAATTTCAATCCGGTTTCCGTAAACATCACAGCACAAACACTGCTCTAATTAAAGTAACTGATGACCTGAAATATGCCATCGACAATCGAAAGGCAACAATATTGACGCTACTGGACTTCAGCAAAGCTTTTGACACTGTTAACTTTGACATATTGCTCAGAAAAATGCAACAGCTTAATTTCTCTGATAGTGCAATGAGATGGTTTGAAAGCTACTTAAAAGACAGACAGCAATGTGTTGTCTGCGTAAATGAAAAATCTTCCTGGAAACATGTTTCCTCGGGAGTGCCCCAAGGATCAGTCTTAGGACCACTTTTGTTTTCTTTATATGTCAACGATATTTCGTCGGTTCTGTCCTCCTGTAAATATCATTTCTATGCCGACGACCTCCAGCTCTACCTAAGCGTCAGACCGGAAGATGTAAACACTGCAATCGCTCAGATGAATGATGATCTGTCTTCAGTAGTGACATGGGCGAAAAACCTGGGGCTTAAACTAAATGCAAAAAAGACGCAAGTAATCTTAATAGCCCATCAGAAATTAATAAGTTCAGATTTCCGCGAACGGCTACCTCCTATTCTGCTCGACGGTACTCCAATACCATATCAGAAAACAGTGAAGAACTTGGGTGTAACTTTGGATGAGCATCTCAACTGGGCGGAGAATACAGTCGCAGTGTGCCGAAAGACGTCTGCTTGTCTCTATGCTCTCAAAAAGTTTCGGAACATATTTCCACAGGACTTGAAACGCCAGCTCGTGCAAGCACTCGTTCTACCGAACCTCCACTATTGTGATGTGATTCAACAAGGCATGAGTAGTGAAAACAAAAGACGACTAGAGCTAACCATGAATGCCTGTGTGCGTTACACCTGCAACATTCGCCGATACGATCATGTTAGTGCTTCATACTCCGAGCTAGGGTGGCTGCGGCCGGACAAATTGCGTGACTACCACACTCTATGTCTACTCCACCGACTCCTCGTCGCGCAAGCACCCCAGTACCTTGCTTCAGAGATTAAAAACCTGTCATGTCATCATAATCGAAACACGAGGTCACTCTTATTTGGTATCCTAACTGTGCCCACTCACAAAACAAAAACTTTTGCAAACTCCTTCTCAGTTGCCGCTGTCCGCCTCTGGAACAAACTGCCCCAAACGTTACGCAAAATTCAATCTCCTGCTGCTTTTAAGAAGAAGTTGAAGCATTTCCTACTATCATCCTCATAAAGTTCTCCACAAATTAATGTACAAGGGCAATCCCCTCATCTGTCAAATAGCAAAGCTAGCGTCTCCTATCTTGCTCCTGAGATGCCTTCCTCTTCATCTATCTCTATTAGCCACGCAATATTCTTTTCCTTTATATTTCCTTAATTATGTTTCATCATGTCTCTTTATTCTTCTCCTCCCTTCACCATGAGCCTCCCCTCATACTCCCTGCTGCCAGCACTCCTATCTCAAATCTGTCTGTTCAATAATGTCTAATTATAACAGTACTTGTGAGCTAAGAATATAAACTCTATATGTATGTATTTTTCCAGATGTACCTTTCAAATTGTTTATTTCACTTTTTGTACTAGATGTAGTTTAACCTGCCTACTAAAACATATGAATGTAAAATAAGTAGAATGCCTGGTTAGATGTAAGAGAGGGCCTGATGGCCCTAATCTTGCCAGGTTAAATAAATAAATAAATAAATAAATAAATAAATAAATAAATAAATAAATAAATAAATGGAGACGAGACCTGGGTCAGACATGTGAACAGCGAATCCAAATTGCAGTCTATGGAGTGGAGCTCGCAAATGCCCCCCTCCCTCCGCCTTTCCAAAATCATTGTTTGCAAGAAAGATTATGATACCTGTCTTTTTTTATAACATTTTATTCAGCGTGGTACAACAATAAATTGTGCGCGATATTGTCAAATTTTGGAAAACATAAGAAGAGCGATTCAAAATAATCGTAGAGGAATTCTGTTCTTGCACGACAACGCTAGACAACACTCGGAAAACCGCCCTCGAGAAGTAGTCGATGCTTTCAAGTGTTTCCTCATCCGCTGTACATACCGGATCTTGCACCAAGTGATTGTCATCCATTTCCAACGATTAAGATCTGGTTCTCAACGCAGCGCTCTGACGACGTCGTGGAATTGTGGGAGGGAGGGTGTAGCTAACTTGATGGTCTCAGCTGGCAGAATTTTACGACAATGGAATTTCAAAGCTTGTTCGCCGACATCAGAAGGGCTTTTATTTGTGTGGAGACTATTTAGAAAAATCATATTTAAATATCGCTTTCGGATGAACAAAACATCTTTTTTTCCATACTCTGCAATCCACTGTGAAATGCGTTGCACGGGGTACTTAGTGCTTTACGACAGGTTAGAGTTTCTTCCCATTCATTCACGTATGGAGCGCGGTAAGAACAACCACTTAAATTCTTCAGTGTAACTAGTCTAATCCTGCCTTCGTGGTCTCTACGGCAGCAACACGCAGCTGATTCTTGAAACTTGGTAAGTAGGCGTTCGCAGCATAATTTCCGTCTCTCTCGAAACGTCTGCCAGTTCAACATTCCTGTGACACTCTGTCTTTCTTTGTATACGTTCGATATCCCCTGTTAATATTATCTGGTATTGGTTCCACACACTTGAGAAATATCCTAAGATGGCAGGCACAAGTACTGTGTAAACAGTTTCGTCACTATTTGCACAGCTTTGAAATCTTATCAAATTCTAACTGAATGTTCACGCAGTTTTTCCTCTGGTACCAGTTCATTACAAATGAAAACGTCATCTGCAGAAAGTTTGAGACTATTATTAATATGATTAGTGCGGTCGTAAATATGCAAGGCGGGCGCGATTAATGGGGCCTGGATATAATTTACTGTAACACTGATGCGTGACTGACCCTTGTTAAATCATACCATTAGACGTGGGTAGCAGCTGTGTCTGAGGGGTAACAGGAACAGAGTTTCCACTGTCCTGCTGTATCTCTTCCAGTGTGTGAAGATCATTTGAGCACACCTGACCCTTCAATTTTCCCTGACAGATGAAAACCGCAGGAACAGAGATCAGGCGGTCCAGGTGACCAAGAGATGGCACTTCCTCTGGTGATTGTCCTCTCCTTACTGAACACCTCATTCACGCGTGACGAAGTTGTCGAGGCTGTGTGTGCCTTTGCTGTTTCTCCACACGCTCGTCCATTTTCTGTGAATTAATACAGATATGGATTAAAAAATCTCCCGAGATAGCGGTTGGCACCAACAGTTTGATTACTGAAACGTATTACAATGGGGGCACCACACATTGCGCACCAAACACCGACCTTGAGACTGTGTCAGGATCTTCAAAGTAGGCTTACCGATGAGCATTTCGGATGCATAATGGCGCATATCTTGTTAGCTCACCTGACAGGACGAACTAGGCCTTATATGAAGAAACGAAAGAAGACGCACTTCACTCAAAAACTATCGGCAGAGCTCCACACTCGAAAGTTCGTCAGGGCGATTTAGCTTATGCATTTTCTGTGATGGGCAGTTCTCCTGTTCATCAACAAGGGTCAATTCCGCAATAGTTCCGATACGCATCCCCATCTGAATTTCGTTCTAATTCTAACGATTACTTTCCATCCAAGAGCACTTATTACCTCCTCTCAATATAGTCACAATATATTTTTTTATACCTCCCCCCCCTCCCCTTACGAACACATTTTTGTCAATAAGGGTTGATGCGACAGTGACTGAGATGCTCTTCCGAAGTCCGTAAAATAATATCTTACGAGGAAACCGCTATCTGCGTTTCATCATACATGATTCCTCTACACTGAGGTGACAAAAGTCATGGATTAGCAATATGCACGTATACAGATGGCGGTAATATCGTGTATACGAGGTATAAATAGACATCGCTTTGCCGGTGCTGTCATTTGCACTAAAATGATGCGTGCGAAAACGTTCCCGATATGACGGGAATTAACAGACTCTGATTGTGGAATGGTAATTCGAGCGATTCGCATGGGACACCCCATTTCGGAAATCATTAAGGAATTCAGCATTCCGAAATCCACAGTGTCAAGAGTATGCCGAGAATACCTAATCTAATTTCAGGCATTATCTCTCAGCACGGACAACGCAGTGACAGACGGCCTTCACTTAACGACCGAGAGCAGCGTGCACGACGTGTAAATAAATGAAAACATCTGAAGATTGCGGTGAACAAAAAATGAATGTAGTCTCGAAAACAGGTGTTTTGGGGCATAATTTGTTGGCGTGGCGCGTCCGGAAAGGCGTGTCAGTGCCTTACCCTCTAAACAGTAAGTCAGGATCGCTACAGTCTTGACTTTAGATAGCAGGAGAGCTGCTGTCGCGTCACGTTACGAGGCGGCCCCCGCGATTAATTAAATATATCAGTCAGGTCCGTGGATTACCAAAGGTTGCCCATGCCTGTCCAAAAGCATATGGCGGTGTGGTTCTATTGGAAAGGACAAGACAAATTTCATTCCACAACCTTCCGCAATTAAATCCTTCTTCCTTTTTTTTCGATATGTGGTTCGATAGTCATTAGCTTTCAATGAAACTGGAAATAGTAGTTTCTTTCAACTCAGCTGATATGCCAGTAACAGGACCAAAAACTGTAGTGTGATGTCTTTCGGCGGTTGGCACCAACGAGTATTCTGCCACTGTCGTGTAGATGTGTGGACGATCAACTCCGGCGATGCAGGTAAGATGTATTGCCTCGACAAGACCGAACATCTCGTTGCGAGAACCGTTGCCACCGAATGTTAGTGCCCATTCAGGTCACGTTGTACGACCGAAGCTGGCGAGACGATCACACGGTCCCTAATGTGTTGCATTCACGTTCGTGCGACCGCTACATTGTATGTCGTAAAGGGGTGAGTGGGGTAGGAGGAAGAGGGGGGGAGGGAGCGGACACCGTGTACAGAGAGGGAGCAGGCCAGTTGATTTCGTCTGTACCACTCAATTGCCCCATCCCTAATCCTCGCTTCCGCCCGTACGGTAAATTAAGCCGTAAGCGGGCAATCCACAGTGCGGAAGCAGCGCTGATTACGGCTGTGTTTGCAGTCAGACCGCCGAAACCGCGTGCTCACCCCCCCCCCCCCCTCCTCTCACTCACCTCGTCACCCGTGTTTGCTACGCGTGTCTACGTGACGATCCGGAAAGCACACTATTTTACTCTCCTCGCCGATTTACACCAAATTACGCAAATATCGCATTCTGTTTATTTCAAATGTATTTTCAAGTTATGCGTAAGCCATGACGAGAGAATTTATCGTTGTAAATTTTCTTTTTCTTCTTTCAGTTCCATGTCACGCTGGTACAATTTCCACATGAATGAAGTACAAAGAGTCAGTACACAGGCTACGTCTACATTGTTTTTGGCTTCATTTTCCTGTCTATGGCTACTTGCTGCCCATTCACAAATTCCTCAATACCACAGTAGATTAAATTTAACAGAAATGAACAGACACATCTAAGAGAGTTACGAGCTGTGGCTGGTAAAGCTCAGATATGACAGCCAAATCACAAGTCTTACTTGAAACGGGCCAGTGTCTTATTCATGGACTCAATAAACATAACTGCAACACTCAACCTAGCCATGCAGATAGGACGGATTACCGCAATACGACTTCGACAAGAATTAGGATAAAGAGGAATAGGTTTAATGAAGCTTGCAAAGCTGCCACCTGGAACGTTTTGAGAACTACTATTAAGGAAGTCGAATTAACTAAACATTTGAACGAAAAGAAAATAGATTTTGCGGCAATTACAGGAATGAAAAAGAAACACCTGAAACTAAATACTTAGATGACAAGAACAAAGAGCAAGTAAAGGTGTTACCATCAACAATGGTAGAAAATGGGAAAAAATCTACCGGACTGTAAATGTGTAAATGAACGCACTGTACTAGAAGGAAGTCCAAGAGAAATCCTAAGTCATGCCCGACAGAAAGGAAAAGCTGAAGAGTCCAAGGCCTTTCACAAACAAATATAAACGATATTAAACTGATACAATAAAAAGCACATATTATTCATGGGAGATCTCAATGCTAGAATAGGAAATATAACAATTCCAGAAATAGTAGGCACATTTGCGGAAAACGTATGTAATGAAAACGGCAAAATACTTCGAGATTTTGCTACCTTTAACTATTTAAAACTTACCAATAATTTCTTTATGAAGAAAGACAAACACAAATTTATCTGATCAGCAAGAGGATATTGATCTATTACAGTTTTTTTTAATAAGAAAGGAAGCATTTTCTGGACATGTTACAAATTCCAGAGGTTATCGAGAAGTGGATACTGAATAACGCCGATTCTTATTGGTGTCAATAATTGACATATCTGCAAAATGGAGAAAACTGAAGAAAACTAATTAGGGATCAAAAGTAAGGACAAGTTTCTTAGATATATATGTTTTAGAAGTGAGAACCGTGACATCTATACCAAAGTCTGAAGACAAAAAACGCTAGGAAATCTGGAAACAGTATAAGACTTGGAAGAATATGGAAAAAACAGCCATGTCACACGCAGCTAACGAGGTTGTGAGGAAGAAAAGGATATACAGGAAACTTAGAGGAGTAAGGATTTAGACACAAGAGATGGAAACAGCAATTAAACGAAAACAAATAATCCCACAAATGAAAACCACAATGAATCAAAAGAGAAAATTATCTTGTGAATGTTACAGTTTTTCTTATTTCCATACTTGCTAAGAAAATTGGAGAGAAATTCCGCCTTATGCAAGACATCTTTGAAGTTTTGTTTTCACCAAGGTACGTTTTAGAGAAGGTACGTTGGGGAGAAGAGAAGTTTGTGGCGCAACTTGACCAGAAGAAGGGATCGGTTGGTAGGACATGTTCTGAGGCATCAAGGGATCACCAATTTAGTATTGGAGGGCAGCGTGGAGGGTAAAAATCGCAGAGGGAGACCAAGAGATGAATACACTAAGCAGATTCAGAAGGATGTAGGTTGCAGTAGGTACTGGGAGATGAAAAAGCTTGCACAGGATAGAGTAGCATGGAGAGCTGCATCAAACCAGTCTCAGGACTGAAGACCACAACAACAACAACAACGTTTTAGCACTTTTTGTGCTACTTTCAGTGGGTTTATTTGTTTATTTACCTTTTGTAAAAGTTTTGTTACATATTAACCTCTAATATTATTGTCAAATGTTTTACACTGAATAAAGAGGAAAGAAATAGTGCGAAACACATAACTCGGCAAGCACACGCAGAGCGAGAACGCTTTATTAGCAATATTGAGCATGAGTTACATTAATGACAAACTGACAATTACAAAGTGATGAAGTCACTCAACAGACAAGAAAGGAATCATATACGTGTCAAAAATATATGAGAGAACGAATGTGACTCATTATAAAAGTTGTAGTACGATGATACTGTAATTCAATCACAAATAACACAAAAGGCCTGGACGAAATTGACATGAATTAGTTGACAGAAGCTCTAAACGCAACAGAACATAGGAAAGCAACAGAACATAGGAAAGCATTGGTTCCGATGGTACTAATAAGGAACTATGGAAATATTTTGGGTTATTCCTACTTCTAATCTTTCTTCCCAATTTAACAGCAGAAAATCAAGTGCAGTCACTCACCCTACAACAAAATTTTGTATAACCCTGCACCAGTGGCCTTCTTTTTACAAATCTGAGTGAGGTGGCGTAGTGGTCAGGGCAACGGGCTCACATTCGGGAGGACGACGGTTCAAACCCCACGCGGCTGTCCAGATTTAGGTTTTCATGTTACCTCCTCATCGCTTGAGGGACCAGTGTCCTTAGTCAGCCTATACTATAAGCAATTTTTACGATTTTGTTTTTGAAAAAACTAATGAAGCAAAGACAACATTTTCTGAGTTTCTTTGAAGAAATTCACACATCGCGTTAACCCATCAATCGAGGAGTTAGACATGCTCTGTTCAGAATGAGGTGAGTGCATGACGGAAGTCCACAAGTCTGCAAACCTAATTAGAAATGATAATAATAATAAATTGTAACGTATAGTGAAACCACAGTTTTTTGAAATTTGACAAAATTCGTTCTTGTGAATCAACTAGTTCTTTACTCGCATGGGTATTAAATGCTTCTGACAAGGTATTTCAAATTGATTCCGCATTTCTGGATTTCCGGAAGGCTTTTGACACTACCACACAAGCGGCTTGTAGTGGAATTGCGTGTTTATGAAATATCGTCTCATTTATATAACTGGATTCGGGACTACCTGTCAGAGAAGTCACAGTTCGTAGTAATAGACGGAAAGTCATCGAGTAAAACAGAAATGATTTCTGGCGTTCTCAAAGGTGGTGATATGAGAGCTTCGCTGCTTCTTAACTACATATACGATTTGGGAGACCATCTGAGCACCCGTCTTAGGTTATCTGCAGATGATGCTGTCGTTTTTAGACTAGAAAAGTCATCATAAGATCAAAACAATTTGCAAAACGATTTAGAAAAGATACTTGTACTGTGCGAAAACTGGAAATTGACCTTAATTAACGAAAAGTGTGATTTCATTCACATGAGTTCTAAAAGGAATCTGTTAAAATTCGGTTACACGATAAATCAGTCAAATCTAAGGGCTGTAAATTCAACTAAATACCTAGGAATTACAGTTACAAACAACTTAAACTGGACGGAACACATAGAAAATGCTATAGGGGAGGTTAACCAAAGACTGCGTTTTTTGACATGACACTTAGAAAATGTGCGAGCTCTACTAAAGGGACTGCTTACACTATGCTTGTCCGTCCTCTTTTGGAGTACTGCATCACAGTGTGGGATCCTTACCAGGTGAGTTTGGCGGAGTACGCCGAAAAAGTTCAAAGAAGGGCAGCACGTCTTGTATTATCGCGAAATAGGGGAGAGAGTGTCACTGAAATGATACAGCATTTTGGTTGGACACCATTAAAATAATACCTTTGTTTTAATGGTGTCCACCCCAAATACTTTATCATTTCAGTGACTCTCTCTTCCCTATTTCGCGATAATACAAGACGTGCTGCTCTTCTTTGAACTTTTTCAGTGTACTTCTCACGAAGCTTCAATCACCAACTTTCTCGGCCGGCCGGTGTGGCCGTGCGGTCTAGGCGCTTCAGTCTGGAACCGCGTGACCGCTCCGGTCGCAGGTTCGAATCCTGCCTCGGGCATGGATGTGTGTGATGTCCTTAGGTTAGTTAGGTTTAATTAGTTCTAAGTTCTAGGCGACTGATGATCTCAGCAGTTGAGTCGCATAGTGCTCCGAGCCATTTTGAACCAACTTTCTCCTCCGAATGCGAAAACACTTTGTTGACGCCGACCTACATAGGGAAAAACGATCACCATAATAAAATTAGGGAAATCAGAGCTCGCAAAATATGATACAGGTGTTCGTTTTTTCCGAGGGCTATACGAGACTGGAATAATAGAGAAATCTGAAGATGGTTCGATGAACCCTCTTCCAGGCACTTAAATGTGACTTGCAGAGTATCCACGTAGATGTTGTTGAATAAAATGTCAGTCGTTTGAAGCAATTATATAATTTTGTCCTGTGTTTTTGGTACGTTTTTGCAAACAAAAAATTAGCCTATTACTCCTTGCGAACATGCCCGAGGAGTAATTCAAATTTGAGAAAGATATTTCTATTAGTGTGTTCGCAACCCACTCCGTCAGCTTGAGATACAGGGTGTTTCCGGCTGTTTTTTTTTATTTTTTAAATTTTTATTTCAGATTATATTTGCAGACTGCAGGACTTCCGACATGGACACACCTCATTTTCGACACAGTACGTGTAACTACTATGATGAGAGGGGGGGGGGGGGAGGGCTTGATGATGAATGACTTCATGAAAAAAAGCCAGTCAGTGTTGTTCAAGAATCAATAAATAATATGCAAAATGATTTACGTTGATTGCTTCCACAAAAAATAGTAAAAACCACTTCTCTTATAGGCTGACTGACGAGAATGGGCCCGTAACACAAATGATACCGGGGTGTTTCCTTTGAAAGTTTGTGTTCCGTCTCTAATGACCTCGTTGTTGACGTGACATTAAATCTTAATCTTCCTTTTTTTCCTTTTTCAAAATGTCACTTGTTTCTAAAAGTCGTGTGTCGCATGTTGATATTCATAACATTCTACAAACATTACTTGAGTAATGACATGATGTGGTGGCTTAACTCATTTTAACCCTTATTCGTGAATAAGGTCCATGACTGAAACCGGTGGACAGTTTGGTTTAAAAATAAAGGCAGCTGATGGTCAAACATGCATTTTATACGTTACTTGGCGGCTGTTGATAGTCACGTTCCAAAAATGTTTAAAATTCAGTAAAACACTGAAAAACTAAAACTTCTAACAATCTGATAATTTATATTATCTTTCTTGCACTCGTTCTGTATAGTCAACGCTCCTATAAACGTAGGTCACCAAGTATGCGAGCCTGTATTTATGCGAGCCTTATTTCTACTCTAATTCCGATTCTTTTTAGAAGCAAGAGACGTTTTAGGTTTAGAACAGACATTAGCCACGCGGAGTGGCCGCGCGGTTCGAGGTGCCATGTCACGAATCGGGCGGCCACTCCCGCAAGAGGTTCGAGTCCTCCCTCGGGCATGGGTGTGTGTCATGCCTTTAGCGTAAGTTAGTTTAAGTAGTGTGTAAGTCTAGGGTCCGATGACCTCAGCAGTTTCGTCCCATAAGAATTCACACACATTTGAACAGACATGAAATAAAAGCGCACGTTTTTCTTAAAAGGATGCTAATTAAGGCTTCTTTTGTAGCTGAGCTGTTAGCGTCGCCGGTTCGATGGGGAAATAGCCGGGTTCAATTCCCAGTACCTCCATAGATTTTCGGAGGTAGCGAACTCTACAACGGGGAGCACTGCATCGTGAGGTCAAATGGGAAGCAGCCTAAGTAAGGAAACAGTGGCACCAACAACTTCATCTATTGGTAGTAGCGACTAGAGGGTTTGACGATATGCTCATTTCATGTTGATTAGTTTGGGGGAGGAGACCAACAGCATGCCGGCCGCTGTGGAGGAGCGGTTCTAGGCGCTGTAGTCCGGAACCGCGCTGCTGCTACGGTCGCAGGTTCGAATCCTGCCTCGGGCATGGATGTGTGTAATGTCCGTAGGTTGGTTAGGTTTAAGTAGTTCTAAGTCTAGGGGACTGATGACATCAGATGTTAAGTACCACAGTGTTAACAGCCATTTGAGCTATTTTTGGGACCAACCGAGGTCGTCGGTCCCATTGGGTTAGGGAAGGGTGGGAAGGAAGTCGGCCATACCCTTTCAAAGGAACCAACCCGGCATTTGCCTGAAGCGATTTAGAGAAATCACGGAAAACGTAAATCAGGATGGCAGGACGCGGGTTTGAACCATCGTCCTCTCGCTGCAGTCTGGAACCGCACGACCGCTACGGTCGCAGGTTCGAATCCTGCCTCGGGCATGGATGTTTGTGATGTCCTTAGGTTAGTTAGGTTTAACTAGTTCTAAGTTCTAGGGGACTAATGACCTCAGTAGTTGAGTCCCATAGTGCTCAGAGCCATTTGAACCATTTTGAACCATCGTCCTCTTGAATGCGAGTCCAGTCTGCGCTTTCATCGCATGTCCCACGATCATATATCGCTTCTCTTAACGCCTTGCAGACAGCAGTCGGCCATTCGGAACAGACCTGCGGCCTAATATATCAATGGTGGCAAAGTTTACGGATGCCAGTCAACGCTGACAAAAAAGCAAATGAAGCGCAGCTTGAAGAACAAGAATCGATGGAGAAAATTATAGGAGGAGTTGGTATTAGTACCAGGTTTGTAGATTTCCCATTATAAGCCTTTGACTCTAGAGATACTCTGGTTGCAAATGTTTTCAGGGTGGTTCGGTTGTTTTTTCATGGACGCAAAAAGACAAGGAAGACTTCAGCATGTGATATGATTCCAAGAGCTGTTTATTGGTAGGTAGTACACGGGTGGAAAACCTAAAACTTGCACCACAAATATTGGGGAAATAGAAACTGCTACTGATGTGCCGTTTTCACAGAATGGATTGGGAGTCAGGGGCTCGTGTTCTTAGCCAACAAACAGACTGTAATAACACTTAGCACGTGTATTTTTATTTTTTTAGAAACATACTTTTTGAAAAGGCATGCGTATTCAAATACAGAGGTCTGTAAACAGAGTATGACGCTGCGGTCGGCAACGCCTATATAAGACACGTGGCTAGCTCATTTGTTAGATCGGTTACTGCTGCTACAATGGCAGGTTATAGAGGTTTAAGTGAGTTTGAACGTGGTGTTATAGTCGGCGCATTAGCGATGGGACACAGCACCTCCGAGGTAGCTGTGAATTGAGAATTTTCCAGTACTATCTTTCAGGAGTGTACTTTGAATATCAGGAATCCGGCGAAACATCATATCTCCGACATCGCTGCGTCCGGAAAAAGGTCCTGCAAAAGCGGAACCAACGACGACTGAAAAGAATCGTTCAACGTGACAGAAGTGCAGCCCTTCCGAAAATTGCTGCAGATTTCGATGCTGGGCCATCAACGAGTGTCAGCGTGCGAACCATTTAAAGGAACGTCAACGACAAGGGCTTTCGGAGCCGAAGGCCCACTCGTGTACCCTTGATGACTGCACGACACAGAGCTTTACGCCTCGCCTGGGCCCGGCAACACCGACAGTGGACTGTTAATGATTGGAAACATTTTGCCTGGTCGTACCAGTCCCGTTTCAAATTGTATCAAGCATATGGAAGAGTACGGCTAAGGAGACAACTTCATGAATCCATGGACCCTGCAAGTCAGCTTGGGACTGTTCAAGCTGGTGGAGGCTCTGTAATGGTGTGGGGCGCGTGCTGTTGGACTGATATGGGAGCCCTGATACGACTAGATACGACTCTGAAAGGTGACACGTATTTAAGTATCCCGTCCATTGTGCACTGCAATGGACTTGGGAAATTCCAGCAGGACAATGCGACACCACACTATAGAGTGGCTCCAGGAACACTCTTCTAAGTTTAAACACTCCCACTGGATACCAAACTCCCCAGATATGAACAGCTGGAACGCCTCGCAACGTGCTGTTCAGAAGAGATCTTCACCCCCTTGTACTCTTACGGATTTATTGACAGCCCTGCAGGATTCACGGTGTCAGTTCCCTCCTTCAATACTTCAGACATTAGTCGCGTCCATGCCACGTCATGTTGCGGCAATTCTACATGTTTGCGGAGGCGCTATACGATATTTGGCAGGAGTACCAATTTCTTTGGTTCTTCAGAGTAGAATGTAAATGGTGTTTATTGCAGGATTCTAATGCGAGTTGCTTACAATATATCGTTTTTTGTAAAGTTTCCACACTGAGACTTCTTCTACAGTACCTGTTGTAGCATACACTAATGAACAACATAAGTGCATACAGTAGTCAAGGGGATTCTGACCAATAACGAGACAATTGACTATCACAGATTGTGTTCAAAATGACCAGCGCAGCAGCAATATACGCTGGCATGGAACGACTGCTGCACACGTGATAGCATTTCAGTGGAGATGTCCAAGAAGGCAGCAGTAAATGTCGTTGCGTATCATCGGGTGTAGTTGGTATGTCCTTGTAGACAGCGTCTCTCGTTTTTCTAAACAAAAAGAGGTCTACAGGGGTCAAATCCGGAGAACGGACTGGCCAAGGTACAAGTCCTCTGCGTCCAATCCAACGATATGGAAACAATTCGTGAAGACATGCTGTATTACTTCGTGCACTATGAGCTGGACAGCTATCGTGTTGCTACTACAGTTCCTCCTAGTTTTCAGAGGAACGTCTTCTAGCAGTCCGCAGCTCGTGGTCGTGCGTTAGCGTTCTCGCTTCCCACGCCCGGGTTCCCGGGTTCGATTCCCGGCGGGGTCAGGGATTTTCTCTGCCTCGTGATGACTGGGTGTCGTGTGATGTCCTTAGGTTAGTTAGGTTTAAGTAGTTCTAAGTTCTAGGGGACTAATGACCATAGATGTTAAGTCCCATAGTGCTCAGAGCCATTTTTTTTTTCTAGCATCCGTGGAGGATAGTCTGTTAGTAGGCTGCGATACTTGCGCGCGTTCAGTGCCCGTTCTATGAAAAACGGGCCTATGAGCTGATAGTTTACTATCTAACACCACACTACACTCCATGGAGACTGACGTTCCACCTGACGAAGCCAACGGGGAATGTCAACCGATCAACAATGCATATTTTCGCGGTTTATCAGGTCACGATCGATAAATGTGGCTTCATCACTAAATAAAACACATGATACGCCAGGAGTATCCTATCATAAGGCTCGTGTACAGAAGTTAATACGGTTCTCATAATCGTTTCGACACAGCTCTTGATGGAGAGAGATGTGGTAAGGATGGAAGCTATGTCTATGGGGAATGTCAAGAACACTTGCCTGAAATCATCCCTCACCCCCATGCAATTGCGCGAGAGCTAACGTGCGGATTAACTGCAACAGCAGCAAGAACATTAATTTCCCGCTCTACTGTTGTCAGTTGTTTCCATCTATTACGTTGCGTAAGTGCTACACTATTACGTTCACGTAAGTGGTTGAAGGTGTTGATAAATAATTGTCAAGATGGTTGACGTCTATTGGGATATTTTGCCGCATACGCCGTACAAGAAGGAACTGCAATTCTTCATGCACTCTGCGTATACCATCAGCATGTCGGCTTTTTATATAAGTTGGTAAATCCCATCGTCCACTCACGACCTATTGCTTGGACTTCAAATATTAACTGACTAGCAAGCCGCATTGCAGTCAAAAAACTTACGAGCCCACTGTAAGCAAACATAAAAACGTCGTACCTAGCAACTACGCTGTTTGAATGGGTTAAATATGTGTTTTGTATCCCGCCTGGAAGGCGGCGCGTGGGTCTGCTCCTGAAAACTAAAGGGTACGCCGAATGTAGGATGCTAGGAGGAGCAGGTGAAGTAGAACACTTGGTACTGCAATTAAAAGTGGTTTCACTTAACTTTGGCTGCGATGAGCACGTAAGTGCGAAACCGTACAGATATCAACGCTAACTGCTACTGGTAGTTGGACAAACTATCACTGAAGTAACTGAAATAACAAAGTCTGTAACGGCTAGTCCCCTACGATGTAGAAACTAAGTAAGTTGCTTGGTCGTCGGCTCGGAATCAGATGGGCTGAATCTGGAGCGGCGCTCCTAGAGCTGCACAGCTAGAGGACGCTGTCGTCGGTGTCTGTCGAAGTTGGCAGAACTTGCACCTACGCCGTGGCATCGTAGCTATCGATACCACAAGGTGTCTGTGTGGAAACTTTCCAAATACGATATCTCGTAAACGACTCGCGCTAGAATCCTGCAACAAACTCGACTAACATTCTAATTTACCATACACGCAATTGTTAATGTTAATAGGCATCGTTCTTTTTAAAAAGTGTATGTTTGTACAAAAAAATACACATTCTAAGTATTATTACAATCTCTTTATTAACTAACAATACGATCCCCTGACAACCAAACCATTCTGTGAAACCCGCTCATCATTAGCACTTTGCATTTTCGCAATATCTGCGATGCAAATTTTAGGTGATTCACCCTGTATATGTCATTCTCTGAAGAAGAACGGACCACCTTCCACTACACAGAGGGCGTCAGGAGGGAAGGTACATGCTTCGACGGGTGATACTGATACTGAACAAAAACTTCATACGGACATACTGTATGCACTATTCCAAATGGTTTCCGAGATCGAAGAACACTGACATTTATTTTGTGTAATTGTAATTCTGCCAGAGACAGAAAACGACTTGGAGAACGGTTGAATGGAATGGACAGCACCTTGAAAGGAGTATATATGATGAACATCAACAAAAGAAAAACGAGGATAATGGAATGTAGGCGATGGTGAGGAAATTACATAAGGAAATTACACAAGTAGTAGATGAGTTTTTCAATTTGGGCAGCAAAAAAACTTATGATGGTCGGAGCAGAGACGATATAAAATGTAGACTAGTGAAGGCAAGGAAAGCGTTTCTGAAGAAGAGAAATTGGCTAACATCGAGTATAGATTTAAATGTCAGGAACTCTTTTTGAAAGTATTTGTAAGAAATGCAGCCATTTAAGGAAGTGAAACACGAACGATAAAGGATTTAGACAAGAACAGACTTGAAGCTTTTGAAATGTGGTGCTACAGAACAATGCTGAAGATTAGATGGGTACGTCACGTAACTAATCAGGAGGTACTGCATGGAACTGGGCAGAAGAGAAACTTGTGGCACAACTTGACTAGAAGAAGGGACCGGTTGGTAGGACACGTTCTGAGACATCAAGGGATCCCAATTTAGTACTGGAAGGAAGCTTGATCGATAAAAATCGTAGAGGGAGACCAAGAGATGAATACACTAAGCACATTCAGAAGGATGTAGGTTGCAGTAGTTACTCGAAGACGAAGAGGCTTGCACAGGATAGAGTAGCATGGAGAGCTGCATCAAACCGTCTTTAGATCGAAAACCATAACAACAATATTCAAACATTCTCGTTGTTTACAACAATGTAGGCAAAGCTGCAACGAATAATTTGATAAAGGACAGTTGAGATCTATCGAGTCGTGAATTGGCTTACAAAACCCACAGATTTAACAGGGCATGCGAGCCGAGTGAGACTTTCAATAATCTCGCGCTCATTTCGCGCCAATCATTAGTTGTAGAGAAAAAAATCATACTACGTTTTTCGTAGTAAATTTAATACAGCTGAATTTTTTGTTGCGATCTGTTTTCGTTGGAGGGTGCGGCTTTCGAGTTACTCTAGGAAAACGTACAAAGATGATATTAAATGTGTTCCATCTCGGAAATCATTCGGAATAGAGCACATGTCCACCTGGAATTTTTGTTTTGGCTCACTAATACTATCACCCCTAAAACCGTGTAACTTTCCTTCTGACACATCTCGTACTTTTGGGTAACAGCCCCTCCTACCGCCTTCTGCTTCTCACTTACCCCTTATAGTGCTACATCAGACACAATGAGTCACTGTAATCAACTGAGGAGCATCTGGATAGTTTATTTCATCTAGCCGGCCGAAGTGGCCGTGCGGTTCCAGCCGCTACAGTCTGGAACCGCGCGACCGCTACGGTCGCAGGTTCGAATCCTGCCTCGGGCATGGATGTGTGTGATGTCCTTAGGTTAGTTAGGGTTTAGTAGTTCTAAGGTCTAGGGGACTGATGACCTCAGAGGTTAAGTCCCATAGTGCTCAGAGCCATTTGAACCATTTTATTTCATCAACATTGAGTTGCTCAAAGGATAGAATGCTCTTCCACTTGAACTTCAATTTTTTTGTGTGCTGTTGTTGACAATAACTATAAATTTCCCTATGTGGTCCTTGAAAATATGAGGGCCAAGAGGCATGGTCAAAGATAGCGCAGTATACGCTCACTTGTGAAAAGCGCAGTGTTCGTTCGTCGAACGCCGGTCGTAAAAGTCTCGGGGGAGCGGAGTGGGGGTGGGTGGCTTTTTTTTTTAATTTGACTAATTGGTGCCGCCAGCGAGCGAGCGCTATTCAGTGTGAGCAGCCTGGCGAACGATCACGCGTCTGGCGCGAGTATCGGCAATGATTTATTTTTAGAGCACCGGCACCGCCCTGTGATTCGAGCACAGGTCGATCCCACTGGAGGGCTTTTCAACGTCCTGCGTTCGATTACGGAGCCTGTGTGTTTACGCATAATGCCGTGATTTGTGCGCCCCCAAACTGCTGCTCGGCAGTCCTTTTCTACAGAATGAGCATCATGTCCATTGCTCGTTATAATCAATAGGAATACGAGCTTTTATTTTTTATTTTTTTCAGAGCGATGTGATCGCTGCTGGAGAGGGCAGAGACCGACATGAATTACGATAATAGCGTGGATATCAGAACAAGGAGCAACGGACTGAATGTCACACTGCCGGCCAGAAAAAAAAACAAAAACTTACCACTTATTCTCCCCTTTTTGGGAGACAGCTATTTGGGAGGTAGGGGACGTTTCATGTAGAATGTATAGTGAACAAGTGGAGTTAAATCTCTCTTGCCGAACCTGTTACAGGTGCTAGCAACGTACAGTGTCATTTAAATAGTATAACGTGTTCAACAGCTAGTTTAGGATGCCAAGTATCATTTTCGTTGAAACTTCCTGGAAGATTAAAAACTGCGTGCCGGGTCGAGACTCGGATCGGTACCTTTGCCTTTCGCGGGCAAGTGTTCTACCATCTGGGCTATCCAAGCACGACTCACACCCCGCCCTCACAGCCTTACTTCCGCCAATAACTCGTCTCCTAAGTTTGGAAGACAGGAGACGAGGTACTGGCGGACGTAAGGTTGTAAGGAAGGGGTGTAAGTCGTTCCTGGGTAGCTCAGATGGTAGAGCACTTGGCGCCGAAAGCAAAGGTCCCGAGTTCGAGTCTCGGTCGGGCGCACAGTTTTAATCTGCCTGGAAGTTTCATATCAGTGCACACTCCGCTGCACAGTGAAAATCTCATTTTGGAATCATTTTCGTTATTTTCAACGGCAAACCTAATGTTACTAAGTTTACTATGAAATTTGTAGAGTCTACTTTTTCGATATAGCAGACGACAAGAGTAAACTTAGTGGTGAAGCTATCGCTTCACCAAAGCATCGAGCCACAATAGTACTACACCGGAACTACACTCATATACAAAAAAATTGTTTTTCTGTTTAATTCAGCGCTGAGAAGCACGATTAAGTCTTTATTTATTTATTTGTCAGATCCGTGGAAAAATCCGACACATAGTTCCTTGGCAATACAACGCGTCAAAACTGAGTTTACAGAATGCAGATTAGGAAGTGTGTAAACCAAAGAATTAAAAAATTAGTAAATCACGTATAAATCGCGAGACAATATACAAAAAAAAATTTTACAGAGAAAATTTCTGAATTACTGCAAAGGCCCTTGTGCGGAACAGAAGTGCGCTAATGTAGATAGCTCGTTTCCTTTAGCTTTGGAAGGACAGAGGTGATAGACATAAAAGAAAGAATTAGGCCTGTCACTGTTTCCCTACCATCAGAATAGACGAACCTCACCTTTTGATCTGCTGCCATATGGACTGTGATGGTGTCGGATTCTTATTCATGTACTGTAGGGATTTCGATTGATGACTGAAATTAACTGGTCAATGATGAGAACACAGACCGGTAACAGACAACTAAAAGAAAAGCAGATTTATTTTCATAGAAACACTGAAATGAGAATCAGATGGTTCAAATCGCTCTGAGCACTATGGGACTTAACTTCTGAGGTCATCAGTCCCCTGGAACTTAGAACTACTTAAACCTGACTAACCTAAAGACATCACACACACCCACGAACGAGGCAGGATTCGAACCTGCGACCTTAGCAGTCGCGCGGCTCCAGACTGAAGCGCCTAGAACCGCTCGGCCACCCCGGCCGGCAAATGAGAATCAGTCTCAATGTAAATAGATGGGCCAGCCAGTCCACAACATCAGACTACACAGGCGACCCGCTGTGGGGCCAAGCCACAAGTACATGGAAAGAGATAAAATACAAACAAAGGTAACGGTAACTGTTCCACTCCCTAGAGAGAGTTTTGATCCCGCTCTAGGAAGATGAACTCCAGCATTCGAATCACAAGTTATGAAGGAAGCACACGAACAGGGACAGCGCGACAAAGACTACCGAATTAACACTGATAAAGCCGTGAGGCTGATCTCTCGCGGTACAGACCGAATATTTGCATCTTAAACGCAGTCGGCTTTGCTATTAGCGTTCTCCCGCGAATGACTTGATAAAAACTGTACGCGAAGCTACCTGGTCGCGGTGGAAATTAGCGCAAAATGGTGGATATTACGTCGCGACGGCTGCTCACGAAATAAAACCTACAACGTACCACCACGAACTGAGCCTACCGAGCCCAGCCACGAACTGAGGGCGAGAGGGTGAACCTCAGCAGGTCTGTAAACTCGGATCCTCGCATACTGTATGCTTCTTCCGAGAGCGAAAGGTCAGTGCTGCCAACATGAGTGGGGGCGAGAATACCGACGGTTGCTTGGGCTTTCAGCAAAGTGGCTGGTCGGCCCGCCGGAGCACAGGTTGCCATTACTGGAGTGACGCCAGGAATGTGGCAGTCGGCGAGGGCGGTATCCTTTCGTGCACCAGCCGCCTTGGTGGCGGTTTTAGGCCGTTTTGAGGAGTTAATGAATTAACTGATAGGTGAACCCAGAAATTTCTTCGTGCCCACCATTCTATAGTCTTTACTCTTGAAAGATATCTGTGGTTACAGACGGCTTGAGAATACTACGTTTAATGCATAGCTAAGCAAAGTAAGTCCAAAGTATTTTTAAAAATGGGATGCGCAGCACCATGCGTACTACTACTAAACTTGTATTTATATACGTAACCCGAATCTGTGATTGAAACCCCCTCTCTTTCTATAGGGAGTTGGCTGGACTGCTAAAGGGACTTCGACACGTGCTCTAAACGTCTCTGGAAAGTTGTGTTAGCCGGCCGGAGTGGCAGAGCGATTCTAGGCGCTACAGTCTGGAACCGCGCGACCGCTAGGGTTGCAGGTTCGAATCCTGCCTCGGGCTTGGATGTGTGTGATGTCCTTAGGTTAGTTAGGTTTAAGTAGTTCTAAGTTCTAGGGGACTTATGACCTCAGAAGTTAAGTCCCATAGTGCTCAGAGCCATTTGAATAATTTTTTTTTTGAAATTTGTGTTGGACCCCAACGATACTTCTAAATTCAGCGTTTGTGACTCAATGTTTTTCAGTTATTCTGCTCGCCGATTGAAGATGAAACCACACCGTTTTCTGTACAACGTCTAAAGAAGTGCCACCCATGTGCAAATCGTCTTTTTTCCGTCTAAAGATCACCATATGAAAGTGCAGGCTCTTCTAAATGAGTCAATAGTGTCAGCAATAAATGTCGTGACGGAATACATATACAGAGATGGTAGACATAGAAATCCAATAACTCTGGACGACGGTATACACAAAGTTCACCGACAACACCTACAGACGTTTGTCTTCCCTTTCCTGCGCTGAAACTATTCTAGGAGAGGGTACACAGTTGACTCAAAATACGCACTGCGAGGTATAAAGTAGTACGCCCTCTTAGAGGTTCCCAATTCACTTAAGATTTATTGTTGCAACAGTGCATACGGAGTACAAGAAATGATTATTTTATGATCAACAGCACAAGCGTTTCTGAGGTACCAGGTATCGACCCGTGCTGAAACACTCATGTTAGTAAATGCTGCAGCCTCCGCGGGCGGCAAACCGAGCGAGGTGGCGCAGCGGTTAGAGCACTGGACTCTCATTCGGGAGGATGACGGTTCAAAGCCACGGCCGACCATCCTCATTTAGGTTTTCGATTATTTCCCTATAACGCTTCAGGCAAATGCCAGGATATTTCCTTAGAAATGGCGCGACCGACTTCCTCGCCATCCTAACCCAATCCGATGGGACTGATGACCTCGCTGTTTGGTTTCCTCCCCAAAGTCAACCAACCAACCAAGGGGAACAATGCATGCGCTGACCCAGGCATCCAGTGAACTGTGCAGTTGGTGAATACTGTCATGGGATACGTTATGCCACACCTGCTCGACTTATTCACGTAGTTCTGTACGAGTTGTGGTTGACGAGTCGTATGATATCCCACACCTGCCCGACTGGATGGTCGTTACCAGGGAAACTGCTCCGCCTCTTGCAGAGTTTCATGAGTAGTGTGTGGGCGAGAGTTTCCTGTGGGAACAACGCATCACATTGCTGTTTCAATAACGACAAGAGAACGGGTCTAAAAATTTTCTGCACGTACCGAGTGCTGGTTAGCGTCCCTTCCAGAAACACCAAAGGTGAACGAGGGTTGTCGCTTATCGCACCGCAGACCATAAGGCCCGTGGTGCGGCCAGTACGTATTGGACGAATGCACTCTACGAGTCAGTGCTCCCCAGGTCTACGTCGTACGCGCAAACGACCGTCACTTGTGTGCAAGCAGAATACGTTTTCATCGCTGAAGACCACGGCGCCATTCCATCTTCCTAGTGATCCTCTCACGGTAACGGTCGAGCGCTGACGTCGATGCTGTGGTGTGAATGGAAGACGGGTTACTGGTCATAGTCCTGCTGCTAATAACCGGTTCGCAACAGTTCGTGATGACCGGTCTGGGCTCACAAAACGTCTTATTTGTGCTGTGGTAGTTGTACGATCTGCCACTGATGCCCTTACAATTCGGCGATACTGGCAAGCGTCTGTGCTGCGTGGACTTCCAAAACCTCGTGAATGGGTGTGAGAGCACGAGGCCACCTGCACAACTGACGCTGCATGTCCAACCTGTGTAGCAGTTCTTCGAAAGGACCATCCTACCACTAGGAAGGTCACAATTTGACCCCTTTCATACTTCTTCAGTTGGCTGCAGGAAGCACAAGTGGATCACCGTGGCCGGCCCGTGTGGCCGAGCGGTTCTAGGCGCTTCAGCCTGGAACCGCGTGACCGCTACGGTCGCAGGTTCGAATCCTGCCTCGGGCATGGTTGTCTGTGATGTCCTTAGGTTAGTTAGGTTTAAGTAATTTTAAGTCTAGGGGACTAATGACCTCAATGCTCAGAGCCATTTGGATCTCCGTGTGGTGGTTGCCTGCTTACTTCAACGTTTACACCACTCAGAATCTATTGACTGAGAGCATTCCCTATTGAAGGGTAGACACAGATGACACACTGGTAACTGTGCCACTTCGCTATCTATCGGCGGACGACGCTGAAACCATTATCAGTACATCTAATATTCCTCTGGTGGTAAATGCCGTCACCGGATCAAAATCTACGTCGTCTTGCCAGATGTTCTAATTTTTTTCTGGCAGGGCATTATCAAGTGACATAATTTGGTGAAAGTAAGCAAAGTAAAGAAGTCTGTTACTATTGGTAGCGGTCTTGAACTGTCTGCAACTTAATTAAAAAGAATTACACCAGATGCGTTTCGCTTTTATTTATAAAGCATTTTCTGTGGTTATTCTGCAAACTGCACACATACGTTTCCATGTTTTTGATTGTTTTAGGTTAAAAACGGCGTTTCTTTTTATAAACTTGATGTGGAAGTTACTTACGGAGTTTTCATTACACATTCTGCTCCTTCCCACCTACCTATCCCCGGTTGACGTCGAAAAACTTCCAAGTGCAAATGTGAATGGAAGTCTTTCGACGTGAACCACTGCTAGCAAGGAGGGAAGGAGTAGAATATTAAAGAAAAACCGTAAGTAACTTAGACACCAAATTTATAAACAAAACGCTGTACAAAGTATGTATCCAGTTTGCAGAATAACCACGGAAGCTGCTTTATAAATAAAAGCGAAACACATCTGGTGTAATTCTTTTTAATTAAATTGCAGTCAGCTAAAGATATTAACCAACAGTGACAGATTTTAACAGCTGCTGTGGAAGATGGGCACCAAAACAAACGTAATAAAGTAAACAAGCCTTCTAATTTCAGCTTCAGAGACAGTGAAGATTACTTTTATAGTGACGATGGCAGCATGCAGTTTTTTCACAATATTTCGAACGTGACACTTCCAATGAAGCCCTATACCTATTTCAATCCTAAGAATTAAAATTATCGACTTCAATGAGCACCTTGACTACCTTGGGACAGTAAAATTTGGCTTCTCCATGAGTTCTGTGTCACAAACTGTATGCCTTATATTTTGTTTGAGTTAACTACAGTATAAGTAGATTATATCACATCAATTTCCACGTCTTTCGCAACAACACTTGGGGCATTTGCAAAGAGAAAGAACTTTGAATTAACTGCGATGTTTGACCATAGATCCATGTGGCACCCAATACTTTTCTAGACCTCTATCAGACTGAAATTTCTTCCCTGTAGGCCGCTCGGGGTAGCCGCGCGGTCTTAGGCGCCTTGCCACGGTCCGCGTGGCTCCCTCTGTCAGAGGGTCGAGTCCTCCTTCGGGCATGGGTGTGTGTGTCATCCTTAGCGTAAGTTAGTTTAAGTCAGATTAAGTAGTGTGTAAGCTTAGGGACAGATGACATCAGCAGTTTGGTCCCATAATACCTTACCACAAATTTCCAATTTTTTTTTTCCTTCCCTATTGATGGCACTGGAGCATAACCTTCAGCTTCTTACTTTACAAGTATTAAGTGAAACATTGCTGAGCTTTCAACCTAGTCACATATCATTCTTGCTTACTCAAAACTGCTGATTAGTAAAATGTAGTGACACATGCTGGCTAGTTGTACCTTACAGAAGCGCCTACTGCGTTCACCAGTTACCTGAATACACCGAGACCTGAATGAGGTTGCTGGGAGAAGTGGTACATCTTTTTTTCTGGTAAGCAGACCGAGACGCGTAGAGACAAATAAAGGAAACCCAGAGGGAGATGGAGACGGCGATAGCGCCGAAACCGACAGGGGACTTGAAACAGGAGCTCGCGTGTGGATGAATGGCGCTGCATTCCTTTCATCCGGCCCGCTATGCCTGCGGAATAGCGCACTTGACCTGCTGCCGCGCAAGAATGGACCGCCTGCTTCTTCCTTTCCCTTTCGCGGAGGCTAATTAGGGAGATAGCGATGCGGACTTTTAATTATGAGAAGCAAGTCCGTGGCCGGCCGAGGGCAGTGCCCGCTGGCACACCTTCCTTGAACCTCCAGAAGGTCGCCCATTGACCTCTGGTAAAGATGTCACGACATCGCAGTTTCTTGCATTGATGACTCGTATTAAGCATAATTATTGTTATCTTAATGTAATGAGCAGATACATTTAAATGTTCCTTCAGTTCTTCTTTTAGTATTGGTAGCATATTGTAAACTGTTATCTTTACTCATTTATTGTCACTGTAAGCAGACTATTGGGTAGAAAGTGTTGTGCGGTGCACAAAATTCATTCAACTTTGTATCAGAGAGCTGAACAACACAAACCCCAAATGGGGCATCCACCGAGAAGTGCAACACAATAAGGCTTCATTTAGAAAACAGAATGTACCAAAAGCAAGTTTAAAGAGAATCCCACACTTGCTCTCTGACTCGAGTTTTATTGAGGCTGTGACAGAATCGGAGCACATAGGATTTATTTGGAAATATTTTAATTAAAAATGTGTGTGTATTCCTAAGGGACCAAACTGCTGACGTCATCGGTCCCTAGACTTACACAATACTTAAACTAACTTAACGCTAAGGACAACACTCACACCCATGCCCGAGGGAGGATTCGAACCTCCGGCGGGAGGGGCCGCACGATTAATGACATAGCGCCTCTAACCGCGCGGCCACTCCGATTTTACTTACTATTGAAGATTTTTGTACAGCGTGGTCGGAAACAGGTTGGAAAGCTTGTAAGGGTGTTACAGGGTAAGTTGTTTTGAGAAATAATTGTTGAGAAAAAAATTCGATAAGTTGCACCATTCGCCAATCGGGCCGTTGCGCGAGCTGATTCAAGCTGCCCGTCCGAAACGATGTCGCTAAATGTTTTTCGGTTTGTTTCCTGAAACCGAACAAGAAAGCGATACAAAAACTGGACATCGGACGCAAAGGCCGAGCAGTCTCGTGGGCTATCATCTACACTAGAGAACAACTGACACTTACTGTATCTGGCGGGCAGCCTGAATTTGCGCACGGAACGAGCTGATTGTCTAACTTCAATAATAATAAACTCGGAAACGGTGCAACGTTTCGATTTTTTTTTGTAACCTGCCCTCCAACACCCTTACAAGCTTTTCAGACTGTTTCTGATCATCTTGTATATACAGGGTGGTCCATTAATAGTGACCGGGCCAAATATCTCACGAAATAAGCATCATACGAAAAAACTACAAAGAACGAAACTCGTCTAGCTTGAAGGGGGAAACCAGATGGCGCTATGGTTGGCCCGCTACATGGCACTGCCATAGGTCAAACTGATATCAACTGCTTTTTTTTTAAAATAGGAACCCTCATTTTTATTAAACATTCGTGTAGTACGTAAAGAAATATGAATGTTCTAGTTCGGCCACTTTTTTCGCCATCTGGTTTCCACCTTCAAGCTAGACATGTTTCGTTCTTTGTAGTTTTTTCGTTTGACGCTTATTTCGTGAGATATTTGTTCCGGTCACGATCAATGGACCACCCTGTATATTACTTCTAGCTTCCTCAGGAGGACCCATGGCGATTTAAGTGATTTTACACCACGGAGCTATTACGAACAGTACTTTTTCTCTTGTGTCACAGCCTGTACTACTTCTTGGGAGTACAGACAGTGAGTTCTTATGGCTATGTGATATCGATACCAAGGCACCAATAATGACGGGAAGGAATCAGTTTTAACAATCCACATTCGACTGACATTTATGCTTGAATTCTTATATTCCAGTTCATTATTATTACTATATTTAGCTCGAAGATATATAAAAAATTTCCTCATTGAACTTTAAATTCCGTACTACAAAACACAAAAATATTCATACGATATATCGTAAGTCACAAAGGAGTAGGTCTTATTATTTGACAGCCTCAAAAATGTTTAAACAAATCTATAACTTGTACATTTCCGATGGTGACAATGACTGCTCAAAAAAAATGTCACAGGTAGTCCAGTTATTGCATTATTTTCCCTTTATCTGCCGAAGAACTGAAGAGGCGATGCAGGAAATGCGTACGAGGATCAGTTTGAATAATAGAAAACAGAGGGGCCGAAGAATGATATTTTGAGTCATACTAAAGGAAAGATTAAAATTAAGGAACAATATCTGCACTCGGTTTAACTCTTTGTTTGTTCCGTGGACCACACACAGGGTACGTAATGACGACGTGTCAGTCCGTTGTGAAGTCACTGTGAGAGGTGGCATGAGCCCCCTCTCATATTTCTATCTTACGATTCTCCTCTCTAGTTGCATGCGGTGGAGGGTTGCTTTTCCTTAACACGCGTACTTCCCACGCAGCGTCTCTCGTCACCCGGGTGGGCCGGTGACAGGCGGGCTCTGTGGAACAGGAGAGAGTTAAGCCGACGTGTGTGAGGCAGTCGAGTGAATGCTTTTCAGACGCCGACATTGTCAAGAGACACGCCCGCTGGGGTGTGAAGTAGCGGCTGGGCTAGAGGTTCCGTTACTTCAGAGAAACCTTGCGAAAACACTTTCTGGCGGGCTACCAGCGAGGCGTGGGAATGACTTGTGTACCCACGCAGTTGTGGCGGGAAAATTCCCGCACTTTCTGCAAAATCAGCACAGAAATTGGCGCCAAGAATCTCCATTGGTGGAATGGTAGTGCTCCGGCAATGGAGTGGAATTTCCGCCGGTTTTCGAGTTGCTGATTGGAACGTAACCACGGCCACTGTCGTGGGGGCGGGAATGTTCGGTGTTCGGCCTGTGCGGGTGCTCTGGGTAGTCAGCAGTCGCCTTTCGGTCGAGGACGTCTGAGCAACCAGCCCTCGCCTGCGGTACGCCAGATCGTGTTCTGGGAGATAAGAAGACTGTTGGTAATGTACGTCCGCAGCACCGGCAGATAGGGATTTTCCTAGGTGATAATCAGAGCTCAGCAGAGCGCGCCTGTTCATCCTTTTCTAACTTTGTTCAGTTTCGAGTAGCAGCAATTACTATTGGGTTAGCTGTGTGTCTCTCTTGAGATTTGAGTGGAAAGGAATTGGCTCCACATACCACTTCGTCTTAAACCTCACGATCTAAGTTAGGGACAACTTCACCTTTACTGTGTTTGTATGAATCTCCAATTTTAGCCAATTTGATGTTTTATATTTCCTGTGTCTCTTTTACTATTCTGCGTTTAATCTTAATAAATCATATTGTTATTTTGGACAGAACTTTCTTTCTGTTAATCAATAGAGCAACCCTATCATTCCTCACTATGCTAATGAAACCTTTGTTTATTTAACTTATTTATCAAATTAAATTATTGCAGGTGCCAAACTCTCTTCTACTCCACTAGCAGGGTTGATTAGAGTCAGTTCGCGTATTTGTTTTATCCTTGTGCAACAGCAAAAGTCGGAGTTAGAATAGGGGGGGCTTAGAGCATGATTTACACATGTGGATTCTAGTAGAATTTAGTGAAAAATACACTACTAGCCCCGGCACCTCGCATAATATGGCGACCCTTGGCCTCGGATCTTTCCTGTGAATCTCTGATAAACAAACAGGATTCTTAGTAGGAACATTCAATTTTTTTTCTCTCTATTTTTTTTAATGATTAATACCCAAGTTTTTTTTGGTAGTTCCGCGTTTAGTTTTAAGTAGCGGCGCATGACTACAGTTTTTTGTTTTCAGTGTATATATTTTTTGTTCATTGTTTTTTTTGTGTTTCGCTGATGTGGTGTCTGTACCGCATCGCACTTTGTCGGATTTGTGTGCGGTTTCTGTACCACATCAAATTGTGTTTGTGATTACAGCGTTGGAACAGCGTTGTTGAAATTTTATGTTTATGTGTAAAAAATGTATGGAGTAGATTAATTTTATTGTGCATTTTAGATGAATTTGTTTTTATGAATGATAACGAGAAGTAAGGCACGACTATTATCGGGGGAAGCTAAAACAAAAGAGGATAGCATAATGGATAAGGGGCAGTTTACTGACGGGAATAGGTTCGGAGATGAGATGGGCACATTTTTAGCAGGACAGGACGCCAGGGGCATTGATGAGGAAGGTGATTTGGACGCGATCTCAGAGCAGCGTTGCGGCCGTGATTATGATAGTGAAGTAGAGGATGAAACAGAGACAGGCACACAGGTCGAGACGGTAGCAGAAGTTTATAGTCAAACGAACGAGTGCAGACAGAGGCCAGCTCGGTCACGTCAGAGCTCTAGCGCCCAGGTGTCCAGAGTTACATCGCCCATGTTTGAAGAGGATCAAGAAGATGACGTAAACCCAATACTGAGCTTCCTACGATCAATGAAAGAAGAAGCTGACGAACAGCGTAAGAAGCAGGAAGAAGCTGACGAACAGCGTAAGAGGGAGAAGGAAGAAGAGGAGAAACAACGTAAGAAGGAGAAGGAAGAAGCTGACGAACAGCGTAAGAGGGAGAAGGAAGAAGAGGAGAAACAACGTAAGAAGGAGAAGGAAGAAGCTGACGAACAGCGTAAGAGGGAGAAGGAAGAAGAGGAGAAACAACGTAAGAAGGAGAAGGAAGAAGCTGACGAACAGCGTAAGAAGGAGAAGGAAGAAGCTGACGAACAGCGTAAGAAGGAGAAGGAAGAAGAGGAGAAACAACGTAAGAAGGAGAAGGAAGAAGAGGAGAAACAACGTAAGAAGGAGAAGGAAGAAGCTGACGAACAGCGTAAGAAGGACACGGAGGCAATAATTTCGCATATAGGGGAAATTCGTGGGGAATTATTAACAATAAAGAAAGAATGTGGAGAAGCAAAACAAATGTCAACGGTAGCACAAAAAGTAGCAGGCCTTGCCAAAACTGCAGCAACAGGGGCAATGAAAGTCGCGGAAGCAACTTCTAAACTCGCAGGGCGCTTGCGACGTACAACACAATCCCACTCAAAATCCCTAGCATTCTTAAAAACTCAAGGTAATATCGCGGTTGCGAACTCCACGAAACGAATGGAAGAAGTAGAGAGTCGGATAGCAAAACTAGAGCAAAACGGGCACACGAGCACTGCGCGTTCGGATACCCATGATGGAGTACACAGAATTGTGTCTCCGAGGAAAAGCCCGCCGTGCTCTAGCCCAGTGACAGAGTGCGGAACTAACAATGCACACGCAGAAACAGCAAGTAATAGCTCCAATAATTATAGCCCACTTAGGAGAGTGAATTCTGAGTGCCACTTCCACTGTGATACAGAGGTTGCACATCACAGTTATCAGCAAGATAGAACAGGACACTCAGCAGACGTGCAAGTATCGGAAACGAGTGACAACACCAGTGCGAGGATCAGACAGGATTTTGATCACAATCACTTCCTGTCGATACTGAAATTCCAGAAGTTCAAAGAAAATGGAGGGTCGATGCATCCGAAGAGCTGGGTGATGCAGTTTACAAATTCATTACCGGCATCATGGCCAACCCAGGCAAAATTAGAATTCATGTGTGGACACATCGAAGGCCAAGCCGCGGAAAAGATGCGGGGTGTGGCAGTGACGTGTCGGACTTATCAGGAATTTGTTGGTGCATTCCTGCGGACCTACTGGTCAAAGGAAACGCAAGATAGGATTAAAGAGGAAATAATATTTTGTCCTGAACTGGAAGTGTCCGGGCATAGGAGCGCAACCAAATTTCTTGATGATTTACTCAAGAAGAATCAATTTTTAGATAGTCCATATAGTAACGGAGAAATCATTAAATTTTGCTTTTCCAAATTGCCAGTTAGGTACCAACAGACACTTGTCGGCAAGTGTGGAGCTGACATAGAAGCATTCAAGATTCTATTGCGCGAACTCGAAGTAGTCTTTGATAAACAAGACGCAAAGGACAGGAAGAAGGGGCAAAGTAACAAATACCACCGGCCAGGAACAGAAGACGACAGCAGATTGCATAATCGCACTGGTCAGTTAGGAAACCAGGGTTACGGAAGTCAAGGTTACGCTATTCAAGGTTATGGAAACCAAAGACACGGAAACCAGAACGTCAGGGAGCAGGGTCAATCTAGACAAGGAATCTGGGATAGAAGGAATAACGAACGGCAAAGCGACCGTAATTGGAGAGAGCGAAACCAAGGACAACGGTGGAACCAGGAGATTGAAACCAGACCCGCAAATCCTAATGCACGTCAGAGGAGGGGGAGCCTAACTAGGGATTGACGCCAGACTAGTGCGAACACAGGCCGCCGGAATTTCGCACGTAATCTCGGACCTGGCCAACTACGGATGATACATTACGAAGATTTATCAGAAATACTGCTCGAGGAACATAAAGCAACTCCTCGACATGATCGGCAGCCTCTTATCACAGTAGCAATAGCTGAAAAGAGTCTGAATGCGATAATAGATAGTGGAAGCTACATAACAGCAATATCTGAGGCAGCATACAAGAGGTGCTCTCAGGAGATGGACTGGCCTGTCCTATCGGTTAAGAAAACCAAAATAAAAGGGGCATTAGCGGGTAAATGTACGGAGGTCACCCAACAAACAAGACTGGAATTCTCCTGCCAAGGACACAAAATAGAGTCTAACTTCTGGATCGTGCCAAATCTGGCGATCGACATGATAATAGGAACGGACTTCCTAAATGAACATGAAGCGATAGTTGATCTAGGACGAGGTGAAGTGGTTTTGAGGAAAGGGAATCCCGTCCACATTAAGTTCGACGATCAGCTGATCCCAGCTCAACTACCGTCTAACTGTGTTCGGATAAACTATGCGTGTCTGAAAGACAGAAAGGAAGAACAGGACGACGTTGCGGATAGGGGAGAGGACACGGATGAGAATGAAGTCGGAATAATGGGAGAAATAAAGGAGAAAATAGGAGAAAAAGTGGAAGCAATAAAGAATATAAGGGGCGAACACCGCAAAGAACTTCATAAATTACTAGTAGAACATGCGGAGGTCTTCCTTCCCAAGACAGGATCAATAAAGAACTTCCAATATGAATTTCGTGTACGTCCGCACAACCAGTTTCGTGTGCCACCCTATCCAATCCCCTTGGCATATCGACAGAAAGTAGCAGCTGAAATTACGCGAATGCTGAGTGAAGGAATAATAGAACCTACGGCTTCAGCCTATAATAACCCGTTAAGAGTAGTCGAGAAGGCAGATGGTAGTATTCGTTTAGTCTTGGACTCGCGACAAATTAATACCATAATAGAACCCGAAACAGACACACCGGAACGATTAGAGGAACTCTTACAAAACTTCCATGGAATATCAATCTTCTCATCAGTTGATCTAAAATCGAGTTTCTGGCAGATCGAGCTCCATCCAAATTGCAGACAGTACACAGCCTTTTTAGCATTTGGAAGATGTTACCGGTTTCGTCGTCTACCATTTGGTTTGAACGTTTCATCTGCCGCATTCATTCGGGGGCTGGACGGCATACTAAGCGATAATTTGAAACGTCATGTCACCAGCTATGTGGACGATTTGCTGATCGCGGAGAAATCTTGGGGAGAGCACAATGCGGTCCTCGGTGAACTCCTAGCGACATTCAAGGAATACGGTGTGACTATCAATATCGAAAAATCGAATTTTGGGACGTCCTCTGTGAAATTTCTAGGACATATCATCACGGGTGAGGGCATTGCGCCAAATCCCGAAAAGATCGAAGCGATTGAAAAGTTTCCCATTCCTACGACAAAGAAGCAGTTAAGGGGGTTCTTGGGGATCATAAATTTTTACAACCGCTTTATACATGTCAAAACTCAGAGCAGTCCTCGGTTGCATCAACTTACAGGAAAGAAGATTCCTTGGGAATGGGATGAGGCGGCCGAATCCGAATGGAAAACATTAAAATTCGCATTATTACAAGCACCCATCCTATCACACCCTAATTTAGCTGAAGAGCTTTGCATAGTAACGGACAGTTCATACTCCGGTCTGGGTGTCATGGTGTTCCAAGACTATGTACATGAAGGAAACAGGGTGTGGAAGACAATTGCGTTTGCTAGCAGAGTACTAGCCAAGAGTGAGAGGAATTACTCAGTAACCGAGTTAGAGGCGCTGGCTATTGTATGGGCGTTTGAAAAATTCAGATACCTTCTGTTTGGTCGCAAGACGAGGGTCTACACAGACCACAAGGCACTCGAGTTCTTGATGACTGCAAAGCTTAATCACAGGCGGCTCATTAGGTGGGCATCGTATCTACAGCAGTACAATTTTTCGATAGAATATATCCCCGGCAGTCAGAACATCATTGCAGACGCCTTATCACGGTCACCGATCGGATTTGAGCACAACATGGAAGAAGATCTGGAGGAAAATCACTACTGCCTTTACTATATGCAGAAAGTAGCCTTTGAAAATTTTATTACCTGTAGTATGCAGGACATCAAGGAGGAGCAAGACAAGGACCCTGCCCTGGTGTTATTGAAACAGAAATGGATAGACAGAAGACACGCCACCATCAGGCAGTTCTACCTCTTGCGGAAAGGCATAATTTTCCACCGAAATTATACCAATGACACTGAATGGGGGGTATGCATCCCTGAACACCTAATAAACAAGGTTATATGGCATACTCACCTCAGCTATGGACACTTCGGACCACGCAAGTGCAATCTCAAGCTAAGGACCATGTGTTACTTTCGAAACATGGAGCGTCGAATTCGGAGGGTACTGTCGGTGTGTAAAGACTGCCAAAAGGCTAAGCACACTACTGTGAGCATGCAGGCACCATTATACCCAATCGTACCGACCAAATTAAGACAATTAGCAGCAACAGATTTGATGGGACCTTTGCCAAGAACAAGAAGAGGATATACTTACGTATTAGTGTTTGTTGAACTAACGTCCAAATACGTTACCTTTACGCCACTGAAGAGGGCGACAGGACGAACTGTATCACGAGCCCTCATCCGGGATTTCCTACCACAGGTTGGTCATGTGAGTAGAATCATTTCTGATAACGGGCCACAGTTTAAGTCAAAAACATGGAAGGAGACGTTGCGTCGATGTAAAATTGATCCCATTTTTATATCTTCACACCATCCGAGCTCGAATGCTGCAGAACGGGTTATCAAAGAACTCGGAAACTTGTGCCGGTTGTACTGTAACAAACAGCACACGACATGGGACGTTTTCCTTAAAGACTTCCAGGAGGTGATCAATGAGGCACCCCATGGGATAAAAAAATTGGCACCCATTACAGTACTGAAAAACCGGATTCCTAAGGACTTGATAACCAAGGTCGTAAACTTCCCACCAAGGGCGCGAACGCAGCACCAAGCCATAGTGGATTTGGCTCTCAAGAGGATACGGGCTGCAGCAGAGGTCAGGAAGAGACGTGCCGACAGGGGAGCTCGTCTACGACACTTCCAAATTGGACAAAAGGTGCTCGTTAAGTCTTTCCGACTTTCGAACAAACAAAAAATGAAATGCCAAAAATTCTATTCTGTTTACAACGGCCCGTACCGTATAAGGAGAGCAGCTCACCACAATGCTTATGAATTGGAGACGCTGAAAGGAAAGAAGTCCATAGGACTCCACCACATATCTCACATAAAGGAGTTCGTAGAATAGTAGTAGTGTAAGAAATGTACATAGTAGAATAGGCAAATATATGAACCTTTGTTCGGGGAACAATAATCGTTACATTAATAGATTAAGATTGCTAAAGTATTAACACGCTGCGTTGTCTTGCATAAGAATTTACTGCTGCTATCCTCTTTTTGTTTATGTTTGCGATCTCCAATGTCAATGGAGTAGGAGACACTACCTTTTCATGAGCAATGTTTTTGTCCTTTCCTATCTGGTGTCCATGTTAAGGGATAAGGATGAGTGACGAGACGTCGCACAAACGGGCGCATACAAGAACGTGCTCTTAGAAGCGTTCTGAGAGGTCGTGATACGCTCCATAGCGGCCACAACCAGTTCGTGAGACGTTCATACCAATGCTTGCAGGCACGCGTCAGTGCACTGCACGATTGTGGTATATTGCGCGATTTCGAGGGTGAATATGGGCAGTATAGTTTTTGCAGAGCTGCGCCGGTATCGTTGTCTTGCAAGTCGGGGTGAACCTGTGAGCATTTGACTCTAATGGTGCCCTAGACGAGAGAAATGAGGGCATAAAAGCCTACCATGCTAATGTGCTGGTTGGGGATTTAGCGTGCTGCTCGTTTTTGTCACAGATGAATCACCAAGGAATTGTACTTGGATATTCGTGACATACTGTGTAGCTGGCGTGTGTTGGGTGTCTGAATCCTCAACAGGAACCAGTCCTGGCTTGGTCATATTACATTGCTTCTGGAAAGAGGTACTTCGATCGCGAAAACCGCTTCACATAGAGAAGGAAGTTGCAACTATAAATTTATTGTCGTGTATAGCCATGGCTAACCCAGTCTCTGGAGTTTCAGTGAGGCGTAATGAAAACTCGGAGGTCATGTCGTACGGCGCGCACATCACTGTCGTCAATAGCGGCGAGCAGCAAGACATCTCAGCGTAACAGGAACTATGTAAGGGTATTGTATAAGGTAAATAAAAAAAATAAATAAATAAATAAATAAATAAATAAATAAAATAAAATAAATAAATAAATAAATAAAAGGGAAAGTACGATACTAGGATAAGTTAAACTGTAGGATTTAACAATAACTAGATTAATATTGTGGGGGTTTTCTACCACAAGTGTGGCGCGCGCCTGTTGAGTTGCTATTTTTCAGGTCACCAATCCACAGACCCGAGATGGAGGGACGACGGGCGAGCGAAAGTAGCGTAGTTGCATGTTCTTTATAGCACAGTAAAACTTAGACCTGCATAACAACATAATTTAATTAAAAGACGTAGAATGTAGATCGTTGGGATATGGTAGTTAATTCTTGAAGCATGTCTACTGTCGATCTATATAATTAATAGTAATATTAGTGCGGGCCCGCACATTTAGTTGTTCATCCATTACAATGCATCAGTTATCACACACCATGTACATACTGAGATCGGTCTCTACACATATATCAAAATAAATTATTTCCATGTCTAGATTAGATGTTATAATGATTGCCATAGATTAATAACTATAAAAGTAAAATAAGAGTGTCTGAAATGACAGACCATCAATGTTCCATTATGTAAATTTATTATAACATAGAAGGTCATGGGAAAAAGTTAGGCATAAGACTTTTGTAAGAATTGTACAGATGACGAGGAACGTGGCAATGCAGAGGCCAGCCAGCGCAAAAACAAGAGGTCTTCGGCTACCTGCTAGAGGGCGAGCGTCCCGTCCTACACGCTGACAGTCACCCGGCTGCCTACCTGAGGGATTACACGGGACCCTCGCCCCGCCACAAGCGAAAGTGGGGCTGGCCGTTGACCCTGACACGCGACAGCCTGCTAGCTCTCCGGACGCGGCAGCCGCTTGGAGGGATTCCCTGCGGCAGACCACGTTGTCGTGAGTACACGAAGAAGATCACATATCGTGTCAGGACCTGCGCCTCATGTGCCTCAGGACAGAAAGGGACGCTCTATACTCACCTGTTTGGGTTTTTACAACTCACTAGCATTGGCCGATCTGCATACACAAAGCAGTATCGTGCCACACCAACAAATGTATGGTCTCATGTCTTACTTCTCCTCTCTATTAGAGAGCAGTTTTTAACAATAGTCGCTCCTAGTTCGATCCTGTATGGATGACCTCACACACTTGTGGAGTCACTCCACGTGCCATCATCCCTCGTCGAACTGCAATATTGGGAAACGTAAAGTTCTGTCCAGCGAGAGAAGAGACCTAGACTAGTGATGTATCCCAACAAGGAGATCTCAGAGACAATTAATCGACGTGAGGAGAACCTATCACTGTGTCTTCCTACCGTACTGCCGTGATCATATGCGTGGGTCTGACTACAATCTCAACAGCGTACTGCAGACACTCCAGAACTCCCTATTGCTGTTGCCACAACGTAGCAACTACAACCGACGTTTAGCCTTATGTGATGTCAGTACAGTGGAATCAGTGAAGTGCCACGGATATTTCTAACAATGTGATTTAGTGCCTCATTCTCAGCACAGTCGTGAACTTTGTGCAATGTGCACGCACAATTTGATGCCCCATGAACCTTGTTTTTTTTGTTTTTCTTAAATTTGTTTCTCTTATGTTGTTTCTGTAATGTATGTTATACCTTGTATGCGTTTGTGTTTTACACTGTAATTCTTATTACAGATTACTGTATTGTTCTCCACATCATGTTTTTTTTGTATTTTGTGTTTATTGTTGTGTGTATGCTAACAGTGTGCCTGAAGTCCCCATAAACTGAAGCAGATACCACCACTGTCATTGTGAATGGACCATCAGTTCAGGGAACATTTTGTAAAGGTTATTCTTGCTGCAGGGAGACAGAATGAATCGGAGGTTGTAACTAGATTCTGAAAACTCACAAAGAGATTGTTAACTTAAATATTATCATGTGTGAATGAGGTCAGGTTAGTTTAATGATTAAAATTGTTGTAACATCTTGGGCATTTAATTGCGGAGCACTCCAACTCTGATTGTAAAGAATAAACTGCTCCATATTTGGCTCAGATGCCCGGGCCATGTTTAGAGCGTGAATGTCTGCGTGAATCGGTGTTTGGAAGGGGCTCCCTGGGTATGGATGTGTGATGTGAGTGTTAGTGTTCCATATTAAGAAGGTGAAGTTGGCTACATCATAAATAATCCTCCCTCTATGAGTTGCATTTTTCAGTTGCAATGATCTTTTTTATAGAGTGCGGTATGTGGAGTCACTTTGTAAGATTGTTCTTGGGCGATTGACTCACTACCTTGCTCCTAAGTGAGCCAACCGCTCACCAATTACAATCTAAAATGGCGTAGGGGCAATGAGAGGTGGCATGAGCCCCCTCTCATATTTCTATCTTACGATTCTCCTCTCTAGTTGCATGCGGTGGAGGGTTGCTTTTCCTTAACACGCGTACTTCCCACGCAGCGTCTCTCGTCACCCGGGTGGGCCGGTGACAGGCGGGCTCTGTGGAACAGGAGAGAGTTAAGCCGACGTGTGTGAGGCAGTCGAGTGAATGCTTTTCAGACGCCGACATTGTCAAGAGACACGCCCGCTGGGGTGTGAAGTAGCGGCTGGGCTAGAGGTTCCGTTACTTCAGAGAAACCTTGCGAAAACACTTTCTGGCGGGCTACCAGCGAGGCGTGGGAATGACTTGTGTACCCACGCAGTTGTGGCGGGAAAATTCCCGCACTTTCTGCAAAATCAGCACAGAAATTGGCGCCAAGAATCTCCATTGGTGGAATGGTAGTGCTCCGGCAATGGAGTGGAATTTCCGCCGGTTTTCGAGTTGCTGATTGGAACGTAACCACGGCCACTGTCGTGGGGGCGGGAATGTTCGGTGTTCGGCCTGTGCGGGTGCTCTGGGTAGTCAGCAGTCGCCTTTCGGTCGAGGACGTCTGAGCAACCAGCCCTCGCCTACGGTACGCCAGATCGTGTTCTGGGAGATAAGAAGACTGTTGGTAATGTACGTCCGCAGCACCGGCAGATAGGGATTTTCCTAGGTGATAATCAGAGCTCAGCAGAGCGCGCCTGTTCATCCTTTTCTAACTTTGTTCAGTTTCGAGTAGCAGCAATTACTATTGGGTTAGCTGTGTGTCTCTCTTGAGATTTGAGTGGAAAGGAATTGGCTCCACATACCACTTCGTCTTAAACCTCACGATCTAAGTTAGGGACAACTTCACCTTTACTGTGTTTGTATGAATCTCCAATTTTAGCCAATTTGATGTTTTATATTTCCTGTGTCTCTTTTACTATTCTGCGTTTAATCTTAATAAATCATATTGTTATTTTGGACAGAACTTTCTTTCTGTTAATCAATAGAGCAACCCTATCATTCCTCACTATGCTAATGAAACCTTTGTTTATTTAACTTATTTATCAAATTAAATTATTGCAGGTGCCAAACTCTCTTCTACTCCACTAGCAGGGTTGATTAGAGTCAGTTCGCGTATTTGTTTTATCCTTGTGCAACAGCAAAAGTCGGAGTTAGAATAGGGGGGGCTTAGAGCATGATTTACACATGTGGATTCTAGTAGAATTTAGTGAAAAATACACTACTAGCCCCGGCACCTCGCAACTGTACAGATACATCTTGCAAGTGCTTCTTTGGTTTCATACTGGTTACTGACACATCGCTACGACAAGGTACGCTGTTATTATGTAACGACATTTGTTCTATGATCATCAGCAGTAAGGTAGTTGCCATACAGCTTTACACTGCTATCGATTTTCATATATCCTCTTTGATCCAACTTAACTGTTGTACCCCATGGCACACAGACCACGGGTGAACAACCAGCGGCCTGTGGGCCGCATTCGGTTCACAGTTAGTTTCAATTAGGCCTACGGAAGAAATTCTGGATGAACATAAAATTAATGTGCTCTCAAAAACGCGTATTTTAAGGCATAATTTGTTAGAGTGGCGAGTCGAGAAAGGCGTCCCATTCACATCGATTCGTTACCGCAAAAAACATTGTCACTGAAACTAAAGTTATAATTTTATGCGCCTGGAGCGTTGCTGTCGCGTCACGTGATGAAGTGACCCGCGAGCTTAATTAAATATGTGATTAGGATCGTGGGTCATCAAAGTTTACCCTTGGCTGTCATTGACAATCTACCTTTTGCACTCTTATCTACTCCTAAACATGCGATTCTTTTCCTCTACAGTACTTTCAGCTACTGATTTCAGCGAAGACTCACGTACTACTAACGTGCGAGCAAACATCTCTCTCTTTATTTCGTTACCCTCTGTAGTACACATTTTTGCTCCTCGTTCTCATCATCCCAGGACGCCTTCATTCCTTACTCGATGAGTCTACCTTTCAACAGCCTGCTGTAAACATTTCACAGACATCGAATCGTTTGATTCCTCCCCCCCCCCCTTCACACCACCCTGACCATGTTTCGCACCCATGAAGAGCTACGTCCGAAACACTGCTTTTCACAGTCGAAATGTTTATATCACTGGACTTCAACAGCGTTTTCTTTTTATGGAGGGCTCTTTTGCTTGGGGAGCAGTTCCAAGATTAAAATGGCCCAAATGAGCTCTCTCTCTCTCTCTCTCTCTCTCTCTCTCTCTCTCTCTCTCTTTTTCCCCACCGCTCCCCGCTCCCCCCCCCCTTAACACACACATAAAAATAAACATTGGTGGACAGAAAGGTGTAGTCAAATAAATATGATTTTAACTTGTATTTAACAGTATATTTCTTATCTGTGAGACTCTGCGGATCACCAGATAAACTGTGAAAGGATTTTGGATAATGCGCACCGTGCGGTTAAAGGCGCTGCAGTCTGGAACCGCAAGACCGCTATGGTCGCAGGTTCGAATCCTGCCTCGGGCATGGTTGTTTGTGATGTCCTTAGGTTAGTTAGGTTTAACTAGTTCTAAGTTCTAGGGGACTAATGACCTCAGCAGTTGAGTCCCATAGTGCTCAGAGCCATTTGAACCATTTTGATAATGCGCAGTATTGTGTAAGCTGCAAAAAAAGTCAGGCAATTTAAAATAGCAATATACAATAGGTCGAAGAACGAGGAGGGGAAAATAAGAATAGAGGATCAATAATGAAGTGCCGTATTATAAAGGTTGCAACATAGGGTGAGAGGTGGCATGAGCCCCTTCTCATATTTCTATCTTACGATTCTCCTCTCTAATTGCATGCGGTGGAAAGTTGCTATTCCTTCACACGCGGACTTCCCACGCAGCGTCTCTCGTCACCCAGGTGGTCCGGTGACAGGCGGGATCCCCTGATCTCGAGAGGTTTAAGCCGACGGGTGTGAGGCAGTCGAGTCAATGCTTTCCAGACGCCGACATTGTCAAGAGACACGCCCGCCGGGGTCTGAAGTAGCGGCTGGGCTAGAGGTTCTGTTACTTCGCAGAAACTTAGCGAAAACACTTTCTGGCGGGCTACCAGCGAGGCGTGGGAATGACTTGTGTACCCGGGCAGTTGTGGCGGGAAAATTCCCGCGCTTTATGCAAAATAGTAACTGTGATTGGCTTGCTCAGGGCATAGCTCCGTGACGTAGCAAAATCAGCGCAGAAATTGGCGCCAAGAATCTCCATTGGTGGAATGGTAGTGCTCCGGCAATGGAGTGGAATTTTCCGCCGGTTTTCGAGTTGCTGATTGGAACGTTTAACCACGGCCACTGTCGTGGGGGCGGGAATGTTGTGTGTTCGACCTGTACGGGTGCTCTTGGTAGTCGGTTCTCGCCTTTCGGTCGAGGACGTCGAAGCAACCAGCCATCGCCTCCGGTACGACAGATCGTGTTCTGGCAGTTAAGAAGACAGTTTGGTAATGTATGTCCGCAGCACCGGCAGATAGGGATTTTCCTAGGTAATAATCAGAGCTCAGCAGAGCGCGCCTGTTCGTCTTTTTCTAACTTTGTTCTGTCTTGAGTAGGAGCAATTAATGTTGGGTTAGCTGTGTGTCTCTCTTAAGATTTGAGTGGCAAGGAATTGGCTCCACATACCACTTCGTCTTAAACCTCACAATCTAGTTTAGGGACAACTTCACCTTCACAGTGTTTGTATGAGTATCCAATTTGAGCCAATTTGATGAATTGTAAATGTTTCATGTGTTTTTGTTTATTATTTTGTGTTTAGTCTTAATAAATCATATTGTTATTTTGGACAGAACTTTCATTCTGTTAATCGGTAGAGCAACCCTATCATTACTCACTATGTTAATGAAACCTTCGTTTATTTAACTTATTTATCAAATTAAATTATTGCAGGTGCCAAACTCTCTTCTACTCCACTGGCAGGGTTGATTAGAGTCAGTTCGCGTATTTTTTTTAATCCTTGTGCAACAGCAAAAGTCGGAGTTAGAATAGGGGGGGCTTAGAGCATCATTTACATATGTAGATTCTAGAAGAATTTAGTGTTAAATACACTGCTACCCCCGGCACCTCGCAAGGGATCTAGCCTCTCACCCCTACCTCGACGTAAAATACACTCCTGGAAATGGAAAAAAGAACACATTGACACCGGTGTGTCAGACCCACCACACTTGCTCCGGACACTGCGAGAGGGCTGTACAAGCAATGATCACACGCACGGCACAGCGGACACACCAGGAACCGCGGTGTTGGCCGTCGAATGGCGCTAGCTGCGCAGCATTTGTGCACCGCCGCCGTCAGTGTCAGCCAGTTTGCCGTGGCATACGGAGCTCCATCGCAGTCTTTAACACTGGTAGCATGCCGCGACAGCGTGGACGTGAACCGTATGTGCAGCTGACGGACTTTGAGCGAGGGCGTATAGTGGGCATGCGGGAGGCCGGGTGGACGTACCGCCGAATTGCTCAACACGTGGGGCGTGAGGTCTCCACAGTACATCGATGTTGTCGCCAGTGGTCGGCGGAAGGTGCACGTGCCCGTCGACCTGGGACCGGACCGCAGCGACGCACGGATGCACGCCAAGACCGTAGGATCCTACGCAGTGCCGTAGGGGACCGCACCGCCACTTCCCAGCAAATTAGGGACACTGTTGCTCCTGGGGTATCGGCGAGGACCATTCGCAACCGTCTCCATGAAGCTGGGCTACGGTCCCGCACACCGTTAGGCCGTCTTCCGCTCACGCCCCAACATCGTGCAGCCCGCCTCCAGTGGTGTCGCGACAGGCGTGAATGGAGGGACGAATGGAGACGTGTCGTCTTCAGCGATGAGAGTCGCTTCTGCCTTGGTGCCAATGATGGTCGTATGCGTGTTTGGCGCCGTGCAGGTGAGCGCCACAATCAGGACTGCATACGACCGAGGCACACAGGGCCAACACCCGGCATCATGGTGTGGGGAGCGATCTCCTACACTGGCCGTACACCACTGGTGATCGTCGAGGGGACACTGAATAGTGCACGGTACATCCAAACCGTCATCGAACCCATCGTTCTACCATTCCTAGACCGGCAAGGGAACTTGCTGTTCCAACAGGACAATGCACGTCCGCATGTATCCCGTGCCACCCAACGTGCTCTAGAAGGTGTAAGTCAACTACCCTGGCCAGCAAGATCTCCGGATCTGTCCCCCATTGAGCATGTTTGGGACTGGATGAAGCGTCGTCTCACGCGGTCTGCACGTCCAGCACGAACGCTGGTCCAACTGAGGCGCCAGGTGGAAATGGCATGGCAAGCCGTTCCACAGGACTACATCCAGCATCTCTACGATCGTCTCCATGGGAGAATAGCAGCCTGCATTGCTGCGAAAGGTGGATATACACTGTACTAGTGCCGACATTGTGCATGCTCTGTTGCCTGTGTCTATGTGCCTGTGGTTCTGTCAGTGTGATCATGTGATGTATCTGACCCCAGGAATGTGTCAATAAAGTTTCCCCTTCCTGGGACAATGAATTCACGGTGTTCTTATTTCAATTTCCAGGAGTGTATATGTTCAGGAGTTTGCTTAAAATACATGCTGGAAAGATATCACGATAAGATTCGCTGACAACGTTGCTATCCACAGTGGCAGTGAGAACGGACCTGTTGAACTGAATAAAGAGTTTCAGGGGCACACACCACAGACTGAGAGTACATCGAAGGTGAATCTAATGAGGAGTAGCAGAAATGAGATTAGCGATAAACTTAACAACTAAATCTATGACCACGTAGTAGACTAAATTAAAGAATTCTGCTGTTTGGCAAGCAAAATAACATGACAGACTAGCGTAGGAAACACATAGGAGATTCGGGAGTGGACACATCACCTTTGGTATGGGTTTGCCTGGACTGGCGAAGTTACCTGTCAAGTATAATTTCTGTCATTTTACTTGAAGATTGGCACGTTAAATACCTTGTAGGTCTATATCGACGTGGGAGGCAGATAAACCTGAACTATTTGCCGAGATTCGAGATGACAGATTTGCTACGATGCATACTGGAGCCTTCGTTTGTGCAGAGAGTTTCAAAACGAGACGCAAATTTTTTTCCTCTGGTAAGGCTTCCACTACGTGTCTGTTCTCTCGGAATTTATATTCAAAGGGGAAATAAAGGGCGTGAGATAAAGGAGGTTGCGCGTATCAGACCTTTTGTGCAGCCGAGACGAGACCGTAATGCATGTGCTTTCAAATAATAAGTCATGCGAGAAGGACGCTTTCTGCATGCTGACTCTGTATTACGGGGCTGAAGCGAAGCCGAAATTTTTTGAAGGAAATATTGTTTCCTTACAATGAGCAGGTATTCATTATTTCTTTCTTTTCGTGCTGCCGAGTCGTAGCAGTACCATGTAAACAAAGGCGGTTTGTACCTGCAAAAAATGTGCCCTTCAACAAATTTGTTATTTTATTGGATGTTATGGGTATTTTCGGAAGTTATGTCGTTTCTGATATATAAAATTGTACCATTCCTCTTAATGAAAGGCATCTAATGAAATACTGAAAATACTGAAAAGAGTCAACCAGTACTTGAAAGCGAATGGATTTTATTATTAAATTTTTCCCGAATTACACAATCCAGTATTGCTCACTGAATTACAAAAGCTGTAAAATAGTGTGCTCAAGCAATGAAACACAAGTAGTAGATTGAGGTGAGTATCAGGACCACACAGACGGCACAACCATAATTGGAAAAGTGACAGCCTAGATTTAATGCAGATCCCAATTACACTTGCAAAGCGTATGATTACAGAGGGTGGGGCAAATAATATTGGCCCGGAGTACAGAGTTACAGGGTGAAAAGAAACACAGCAAAGGAAAGGGAATACAGTACTAACCTGATGTTGAAAGTGACCACGATTAATCTCTTGGACCGTGGTCAGCAAGTTGCTGAAGGCGGTCCGAAGGTGGACTGCTGGAATATTTGCAGTCTCGCCCGAAATGCTCTGCTGCAGTTCTGGCACTTTGATACCGTTGAACTTCTCAGCAAACAACTGACCACACCGTTTCAACATTGCTGTCTCTTAACTTTCCACGTGGCGGGCACACATGTGGTGTATGCGTCACGAGGTATGCTTGTTTTGTTGTTGTTGTTGTCTGGTATGATGCAGCTCTCCATGCTACTCTATCCTGTGCAAGCTTCTTCATCTCCAAGTAACTTCAAAATGGTTCAAATGGCTCTAAGCACTATGGGACTTAACATCTTTCAGGTCATCAGTCCCCTAGACTTAGAACTACTTAAACCTAACTAATATAAGGACATCACACACATCCATACGAGAGGCAGGATTCCAACCTACGACCGGAGCAGCAGCGCGGATCCGGAGTGAAGCGCCTAGAACCGCTCGGTCACAGCGGCCGACTCCAAGAAATTACTGCACACTATGTCCTTCTGAATCTGCTTAGTGTATTCATCTCTCGGTCTCCGATTTTTTTCCCTCCGCGCTGCCTTCCAATACTAAATTGGTGATCCCTTGACGCCTCAGAACATGTCCTAGCAACCGATCCCTCCTTATAATCAAATTGTGCCACAAATTCGTCTTCTCCCCAATTCTATTCAGTAACTCCTCATTAGTTACATGATCTACCCGTGTAATCTTCAGCATTCTTCTGTAGTACCACATTTCGAGAGCTTCTATTCTCTTCTTGTCTAAACTATATATCGTCCAGGTTTACATCCATACATGGCTACACTTCGTACAAATACTTTTAGAAAAGACGTCTTGAGACTTACATTTACACTCGATGTTAACAAATTTCTCTTCAACAGAAAGGCTTTTCTTACCATTGCCAATCTACATTTTATATCCTCTCTAATTCGGCCATCATCAGTTTTTTCTCTTCCCAAATAGAACTGATCTACTACTTTCCTAATCTAATTCCCTCAGCATCACCTGACTTAATTCGACTACATTCCATTATCCTGCTCTTCCAGGTCCCTTGCTGTCTCTGACAGAATTACAATGTCATCGGCAAACCTCAAAGTGCTTATTTCTTATACATTGATTTCAATCCCAACTCCAAATTTTTCTTTTCTTTTCTTTACTGCTTGCTCAATACACAGATTGAATAACATCGGAGATAGGCTCGAACTCTGTCTCACTCCATTCTGAACCACTGCATCCTTTTCGTGCCCCTCGACTCTTATAATTTCCATCTGGTTTCTGTACAAATTGTAAATAGCCTTTCGATCCCTGTATTTCACCCCTGCCACCTTCAGAATGTGAAAGAGAGTAGTCCAGTCAACATTGTCAAAAGCGTTCTCTAAGTCTACAAGTGCTAGAAACGTAGGTTTGCCTTTCCTTAACCTATCTTCTAAGATAAGTCGTAGAGTCAGTATTGCCTCAAGTGTTCCAACATTTCTACGGAATCCAAACTGATCTTCCCCAAGCGTGGTTTCCACCTGTTTTTCCATTCGTCTGTAAAGAATTCGTGTCAGTATATTGCAACCGTGACTTATTAAGCTGATAGTTCGGTAATTTTCACCCCTGTAAACACCTGTTTTCTTTGGGATTCGAGTTATTATATTCTTCTTGAAGTCTGAGGGTATTTCGCTTGTCTCATACATCCTGCTTACCAGATGGAAGAGTATGGTCATGACTAGCTCTCCCAAGGCTATCAGTAGTTCTAATGGAATGTTGTCTACTCCCGGGGCCTCGTTTCGACTTAGGTCTTTCAGTGCTCTGTCAAATTCTTCACGCAGGTATGCTTACATGCATACATCCACATCCAGTCGTATCCACTAGTCCGGGCCATTTTTATATGTCCCACCCTGCTTATGATTAATGCTAATGCGGATTTAAGAATTAAAAGAAACTGGCCTTTATTCTGCGTAATTCCACTCACTAAGGAGGTAAAGAGTAAGTTTTTGGAATAACTAACAGAGATTGTATTTCGGAATGGGCATGTGCTTCACAAGATTTATATCTAGTGATGGCTGGACGCCTTGCAGTCACCGGCTCCAAAACTTTGGTATTTTTTACAACTGTTTCACACTACAACGCCAAGCTGTATACGGTCTCCGTTAAAGCGACGTACTCCGTGGTTTCTTTGGACTGCATTGGAAAATCCACAGTACAGACTCAATCTGGCACAGGTGATTTTTATCTCTTCGTGAAAGAGGCGCAGGAAGCGGAGCCGAATGTCACGCCTTGTCACCGATAATTAAATTGAAAGCCGATGGAGATTGCAGTTGTTAGTGGAAGCAGATCCAATTCAAACCAGTTTTCGAGCGAACATTTCGCTATTAAGAAATCGTTCACGCAGCAGTATCGTACATACATACCGTCGTTTCATGATCACATGCACTCGCTTATGCATGGAATAGTAATAAACATTCCTGGCTTAGAAAAACCACTGAAGGAGTTGAAAGCAAGTAATTCGCCAGGTCAGGATGGAATCCCACTCCAGTTTTTCGCCACTGGCTCCTTACTTAGTAAGCATTTGTCTGACTCTCTGGCCCAGCGCAAAGTTCCAAGCGACTGGAAAAAAGCGCACGTGAGTCCCGTATTTAAGAATAGTTAAAGAAGAACTCACAAAATTAAAGACCTGTAGCCTTAACAGCAGTTTGCTACAAAATACTTCATCAAATTCTGAGTTCGAATATAATAAATTTCCTTGATACGAAAAGCTTGTAGCTACGATTCAGCAAGGTTTCAGAAAGCATCGCTCGTATGAAACTCAGCTTTCCCTTTTCTCACATGGGTCCTGCAACTATGAATGAAGTGCAACAGGCAGAGTCCCCATTCCTAGATTTCCGAAAAGCATTTGACACGGTGCCCCATAGCAGGCTATTAACGAAGGTGCGAGCGTACGTAATAGGTTCTCAGTTCTGTGAGTGGCTGGAAGACTTCCTAAGTAACAGAACCGAGCTTGTTGTCCCCGACGGCGAGTATTCATCAAGGCAAGGGTATCTTTAGCAATGTCCCAGGGAAGTGTGCTAGGACCGCTGCTATTCTCTAGATACATAAATGATCTGGCGAACAGAGTAAGCAATGGTTTGAGGCTGTTTGCTGATGATGCTGTGGTTTAGGGGTAGTTGTCGTCGATGGGTGACTGTAGGAGGATACGAGATAACTTAGACATAATTTGTAGTTGGTTTGATGAATGACAGCTAGCTCTAAATGTAGAAAAATATAAGTGTGCGGATGAGAAGAAATCCTAGACACAGAATGGAATATATACCGCAAGGATAGGATAAACGCCAATGGTGGAGGAGTATTTATAGCAGTAAAGAATTCAATAATATCCAGTGAAGTTATTAGCGAATGCGAATGTGAAATAATCTGGGTTAAGTTAAGTATCAAAGGTGGGTCAGATATGATAGTCGGATGCTTCTATAGGCCACCTGCATCAGCAACCGTAGTAGTTGAGCGCCTCAGAGAGAACCTGCAGAACGTCGTGAAGAAGTTTCGTGATCATACTATTGTAATAGGGGGAGACTTCAATCTACCAGGTATAGAATGGGATAGTCACACAATCAGAACTGGAGCCAGGGACAGAGACTCTTGTGACATTATCCTGACTGCCTTGTCCGAGAATTACTTCGAGCAGATAGTTAGAGAACCAACTCGTGAAGCTAACGTTTTAGACCTCATAGCAACAAATAGACCGGAACTTTTCGACTCCGTGAATGTAGAAGAGGGTATCAGTGATCATAAGTCAGTGGTTGCATCAATGACTACAAGTGTAATAAGAAATGCCAAGAAAGGAAGGAAAATCTATTTGCTTAACAAGAGTGATAGGGCACAAATCGCAGAATATCTGAGTGACCACCATCAAACGTTCATTTCTGAGGAAGAGGATGTGGAACAAAAATGGAAAAAATTCAGAAACATCGTCCAGTACGCCTTAGATAAGTTCGTACCGACTAAGGTCCAAAGCGAGGGGAAAGATCCACCGTGGTATAACAATCATGTACGAAAGGTACTACGGAAACAAAGAAAGCTTCACCATAGGTTTAAGAGTAGTCTAATCATAGCTGATAAGGAAAAGCTGAACGAAGCGAAAAAGAGCGTAAAGAGAGCAATGAGAGAAGCATTCAACGAATTCGAACATAAAACATTGGCAAACAATCTAAACAAGAACCCTAAAAAGTTTTGGTCATATGTAAAATCGGTAAGCGGATCTAAATCCCCTATTCAGTCACTCGTTGACCACGATGGCACCGAAACAGAGGACGACCGAAGAAAGGCAGAAATACTGAATTCAGTGTTCCGAAACTGTTTCACTGCGGAAAATCGTAACACGGTCCCTGACTTCAGCCGTCGCACGGACGCCAAAATGGAAAATATTGAAATAAACGATATCGGAATTGAAAAACAACTGCTATCACTTAGTAGCGGAAAAGCATCCGGACCAGACGAGATACCCTTAAGATTCTACAGTGATTATGCTAAAGAACTTGCCCCCTTTCTATCAGCAATTTATCGTAGATCTCTGGAAGAACGTAAAGTACCTAGCGACTGGAAGAAAGCACAGGTCGTTCCCATTTTCAAGAAGGGTCATAAATCAGATGCGAATAATTATAGGCCTATTTCACTTACGTCAATCTGTTGTAGAATAATGGAACATGTTTTGTGTTCTCGTATTATGACGTTCTTAGATAATACAAATCTCCTTCATCATAACCAACATGGATTCCGCAAACAGAGATCATGTGAAACCCAGCTCGCCCTATTTGCCCAAGAAATTCACAGTGCCGTAGACACTGGCGAGCAGATTGATGCCGTATTCCTGGACTTCAGGAAGGCATTTGATACGGTTCCGCACTTACGTTTAGTGAAAAAAATACGTGCTTACGGAATATCGGACCAGGTTTGTGATTGGATTCAGGATTTCCTAGAAGAAAGAACACAACATGTCATTCTTAACGGTTCAAAATCTGCAGATGTAGAGGTAATTTCGGGAGTACCGCAAGGAAGCGTGATAGGACCTTTATTGTTTACAATATACATAAATGACTTAGTTGACAACATCGGTAGCTCCGTGAGGCTATTTGCAGATGACACGGTTGTCTACAAGAAAGTAGCAACATCAGAAGACTCGTACGTACTCCAGGAAGACCTGCAGAGGATTAATGAATGGTGCGACAGCTGGCAGCTTTCCCTAAATGTAGATAAATGTAATATAATGCGCATACATAGGGGCAGAAATCCATTCCAGTACGATTATGCCATAGGTGGTAAATCATTGGAAGCGGTAACGACCGTAAAATACTTAGGAGTTACTATCCGGAGCGATCTGAAGTGGAATGATCACATAAAACAAATAGTGGGAAAAGCAGGCGCCAGGTTGAGATTCATAGGAAGAATTCTAAGAAAATGTGACTCATCGACGAAAGAAGTAGCTTACAAAACGCTTGTTCGTCCGATTCTTGAGTATTGCTCATCAGTATGGGACCCTTACCAGGTTGGATTAATAGAAGAGATAGACATGATCCAGCGAAAAGCAGCGCGATTCGTCATGGGGACATTTAGTCAACGCGAGAGCGTTACGGAGATGCTGAACAAGCTCCAGTGGCAGACACTTCAAGAAAGGCGTTACGCAATACGGAGAGGTTTATTATCGAAATTACGAGAGAGCACATTCCGGGAAGAGATGGGCAACATATTACTACCGCCCACATATATCTCGCGTAATGATCACAACGAAAAGATCCGAGAAATTAGAGCAAATACGGAGACTTACAAGCAGTCGTTCTTCTTCGTGAATGGAACAGGGAAGGGGGGATCAGATAGTGGTACAATAAGTACCCTCCGCCACACACCGTAAGGTGGCTCGCGGAGTATAGATGTAGATGTAGATGTAGATGTAATGTTCGGATACAGCATTTATAGTGTCCTGCTCGACATATTCACCTCGATTAAATACAAACATCAAAATAAGTTTTGTGTCACCCCGGTTCCCAGAACTCCTGATGATAGACGTCGACTGTTGATACTGCATCACAGATACAGTCACTTTGATTGTTCAGAGATGTCACTAAACCCGCACAGAGATGCAAACAACCATGCATGAGCAGCGCCTATTAGACAGAGGGGGACCGGCACCCGATCAGTTCCAGTCATTCCACCAGAAAGGAGGTATACGGCTTATGTTGTCTGTAGTTCGACCATGCCTAGACGGTCAATACCACGGTTCGATCGAGTCCACATAGTTACTTTATGCCAGGGAAGTGTCCAGGAGTCTTGGAGTGAACCAAAGCGATGTTGTTCGGACATGGAGGAGATAGAGAGAGAGAGACAGGATCTGTCAATGACATACTTCGCCCACGGGCTAACTGCAGTGGATGACCGATACCTACGGATTATGGCTCGGAGGAACCCTGACAGCAACGCCACCATGTTGAATAATGCTTCTCGTGCAGTCAGAGGACGTCGTGTTACGACTCAAACTGAGCGCAATAGGCTGCACGATGCGCTACTTCCGTCCCGACGTCCATGGCAAGGTCCATCTTTGCAACCACGATACCACGCATCGCAGTACAGATGGGCCCAATAACAGGCCAAATGGACCGCTCAGGATTGGCATCCCGTTCTCTTCACCGATGAGTGTCGCATATGCATTCAACCAGACAATCATCGGAGACTTGTTTGGAGGCAACCCGGTCAGGCTGAACGCCTTAGACACACTGCCCAACGAGTGCAGCAAGGTTCCCTGCTGATTTGGGGTGGCATTATTTGGGGCCGACGTGCGCCACTGGTGGTCATGGAAGGTGCAGTAACGGCTGTACGATACGTGAATGCCATCCTCCGACCGATAGTGCAACCATATCGCCAGCATATTGGCGAGGCATTCGTCTTCATGGACGATAATTCGCGCCCCCATCGTGCACATGTTGGAAATGACTTTCTTCAGGATGACGACATCGCTCAACTACAGTGGCCAACATGTTCTCAAGACATGAACACTGTCGAACATGCCTGGGATAGATTGAAAAGGGCTTTTTATGGACGACGCAACCCACCAACCACTCTGAGGGATCTACGCCGAATCGCCTTTGGGGAATGGGAGAATCTGGACCAACAGTGCCCTGATAGTATGCCACTACGAATACAGGCATGCATCAATGCAAGAGGACGTGCTACTGGGTACTAGAGGTACCGGTGTGTACAGCAATCTGGATCACCACCTCTAAAGGTCTCTCTGTATGGTGGCACAACATGCAATGTGTGATTTTCATGAGCAATAAAAAGAGCGGAAACGATGATTATGTTGATCTCTATTCCAATTTTCTGTACAGGTTTAGCAACTCTCGGAACCGAGGTGATGGCAAACTTTTTTTGATGTGTGTATTTAAGTCTAATGTTGCAAACCGGCATGAAATGGAACGAGCTTGTAAAGATTGGCCAAGGTGGGACAAATAAAAGTGATCCGCGCGAGTGGATACTTTTGAACGTGAATATTACCACGCCCCGTGATACGTACACCAATTGCATGCCCGCCATGTGTTCCACACCGGTTCAGAGCGTAGGTGGGCTGTGTCAGTGTGAGTGGAGCAGCGAAGAGGACGATGATACTCACAGTGAAGCATTAGGTGTTCGTTGTGGAAAGTTAGTTGACAACGCCTAAAGGTGGCTGAATTTATGTTAGCCGAAATATCGTGATAAGCTGTCGATGTCATCAAACTTCAGTCCCGAAACTTCATGGAATACTCAGTATGCCGTGAAACGATTTGGTTAGCTATTTGCTGAGAAGTTTAATGTTGTCAATGTGTCGGAACTGCAACAGAATATTTTGGATGAGGCTGTAGCAATTCCAGCAGTCCACCTTCGATCCGCCTTCAGGAACTTGCTGCCCAGCGTCCAAAAGTGCGAAGAGATGAATGGCGGTCACTTTCAACATCTTCTATAGTCAGTTTAGTACTGTATTTCCTTTCCTCTGCTGTGTTTCTTTGTACCCTGGAACTCTGTTGTCCCGGCCACTTTTATCTGCCCTACCATATAGTAGGGAAGGTGAATGGTCGGCTTCGGTGTATTGGGAGAATTTCAGAAAGTGTGCTTCGTCTGAAAAGGAGACCGCAGGTAGGACACTAGAGTGACTCGTTTTTAATTATTTCTGGAGTGTTTGGGATCCGCATCATTTTGGATTGAAGGAAGACAGCGAAGCAATGCCCAGGGGGTGCTAGATGTCTTACCGGTAGGTTCGATCAATACACAAGTATTACGTAGGTCTCGGAGAACTCAAATGGTAATCCCTGGAAGGAAGGCAATGTTCTCTTTGACGAACATTTTTGGGAAAATTTAAAGAACAGGTATTTGCAGCTGACTACAGAACTATTCTACTGCCAATAAAGAACATTTAGTGTACGGGCCACGAAGATAAGAGAAATTATGACTTCCCTTGCTCTGTTTGCGAATGAAACAGGAAGGGAAATAACTAATATTGATACAAGATACCCTCCGCGACGCATCGCACGGTGTCTTGTGTGTTTGTACGCAGATGCAGATGTAGAATGTCCGGTTGCTTACAGTGACAAATAGAACTAAACATGTTCAATGGGACGAAAACACAGAAACAGGACAACAGCTAACCGGAGGCGTGTTGACCGACGAGTTGGAGTTTTGTGTCTCCTCCAAAGATGTAAGACGTCGAGAGTACCGACGCCCAACGAGGTGTTAATCGTACACTGTGTGACGGTTTCCTTCACGTTGGAGCAAACTGATTCAGGTTACAATGATACTGTACCAGAATTTGTATTTCAACATTCTCGGCGATCTTTCCTGTACATCTTCACGGTGAGTATGCCGTTTGAAACGACGTCTTCCAAGATAACAACAGCCGCGTTCATAGGACTGCACACACACGTTCCTTCCTCGGGGAAAACTTAGGCCTTCTACTGCATGTCGAATGGACGACTAAATTAACCAATCTGAATTCCAAGGAAAGTGTCTGTGTGTATTGTGTATTTGAAACGGTGAGTGGAAAGCAGTTGGTTACTTTTTGCTACTCCCCCCCCCCCCCCGTCACCCCCTCACACACACACACACACACACACACACTTTAATACGCCATAATAATAGAAGTAGTAGAATGTTTACAACAATAATAATAAATTATTTACATTAGCGCTCTGTGCATCGCATTACCATAAAATGAAATTCAGAAAAGTAGATGAACTTAAAACTATTCGCCAAAAATTTTAACAAGTTCATGTAATTGATTTAAGTACTGTAATGGCAACTCAGACTACGTCACAATTTAATTATATGAAATGCTCTCACTGTTACCAGAATTTAATGCAGCCCTACAACTGTGAGTAGAGATTTGGAGGAAACCGTTATGCGAGCGAGTAAATGGCGGGAAAGTGTCTTTTTATTAGCATGTACTTAAGCGAAGGGATAGCGTCTTTGATTCATAATCAAAACGTCTTCGTTCCCGGGTTCGATCCCCGCCACTGCCTAAATTTTGATAAATAATCAGCATTGGCGGCCTAAGACTTACGGCATAAGAAGTCAGCCTCATTCTGCCAACGGCCTTGTCAAAGAGGGCGGAGGAGCGGATAGAGGTTCAGGGCACTCTCTTGTCCTAGGGGTAGGAAATTGCCCTAAAGGCGGAAGAATCAGCAATGGTCAACGACATGAGGATGCAGAAGGCAATGGAAACCATTGCATTAAAGACACGTAACGTGTATCCACAGGACATGTGGCCTGTATTTGAAGAAGTGTCATGATGATCTCTCCATTGGCAAAAGATTCCGGAATAGCCCCCCATTCGGATCTCCGGGAGGGGACTGCCAAAGAGGAGGTTACCATGAGAAAAAGATTGAATAATCAACGAAAGGATAACGTTCTACGAGTCGGGGTGTGGAATGTCAGAAGCTTGAACGTGGTAGGGAAACTAGAAAATCTGAAAAGGGAAATGCAAAGGCTCAATCTAGATATAGTAGGGGTCAGTGAAGTGAAGTGGAAGGAAGACAAGGATTTCTGGTCAGATGAGTATCGGGTAATATCAACAGCAGCAGAAAATGGTATAACAGGTGTAGGATTCGTTATGAATAGGAAGGTAGGGCAGAGGGTGTGTTACTGTGAACAGTTCAGTGACCGGGTTGTTTAATCAGAATCGACAGCAGACCAACACCGACAACGATAGTTCAGGTATACATGCCGACGTCGCAAGCTGAAGATGAACAGATAGAGAAAGTGTATGAGGATATTGAAAGGGTAATGCAGTACGTAAAGGGGGACGAAAATCTAGTAGTCATGGGCGACTGGAATGCAGTTGTAGGGGAAGGAGTAGAAGAAAAGGTTACAGGAGAATATGGGCTTGGGACAAGGAATGAAAGAGGAGAAAGACTAATTGAGTTCTGTAAGAAATTTCAGCTAGTAATAGCGAATACCCTGTTCAAGAATCACAAGAGGAGGAGATATACTTGGAATAGGCCGGGAGATACGGGAAGATTTCAATTAGATTACATCATGGTCAGACAGAGATTCCGAGATCAGATACTGGATTGTATGGCGTACCCAGGAGCAGATATAGTTTCAGATCATAATATAGTAGTGATGAAGAGTAGGCTGAAGTTCAAGACATTAGTCAGGAAGAATCAATACGCAAAGAAGTGGGATACGGAAGTACTAAGGAATGACGAGATACGTTTGAAGTTCTCTAACGCTATAGATACAGCAATAAGGAATAGCGCAGTAGGCAGTACAGTTGAAGAGGAATGGACATCTCTAAAAAGGGCCATCACAGAAGTTGGGCAGGAAAACATAGGTACAAAGAAGGTAGCTGCGAAGAAACCATGGGTAACAGAAGAAATACTTCAGTTGATTGATGAAAGGAGGAAGTACAAACATGTTCCGGGAAAATCAGGAATACAGAAATACAAGTCGCTGAGGAATGAAATAAATAGGAAGTGCAGGGAAGCTAAGACGAAATGGCTGCAGGAAAAATGTGAAGACATCGAAAAAGATATGATTGTCGGAAGGACAGACTCAGCATACAGGACAGTCAAAACAACATTTGGTGACATTAAAAGCAACGGTGGTAACATTAAGAGTGCAACGGGAATTCCACTGTTAAATGCAGAGGAGAGAGCAGATAGGTGGGAAGAATACATTGAAAGCCTCTATGAGGGTGAAGATTTGTCTGATGTGATAGAAGAAGAAACAGGAGTCGACTTAGAAGAGATAGGGGATCCAGTATTAGAATCGGAATTTAAAAGAGCTTTGGAGGACTTACGACCAAATAAGGCAGAAGGGATTGATAACATTCCATCGGAATTTCTAAAATCATTGGGGGAAGTGACAACAAAATGACTAATCACGTTGGTGTGTGGAATATAGGAGTCTGGCGATGTACCATCTGACTTTCGCAAAAGCATCATCCACACAATTCCGAAGACGGCAAGAGCTGACAAGAGCGAGAATTATCGCACAATCAGCTTAACAGCTCATGCATCGAAGCTGCTTACAAGAATAATATACTGAAGAATGGAAAAGAAAATTGAGAATGCGCTAGGTGACGATCAGTTTGGCTTTAGGAAAAGTAAAGGGACGAGAGAGGCAATTCTGACGTTACGGCTAATAATGGAAGCAAGGCTAAAGAAAAATCAAGACACTTTCATACGATTTGTCGACCTGGAAAAAGCGTTCGACAATATAAAATGGTGCAAGCTGTTCGGGATTCTGAAAAAAGTAGGGGTAAGCTATAGGGAGAGACGGGTCATATACAATATGTACAACAACCAGGAGGGAATAATAAGAGTGGACGATCAAGAACGAAGTGCTCGTATTAAGAAGGGTGTAAGACAAGGCTGTAGCCTTTCTCCCCTACTCTTCAATCTGTACATCGAGGAAGCAATGATGGAAATAAAAGAAAGGTTCAGGAGTGGAATTAAAATACAAGGTGAAAGGATATCAATGATAAGATTCGCTGATGGCATTGCTATCCTGAGTGAAAGTGAAGAAGAATTAAATGATCTGCTGAACGGAATGAACAGTCTAATGAGTACACAGTATGGTTTGAGAGTAAATCGGAGAAAGACGAAAGTAATGAGAAGTAGTAGAAATGAGAACAGCGAGAAACTTAACATCAGGATTGATGGTCACGAAGTCAATGAAGTTAAGGAATTCTGCTACCTAGGCAGTAAAATAACCAATGACGGACGGAGCAAGGAGGACATCAAAAGCAGACTCGCTATGGCAAAAAAGGCATTTCTGGCCAAGAGAAGTCTACTGATATCAAATACCGGCCTTAATTTGAGGAAGAAATTTCTGAGGATGTACGTCTGGAGTACAACCTTGTATGGTAGTGAAACATGGACTGTGGGAAACCCGGAATAGAAGAGAATCGAAGCATTTGAGATGTGGCGCTATAGACGAATGTTGAAAATTAGGTGGACTGATAAGGTAAGGAATGAGGAGGTTCTATGCAGAATCGGAGAGTAAAGGAATATGTGGAAAACACTGATAAGGAGAAGGGACAGGATGATAGGACATCTGCTAAGACATGAGGGAATGACTTCCATGGTACTTGAGGGAGCTGTAGAGGGCAAAAACTGTAGAGGAAGACAGAGATTGGAATGCGTCAAGCAAATAATTGAGGACGTAGGTTGCAAGTGCTACTCTGAGATGAAGAGGTTAGCACAGGAAAGGAATTCGTGGCGGACTGCATCAAACCAGTCAGTAGACTGATGACCAAAAAAAAAAAAAAAAAATGTAAAGGACTTTCACTGAGTCGAGCTGTGCCTCACGAACCTTGTCAGGAGCAGGTAAGTTCTGCCTGTGAGTGTACGCCTGTTTCTGGCCGGCATGTTTTCTGCAGCCTCCCCTACCTCCTTCCCCAACACCACCCACCCCCTTTCGCGGTCGGGAGGCAAGATCTCGGCCAAGCACCTAAAACGTGTATTGCGGTTAACATAGTTTGTAATTATCTGGATCTTGTTGCATTTTCGTGACACTTATCATGCTTCTTTATTCTTCTAAAGTTAGCTGTGAAATTTGCGAACTGACGTAAGTAAAAACATAAATACTGTTAGTAAAACAGTTCTGCAGGATGGAGGGGCTGATGATCTCCTGCCCCACCCTTGTTATTGAACCTGTGTCTGGAGTTCCTCTCCTTTGTCGCCCTCTTCGTCTCAGAATCCTCGGTAATAGTGCAACTTTTGTATCATGCTTGGTTAACATGATTAGAATATGCGATTGTTGAAGTTTTCCCGGCATTGTGTGTATTGTTTATTGAACCGGAGACATAGAAACGACGGAGAGACTTCGTCCTACCGTAGCCCTCAGTGGTACACAACCCCGTAAGAGGACCACAGCAGTCTACCCACCCCACCGCCGCCCCACACCGAACCCAGAGTTATTGTAAGGTCGGCTCCCAGCGGACGACATCCCCCCCACCCACACACACACACACACACCGGGGAACGTCTCATACCAGAATGTAACCCAAATGTTTGCGTGGTAGCGTAATTATGGTGTACGCGTACATGGAGGCAGTTTGCGCAACAATCGCCGGCATAGTGTAATCAAGCCGGAATAAAGGGAACAGCCCGCATTCGCCGAGGCAGACGGAAAACCGCCTTAAAAACCATCCACAGGCTGGCCGGCACACCGGACCTCGACACTAACCCACCGGGTGGATTCGTGCCGGGGACCAGCACGTTAGACAGCGCGGGTAGCCGGGCGGACTTTCCGGCATATTGAGTACTCGATGAAGTTTCGGGACTGAAGCTTGATAAGCTCGACAGCTTATCACGATCTTTCAGCTAACATAATTTCAGCCATCTTTAGGTATGTGTCCAACACTGGAGCGATGTGTACCAGCAATCTCAGTGAAAAACACTCACATGAAGATGGCTGAATGATTGTCAGCCGAAATATCGAGGCACGTTTTCGGAGCCATCGGGCTGCAACCCCGAAACTTCACGGAATGGATTAAAATAAGCCCTGGACGCTACATTATACACTGTCTAGAGGTACTAAAGTAGCTGCCGCCTGTGTTCAATGTCAAAATTCAATAACCACTCACAGACAGCAGTGGAGGGTATTTAAAGTATATAAAGCGTGTCCGAGGGAGGGGGGGGGGGGGGGGGGACCGCGGACAACGGCACAGTAAGAGTCGTAACGCGGAAACGGAACCATTTGTCTGACGTCCTAAAGACCATGTCAATGGCTTTCGGACCAAAGGTGGAGGCGTTCCTGAAACGGCTAAGTTTCCAAACTGTTCGTGCGCTGCCGTGATTAAAGTAATGTATACAGTGCATAACAAAAATAGCGCTCTCCAACATTACAAAATAGCGCTGTCCAATACAAGCGTCGAGGAAAGTGTGGTGCACCACGGGCTAAGACGACAGACGTGAGCCGGTCTCTGTGACCGAGCGGTTCTAGGCGCTTCAGTCCGGAACCGCGCTGCTGCTACGGTCGCAGGTTAGAATCCTGCCTCGGGCGTGGATGTGTGTTATGTCCCTAGGTTAGTTAGTTTTAACTATGGCATCTACCAATTGGACAATGCTACTTGTCACACAGCTCGCCGTGTACGTGCACGGTTGGAATGAGAGATACCCACATGCCTTGCTCATACTGTGGCATCAAGCAGTCAGGCCTGCAAGATGATTGGTCTGCCAAGCGAGTGGATTCATTCTTATTTACCGAGTAACATGAGCTCTAGTACTCACAATTAAGTTACAAATTATTCTCCTGTTTGAATATTTCGAAACGGAAACGGATAACGCACATCTGACTATTAGTAATTTACACAACTCTGACTGTTCACTACGAACTGGCAATACCATATTTTCTTTCTTACCCAACGGCTTTGATCAACACGTGGCCATCGCACTGAATATGAATGGTGCCCACATTATAAATTATGGAAATCACGACAACATACTATTCGAAGCAAAAGGCCACCAATCTTTTTCTTATCTTTTTTATTCCGATGAATTCTATGACTTAAACATATCAATTTTCTACCACAATTACACATGAGAAAATCCGCCCAGTGGGCATGGCTTTACATTGGTGATTCTCTATCTTATGGTCTCGTAATTATCTAACACTACAGTGCACTTTCTGGATAGGATGGTGGATCTTTTGCTATATCTCACACTTCGACTCTCACACCCATCATCACGAAAATTTCCTCCAGACCGAGTGGTACAAAAGGAACACGCATAACCCACTACCTCTGAAACTACCTTGCTACTCTCCCATGCAAACCACACATACTTAAATTTCATGAAATACATCACACTGGCAACATACAACACAAACAATAGTCACAACGTTATAATCACATCGCTGTCAGCTTTCCCACTTCAATTACTATTTATCCCAGTTTCGCACGACACTGTCCCACTTCGTAACTTTTCTTTCCTACTATGAACTCTGCAGGATATACGCACGTCTTCCTGTGCAATGCAAGCCAAGTGGCGCTGCTGGATAGACGGCTGACTCACCTTGCTTCAGTCTCAGAGTATTATAGTTTGAATCAAGCGTCACACGGAAACATAACACGCAAAGTAATATTAAGAAAATATTCGTCACACACGCGAGTCCTCAACTGATACCATGGACGAGTACTTCTCTTTATCCTTTGTCTCATACACAGACTGAGACTCACACAGTACTCACCACGTGGAAGTACTCGTCTCTAATTTCAAGTCCTGCACAAGCCATTTCTTAAATATTTCCAACTTATAGTACACACGGCAGTAATTCAGCATAACTTTAGCACTCGGAAGTATTTCAACTTATTTCTACACGTGGTTTCATTGTGACCGTTGGTCACTTCCGAAGGTTACTACGATCCCCTTAATATTACCTGCCTGACATTTAATTCTCCCCAGAAAAGTTCCTGAAACAGAGAAATAATTCAAAAATGGTTCAAATGGCTCTGAGCACTATGGGACTCAACTGCTGTGGTCATCAGTCCCCTAGAACTTAGAACTACTTAAACCTAACTAACCTAAGGACATCACACACATCCATGCCCGAGGCAGGATTCGAACCTGCGACCGTAGCAGCAGCGCGGCTCCGGACTGGAGCGCCTAGAACCGCACGACCACCGCGGCCGGCTAGAGAAATAATTATTCCAAACTACTCTTAAGTATTTCACATGCATACCATGTCTCCACTCTTTTGTCTTTACGGAGCACACCTAAGACAGGTCTTACCAACACAAGATCCAGCGCCAGAGTGCCGAAACATGGCCGTTATTCAGGTCAGCTCGCACCTCCGTCGAGGTGGGGGCGCACCATGTTATCGTATTGGTCAGCCACATTTCAGGTGCTCAAAGCTCAAGTAAATTTCATCTCTTTGGTTCCACCAAAGGTGACCAAAGGACCGTCTCAAAGATGATCATATATTGCCCATTCACTATCTGCGGTTAGCAGACGACCATACATTCATTCATTTCGCAGATCTCACCAAATTGGATATAGGGATTTATTTTGTGGGAGTGCACATGTGATCAATTAAATAAATAAATTGTCCTTCTTTCCTACACTGGTATCCGGCTTCGGTGTATTAAGTGAAATTGAGTTATTATTACAAAAAATATGTTGTTCTGACAAGAATAACGAAGAATGTTGTACCTATTTTCAATGTCGGGCGGTACTCTACCCTTTCACGAAGAGCATTAGGATGAGTTTACCGTACTACCCTGGCTACCGAACTCCCGGATTTAAGCCCAATCGAGAATCTGTGGAACCTTCTCGATCGGGCTGTTCGCTCTACGTATGCTCAACCGAGAAATCTAGCGCAGCTGTCCACAGCACTAAGGTCCACGATGCAAAAGGTGGGTATCCTCACTTTTGACAAGTGGTCACATTAATATGACAGAACAGTGTAAAAGTTAGTGTAATGGCCATATGCTACTTTAGTGATAACCGGCTTTGCGGTCATCATCAGCCCGCATCTCGTGGTCGTGCGGTAGCGTTCTCGCTTCCCACGCCCAGGTTTCCGGGTTCGATTCCCGGCGGGGTCAGAGATTTTCTCTGCCTCGTGATGGCTGGGTGTTGTCTGCTGTCCTTAGGTTAGTTAGGTTTAAGTAGTTTTAAGTTCTAGGGGACTGATGACCATAGATTTAAGTCCAATAGTGCTCAGAGCCATTTGATTTGGTCATCATCAAACCGTAAAACAAGCATTTTATACACAAAAGGTATCAACGGGTTTGTAAAACACAGAAAGCGAACGTTAAATATGAGAACAGAGTGAGCAAAATACCTAAAAATTCAATAGCAACATGTAAGATGTAGGCAGTACATAAAGAACAAGAACACGAAGTCTGTTGAGTTATCGTTTTTCGGAACGGTAAGGAGTAACGGGAGCACAGTGGTGTCAGAGACCCTTCAGAGGCTGTTCCTTCACTGACACCGGGTAATATTTTTAGTGTACTCGAACTCTACACGCCGCACAAATAATCCCTTCGGCAGAACTGCGCGAGGGGAGCGCGCAGGTCATTTGTTGTTTGCGACGGAAGCGCGCAGGCAGTAAACAGCATTAGAGATACGGGTGACGCGGCAGAGCTCCGCGGGGTCGGGTTCGAACGGAAATGACGCGAACCGCGTGTGAGCGGACGTTGCAAACTGCACGCCGACCAGGATGTCCCCAGTTACGCAAACGTATGTGCCGGCGGCTGCGGCGCCGCTAATTTGGAAAGCAAATGTCCAGCCAGAACGGCGCGCGCCTCATTTCGCAGTAGAAGCGCCCCCAGCAGCCAACAGTCTGCGGCCAGGAACCACCAACCATCAACCACACGCCACCTGTTTGAAGAGACGTACCGTCCTGCTAACACAGCCTGCGAGTGTTTAACGTGCGTTCCACATGCCAAAGCACTGGCTGTTACTGCAAAGGGAACTGCTCGAAGGCGTTGTAGCTCTCGGGTATCCGTGTTGGCTATTTAAAACCACGCCAGTTTTTAGATACAGCTCGTAGGCACCTAGGACAGTATAACATTTTTCCTAATACTTGTAACCACAGAAACGAATATGCAGACATAATACCCTTTAAAAGACGCCAAAGCACTGGCTGTTACTCCAAAGGGAAACGCTGGAAGGCGTTGTATGCCATCAGGTATCCGTACTGAGCCTTTTAGAACCACACCGACTTTTCGATACACCACGTAGGCGCCTAAGACAGGGTAACATCTGACATACTTTGAGACCGCAGAGATAAATATATAAGAGGCGTGTTTTTTTAAGTAAGCACCGTTTTGAAATTAAAAAAAAAAGATGTACTAAGATATCTCAATAATTTTATTTTTACATTGAAGCATGTACCTTAATCTACTTTTCTACATAATATTGAGGCACTTGTCATAACGTTGTACCAGTTTTTGAATACCCTCCTCATAGAAGTCTGCCGCCTGACTTGTTAACCACTGCATCACCACTGTTTTGACTTCGTCATCGTCTTGAAGACCCTGACCGCCCAGGTGTTTCTTCACGTGCAGCAACAGATGGTAGTCACTGGGCGCAAGATCGGGGCTGTACGGAGGAAGATCTAGAGTTTCCCATCGAAAAGATGTGATGAGGTCTTTGGTCTGATTCGCCACATGCGGACGGGCATTGTCTTGCAGCAAAACGATGCCCTTGCTCAACTTCAATGGACTGTTGCTTTGATTCTGGTGTGACGTAGGCCACCCATGTTTCATCGCCAGTAACAATTTGGCTTAAGAAATCATCACCGTCGTTGTGGTACCGCTGAAGGAAAGTCAATGCACTGTGTAAACGTTTGGTTTTGTGCACATCCGTCAACATTTTCGTTACCCAACATGCCACAGTTTTCGGTAATTCTAGTGTTCGGTCACAATGCCATACAAAACACTACGAGAAATATTAGGAAAGTCATACCGCAAGGAGGAAATCGCAATGCGTCTGTTTTCTCTCACCCTATTGTCCACTTCCTGCACCAAAATTTCATTAACGACCGAAGGACGCCCACTCCGTTGTTCATCATGCACATTTGTGAGGCTATCTTTAAATGCTCTCGCCCACTTTCTTACCATTCCATCACTCATAATGTTTTCTCCGTAAAATGCACATATCTCACGATGAATATCGATCGCTTTTAGGCCTTTAGCACTAAGAAATCTTGAAACAGCTCGTACTTCACAGTCGGCGGGACTCACGATTATCGGAGGTATGGTTCAAATGGCTCTGAGCACTATGGGACTTAACATCTATGGTCATCAGTCCCCTAGAACTTAGAACCACTTAAACCTAACTAACGTAAGGACAGCACACAACACCCAGCCATCACGAGGCAGAGAAAATCCCTGACCCCGCCGGGAATCGAACCCGGGAACCCGGGCGTGGGAAGCGAGAACGCTACCGCACGACCACGAGATGCGGGCATCGGAGGTATCTTAAACACTCAGTACACAACGTAAACAATGAAGAATCAGACTGTAATGGCGTCAGTGCGTAATTAAGGTACAGGCTTTCATGTGAAAATAAAATTATTGACATATCTTAGCACGTTTCATTTTAATTTCAAAACGCTACTTATTAAAAAAAAAAACACTTAGATATGTTGTGGACTGGGGGCACCCACTTTACCGAAAATCTCGCTGCCGTTGAAAAAAAAAAAAAAACTAATAAAGGTCCAATATTCCAGTACGCGTGTTATTGCGATTGCGATTTAAAGTTCCTTTGGACATGCATGCATGTCTAAAGGAACAGACACTGCGGCGACCACAGCGAATAACACAACTATCAGCTGCAGAATGGAATGAGGACAATGAAAATTTGCGCCGCACTGGGACTCGAGCCAAGATTTCCCGCTTATCGCTAGCAGTCGCCTTACCATTTGGCTATGCGTGTACCACGCACGACGAGATCCAAACTTCCATATGTCGCCAACCACGAGTCTAAATCCTATACTCGTACATCCAAAAAATGGCTCTGAGCACTATGGGACTTAACTACTGAGGTCATCAGTCTCCTAGAACTTAGAACTACTTAAACCTAACTAACCTAAGGACATCACACACATCCATGCCCGAGGCAGGATTCGAACCTGCGAGCGTAGCGGTCACGCGGTTCCAAACTGAAGCGCTTAGAACCGCACGGCCACACCGGCCGGCTCGTACATCCATTATGTACGTTCCCGTACAGGTCAGACATTGTACTTGAAAGTCGCTTGCCCGGTATCGGCAGATATATAAGTTTGGGCCTGGCCGTGAGTCGTCCACGGATAGCAAAATGGTAAGGCGACCGCTCGCGGGTTCGACTCTCGGTCCTGCACGAATTTTCATTGTCGTCATTCCATTCTGCAACCGAAGGTTGGCCTTAATCGCAATTGCGAATTCATTTAATGCTCTACTAATTCCGTCTTGGCAGGATGGATGCGTGGTTTCTAGAGCTGCGCACACACAAAGAAAGTGACCTAGAACGGTAAAATATATTAGCCAATTTTGAAACGCCGCTTACAGCAGTTGCAGAATACATGTTCAGCCTAACTGTCCTGCGCTGACTACAGTTTCATGAATACAAACTAAACAATGTTCTCTGAAATGAAGTCGGAAGAAAATTAATCTTCTGTTTTGGTGTACTATTCGAAGAATAGTCAAACTACCAATAGTTTAAATCTGCAGGCAGACGGTCCCTGTCCATATACGATAATTCTATTCACTGTAGTGTACCTACTGTAGACTAATCAGTGCCTGTCCGCTGGCCACTGTTCCTGTCTCGCTCGACGACTTGAAGACACGAAGAACGTTCTGCAGGAACTCGCTAGCAAGACTTGGACTGACTGACAGCTTCCGAACTGGAATGAGATTTTCACTCTGCAGCGGAGTGTGCGCTGATATGAAACTTCCTGGCAGATTAAAACTGTGTGCCCGACCGAGACTCGAACTCGGGACCTTTGCCTTGGTAGAGCACTTGCCCGCGGAAGGTAAAGGTCCCGAGTTCGAGTCTCGGTCGGGCACACAGTTTTAATCTGCCAGGAAGTTTCAGCTTCCGAACTGACCACATCTGCTCGTGCACCGCTACATAAGCGCGTGTCAGGCTGCGTTGTTGCTCCAGGGGGCGTGATTCCCGCGGGAAGCGGGATTGGTTTGCAGGCAGCAATGTTTCTACTGCGCATGGACGTCCACGGTACTTTTGGTACCAACTGTCGCAAACTCTTCTTACGTCATATATCAGGAGACTACCATATATAAATAATAAAGATGTAGAATGTTAATAACGTAAGGTTTATTTATAAAGCTTTAACAGTTTTCGTATAAAATTTTTGTGGGCATTACTTCTCAGCACGCCCTCGTAGCTTTCTTTGTTTTTGCCAGTTACTTTCTAACAATTTCTGGTGATCGAAGTGGAATGTAAAATTATCACAGAACAAATTCAGTGTTGCCCGACCTACAGTATAGTATGGTGCCTAATAACACAGCAAAAAGTTTCTGCACCCGAACACTTCGAAATCATTTTCCAAGAAAGTGTGGAGTTCATAACGTTCTTGTACGACTTCGTTCAGTCTGACGGGAATAAGTAGAATGAAGATGACCTTCAGATGGGAGTCTATAAGTTGCAGCAGATAGCCTCAAATTATAAGCTAACATTGTCGGTAGGCAAAACGAAAATAATGGCATTTAAGGGCAGATAACCAGTGAGATCTAAAATAGTCTCGAATAATAAAATCTTCGAAGAAATTAAAACATTTTAAATGCCTAGGATGCGACATCACTTAACGAGTATTACCATGACGTGGACCAAAAATTAAATAAATTTACTTTCACATGTGGAACAATTATAAAAATTTCGCAGAACAAAGCAAAAAAAAAAAAACAGCTGAAGTCTTATAAATCAGCAACAGTAATTACGGAAGCGACGCATGTGCAGCAACGAGACGTCAAGAAAACAGAATAGAGAAATAAGATACTTATGAAGAGTGGAAGGATGTACAAAGGAAGATCGAAAATAAAATGAAGATATAAGGAAATCTTTCGGAATATATAACCTAAACGATAAAATAAAGGAAAATAGAAGAAAATGGAAGGGACATGTAGAGAGTATGGATGGCGAAAGGTTCCCGGTAAATTCTCTAAATTATAAACGCACTGGAAGAACAAATGTAGGAAGGCCATGGAAGAGATAGGTACCGTAACAGGCAATAAGCCTAAAACATGAAGTCAAGTAGAAGAAGAAGAAGAAGAAGAAGAAGAAGAAGAAGCTACTTTTATCAAATAAACCAGCAATCTTCCCAAAAATCTCATGATTTGGTTTTGCCGCCTCCAGGTATGCAGTTCACTATTATTTCAAGTGGTTTTATTGAAAGGTGATTCATTATCAACATACTACCATCTGATATTTTTCCTGTATTTTAATAGTGTACAAATTATGGTTTTAACTCGACGGACTCTGCACATGAATGGGAGTTTGTTGGATCCTAGGAGGACACAAAAATGAGACTAAAAACAGGCAAAGAGGGCATTCCTGGCCAAGACAAGTCTACTGAGACCAAACATAAGCCTTAATTTGAGGAATAAATTTCTGAGAATGTACGTTTGAAGCACAGCAATGTATAGCAGTGAATCACGGACTGTAGGGAACCAGAGTAGAAGAGAATCGAAGCGTTTGGGATATGGTACTGCAGAAGAATGTCGAAAATTAGATGCAGTGATAAGGAACGAGGAGGTTCTCTGCAAAATCAACGAAGTAAGTTGTTGTGGCGTAACAAGCTAGCTACGCCACACTGAGAAGGAAGCCGAAAGGCACGCGCTAAGCTACAGCAGGATGGCTTGAAGTCTGGAACAGGATACGTATTGAATACTATCAAGAAAATACGTAGCTTTGGAATATACTTAACTTTTAATCAATCCTTGTGATACATCTCTCTTGACTATACAAATGAGACTCGTAAGATACATGCACTGTGACAATTGGCGCCTTGCTAAGTCGTAGCCATTAACTTAGCTGAAGGCTATTCTAACTGCCTCTCGGCAAATGAGAGCAAAGGCTCCGTCAGTATAGTCGCTAGCAACGTCGTCGTACAACTGGGGCGAGTTCTCGTACGTCTCTCAAGAGCTGCCGTGTGGTGGCGCTCGGTCTGCGATCACACAGTGGCGACACGCGGGTCCGACATGTACTAATGGACCGCGGCCGATTTAAGCTACCACCTAGCAAGTGTGGTGTCTGGCAGTGACACCACATAAGTAACATACAGAAAACACAACAAGAAGGGATAGAATGATAGGACACGCCTTAAGGCATCGGGGAATAACCTCCACGGTATAAGAGAGAACTACAGAGGGTAAAAACTGTAGGGGAAGACAGCGATTGGAATACATCCAGAAAATAAATGAAAATGTTGGGGGCACGTGCTACTCTGAAATGAAGAGCTTGGCACACGAGTGGAATACGTGGCGGGCTGCATCAAACCAACAACAATACCATTGATGACTGAAAAAAAAAGAAATATTGGTTCATACATAACACAGAAATAAAATTACTAGTAATATATGCTTCTCGATGCTACAAATGTATTAGAAGATAACTCCAATGAAAGACAGGAAAATGCGCTAACATTTGTAAAATTGATAATACAAGAAATGTAAACTTTCCTGGCGTGTTAACAAATCAAATTCTTGACGGGTCTTCAGGCGGATCAAACTGTCATCTGCATACAATATTTCAGCGGTCCACCTGGCCGCCATCATCAGGTGACAAAAGCTAAGCCGCTCTCGGCGACGACTGACTCAAACCGTGAACATCAGAACCTTTATATGCAGCGAAAATACGAAAGCACATGCGCTAAGATAAAAACGCAAGTTCTCAATTATTGCCGTTGATCCCACGCGCAAGAACAGTTGCAGCGCCTCCAGTGGTGAATACTGTCAAAAAACGATATAACGTTAAAAATTATTACTCGTAACCGGCCTGTTCAGATGCCGTTGTTTCTTCGCGTGTGATAAGAAAAAGGATTCCAAGTTTTATTTAGCGGCATTCCATTATCACGGTTAATAGTATTACCTGTTAGTCTGATTTTGACTGATTCTTTTAAAACACATTCTCAGTCACGCGAGGCGTCTTTAGCCAATTGTGTCTCATTGTATAATATGCTATGTCCCTCCAGATTTCAGACAGTATTCACCACCGAAGGCGCTACAACTCTTCTTGCGCCAGGGGGCACCATAACGATTGAGCTCTTGAACATTACCTTAGCGCAAGAAATACTAAATTCAAGAAATACTTGGCACATTTTAACAATCAAGGATAGCTGCTGATAAAGCTATTAATTCAGCTTCTAAAAATTGTAGTAGGATATAGCAGACTGGCGCAAAAGTGCCAAATGTTGTATTTACACAATTAATTAGTTCGTAATCAAATGCCTGTACGAAAGTTTTTGACATTCACAAGCATCTCAAACTAGAAATTGTGCAGTATGATGATAACTTTAAGAAGTGACCATTCCTTTCAACTACTTTACGCCACCGTAGACCCAAGTCTTGTACGCCTGCACAGTAGAAATCATTGTTTACTAGCCTTCAAAAGGGAGTCACCATACCACGTTACACCTCCCGAAGCAATTCTTGTATGGAAATCATCTCCAGAATCCTCGTATTGCTCTAAAAATTCAATGCACACTGTCATCTGTGTTTCTTTGTGAGCTTCCGTCAACATTCTCGGAACCCACGTGGTGCAAACCTTTGTCAATGTGAATTGTCTGAATATTTTGCACACATTCGTTTCTCATACTCGCACTCGGGTTTATGATTAGTTCACTGCATACGTTTGTCCGCCAAAATCAGGTTATGAATACAGTGCAGATTGTCAGGTGTCTTTCACCAGATAATCTGCTTGCCCAGTGACCAACTGCACTGCGAGCAGCGGTTCCCGCCAGATCACTGAAGTTATGTGCTGTCGGGCTTGGCTGGCACCTGGCTGGGTCACCGTCCGGGTCTGCCGAGTGCTGTTGGCAAGCAGGGTGCGCTCAGCTCTCGTGGGGCCAGTTGAGGAGATACTCAACTGACAAGGGAACCTCTCCATCGCGCCCAGTGGATAGGCCTTGAAAAACTGGACACAGATCACTCGAGAAAACAAGAAGTTGTGTGGAACTATGAAAAAAATAAGCAAAATATACAAACTGAGTAGTCCATGAGCAATATAGGCAACATCAAGGATGGCGTAAGCTCAGGAACGCCGTGGTTCCGTGGTTAGCGTGAGCTGCTGTGGAACGTGAGGTTCTTGGTTCAAGTCTTCCCTCAAGTGAAAAGTTTAATTTTTATTTTCAGACAATTATTATCTGCCCGTCCGTCCGTCCGATGCGAGGTAGCTGCGCCGTAGTATGGGGACGCTACACCTAAACAAACATTGAAACATACGACGTCAGTCGACTACAGCTCACGGAAGAGAGTATTCCTGCTAACGAGGCTTTCTGGCTGGCAGCTGACTGTTTGCTACTTTGGACGAGAGTGCATTAAATACGTGAGATGTATTCCTTTCGTCTACTAATCGCACGGTTTTGCGGTGCGGTCACAAAACACAGACACTAAACTCATTACAGTGAACAGAGACGTCAATGAACTAACGGACAGATCATAACTTTGCGAAAATAAAGAAAGCAAACTTTTCACTGGAGAGAAGACTTGAACAAAGCACCTCTCGTTCCGCGGCAGCTCACGCTAACCACGGGACCACGGCGCTCCTGAGCACACAATAACCTTGATGTTGCCTATCTTGCGCATGGACTACTCAGTTTGTATATTTTGCTTATTTTTTTCATAGTTCCACACAGCTTCTTCCTGTTTTCTCGATTGTTCTGTGTTCACCTTTTCAAGGCCTATCCACTGTGCCAACTTATAACTAAATCTGAGGGGGTTGCGATGGGGAGGTTCCCTTGTGAGAAGCAGCGGCACCGGTCACGAAAACTGGCACCGGCCGTAAGAGCGGAGAGCGGTGTGCTGACCATATGCTCCTGGATTCGCATCCGGTGACGTCTAAGGGCTGTGGATGACACTGCAGCATGTTGGTGTCACTGGGGCTTCAAGGCCTGTTCGGACCATGTTTCTTTTTATTTTTGTTTTTTAATATGTATTACTGTTTTCGCAAAACAGGAACTCTAACAGCACGTTCGCTTCAGACAAACGCCAAGCGCAGCAGCCACCTTAACAGTGTGCTACGACAGCGCGAATTGCGGACATAGGTTGAATGAAATTGGAATATAAGCCGCAAGATGGTTTCTATGACCTGAGTAAACATATGCATATTTTGGGCTGACCCTTGTATAATACTGTAAAAAAACAAATTTGTAAATTTCGAAAAAAAGGAGAGAGATACCACCAGTATTAGTGCTTGAGTAGAAAGGGGAGACAATTTCCTACGAGAAAGACAATATACTTACATACTTATCAAATAATTTACGTAAGTTTCCTTCATACTGAAAATCTGCGCAGTAATGAATAATGTTAAATACAGTCAGAATCTCGTACCATTTAACGTAGGCTCTGCTAATAAGTCTCGCATTTCACATCTTGACAGTGAGTTTACAAAGCCGCTTCTAACTTGTATGAAAGGAACTTTCTGAAAATAATTTCTATTGGACGGGTAACACTATATGCAATAAGAAATACATATTTAAATGCTGTAGATTTAATTCAAATACCTAGGAATTGCAATTACAAACAGTGGAACCATCAACAGTAAATGTAGTGAGACAGGCGAATCAAAGACTGCGTTCTATTGGCACAACGCTTAGAAGATAAAACATACCTAGTGAAGAGACAGTGTAAACTGCGCTTGGTGTCCTCTTCTGAAAGACTGTTGCGTGGTACAGGACTTACCAGATGGAGTGACGGGAAACATCGATGAAGTTCGAAGAACGGCGGCTCGTTTTGTATGTCACTGTCATGATAAGTGAGTTGGGGTGGCAGTTATTAAATCAAAGGCGTTTATCGTTGCGGCGAGAACTTTCCACGAAATTTCAAACACCATATTTCTCCTCTGACTGCGAAAATATTTTGATTCCCACTTACCAAACGAGAAATTACCATCATAACAAAATAAATCAGAGTCCTCACGGAAAGATTTGTGTGTTCATTTTCGCACAAACTATTCGAGAGGGGAGATGTCGAGAATTTGTCTGAAAGTAGTTCTTTGAGCCTTCTTCCAAATACTGAAGTGTCAATTGCAGAGCGATCATGTTAGATTTAGATGCTCGCGAATAATGGCAAAAGTAACTGAGATTAAATCAATTTATTCATCAGATTCAGTTGCACATTTTTAATTACATGACGTGTTTCGATTTCTTTGGATCGTCTTCAGATTTAAGCATTTGCGTCAGCAACTCGGGTTGTCTGTGTCAGAACCTCATATCAGAGCGGAAATGTTTTTGCACAGAAAAGTAGGATTACAGACGCTCCTAATTAGAACTTTAATTATCTGACTGCCACATGTTAGGTACATGTTTTGTTTTGACTTGACTGAAAATGTTAGGTTGTCCATTTAATCCCGGCCTGGATTTTATATAAACTGACTGTGTATTCCTGAGGATGCAGCTATGAGCTGCAACACGGGTCGTTTTAATAAAGTATCATTTAACAGTTGTTGCGGTTCTTCATCTATCAAGATGTATTTCCACAGCTGTGGCTGCCCACAGTATAAATTGTTTTGCAACTACTTAGACCTGTAGATGAACCAGACAAACAGGAACAGGTCACGCAATTAAAAATGTGCACTTGTGATTGAGGTGTAAGGTAGCAGATTTTGCACCTTACATGATGCTAAATCAGTACTAATACACCAAATAATAATTGAAAATAGGCCCACCGGTAGGAGAGAATGGACGCAGAAAAGGAAGTTGTGTGTGTCATGTCAGACTAACGAGATGGGCCCAGAGGCTGGAACACGGCCGGAACCCCTAAGGAAGGTGTTTATGTCACGTCAATTGGGATAGCAGTGGCCGGACCCCTTTGTCGGCTGGCACTTCAGACCACCAAAGAGATTCGGAGAGGCTGGGCAATCACAACAAGAAGCAAGAAGGAGCTATATGCGAAAGAGAGAAAGACGATTTCGCGCCACAGTGGAAAATTTGCGGAAGACTGTGACAGTATTGGCGCAGAGCGCGTAGAGATACATTTAAAAGTTTGGCGGCAACAGTAACCGTGGGAGAATTCTGTGTCGTGGTTGGGTACAAACGCGCACGAATACATTGTAGCCTGTGTCGTGATTGGCTACCAACGCGCACGGATCCATGCGGCGAAGAACGGCCAGGTTTGCAAAAACTCTGAAGGTGGACTCTGGGCGGCTGTGGAGGAGAGCAGTCGCAGTGTCTGGCTGCCCTGCTTGGAGAGCGTGGAGACAAGTTACCGGCATTGAGTCCAGTGGTTACTCTCCAAGTCTGAATAGTTAAGAGCATACGACTCCACATACTTAGCATTATCTATTCCTCTGAGGAGAGAAACAGATTTGTACTAACTTGAGGTGTTCATATGCAATCTGAAGTGTACCTTTGCTGCCGCGCACTTGAGTCGACCAAATACTCTTGGCATATGTGCAAGTAGCTTGAGTATTGACTAGTGACGGACTCCGCAATTGAACACTTGCGTACAGGAGTTTACGGACGCAAACTACGTCCACGTTGGAGATTAAAGCCAAGCACGCTCACGGGAAAGACGGCATCACGACGTTGGCTGGGCCGACAGTCGTAATCATCACGGAGAATTACGGTGATATTAGCAATCATCAGCCCAAGTAGGGCACTGTAATTCTAAATGAGTTCGTATTCCGCTAGCTCTTTGACTGGCGCTCTCTGAGTCTGTGTCCGTTCAGGCAGAACTTCAATAGAGTCATTTGCGGGTTCAGGCCTGACTTAAGTAGTTAGGAAAAGAGGATGCACTGTGCCAATGATAGGCTAGTTAGTTAGCGAGTGTATTGGATTGTCATGTTAGGCTAGAAATATTGCTCATCCTGATCTGAATAAATCTTAATTTGGTATCATATTCTAATCACCGCATTATTGATTTCGTAGGTAGCAATCACCATATTTTTGTTTGATAATTAGAGTGTAATGATAATTTCTATGCAAATGATACTGGGGGCATAACCGCGCGCTTAAACAAACTTAAGTCAGATAGCAACTCAAGGTCTTCTAAGACTACCAATAGATACTTTTCAATATGTCGATAATTCTACAATAAACTCCCCGTACGTTGCAGAGGAATAAATGAGAATTGTTTTAAACATGAACACAGGTGCCGATCTCTGGGGCGAATTTGTCGGCTACTGTAATAACGGATATTAGCTGTTACTAGGCTGAAGACAACACAAAGGATCAAGGATCGTCTCCTTGGGGGGGGGGGGGGGGGGGTGATAGTCCGTAACCTGTAGCTGAGACGTGAGGTCGTGGACACAGTGAGCGGGCAGTCAATTGTTTGAGACGTGTCACAGGGATGGGCCGAGGCGAGAGGGCGGAGGTCCGGCCGCGGCCTGTCGCCTTTTATAATCGATACAATTCGTCCCAGCACGGCGCCGCACAGCGGAGCGCGACGCTGTCGCAATGCATTACCTGACGTGGCTGTCCTCGTAGGCGCCACCCACGGAGACTGCGCCTGCCCACGGCCATCTGCGCCTCCCACACAGGCGGGCGCCGTGGGCTCGACACTGTGTGCGCCCCAACCTTGTATTCGGAGCGGTTAGAGGTGTAGACAGTAATTAACACATATCTAGCATTGAATTTTTTTTACAGTCGATGATCACAAAAATTGTCGTTGGGTTCTCGATTTCCAGATCTGATTAAAACACACAAACCCTTGTTTTATCCTAATGCTACCTGGCAATTGTGGCATTCGTCAGGCAATATAAACAAAATTAACCACACATCGTCGAACAGAAGTAATTATACACTACTGGCCATTGAAATTGCTACACTAAGAAGAAATGCAGATGATACACGGGTATTCATTGGACAAATTTATTATACTAGAACTGACATGTGATTACATTTTCACGCAGTTTGGGTACATAGACCCTGAGAAATCAGTACCCAGAACAACCACCTCCGGCCGTAATAACGACCTTGGTACGCCTGGGCATTGAGTCAAACAGAGCTTGGATTGCGTGTACAGGTACAGCTGCCCATGCAGCTTCAACACGACACCACAGTTCATCAAGAGCAGTGACTTGCGTATTGTGACGAGGCAGTTGCTCGCCCACCATTGACCAGACGTTTTCAATTGGTGAGAGATCAGAATGTGCTGACCGGGGCAGCAGTCGAACATATTCTGTATCCAGAAAGGCCCGTACAGGACCTGCAACATTCGGTCGAGCATTATCCTGCTGAAATGTAGGGTTTCGCAGGGATCGAATGAAAGGTAGAGCCACGGGTCGTAACACATCTGAAATGTAACGTCCACTGTTCAAAATACTGTCAATTCGAACAAGAGGTGACCGAGACGTGTGACCAATGGCACCCCATACCATCACACCGGTTGATACGCCAGTATGGTGATGACGAATACACGCTTCCAATGTGCGTTCACCGAGCTTTCGCCAAACACAGATGCGACCATCATGATGCCGAAAACAGAACCTGGATTCATCCGAAAAAATGGCGTTTGCCATTTGTGCACCCAGGTTCGTCGTTGAGTACACCATCGCAGGTGTTCCTGTCTGTGATGCAGCGTCAAGGGTAACCGCAGCCATGGTCTCTGAGCTGATAGTCCATGCTGCTGCAAACGTCGTCGAACTGTTCGTGGAGATGGTTGTTGTCTTGCAAACGTCCCCATCTGTTGACTCAGGGATCTAGACGTGGCTGCACGATCCGTTGAGCCATGGGGATAAGATGCCTGTCATCTCGACTGCTAGTGATACGAGGCCGTTGGAAACCAGCACGGCGTTCCGTATTACCCTCCTGAACCCACCGATTCCATATTCTGCTAACAGTCAGTGGATCTCGACCAACGAGAGCAGCAATGTCGCGATACGATAAACCGCAATCGCGATAGGCTACAATCCGACCTTTATCAAAGTCGGAAACCTGATGGTACGCATTTCTCCTCCTTACACGAGGCATCAGAACAACGTTTCACCAGCCGGTCAACTGCTGTTTGTGTATGAGAAATCGGTTGGAAACTTTCCTCATGTCAGCACGTTGTAGGTGTCGCCACCGGCGCCAACTTTGTGTGAGTGCTCTGAAAAGCTAATCATTTGCATATCACAGCATCTTCTTCCTGACGGTTAAATTTCGCGTTTGTAGCACGCCATCTTCGTGGTGTAGCAATTTTAATGGCCAGTATTGTATGTTGGTGTGCAAAACTTACGGACGCAATACATGTAGATGCCATGTAAAACATCTCTATGAAACTAAGTCAACACATATCGGGGATGCGGAGGTGGGGGGATCAAAAAGTTTTCGTTTGAGGTCGTTGCTGCAGCGTATATGGAAAGTTGAGCGACTTCAATGCGGGTATATAATAGTAGTGAGGGCAATCGTGGCTTTCCGATGAGCGTGTGGTAAAAGTGGAAATGTGAGCTACGGTGACATTACTACCAAATGCATCCAACCAGGACCAAAGTGGTGTTATTATCTTCGTGGCCCCCGAAGGACAAACAGCGGTAAACATCCATAGGAGAATGAAGAATGTGAATGGGGCAGCATGTCTATCGAAGCCACCACTGTAGACTCCGGCAAGAGGTGCTGCTGTTTCATGATAACGCACGTGGACATACTGCAAATGTCGTAACGCAGAAGTTCTGCCATCTCAACTGAGCAACTGCCCTGTAGTCCTAAAATCCCTCTCCATGCGATTATCAAGCCTTCGATCCCTTAAAAAAATTCTTTAAGGACAAACGCTTCCTGTCGGATGAGGATATGCTGCAGGCAACGACCGACTTCTTCACGTAGCAGGACACGGTACTTAACATAACGGCTACCCTCAGCCTGGTGCGTCTTGGGATTGTTCCCTCAATGCTCACGGTGCTTTTCGCATATCGATTCTGGACTTTACGACCTTCGAACGGAAACTTTTTGATCCCTCCTTCGCAGAAAGAACTGCTACAGCACAATACAGAAATTAACTAACAGAAATGCACAAGGATACTAACAGAAATTCTGCTCTTATTCAAAGACAATAATTACTCTGAAGTTATCATGATGTATAATAGTCCCCCTGACACTATAAAGGCGGGACTTTGTTATTAACAGGGTGTGTGGTGCATCCTGTGCAACGTCCTCCCATGTCGACTACAAGGTTGGTGAGGGGTTGTGGTAGGGCGTTCCAGTCCTACACCAGAGTGGTTCATAATAATGTTGGTTTGTCGAGCCCGCATCTCGTGGTCGTGCGGTAGCGTTCTCGCTTCCCACGCTCGGGTTCCCGGGTTCGATTCCCGGCGGGGTCAGGGATTTTCTCTGCCTCGTGATGGCTGGGTGTTGTGTGATGTCCTTAGGTTAGTTACGTTTACGTAGTTCTAAGTTCTAGGGGACTGATGACCATAGATGTTTAGTCCCATAGTGCTCAGAGCCATTTGAACCATTTTTTTGGTTTGTCGTTGGTGACTGTGGACGTACTGCTGTACGATCCTCAATGCATCTCGCACATGCTCTATGGGATGGATGTCGAGGTGATGGGCAGGACAGGCTATTCGTCGAATATTCTATCGTTCCAAGATCTCGTCCATCTACGCTGTTAGAAACTCTCAGGCATTTTCATCCATAAAGATGCAGTCAGGGCCGAATGCACCCCTGAAAAGGCGCGCTGTGAGGAGGAGTTGTCCAGCAAGTGTACCGTTTTCAAAGATTTGGAAGTCAGTACACCAATACAGTGTTATGCCTCTCCAACCATAACACGTGGACCACCGAAATTATCATGGTCGACATCGCTGGACGTACCCTCAGATGGCGAGAGGTGTGAACACGTAATGCGTCTAGGCACATTGTGGAACATGACTGCGTTGCTCAAGCAAGGCTTCTTGGTAGTCAAATACCCAGTTATCAAAATTCAGTCTTCCTTCTGTCACACGGCACAAACTGAGGCGCGGGACAGTGAGAGTTCTATCGGGGAGTCTCGATACTCTGTAAGCTGTGACTCCAGTGAGGTCACCTGTGACCTGTGACACCCATCGTTCGGCACTGCTCCTTATGTGATTTCGTCGGGTCCCATTTAGAACTACATAAGGCAGATAAGTACTTGGAAAACCGGGATGTTAACCTTTGATTTTTTCCTTTTGTTTATTTAAATGGTTTCTTCTCATTACTTTCATTGTAACTGAAGTGCGATTTTATGAAAGAATCGAACTCTAAACGTAAATACAAGCAACCCATCGACTAACGAGCTAATCAGAGCGACATGATAGTAGCTCCTGTGAAAAGGTTTAGATAACTGCACTCTTTCCCACCCAAAAAACGAAAAAGAGTAAATATATAAATCAATAAAATAAGAAAAGTAGTAACCAAATCATTGAATTCGTTTCGATCTGAGATCGTTGTAATACCCGAAGTGCCAAAAAGGACTCGCAGGGTATATTTCAAGTATACAAGGAAGGGCAGTACGACACTGGACTCGCATTCGGGAGGACGACGGTTCAATCCCGCGTCCGACCATCCTGATTTAGGTTTTCCGTGACTTCCCTAAATCGCTCCAGTCAAATGCCGGGATGGTTCCTTTCAAAGGGCACGGCCGACTTCCTTCCCCGTCCTTACCTGATCCGATGAGACCGATGACCTTGCTGTCTGGTCTCCTTCCCCCCCCCCCCCCCAAAAAAAAAAAAAAAAAAAACAACAACAACAAGGGCAGTACGAATAACTGCAGGCTTGTTTGAGCCATGTGAGAGTGTCACATGAAGAAATTGAAGATTGGCGTAAACTATCCTGGGAAAGCCTACATAAAATGTTTCAAGACCTGACTTTACATGGTGGCATTAGTGTACTGTGGAAAACCCGCCAGGTTAGCTGAGAGCGCTAATGCGCTGCTTCCTGGACTCGGGTAGGCGCGTCGACCCCGGATCGAAACCCCCGACGGATTACCTGGAAGTGGTTTTTAGACGGTTTTTCACATTCCACTAGGTGAATACCATGCTGGTCCCCACATTCCGCCTCAGTTACACGAAACGCAGACACTGAACACGGGCCGGCCGGTGTGGCCGTGCGGTTCTAGGCGCTTCAGTCTGGAACCGCGAGACCGCTACGGTCGCAGGTTCGAATCCTGCCTCGGGCATGGATGTGTGTGATATCGTTAGGTTAGTTAGGTTTAAGTAGTTCTAAGTTCTAGGGGACTGATGACCTCAGATGTTAAGTCCATAGTGCTCAGACCCATTTGAACCACTGAACACGTTCGCAACAAATGGTTCAAATGGCTCTAAGCACTATGGGACTTAACATCTGAGGTCGTCAGTCACCTAGAACTACTTAAACCTAACTAACCTGGGGCCATCACACACACCCATGCCCGAGGCAGGATTCGAACCTGTGACCGCAGCAGCAACGTGGTTCCGAACTGAAGCGCCTAGAACCGCTCGGCTACAACGGCCGGCAATACTTTCGCACTGTTTCATGGATTACTCAGATAGCCGGGATACACTAATTCTGTCTCGGGAGGTACGGGGTGGTGATAGGAAGGGCATCCGGCCACCCCTGAAATTAACCTAGCCAAATCCGACCCTAACCATGCCGACCCAGCAAAACCGCGGAGCAAAGGCACATACAGAAGAAGAAGATTACTGTAATGTGGAAAACGCACTTTAGTTACAGCAAGCTGAACATCGGTGTCCGTGGAATGCGAATCTTTGGTGTGGAATTATTGGTGACAAATTCACTGCACCATCTTTATCGGGGGAATCTTGAATGGTAATAAATATCTAACATTCTAGGAGGACGATCTGCAAGTATTTGGTTGCAGACCTTTCCTCGAATTTGCGACTAACATGTGGTTTCGCCATGATGATTGCCCCCACGCTATTCTGTAGCAGCACGGGAAATATTAGATTGCTTGTCCAATAGTCGGTGGATCGCAAGAGGCGGTCCAGTACCTTCGCTTCCATGGCCGCCAGATCTTACTTCGCTGTACTTTTGTTTGTGGTGTTACTTGTAGAGTGAAGTTTACTATTAACTGCCAACAACGCGTGGTAATATGATTTAACCTATCACCAATGCAAGTCAGCAGTTTACATTGAAAACACTTCTCAGTTGTGTCCAATCATTCCTTGTGCTGATAAACAAGTGCATCGAAGTGGGCGGCGACATATTTGAGAACTTACCTTGAAATTACTCTTACACACCAGCACATCTTTGGAAAGAGAGGAGAGAACACACTTCAAACGGAAACATCGCTGGTGAGAAGACATACCTCAAAGAAGATTTTTTTCGCCATTGCTAAACACGTCTGGTTTTCTTTTATCTTCAGATTGTACCGGTTTGGCTCAGCTGTGTTATTTTTCGATTAGTGCCATCGATCACGCAACGACAAAAGTGTCCACATACAAAAGTTACGGACTTTTACCCGTAGAATCCGAATCTACAATAAAAATGGAATGTTCTTTGGGGGGAGGGGGGGGGGGCAGTGAGGGCCACGGGTTAACAATGGTATCGACGGATAGCCTTTTTAAACACACTGAACACCTATTTTTCCGTTTTTTAATCGGTGCGTAGTGTTTCAGATATATCATTGTCTCAAGATAAAGACCTCGGCCTATTTATAGCTATGCGCTGTTAGCAAGAACTGTACGTAATCATAATGGAGTGTTCTCCCAGAGAGATGTGAGTACCGCTGTCTGGATTCCTTTTATTTTTAAAAGAAACAGACAAGAATGCAGGAGTGCTTGAGCTTAAACTGGACGTGGCAGCCTTCCGAGTGCCACCCATTAGCCAACGTTAACGGGGCGAAACAAAATCGATGGCGCAAGATTAATCCTGCTGCCTCCACCCGAGAGAACGACGGAAAAAGAGAGCGAGTCAGGGGAGATCTCGCACTTCGAGTGAGGGGTGAAGTTCGCCAGGTAGGGGCGCGGGTGCTCGACTCGGAGTGGCGAAAACTACGTGGCTGACTTCACTTGCAATGGCGTGAAACAAGTGGACTACCACCTTCTCTGCTTTTCTCAGCTCTTGTCACCTACCATTTGTTTCGTCATTACAGTTAAATAAGAGATTTATGCTTATCTCTGAATATGCAATTTCAGGATGGATTTACACTGAGGCCCCAACGATACTGATATAGGCATGCGTGTCCAAATACAAGATATGTAAACAGGCAAAATGCGGCGCTGTGGTCAGCAACGCTTATCTAACACAAGTGTCTGGCGCAGTTGTTAGATCGGTTACTGCTGCTACAATGAAACTTTGTAAAGCGTCTCCGAGGTAGCGATGAAGTGGGGATTTTCCCTTATGACCATTTTACGAGTGTACTAAGAATATCAGGAATCAGGTAAAACATCAAATCTCCGACATCGGTGCTGCCGGGAAAAGATCCTGCAAGAATGGGTCCAATGACGACTGAAGGGAATCGTTCACCGTGACAGGTGTGAAACCCTTCCGCAAATTGCTGCAGATGTCAATGCTGGGCAATCAACAAGTGTCAGCGTACGAACTATTCAACGAAACATCATCGATATGGGATGTCGGACACGAAGGCCCCCTATTGTACCTTTGATGACTGCACGACACAAAGCTTTATGCCTCTCATGGGCCCGTCAACAGCGACATTGGACTGTTGATGACTGGAAACGTGTTACCTGGTCGGACGAGTCTCGTTTCAGATTGTATCTAGCGGATGGACCTGTACGGGTACGGAGACAACCTCATGACTCCATGGACCCTTCTTGTCAGAGGAGAGTGTTCAAGCAGGTGGAAGCTCTGTAACGGAGTTTAAAATCACTTGCGATACGTGTCCCGTTTCTTATATAGAACAAACTGGAAGATGTTTTAGTGTCAGGTACAAGCAACATTTGTTAGAAAAAAAGGTACTAATGCACTCAATTTCACTTTTGCTGATCTATTTTCCGGACAAACCGAAATGCGTTGAAGAAATTTCCATTTTAGACAGAGAAAAGAAAGATTACAGGCTCGATGTACTCGAAGTGCTGGAGATTTTCAAGCATAATTCTAAGAACGATGGCCTCATCCTCAATGAACATTCACAACTACGTAACAAAAATTTTTTCGGTGGTTTCAATCCACTGCTCACAGAATTTAGATTCCACTATTTTTTATTACACTTTTCCCTGCTTCTGGTCCTGAAACATCACATTCTTTGAAACTCGGATATGTGCTGCTAAAGTAACCTTCGTGCAAATATTTTCTAGATTGTGCAGCTGTTAGCCCGCATCTCGTGGTCGTGCGGTAGCGTTCTCGCTTCCCACGCCCGGGTTCCCGGGTTCGATTCCCGGCGGGGTCAGGGATTTTCTCTGCCTCGTGATGGCTGGGTGTTGTGTGCTGTCCTTAGGTTAGTTAGGTTTAAGTAGTTCTAAGTTCTAGGGGACTTATGACCACAGCAGTTGAGTCCCATAGTGCTCAGAGCCATTTGAACCATTTTTTGTGCAGCTGTTAGTAAAATTTTTTCTATGTCATTCTGTCCATTACGTAACATTAATTTCTGTAAAGCCTAACAGATGGCTTTGCTATACATAATCTGCTTAACAAATGCGTATTTGCAAAAAGGTATTAAGCTCTCTTTCTTTATATTTTTTTTTAATTAACTGTCTTTTTTTCAGTTATTTCTGTTACAAGGTTTCAAATGGGCACATGTTACTGTCTGCTCCTGACAGGCGGCGCAAATCGTATTGTTTTCGTGGCAGCAGTGTGAACCACTGGGCCGATCAATCTGATGTTGTTCCCAGCTGGGCACACGTTCCAAATGCTAGAACTTTTTACTTCACTTTTGACTGCCCAGTTTTTGGTCCTGACAGCAATGTACGCCTTCTGTGTACGCCTTGTACGCCATGACTATTGTCATCTTGGTTAATGTGTTTCTGTCGTACCAAATTTTCGATGCATTAATTTATAGGAGTAATCAAAATTTCATTCCCTAGTAGGTGTCGAAACCTAGGTCAATGTACCTACCAGCCATGTGAAACCGGTTGACTGTATAATCCTATGTTGAAATTAGTATACTGCTGCTGAGTAACAGGCATGTTTAAAGCTGCACAACAAGTGAAGAGTATTACGGAGATGCTTCGTGTACTCAAATGGGAATCCCTGGAAAGAAGACGTTGTTCTTTTCGCAAAATGCTATTGAGGAAGTTAGAGAACCAGTATCTGAATGTGACTGCAGAACTATTCTACTGCCGAAAACGTATATTTAGCGAATGAGCAGCAAAAATAAGATAAGGGGAACTAGGGCTCGTACGGAGACATACAGTCGGATCCCTTTCCTCCTTTTGCGAGTGCAATACGAGAGAAAATGACTTGTAGTCGTAGACGGTATTACAAATATAAGGCGGATTGCGGAATATGCAGATGCATTTGTATACAGCCGACCGTTTAAACTGAGCACAATGAAGATGGTATGCAACAAAAGTTTGGTTCAAATGGTTCAAATGGCTATGAGCACTATGGGACTTTACATCTGTGGTCATCAGTCCCCTAGAACTTAGAACTACTTAAACCTAACTAACCTAAGGACATCACACACATCCATGCCCGAGGCAGGATTCGAACCTGCGACCGCAGCGGTCACGCGGTTCCAGACTGAAGCGCCTAGAACCGCACGGCCACACTGGCCGACAACAAAAGTTTATTGTCATATAATGTACTACATGCTTCGATACGCAAATGATTAGCTCTCAGCGCAATAGTAGAAATTATACTCAAGTACCTTCCTACAATCTGTATGTATAGTAAAGTTACGGTGCGATGTTAACCATTCAGAAATCGCGTTTGAAAGTTGTTTGTTTGTGATAAAATCGCGTTAGGTCTCGTGTAAGACGTACAAATGTGTACCAGCACCTATCGGAACTCCATAGCGATAGGATCGTGACCTTTGGAGACTGTGGTTTAGCGTTCCACGATATTGCTGCTCGCGGTGGCCGGGACCCCAAAATAGTCGTGCGGATACGGAATCTGTGGGCTCATAAGGTCAATGCGCAGGATCTCATACGACTAGCCGCCGACAGGACGGATGGATGTTCATTTAGCCACACAAAATCCTACAGTCTGCTTCTTTGCAGAGGACAGGTTCCCGCACAGACAATGGGACGACATCTGCAGTACCATTAACTGTGGCCCGTGCGGTTGGCCGTACGGTCTAACGCATGGTTTTCCGGGCGGGAAGGAGCGCCTGGTCCCCGGCACGAATCCGCCCCGTGGATTTGTGTCAAGGTCCGGAGAACCGGCCAGTCTGTGGATGGCTTTTAGGCGATTTTCCATCTGCCTCGGCGAATGCGGGCTGGTTCCCCTGTAAGTAGGCAGTTTAGCTTTTTATGTTGGTAACGCCACGAAGCGCTCTATATGAAAATCACTGACTGTGCTGTGGGAAGTCTGTGGCTGGTTTGCATTGTTGGAATATTTGCTATTGTAGTGTTGGGCAGTTGGATGTGAACAGCGCGTAGCGTTGTGCAGTTGGAGGTGAGCCGCCAACAGTGGTGGATGTGGGGAGAGAGATCGCAGAATTTTGAGAGCAGACGATCTGGACATGTACAGCCCTGCAGCCAGGCGACTAGCGCGAGTTTTGGTGTTCTCGTAAAGATAAGTCATTTTAGATTATAAAACATATAGATTAGTACTGAATACGTGGTAAATAAGTGTATTAGTGTGCCGTTTAAGTCTACCATTAAAGGTTTCATTTTTCTTTACGTAATATAGCAGAAAACACGAAAAGACCGTACAGTCGTATTTTCTGTTTACGTTCTGCTGAAGCAAATCTATAGAATTTCGTTTAGTTGTTCCTTGCTCACTCCAGCAATTTAACTTAGAGTACCTCTTCATTATTTAACTAGCATTTCCGGAAAGTAGCGTAAAGTTTAAGTTGTTGTTTCAGAAACTTTGCACTTTTGTTTTTGTTTACACACAGTTGCGTAAACAGTTGCGTATAGGCCAAATTTGTGTAACCATATTTTCGTGTTTATCTGTAATTTAACTGACTTATTCTTAATAAACTATTACGTTTATCATGAGTGAAAAGTGCTTGACTTGCCGTAGAATTGTTAGGTCGGGGCTTTGGTGTGATGGGTGCTGTAGTTTTTTCCATGTGGGTGACTGTAGTGGCGTGGGAATAGGGGAAGTAAATGAGACTCATCAGTGGTTTTGTAGGATTTGTAGTAGAGATAGGAAGATACTAGAACAGGAGGGGAAAATTGCCGCCCTTCAGGCTGAGTTAGACAAGGCCAGGGGAGATCTTGACAGGTTAAGGAGGGAGAAGGGTAAAGAGAGGTGGGAAGTGGCAACAGGCAACAGGAGGAACAGGCCTAGAACTTTGTCTGACAGCTTTATGGTGAATGTGGAAAATAGATTTGACCTGTTGCTTCAGTTAGAAGCTGGTGAGCCTCAAGCAGTTGCAGGTGTAGACAGGGCACAACAAACTTTCAGCAGCAAATTGAAAAGTAAGAATGTAGGGAAATCAGTAAAGAGAAAGAAAGTGTTGTTGTTAGGTAGTTCCCATGGAAGAGGTGTTGGCCAACTTTTGCAGGATGAACTAGGATCAGAATACCAGGTCACCAATTTTTTTAAACCTAGTGCTGGTCTGGAGCAGGTGACAGAGGATTTAGGATCACTTTGCAAAGATTTCACTAAGGAAGACACCGTGGTTATAGTGGGTGGGGCAGGTAACAGTATTGACAGAGATCCTGGGTACAGTATAGAGTGTGACCTGGCGAAGATTGCGTCAGCATCGAAGCATACTAGTGTTGAGTTTGTATCTGTTCTTGGGCGCCATGACCGACCTCATTTGAACTCTTCTGTCAAGAGAGTTAATTTGGAGCTGGAACGGCTGCTCATGTCGGGTGCGGGGTCACACATTGGTGTGGTTCCTGTTGATTCTCTCAGTAGGTGGGATTATACTAGGCATGGCCTTCACCTCAACAGGAAGGGGAAGGGTAAATTGGCTGGGGAAATAGCAGGAAAGTTAAAGGGGGGAGGCACTATCATGAGTGGTTAAATACCAGTGGTTATAGGATTCAGAAAAGACCCTTTTTTAGGGTAGGGAGGACAGAAAGAAAGCAAATTTTAAGAGAGGTTAGAACTGAGACAAATCTTCAGTTTGAGAAAGAAATCAAAAAACATAATTCCAGCTTATTACATCAGCATAAACAGCCATTGGTTAAGAATTTTCAACTGTCAGCAGATATTTTAACTCCACCCAATCTTAACTCAGTCAATGAGAAATGTCAGCTATCTTTATTGCATCAAAATATTCGAGGACTGAGAAATAAAATTAATGAATTAACTATCTGCATAGATGAATTAGAGTCTTCAAACCCAGCTGACATAATCTGCCTCTCTGAACATCATGTGACCACTGGTATAGAACTTTTAAGTGTTACAGGGTTTAGGTTAGCATCTCACTTTTGTAGATCAGAAATGGAGAAAGGAGGAGTTGCCACATTCATCAGGAACTGTCATAAATGTAAGAACATAGACATTCATAAATTTTGCCTAGAACAGCATATGGAAGCATGTGCAACAGAATTAGAATTTCACAAAAAATCCTTCATAATATTAAGTGTATATCGAGCACCTGCAGGTAACTTTAATCTGTTTGTCAACCACCTTGAAGCTGTACTGGCCCATTTAACAACCAAAAACAAAGAAATAGTGGTTGCTGGTGATTTCAATGTAGATTTCCTTAAAGACTCTCCCAATAAGAACTTGTTTGAGTTAGTAACACTATCATTCAACTTAATTCCCACAGTAAAGTTCCCCACTAGGATAGCCACTTGCTCACAAACAGCCATTGATAATATCTTTATAGAAAAGTCCAATGAACAAAATTATATTACAAAACCAATAGTCAATGGCCTCTCAGACCATGACATGCAGTTCCTTCTGTTAAATGTTAATACTGAACAGGATATAAAATCTGTTAAATCTGAGCTCAAAAGGGTAATCAGTAAGCCAAAAATTGATTATTTTAGGACACTCCTCAGAGACATTCACTGGACTGATGTTTACAGCGTTCATGGCATGAATGAAAAATATAACATTTTTGCTAATAAAGTGCTTACCTTATTCGAACACTGCTTTCCCCCAAAACTTACCAAGGTTAGAGCAAAGTCTACAAAGAAGCCATGGATTACTCGAGGAATAGGGGTATCTTGTAAAACAAAAAGAAAACTGTATCTGTCACTCCGAAACATTTCCAATGTTGATGCTATAGCACATTATAAGAAATACTGCAAAATATTAAAGACTGTAATACGGATGTCAAAGCAAATATATTACAAGGAAAAGATAGTCATATCAGATAACAAAATAAAGACAATATGGGATATAGTGAAGGAGGAGACCGGTAGAACCGGGCATGAAGAGGAACAAATAGCATTAAGAGTAAATGATACATTGGTGACAGATGTGTATAGTGTTGCAGAACTTTTTAACAAACATTTTATAACTGTTACTGACAAGATGGGGTTGTCAGGTTCGGTAGATGCTGCTATGGATTACCTTAGACCAGACATTTCAAGTAACTTCCTTAATATGAATTTGACCCTCACTACCCCAACAGAGATAATGTCCATCATAAAATCTTTAAAATCAAAAACATCTAGTGGGTATGATGAAATATCAACAAAGTTAATTAAAGAATGTGATTCTGAGCTAAGTAACATATTAAGCTATCTGTGTAACCAGTCGTTTATTAGTGGAATATTTCCTGAATGGCTGAAATATGCTGAAGTTAAGCCACTGTTTAAGAAGGGAGATAAAGAAATAGCATCAAATTTCCGTCCAATTTCACTGTTGCCAGCATTCTCAAAAATTTTCGAAAAAGTAATGTACAGTCGTCTTTATAACCATCTTATCTCAAATAACATACTGTCAAAGTCACAGTTTGGATTTCTAAAAGGTTCTGATATTGAGAAGGCTATCTACACTTACAGTGAAAATGTGCTTAATTCATTAGACAAAAAATTGCAGGCAACTGGTATATTTTGTGATCTGTCAAAGGCATTTGACTGTGTAAATCACAATATCCTTTTAAGTAAACTAGAATATTATAGTATAACAGGAACTGCTGCAAAATGGTTCAAATCTTATATCTCTGGCAGGAAACAAAGGGTGTTATTAGGAAAGAGACATGTATCAAGCTATCAGGCCTCATCCAACTGGGAACTAATTACATGTGGGGTCCCACAAGGTTCCATTTTGGGGCCCTTACTATTTCTTGTGTATATCAATGACCTTTCATCAGTAACATTACCAGATGCCAAGTTTGTTTTGTTTGCCGATGACACAAACATTGCAATAAATAGCAAGTCAAATGTAGTCTTAGAAAGATCAGCCAATAAAATATTTGTGGACATTAATCACTGGTTCCTAGCCAATTCTTTGTCACTAAACTTTGAAAAAACACACTACATGCAGTTCAGAACTTGTAAGGGGTGTCCCAAGAGTATATGTCTAACATACGATGACAAGAAGATAGAAGAAGTGGACAGTGTTAAATTCTTGGGATTACAGCTTGATAATAAATTCAACTGGGAGGAGCACACCACAGAACTGCTGAAGCGTCTTAACAAATCTCTGTTTGCAATGCGAATTTTGTCAGACATAGGGGATATAAAAATGAAAAAGCTGGCATACTATGCTTACTTTCATTCCATAATGTCATATGGGATTATTTTTTGGGGTAATTCATCAAGCCAAGCTAAAGTTTTCCGGGCACAAAAACGTGCAGTGAGAGTTATATGTGGTGTGAACTCAAGAACATCCTGCAGAAGCCTGTTTAGGGAACTAGGGATACTAACTACTGCTTCCCAATATATTTATTCCTTAATGAAATTTGTCATTAAAAATATATCACTTTTTCAAACCAACAGCTCAATTCATGGAATCAATACTAGAAATAAGAATAATCTTCACAAGGATTTAAAGTCACTTAGTCTTGTACAAAAAGGTGTGCATTATTCAGGAACACACATTTTCAATAACTTGCCAGCAGCCATAAAAATCTTAACAACCAATGAAATTCAGTTTAAGAGAAGCCTAAAGGATTTATTGGTGGCCAACTCCTTCTACTCCATTGATGAATTTCTTAGTAAAACCAACTGATTTGTATATAAGTACAACATAACTTCTGCACAATTTCAGTGCAGTAATGTGTTCATTGAAAATTTGTGTGTGTGTGTGTGTGTGTGTGTGTGTGTGTGTGTTAGTATAATCTAACTTCTGCACCATTTCAGTGCAGTAATGTGTTCATTGTAAATAAGTATTACAGTAGTTGTATTACCTTATAAATAAATAAAAAACTTTTTTATTTTAAATTCAGTGCATTAGTATTTGTAAAATTACTCTTAGTGTTCATTAAAAAATGACGATCATTCCACTTGGGACCTGTGGAATGGTACATTAGCTTATTTGTTTTAATTGTAAATATTTGTCATGTATTGTTGTTTTTCTGACATGTTCCACATCCTGGAGGACCTCCTCACTACGGATCAATTGGAATGAAAGTAAATCTAATCTAATCTAATCTAACAGGGTGTCCCAGCTATCTTGTCGACCCAAAATATCTCTGGAACAATAACAGTTATTGGAAAACGACTTTCACCGGTATCAATGTAGGGCTGGACCCCATGAATTTACATATTTGGAAACATTCTAAAACGAAAGCATATGTGCTTTTTAACACAAACTTATGTTTTTTTAAATGGACCTCCTATATTTTTTCTTCAGCAATCCATAGCATGACAAGGCACATACACAATGGCGTTGATTGCATCGCAATATTCCAATTACATCCCGAGATATTGAGACGCGAAGTTGACATTTGAAACACCCGACATGCGCTGCTAGCGCACGTCCTGAGGCTCAGGCGTGAACCCCATGCTGCCCGTAATCGCGATGTGATTGACAAGTAAGTGTCCCTCTTGATAAGTATGGAGGTGTGATTACACATGTCAATCACATCGCGATTACGGGCAGCATGGGATTCACGCCTGAGCCTCAGGACGTGCGCTAGCAGCACATGTCGGGTGTTTCAAGCGTCAACTTCGCGTCTCAATATCTCGGGATGTAATGGGAATATTGCGATGCAATCAACGCCATTGTGTATGTGCTTTGTCATGCTATGGATTGCTGAAGAAAAAATATAGGAGGTCCATTTAAAAAAACATAAGTTTGTGTTAAAAAGCACATATGCTTTCGTTTTAGAATGTTTCCAAATATGTACATTCATGGGCCCCAGCCCTACATTGATACCGGTGAAAATCGTTTTCCAATAGCTGTTATTGTTCCAGAGATATTTTGGGTGGACAAATAGCTGGGACACCCAGTATATATGAAAGGTATAGTTTGTAGGGATTACTGAAAGTCAGATTGCGTTGCGCTAAAAATATTGTGTGTCAGTTTAGTGTTGATCAGAATAAGTAAAGAGAGAAATGTCTGAGTACGTTCAGTTCTGCTCAGCTGTTTGAAAATCAAATAACGTAAGAGGTTTTCCAGTACAGCAAAAATATAAATTTTCCTAAGGGGATGTTTCACCCCTTATTCCGCCTCTGTTACACTATGACGGCGATTGCTGCGCAAACAAGTTCTCCACGTACGCGTACACCACCATTACTCTACCACGCAAACATAGGGGTTACACTCGTCTGGTGTGAGACATTCCCTGGGGGGGGGGGGGGTCCACCGAAGGCCGAATCGCACAATAACCCTGGGGACGGCGAAAGGGTTGGCGTGGACTGCGGTAGTCGAGGTAGGGTTGTGGACCACTGCGGCTGTGGCGGGGACGGAGCCTCTCCGTCGTTTCTAGGTCCCCGGTTAACATACAATACAATACAATACCACTGACTGTACTCGTAAGCAAGGCGACCACTGTTCAATTTTGCCTGAGGCGTCACCAAAAATATTTGCTGACAATAGAGCGCCCAGAGACATCATTGGACTCAGAAGTGGCGCCACGTGAATCAATATTCTCCGTACAGCATCACGAGGGACGTGTCCGTGTGTGGAGGCTCCGAGGCGAACAAATGTAGCCAGACTGGATTCGTCCAGCATCTGGAGAGACAGTATAGGATGCTACTGTATACACAAAACCATGACCTCTAATTCGCACAACAGATAATTTCAACAGTAGTCTTAACGTTTACGACAGGGCCGTTGACTGTGCTCCATCTCCGAGGTCTCCGTGACTTGTCTTTCAACAAGATAACACAAGACCGCCTGTTGCTCGTTTCGTCGTGACATACCTCGATGCATAGGGTGTTTGCCTGTTGGCCTGGCCAGCACCTTCTCGTCTCATCTCTGAAAAAATCTGATAATGGATCGCCGAGAGAGTGGCACTTCATTAGTCGTCAGCCACTAGGATTGATGAACTCTGGCATAGAGCTGAGGCAGCGTGGAATGACGTACCCATATCTATGTATCACCCGAGCTCAATTCACCTCGATGCCCAACCAGGTTAGTGCTGCTGACAGAGATGGCAGAGCCCGATCAGCCTGTGTCGGAGTTTTTCAGAAACGGAAAAAGTATTCTACAAACATTTAAGTTTTCATTGATTCGCAGTGGTTCCGTGACATGTATAACAACGTCACAGAAAACAGTAGGTGCCGCGCGGGGTAGCCGCGCGGTCTCGGGCGCATTGCTGTGGTTTGTGCTGCCTCCCTCGGGCATAGGTGTGTGTGTTGTCTTTAGCGTAAGTTAGCTTAAGTTAGATTAAGTAGTGTGTAAACCTAGGCACCGATGACCCCGGCAGTTTAGTCCCGTAGGAACTTACGACTAATTTCCAAAAAAGTATTAGGTGCACAGAGTGTGAAACACCTCTGAAACATTTGCACAACGTGACCCGGCGGCAAACCCGTGAAGACTATTTGCAACATATCCGCCGGGAAAGCTTGAAGAGTCACATGTCTTTGAATATTGTAATGTTGAACCATAACGTTTGTATCGCAAACCTTTACTAAATCTGTCGTAACGCCGGATCGCAGCCTGATGGCTTGGCGGGTAACGGAAATTATTGGTTATGAATGGAGATGTAATCTCGACATTAGTCCCAAAGAACGAGAGATAAATAAGTAAAATGAAATGAAAGTAGAATTGTAGATGTTTATTTACATAACTGATGAAAAGTGACGCTTCTGAATTTTTTATTTTCTCAATATCGGCTGAGCTGTTAAATGTCACGCATATTACTCTGTAGACTTGTGTGACGCATGCTGCAACCATCTCCCGCTAGACGGCTCCGATTTGTAGCCTGTAACGTGGCGGTATGTAACTACGTCGCTCCGTAAGAAAAAAACATGTTGCTATCGAATAAGCACGAACTGGAAGAGTTGGTCCACACATGGAACACTCTCTCTCCTTCAGTATAACAATGCCAGACCACACATGAGCGCTGCGACATCTGCTACTATGCGTTGCCTTGGGTTTACTCTCAACGATCATTCATCCTCCATACGATCACACAAGGCCCCATCCGATTTTCATCTCTTTCCAATACTTAGAGAATACCTTCAAGAATTTCACTTTGTTGGTGATGAAGCCATGTAAGCAGAGGTATGGTTGTGGCTCAGTCAATGAAGTGAGACATCATTCAATGACAGTATCACGAAACTGGTCTCTCTTTGGGAGAAGTGTGTTCGTCGACAGGCTAACTATGTTGAGAAATAAATATGTAGACATAAAGAATAAAGATGTAGAATGTTAATAATGTTTGTTTTATTTAAAAAGCTTTACGAGTTTTCACACAAAGTTCGGAGGCATTACGTTTCAGAATTACCTCGTAGTTATACCAAAACTACACTGCATTTCTGTCAATAGGAAGACGCAGTAAATGTTAGAGAAGTGAGACTTGGCTGTAGCCCAGGTCGAATGTTATTCAAAGCGGCCACTAGCGAGCAGTAATGGAAACTAATGAGAAACTAATACAATGGAGAAGATACAGTGCAAAAACTACTAAGTATAAAGATAGCAAATGCATTTTGTATGTACTCTGTATGGCCCCGGCTCAAACCCGTTACAAAGTATTTGCTCCACAATAGTTTCATTACTGGACTTACTTACGTATAAAGCTACACAAGCCGTTACCAATGAGCAGCCAGCCTGCTAGTGTTTGTTAATAAACGAATGGCGTGACTGCGACGGAGCGGGAATTGCAAACATGTGCCGAACGGCAATTTTCTGATTCCACATTCGTGGTTAAAATTATCTTTCGATGTCAGATTTGATGTCATGTTCGTGAAACTTAAGTCCCTTACGGGGTCTTTTGTGTTTTAACTGGCGTGCGACGAAGCAAATTCTGTTTGTAACCGCTGAAATAGTGAGGAGATATCAACAATGTATCGTTTTGGTACGCTTTATTGAAACCAATTGGTGGAAAAAGGCACGTCCTAACAAATGAAGCATCAAGTAAATCAGTGTTCAGCAAATATCGCGATGCACTTGTGTACATAGGGTCTGACTCCTACGCAACAGATAAACTCTAGAAGATCTTTGATAGTTTTCATACTTAAATCGTATTTTCGGGACCATGCTCATATGTACTTCTACTAAGTCTGAGCAGTTTCTCTATCTTGAGTTTTCCCTTTAGGCTTTCGTATTTCACAACACACAGTATCACTTTTTGCTGTTGACCCTACAACGAGGGAAATGGTAATGTAGAAACCTGTGGTAATTGTTACAGCTTTGATGGAAATAGCCTATCATAGGCGTATCGATGTTCTGTTTGCAGTTGTTGTGGAGCCTCCTATGATGGAATATCATTTTCGAAAATCAAACTTTGCTTGGTTCCCTGGATTTTCTCTGAAAAAATAAAAAAAGGACAGCTTGCTTCTTTCCAGTTCCATTATGGTTCCAATTCACTTAGAGAAATTGTACTTAATTACCCTTAATATGAACTCGTACGAGTAGCATAATGGCTCTTTCGTAAAACAGAACTAATCTTCCCACTCTCTTCAGACACTATTTAATTTTATAATTGAACTGAAAGAGAAAGAGATGAATGAGACAATGAACGACTGAGGCAGTTTTTATTTTGCAATGGCTTATTGAGTATCAGAGTTCAACAAAGAGACAAGTATTGCTTTTATAGATTTTGAGAAATCCTTTGATAATGTGATTGTAGAAAAGATATAGAGAATAAAGGAGCACAGATGTTAACCTTTACAGATTATATCAGCTATCAAAAGTCTTTGTAATGAAATATCTCTAATCGTAGATATAGAAGGCACATACAAATGTGTGTGAAATTTTATGGGACTTAACTGCTAAGGTCATCAGTCCCTAAGCTTACACACTACTTAACCTAAATTATCCTAAGGACAAACACACACACCCATGCCCGAAGGAGGACCAGCGCCTTAGACCGCTCGGCTAATCCAGCGCGGCGAAGGTACATACAGAACTAATACAAAGAAATAAAGGAATGAGAGAAAACTGTAGTTTATTACCTACGCTGTTCAATATTTACGTTGACGATGCAGTTCGCAGATTGAATTCTAAGATAAACAATGGGGCATAAGTAAGCAATTCCGTAGAGCTAAAAATCACTTCTGTATGATGATGACATTACATTGCTTCTTCCAGGAGAAGCCGATTAACAAAAAGGAACCAAATAATACATGTACACAATGTAATATGAAAATATCTTGTAGAAAATCTGTCACCGGCACGATGGGAAAGTATTCAGTGAGAACTAAGATACCAGTTGATGAAAATCCAATTCAACAGGTGAAATATTTTAACTATCTTGGATGTAAAATATCGCATGAATATGAAAAAAGATATCCATATTAAGTTGAATAAATTTGGAAGGACTTGTAGAACAATTAACGGGGCTTAAAAGCATAAGTCACGGAAAGAAACAAGACTGAAATGTTACAAATGGTTCAAATGGCTCTGAGCACTATGGGACTCAACTGCTGAGGTCATTAGTCCCCTAGAACTTAGAACTAGTTAAACCTAACTAACCTAAGGACATCACAAACATCCATGCCCGAGGCAGGATTCGAACCTGCAACCGTAGCGGTCTTGCGGGTCCAGACTGCAGCGCCTTTAACCGCACGGCCACTTCGGCCGGCTGAAATGTTACGAAACTGTCTCATTGCCTTCCCTATTATATGGTTGTGAATGGTGGCTGTTGAATAAAAGACAAGAAAACCAAATACAAGAAGTAGAAATGAGATTTCTTATAACAGTGAAGGGATGTAAAAGAAAGGATAAAATACGAAATGAACACGAAGGAGTTGAAAATTTGGAGAACGAATAAGAAAATGGATGGAAACAAAAAGAAATGGAATCAACATCTACAAAGAATGGATCAGAGGGACTACCAAGTCAGATAAAGAACTGTGAACCAAAAGGGAAAAGACATTCTGGCAGACCGAGAAAAAGATGAGTACTGTAAGAGGCCTAATACGGAAAGTCCAGAAGAAGAATCGAATACTTCGCAAGAAAAATTAAGCAGGTCGAAGTAAGTTATGTTGAAGATACACATTCCAATAAAAGTCTCTCACGCCATCAACCGCAGACGCGAAACGCATTTGGGAATACGGAACTGGTGGAAAAGGAATACTGCTCAGTCTTTCCGAGTCGGATACGAACTGCACGCCGGAAAGAAAACATGGCAACTGACAAGATGTATTCTTTACTACATGTCACTAACGACTTGCTCCGCTGTGAATAAGAAATTGGAAGAATACGAAATTACCGAGTCGGCACGCAGTGTGCGAAGGAGAAGTAAGGCGTCGCCACTCAGGCCGCTGCGGATAAAGAATTCGAGAAATATGCAAACTGCCGACTCGGCCCTAGTCGGGCACGAACTGCTTGGGGGAAGAAAACATGGAGTAAGAAAACGTCTCAGGCTGTAACGAAACAGTACTTAGAGTCTTGTGCAACAATCGTTAGTCAATAACGCATAGCGTAAAGTGCCTATATTTTGGGTGGCTGCCAAATTCCGGGTAGTTGAATATCTTTGTGCTGCACGCCTACAACGAGTAGCGAAGATCATTCAGATATATCATTGTGAGTTTGGTGCCTGTATTGTTAGTGTTTCGTTCTACACAGCTATTTTTGCATTATGGTCAAGATAAACATTTGCGTCAGAGTTTCGTTGTAAATCCTTCCTCAAGCTGGGTTACATGTGCTTTCAAAGTTTTTCATATGACACGGCAGTTTGAAGCAGCCTCTTTCTCATATAATGTCGTCCATCATTCGCTTAAGGATTAAAATTCAAATGGCTCTGAGCACTATGGGACTAAACATCTGAGGTCATCAGTCCCCTAGAACTTAAAACTACTTAAACCTAACTAACCTAAGGATATCACATACATCCATGCCCGAGGCAGGATTCCAATCTGCGACCATAGCAGAAGCGCGGTTCCCCGGACTGAAGCGCCTAGAACCGCACGCTCACAGCGGCCGGCTGTGTTTGAGAGAGAAAGACGTTGGGTCATTGACGAGTTGGGCATACTTCAGAGCCGCAGCAATGGAGGTGGCTGCAAATGCTTTCAAAAAATGTGTGATCTTCATTGTGAACTCCTGGTTATGTCATCTATGGATTTTCTTCCATATTATTTTGCAGCATATGCTGATAAGACCTCATAAGCTACATCAGGGCCATTGTCGACTCAAGTGACTGCAATGGAAGAAACAGCGGTTTCTACTTTTGAAATCAGCCAACCGCTTCTGCTTCCACCATCAAACCCAACACCCATAGCAGGTAAGGTAGCGGTGTTGACGTCATCGCCTTTTAAAATGGCCAAGAAACAGTCACTGGCTAAAGGAAGAAAAAAAAAGCAAGTACCATGACTACAGGAAAGATACCACCTTGAACAAAACCTGCTCAAGGAGATTCACGTGACACACCTGATAGACCTAAAGGAAGCTCTTCGTAAGAAAGAACCAGAGAGTCGCAGCAAGCTCATGGTGAGGAAGACTCCGATTCAAATGTTGTTGAAAACATGTTGAAAGATTCATCTTCTGTATATGAAGAGGACGAGGAGTGCACTTACTGCGACCAGCTGATATTTCTAATGGCACCTGAGTTAAGTCAGCTGTTTTCGCTGTTGTTACGAGTTTTGACACATATCGATGATGATATGTGGAAATATTTTAAATGTAAAATTCGTATCAGAAAACACGGAGACTGAACACTTTTCTTATTGTGGCTGAAATATCTACAGAGTAACGGAGAACTATGCAGCACTCTTTACTTCTGAAACAAATATTTGTTGCGAATGAAGCACATATTATTAACTCATCATATTTTAATGTCTGTTTACAAACCGTTATTAAGATACTCCAAAACCCGGAATTAGGGGGGTTGGGGTTGGGTTGTTTGTGGGAAGACACCAAACTGCGACGTCATCGCTCTCGTCGGATCAGGGATGGACGGGGAAGGAAGTCGGCCGTGCCCTTTCAGAGGAACCATCCCGGCATTTGCATGGAGAGATTTAGGGAAATCACGGAAAACCTAAATCAGGATGGCCGGACGCGGGATTGAACCGTCGTCATCCTGGAATTAGGAACCGAATTTTCCAGAGGTAAAACGTACCCTTTTTAACTCTTTGTCTTTTTATTACGGAATGAGAAGTTATTCGGAAGACTACTTTGCAAAGGTAGTAGTTAAATATTCCCTAGAAATAGTTCAAATGGCTCTGAGCACTATGGGACTCAACTTCTGAGGTCATTAGTCCCCTAGAACTTAGAACTAGTTAAACCTAACTAACCTAAGGACATCACAAACATCCATGCCCGAGGCAGGATTCGAACCTGCGACCGTAGCGGTCTTGCGGTTCCAGACTGCAGCGCCTTTAACCGCACGGCCACTTCGGCCGGCCTAGAAATAGTACAGCACATTTTTTTATGTAAACTGAAGAGGGAAGATGAGAAAGAAAAGGAACTGATGGTATCACCCGCAACGGAAACTTTATGTGGAATCTGAGGCGACGAGTGGAAATATTTTCCGGACCGCGATTCGAACCTCCTGCTTACTAAGAAGTTGCGTTAACGACTGCGTCATCCGGACACAGTGTTTATCACAAATGAGCGGACTACCTCGACTCGCTCCCCGGCTGACCCATACTTCCATCTAGCGCCACCTATCTTCAGTCCCTGTCCATATTTTCCATGGTCGCTAATTTCATATTCCGGCAGGAGGTCGAACGTAAATGTACATCTACACTGAATGTTGTAGATTCATTGCCCATAGAGGCAAATCAGTTATATGAATGTGCGGTGTCTGTTGTTTCGGACACGTCTGAAATAACAGAAACCCCACATTAATGTCATAGTATGCTACTGTTTACATTATTTAAAAACTGCTCATTTGCTGGTAATCTTACACTACTGGCCATTAAAATTGCTACAACACGAAGATGACGTGCCACAAACGCGAAATTTAACCGACAAGAAGAAGATGCTGTGATATGCAAATGAGAAGCTTTTGAGAGGATTCACACATCGACATCCACATTTATACTCCGCAAGCCATCCAACAGTGTGTGGCGACAGCTACAACGTGCTGGCCTGAGGAAAGTTTCCAACCGATTTCTCATACACAAACAGCAGTTGACCGGCGTTGCCTGTTGAAATGTTGGCTTCAAATGACTCTGAGCACTATGGGACTTAACATCTATGGTCATCAGTCCCCTAGAACTTAGAACAACTTAAACCTAACTAACCTAAGGACGTCACACAACACCCAGTCATCACGAGGTAGAGAAAATTCCTGACCCCGTTGGGAATCGAAGCCGGGAGTGAAATGTTGTTGTGATGCTTTATGTAAGGATGAGAAATGCGTACCATCAGGTTTCCGACTTTGATAAAGGTCGGATTGTAGCCTATCGCGATTGTGGTTTATCAAATCGCGACATTTGCTGCTCGTGTTGGTCGAGATCCAATGACTGTTAGCACAATATAGAATCGGTGGGTTCAAGAGGGTAATACGGAACGCCATGCTGGATCCCAACGGCCTCGTATCACTAGCAGTCGAGATGACAGGCATCTTATCCCCATGGCTCAACGGATCGTGGAGCCACGTCTCGATCCCTGAGTCAACAGATGGGGACGTTTGCAAGACAACAACCATCTGCTCGAACAGTTCGACGACGTTTGCAGCAGCATGGACTACCAGCTCGGAGACCATGGCTCCGGTTACCCTTGACGCTGCATCACAGACATGAGCGCCTGCGATAGGGTACTCAACGACGAACCCGGGTGCACGAATGGCAAAACGCCATTTTTTCTCATGAATCCAGGTTCTGTTTACAGCATCATGTTGGTCGCATCCCTGTCTGGCGACATCGCGGTGAACGCACATTGGAAGCGCGTATTCGTCATCGCCATACTGGCGTATCGCCCGGCGTGTTGGTATGGGGTGCCTTTGGTTACACGTCTTGGTCACCTCTTGTTTGCATTGACGGCACTTTTAACAGTGGACGTTACATTTCAGATGTGTTACGACCCGTGGCTCTACCCTTCATTCGATCCCTGCGGAACCCTAAATTTCAGCAGGATAATGCACGACCACATGTTGCGGGTCCAGTACGGGCCTTTCTGGATACAGAAAATGTTCGACTGCTGCCCTAGCCAGCACTTTCTTCAAATCTCTCACCAATTGAAAACGTCTGGTCAATGGTGGCAGAGCAGCTGGCTCGTCACGCCAGTCACTACTCTTGATGAACTGTGGTAGCGAGTTGAAGCTGCATGGGCAGCTGTACCTGTACACGCCATCGAAGCTCTGTTTGACTCAATGGCCAGGCGTATCAAGACCGTTATCTCAGCCAGAGGTGGTAGTTCTGGGTACTGATTTCTCAGGATCTATGCACCCAAATTGCGTGAAAATGTAAGCACATGTCAGTTCTATTATAATATATTTGTCCAATGAATACCCGTTTATCATCTGCATTTCTTCTTGGTGTAGCAATTTTAATGGCCAGTAGTGTAAATTTAAAAACGTTGCCATAAATGGGTAACGTCCTCTAGATACTATATGCAACAGCCGTAATCATCACCAATACCAGTACCACCACCGACAACAACAACAACAACAGGGCAGCGGGGGATGTAGCCGCTGCTCTCGCGGACGCCTGCGGCCTTGGAGGGATCCCGGCGACGGTGTCGCGTTAGTGGGTCAGTTCCCGCGGGATATCCCGGCCTGGAGTACAGAGTAGCAGAGTGGTTGGGAGGGGTTAGGAGGCGCGCAGAATAACGCAGCTCCTGGGCTTTGGCGGCGGGGCGGCCATGCATTACGCCGCTAGCCCCCTACCCCCCCCCGCCACCCCCTTCCTACACCAGCCGTTGCGATCCCCGCCTGCAACGGGGACCGCGGCCCCACAACACAATCTCGCCTTATATCTCGCCCGCTAACCGATATGGATGGACCCCGCTTGCGCCGCAGAGCTGTTTCGGCTGCCTCGCGATCCGCAAACGGCCTCGCTGCTTTCACCAGAGCCACTGGATGTTAAGTCAATCTGAATATGATTGCAAAAGGAACTGCCGAAACGTGTGTATAATTTTATGATGTTCTCCATTTCTTACTCCAAATGTGCAGTGGCCATTAATTGCTATTTACTCGAAGTTTCTTGCCCCCTATATGACCATATTATATTAGAATAACATTGATGTATGTGCCTGACGACATCCTAGAGTCTCTCTGAAAAAAAAATAATGCAAGGATATTATTCCCACACGTCGATTGTTTCTGCCGGAAATACAGGGAGCGAAAGGCTATCTACAATTTGTACGGAAACCAGATGACAGTTATAAGAGTTGCATGAAAGGGAAGCAGTGGTTGGGAAGGGAGTGAGACAGGGTTGCAGCGTCTCCCCGAAGTTACTCAATCTGTATGTTGAGCAAGCAGTAAAGGAAACAAAAGAAAAATTCGGAGTAGGTATTAAAACCCATGGAGAAGAAATAAAAACTTTGAGGTTCGTCGATGACATTGTAATTCTGTCAGAGACAGCAAAGGACTTGGAAGAGCAGCTGAACGGAATGGACAGTGTCTTGAAAGGAGGATATAAGATGAACATCAACAAAAGCAAAACGAGGATAACGGAATGTAGTCGAATTAAATCGGGTGATGCTGGGGGAATTAGATTAGGAAATGAGACACTTAAAGTAGTAAAGGAGTTTTGCTATTTGGGGAGCAAAATAACTGATGATGGTCGAAGTAGAGAGGATATAAAATGTAGACTGGCAATGGCAAGGAAAGCGTGTATCAAGAAGAGAAATTTGTTAACATCGAGTATAGATTTAAGTGTCTGGAAGTCGTTTCTGAAAGTATTTGTATGGAGTGTAGTAGCCATGTATGGAAGTGAAACGTGGACGATAAATAGTTTAGACAAGAAGAGAATAGAAGCTTTCGAAATGTGGTGCTACAGAAGAATGCTGAAGATTAGATAGGTAGATCACATAACTAATGAGGAAGTATTGAATAGAATTGGGGAGAAGAGGAGTTTGTGGCACAACTTGACAAAAAGAAGGGACCGGTTAGTAGGACATGTTCTAAGGCATCAAGGGATCACAAATTTATCATTGGAGAGCAGCGTGGAGGGTAAAAATCGTAGAGGGAGACCAAGAGATGAATACACTAGGCAGATTCAGAAGGCTGTATGTTGCAGTAAGTACTGGGAGATGAAGAAGCTTGCACAGGATAGGGTAGCATGGAGAGCTGCATTAAAACAGTCAAAGGACTGAAGACCACAACAACAACAACGGAAATCTACACATCTAAATTTGTATCCTTACACGACCTGTCACGGAGAATTTTTCCATGTAAGTAAAACAAAGTAACTATATTTTCTTAAGGACAGAGAAATTTTGCATTAGACGGTAATTTAGAATGCTAGAATGTCGGAAAGTTATGGATATTTTTGTAATTTATTTTACGGCAATGTGGCCGAAGTAGCAGACATGTTGCTCGGGGTCTTTTCTACAGAGGCAGTACCGGAGTGTAGATGTGAAATGTAACTGGAGTAAAGTAATCTGTAAATTGTGATTTTTATATCGTAAATTGAGATTGTATTTGTTCCGAACAGCTGCATTCAGTAAACAAATAGTTAAATAACGGTGATATTGGCGAGGAACTAAGTGATATTATCCCCTACAGAGCCAAAAGTTATCTAAAAACATCGACGAGATTTTTCGCAGTGGCCAGGGCCGATCAGCGTTACAATCATCGCCATTTAACTGATGTTCAATTTTCTTATCCATTCCTCAGTATATAGGGTTTAACAAAAAAAAAAGGTATGACCAAATTTTCAGAAAACATTCCTCTTACCTAGAGGAACAAAATGTATCTGGACTAGGATGCGGAACCGCTTATTTCCATGTTAAGAGTTCATTTTCTATTTCTCTTCGTGATCACATTAATTATGGGAAGCACAACTGCCTTTTTAAGATTATTTATATTAGGAACTCAAAACACATGAATTCAAGATCGCACATGCAACGATCTTTATTTGGATTGCATCGTAGTAGCAACTAACAATTTGGCCATCTTCACATCACAAAACATTCTAGACCGCTGTTGATGCCATTAAGGCATCAAAAATTAGTAAAAACTTTCTTAATATTACGACATCCATACACGGCATAATTAAAAATAGCTTTTCAGACTAACTGAACAACGATCATAAAATGTTACAACTTGATAACTCACACAAGCAATAGTTATGTCATTTCGTAATATAGATCATAATGCATACGTTGCTATGACGCGGTACAGTTTCAGTTAAATCATGTGGTTATTTCGCAAAAAAGTACAATGGAAATTATGAATGTGAAAGTAGTAAGGAACGGTGAATTTGATTCTGAGGATTACCTCTCTAAAATTGAAGTCAAGCTTCTGCCTAATAAAGAACAAAAGAAGTCACAAAGTTCAATAAAATATGATACAGACAGGCTTACTATAAAAAAAACAATTAAAAACCATCAAGGCGAAATCAAAGTGGATAAACGTGGCAACTGGCAAGAAATATCCAAAGCAATTAATAATTCTGCACAGAAAATATTTGAGTCAGTAACAAATAAAACAAAATTGGTGGAATGAAATAAGCGAAGAAACCATAGCAGGGAGTCCTAAAATGTGGGAAAAATGGAAATGCTCAAATTGAAGATCATGATGAATTTGAATAACACAAAAAAAAAGAGGAAACAGCCAGGTTAATCAGAAATACCAAACGAGCCTTTGAAAAGGAGGAACTTTTGGAAACAGACGAAAATTTTGTAAAAAAGAGTGCTTGTGACCTTTATCAAACTTTTAAGAACAAATCAAAGGGGTAACAAACTCTAAAATCTGTTTCAAAAATTAAAATGGCAAAATTGGGTTAAGCAATACTGAAAATTGTGAAATACTAGCAACAGATTTTTCCTCAGCTTCTTAATGGTGCTGAACCAAGTCATAAATTGGGATCCTCAGATATGAATGAAAATTTGGAAGAAGATTTACCACCGACTATAGAAGAAATTCAAGAAGTATTCACGACAGCAAAGCTAGTGGAGAATTTCTATTCCAGCTGAACTTTTGAAGTGGTCCTTGCCAAATGTAGCAAAGGAGCTACTCTTTAAAGATATCTGGAAAACAGAAAAGATCCCAGAGGAACGGAAAGTTTCCTTGATACACTGACTCCACAAAAAAGGTAATAAATAGGATGTAAACAACTATACAGGAATCTCTTTACAGCCAGTAGCGTATAAAGTATTTTCGAAGATTTTCTTAAGCAATATAGAAACAACACTTGTCAGTTATTTGGTGAATATCAAAGTGGTTTTAGAAAAGGAAGGAAGTCATGCTCAGAACAAGTATTTAATATCAAGTCACTAATTCGCCACAGATTACTTAATTCAAAGGATATATAGCAATGTTAGTGGGTTTCAGACAGGTTTTTGATACTGGTGACAGAGAAACTATAGATAAAATAATTAGAGAATTTGGCATAAAGTCTAAACTGCCAATTCTAACCCGTGAAACACTTACAGATATAGTCTGTAAAGTAAAATTTATGGGAGAAATTTCACAACCTTTCATGATAAAAACGATTACGACAAAGTGACGGCCTAGCCCCAATTCTTTTTAATACTGTGTTAGAGAAAATAGTAAGAATATGGAACGAAAAACATACTGAACTCAACATCTCACCTTTATGGTTAGGAAGAGGAACCAAAAGATCTAAATGAAATGTCTTACATTTGCAGATGGTTTTGCTATACTTTCCGAAAATGTGACATCTGCTGTATCACAAATAACTGAAAATGGTCCATTGGTTTAGGACGAGGTGTGGAATATAAATACATTTTTATAATATGTATCGGCTCCAAGAGACCTAGACGACCATTATCTGCGTTCCCACTATTTATACAAAAAACGTAACGCGGATATGCAGAGAAAACATCAATTATTATCTTGATCTAAGCAAAGCGATTTCAGTTCAGTCAGACTAAAATTAGAGAAAAAGAATCACAGCATAAACGTCTGCTTCTCACCACCTCTCAGCGAGAACTGATGCAATGTAATAGCGCTTTTCGGACCATTACAGTGTTAACAATAAGAAGCCACTGGTGAGGGCGAAATTTGCCCGGGTCCGAGCTTGGGTATTCTTTGGGATTTTTCTAATTTCTGCCAAACAGATGCAAATCTCCTTTGCATTTGTTTGTGCAGAAATCGTCCGTTGCTGGTGTTCCGCTCTCTGGAAGTGCCTGGTTTATATTTCTAATCTACGTATATATTCAAGGGAAATTTTAAAAAGGAATATGATTATTGTGGTGTTATGTGAACACTATATCGTATTTACTGCTGTTCATGTCTACAGGGTGTCCGAAATTGAATATCGCCTAGACGTGCTACGTGCCACTAAGGGTGCTCATGTGGAAGTTTACTGGTGTGTGAAAAAAACTTCGATAGTTTGTAAACAATTAGATACCAGTTTCATATTTGTATCTTACTTCTAGCCTGAGTTATCAATTTATGTAATCAGGGAAAGACTTTTCGAACACCCTGTACTTTACACAATCTCAAACACCCGCTTGCAAGAATGATTTACATCGAACACTCAGAGGGAGAAAATTTTAGTTGTCTTTTGCTAAAATTGCCTCAGGAAATGTTGCAGTACTTTACTTCTGTATTTATTTAGTCATTACCAGTCAGAGATTGCATCCACATTATCAAACGCTTTTTAGCATCATACAGCCTTAAAAATAGCATAAAGGTCAGAAAATACAGGGTTCCAAAATAATTTCCATTTGTTGTTTTCGCGGTTTTAATAAACTTTAGAAATTACGTTATGTAATAACTAGCTGTTAAAAGTATTCTTTCTTAAACAACCAGTTTCCGTCAAAGACCATTTTTCAGCATTTGCACCTCAACATCATGCATACAGGGGAAAGTTATGTTTCTAATTCGTAGCCACGAAACTCTGAAGGTAAAACTCGTACCCTTACATTTAGTAATTCTCTCAAACGGAGCTGTAAACTGAAAATGGAATGCTATTCATGTACAACAGTAATGTTTAAGACGATGGAAAACGTAGGGACCTTTCCCTCTTATGATACAAAAACTAAGGTTACAATAAAAGTCTCATAAACCTGTATACAACGAAACCGTATAGGTCAATTCTTGTAGTTAACATCTCCGTAGAAGTACAACAACGACAACCGATTCTTTACACATTTTATCTAAAGTTTGTGCTTGCGTTACAGTTTTGACAAGTGGTGCGAAATATATCAACCATGAACGCATATAGGCGTATTACACTGAAAACAGCAAGTCAATTTGTCTACGTAGGCGAGTTCAAAGCAATGCTCACGTAATATTTCAAATTTGGCAATTCTTTGATGTTGTACATTACAATTCGCATGTTTAAAAATCAAGCAACGAGCTACGAAATGTATACAATCAAATTCAGCTCGTACACCCACGGCTAGAGCTCTTTACACTCTAAAGAAGAGCATATGCCAGGTCAAACAGAATGCAAATAACATTTTCCTCTGTGCGCTTTTAATGCCCAGTTTAAACTCTGCGTAGCGCCCACTCACTTTGTAGCGAAACACCCGCGGAAGGTTCGTTGCGTGCGATTCTAACTGCTGTGGGCAGGCAGTTCGTAACAATGCAGCCTGCGCTACACAGCTCTCCACGAGACAAAAATCTGTTCATGTCTCTGACTACATATTCAATTTCCAGGCTGGTTCTGGCAATGTTAGGTTAAGTAAGTAATGACAGCATAGGATCGTGAATCTATAGAGCGTTGGCAGCAACAGCGTGATGATGGTTAACTTGCTGACAAAGACAGAAAGAAAAAGAAGTGCGTCAAATTGGGATTATAGCCTGTTAATCGCATTCGTAATAAAAAAATACGCTGTGAATAAGTTACCCACTTTAACAATGCTCGATCAGTATGAACACGATAGGTTTACACTCACATCTGTGTTTCGCTGTCCCCCACACCAATCGCACGCGACAAACAGCTCCCCTGCGTGTTATGCAACCCGCCACGCTTCAAGCCCGTTAAGACTGCTATCGCCACGGTGGTTTTACTACTTCCCGAGCTGAGGCGTTTGAGTTTCAACTCTATGTTCGTTCAAAGTTAGGGTCAAGTAATCCAATAGAGTTACATCGGCAGTTTTCCAGAGGTGACAAATCTCGAGAATAAAGGAAAGAGGGGAAATTTCATTAAAATAATTCTATGCTGTCACGTCATCATACGAAATCCGTTTTGGCCGTGTTGCATCGGTATTCTTTAGGGCAGATTAGCGACTCACTGCAGTCGGATGTTCCAAGAGAGAAAAAAAGAAACGTGAAGAGATTTTAGGCGAATTCGATGGATTTGAACAGTTCCGAATAGAATTCATGGTTTATCATTCTACTTGGGGTTTTTATTCTGACGACACTGATGTTTAGAAAGAAGATCAAAATAGCCTTTGCATTAGATTTTTCTGAGCCTGGGTTCCTTGGCTGACTGGATCGTCCTTTAAGTTCCTGTGCTGGAGGAAACGTGAAAGTGCACATCCTCCACTTGTTCGGCTCTTCATGCACGGTCCTCAGAATCATTGTTTTGGAGTTTTTTAGCTTTTTATGTAATTCGTCTTTTTCCCGTTCTTTTAGCAGTTTGATGACAAGTGCCAAGTACTTGCCAACTGGAGATTTTAATGGCCTACCACTGTCACTTCAGCCTCGGGTAAACTTCAGTACCACTCAAAACTATTTTTCTGACTCAGTGTGGACGAATCCTACCTTATCAGAAGCAGCTGGAATGACTTTTCATTAAAACTGTATTACTACTTGCTGTGTCTTCATACATCCCTCGAGTCAGTCTCTCTCTCTCTCTCTCTCCCTGTCATACACAAACAAAACTGTTGTAGGCTTAGGCATCCATAGCCACTTTATTTTGGCAGTATCAAGGAATGGAGAGTAGCTGCAGTTTGTACCTGAACTTAGGAGCGACTAGAGAGACTCCTCACGGTGTTTCCTGTTCTCAAGTATTTCAAGTAGACACAGCTTGTGTCCATTGTGCTCAGTGTTCATATTTGTACGTATACTATATCACTTGTCTGAAGGCAAGACAATTCTACACAAAGAGGAAGTTTGTTTTCTCAGATTACAGCTTCTGTGATGCTCTGGAAGCCCGGTGCACACTGATCTATTTAGCGCTACTAGCATTTTACCCATGGCTTCGCCTGTGTGTGTGTTTGAAACATATGCTGAACACACCACCTCCTCACTGTCTCTGTGTCCACTTGTTCCTGCGTCTGTCCACCTCATCCTCCCACCTCTGCCTGTATATCTCTTCCTCCCCAATCACGCTGTCTCTTCGTCTCCTCCCCCTCTCTTCATCAATTTCACCCCCCCCCCTTTTCCTCTGACCATACCCTTCTCCATCTCTCTCTTTCCATATCCATCCCCGCATCCCACTCCCTTTCCCATCTGACCACTACCCGCTACCCCTTCCACCAGCTTCAAACATCTTCCCCTTCTCCTCTCTCACCAACCATTTCTTCCTCCCCTTAACTCTCTCCATCCCTTCCTCTATCCATCTCAACCTGTTCATCAGCACGCAAAGCCCTTGCAATACAGTTTAAAAAAGCAGGCTGATACTTCTCCAACAGCAGGCCTTTCATGCAGAGAAGGCTACATGTTGGGGCCCAGAAAACTGTTTCTTTACCCTCGGCTTCCCCGAGAAGCATGTTAATTTGGCAGTCCAATACTGTTGCTGCACAACATGGCTGTTCTGCAGGGCAACCTATACACCAGGTTTGGGGAAAAACAAGTTTTTGCATGTACCTCCACTCTACTGCAGCCACACTGTTTGCAACTTACCATGTATATTTTACTTTCGTTCACAGAGGACTGCTAGTCTCTGGATTCAAGAAATATTTTCCTGCTGTTTCTGTCACTGAGCATTTATTTATCTCCAAAACACCGCCTATTTTGGTAGATGGTCTACCAACAAATGTTAGTACCTATCGACTGCTGGCAATATTTTGTGGCATTGATAGTGGGAACACTTGTGTTTTTACATGGCTTTTGCTTGAGAATACTATTAGGGAAAGTAGGTTGGTAACTAGCGTTTACAGCTGTTTTTAATTGTGTTTAGTTCTTGATGAAAGTGAGTACTGAATTTTGGGACTCACACTCACACAAGTGGCTAACGACGTGAAAACAAGCAAGAAAGATCGAAGCAGATTAAAACTATATGCCAGACCGTGACTCGAACCTGGCCCATTCTTTTCTGAGGGGAGTAGTAGTTTTATAGACTGAGCAATTCACACACAATTCTCAGATGGCTCTCAAAAGCTTCAATTTCGCCAGTACTACTCTCCCACCTTCCAAAATCCACAGTAGTCCTGCTCCTTGTGCTACCAGGAGATTCCAAAACAGCGTATAATTTGCTGCAGAGTGAAATATTCATTCTGGAAAGAGTCTTGTAGATTGTGGCTAATCCATTTCTTCGATAGACGGCAAAGTACTTGAAGGAGAAACAGAACTGAATGGGTAATCTCTTTAAAATACGTAAGTTGAATATCAGTAAAAGTAAAACAAGGGTAACCGAACGTAGGCGAATTAAATGAGGCGACACTGAGACAACTAAATTAGGAAACTTATAGAAAAAAATGTCGTGCTGTCATCAGCTGTATATATTTAATTTTATTCTTGACTGGTTTCGGCTGTTACAACCATCACCAACTGAAAGAAAACATATAACATCTGTTAGATCAAAACTGCACATTTTTCATAGAAGACATTTTCGTATACCAATTGATGATGATTGAAATAACAGAAACCAGTTTAAAATAAAATTAATAATAACAGATGTTAGAAATAATGTTTTCTACAAATATCTTACAGATGTAGCAAGTTGCCAACAGAAATTTTTAAAATATTAGGAAATAGGCACTAGAAAATAAAAAAAAATTGGGCACAAAAATAACTGATGGTGGCCAAAGTAAGAGGATATGAAATGTACAGCTAACAAGAAGAGGACTTCTGGAAAATAGGAATTTATTGACATCTTAAATAAAACTGAGCGTTAAGGAATCTTTTTTGAAGGCATTTCTGAGTGTAGCTTTGTACAGAAGTGAAATGTGGACTTTTAGGAGGTTAGGCAAGAAGATAGAAGCGTTTGTACTGTGGTACTGCAGGAGGAAGTTGAAGAGTAGGTGGGTCGATCGAGTAACTAATGAGGAGATACTGAATCGGAGTGTAGAAAAAATAAACCGTGACGAAAAGAAAGGATCAGTTGATGGGATACTTCCTGAGGCATCAACGAATTGTCAATTTAGTAATGGAGGGAACAGTGCTGGGTAAATATTTTAGCGCAAGAGCAAGGATTAAATACAGTAAGCAGTTTCAAACGGAGTAGGTTACAGCAGTTGTTCAGAGACGAAGTGGGTTGCACACTACAGTGTGGAGAGCTACTTCAGAGGAGTCTTCGGACTGAATACCACCGCTGCCGCAGCCACAACCACCATCGTCATCACCACCTACAACATTTCCCCCAGGAGGCCTTACCCCGTGAAGAACCGTATAAGTAACGATCAAAAACTTTCCGTTCAAATGCCACACTAGCGGCTTGCCTATATGCTGGTGCTTATATACCCGCATCGCGGTCACCCTGGGTTGCATATACGCTGTAGCAACGCCTTCAATCGTCGCTTGCACAGGGTGTTCGGAAAGTCTCACTACATACTTCTAGGTCTTGTACAGGGGAGTGAGTACACAATACTTTGAACGGGAACCCATGTCCCAAGCCGCCGTTGTGGCCGAGCGGTTCTAGGCGCTCCAGTCCGGAACCGCTCTGCTGCTATGGTCACAGGTTCGAATCCCGCCTCGGGCATGGATGTGTGTGATGTCCTTAGGTTAGTTAGGTTTAAGTAGTTCTACGTCTAGGGGACTGATGACCTCAGATGTTAAGTCCCATAGTGCTTACAGCCATTTGAACCACGTCTCAAAACGTCCCATTTCCGTGTTACAGCCGTCTGAGAACATGTTTGCTAGGTAGGTACACAACAGGGTATTCATATTGGGGGGGGGGGGTGATTACGTCGAACCAGCTGATGTCATTTGACCTCTGTTGTACCTCTCTTACCTGGTTCGAGCCTCATTCACGCGTCTACGAGTGTTACAGCAACATGGTTGTGTGCACCGTTTATAGAACACACCGACATATTCCTTCTGAGTGGCGAAATTCACGGTAATCGGAGAGCAGCTCGTCGCCTTTATCAAGATCTTTCTCCACACCGTCCGACATCATTGCATACTCTTCTCGCCACAATGACGCAACGGCTTCGAAAAAGGTACCTGTGCTGTCATCAGGCGTGACTGTAGCGTTCCAAGGAGAAGCCACACATCAGAGTTGGAAGAGGCCTTACTGTATCACGTTGAAGAGAACCCGTCAACTAGTAGACGAACGATTTATTTTTCTATTGATGAGTAGCAGTGTAAAGTAACTGATGTAGTTGTTCACGGCTAATCAATTACTTGTAAAAGTGGTCACGTAACCCACATGTTTTTATGCAGCAGAAGAACGGAAACGGTACGTTTCCGAACGTGGGCTCCAAATAAAACAATTATCTACTCATTCTCCTTTGCAAGTCCTAGAATTTTGTAATCGGAATTTCTGAACACACGGTATAACGGGCAGTCAAATGAAAACGAAACAGGTGAAAAAAGTAAGTAAACTACTTGTTATTTCATGAGTAATTACCATAATTGTTAATATATTAGCCCCCCCCCCCCCCCCCGCACGACATAAGACGGTCATTGCGTCCATGAAAAAATGTTTCCGTTTGTCTAAAGAATCATGACTGCATCTCTTAAACCGTAGCAAATAGATTGCCACGAATGTCATTCTACGGAGCTCCAAAGATATGGAAACCGCACTGGTAGTGTTTAGAGGACGTGTCAGGGCTTCCCAGCGGAACTTCTGCAACGTACTCGAAACAACCTTCGCAATACGTGGGCGGGCATATTATTGACAGGCTTAAACTACCCTTTACTTTCCTATAAAGGGTAACTGTTGACCGAGTTCAAATATTGTAGTACTGTATTTAAAATAATGTCGTTTACAAATTCTACGTACGCTTCACCAATCTTAACAACGTAGTACTAACTTTATTACGACGAAGTTAAAAATGGTCCGGAGTGGCTACGCAGTCAGTTCGGGCACTAGGATAGACGGAGTGATCTCTTGCATAGATCATCGTATGGAGGTTCGTCGCGACAGGCTCCGTTCCAGTTCCATGCCACGTATTCCTGAAACAACTATATGACAAGAGATATGTATAGGATGCAGCCTAACCCTGAGTTTCCAGAAGAGTCTGGGATTTATTTCCTTCAAATTACTCACTTATATTCCTAATATTTCACAATAGTAATAAAGGCGTCGTTTCATCCCATACATTTCCCCATCCTAGCAGTTCATGTGTAACTTAACAAAAAGACTAACATAATGACTACTTCTTTATCATTATTCAGCCAACAAAAGGAAGTAGGAAGACATAGTATGTACAGATTGCCCAATACAGTTAACGTCGAATCATATTGTCTCAGGCGCTGCAGTCATGGACTGTGCGGCTGGTCCCGGCGGAGGTTCGAGTCCTCCCTCGGGCATGGGTGTGTGTGTTTCTCCTTAGGATAATTTAGGTTAAGTAGTGTATAAGCTTAGGGACTGATAACCTTAGCAGTTAAGTCCCATAAGATTTCACACACATTTGAACAACTTTTTTTTTCTGGCCAGTACTTTACGAGTACGTAGATACACAGAGCTGAATGACGGTTTTTCAAATTCGCAGAAGAGGTGATATTACAGGTTGTTTCGACAATGCTGGGAAGTCCTTACACATCGTCCTCACAGCTGAGATCTCTCCCCATGCGATTTCCCTATCTTTGGAACTCTGAAGAAAGAGATTCGTGACGGCCGATTTGCTTGAGACGAAGAGATGCACGCCTGGGTGAAATCATGGTTCCTTAGGCAACCGTAAACATTTCCATGAAGGCACTGATTGTCTTGTCTCGCAGTGCGATAAATGTATTGTTAGTTAAGGTGATTACTTTTGAAACAATAAATAGTTTACTTACATTGTTTACATCTGTCTCGTTGTCATTTAAGTCCCGCTTACTTAGAGACAGTTTGTGAGGTTTGGAAAGTAAAGGAGGAGTATTGACGTTAAGTGAAGCTCTGAGGGCGGGTCGTGGGTCATGTCTGGTCGTCTCAACCTCCGAAGGGTGAAGTTACTAGTTCGAGTTCCGATCCGGTACATTTTTATTCATGCAGAGTGAAAGATTCATTCTCAAAGAGCAGCTTCCTTGTGTGAGGCAGGGTGCACTATGAATTTTGGTTCTCTTCGTTTAGTTTTAGGGATTACATCGAAGCAACCAGAGTCTATACAAGAATAAAGACTGGTTCAAGAGTAGGTTCAAAAATGGTTCAAATGGCTCTGAGCACCATGGGACTTAACATCTATGGTCATCAGTCCCCTAGAACTTAGAACTACTTAAACCTAACTAACCTAAGGACAGCACACAACACCCAGTCATCAAGAGGCAGAGAAAATCCCTGACCCCGCCGGGAATCGAACCCGGGAACCCGGGCGTGGGAAGCGAGAACGCTACCGCACGACCACGAGCTGCGGACTTCAAGAGTTGGGATAAATACAAAAGGTCGTGTGCTGAGATTCGATTTCAAACCGAACAATTCCTAATAGCACCAAAAGGGCACGTCTACAAAACCAACAGGTTTCCCATTGATCGGGGTTCGTTAATTTTGGGCTATCGGGACGCAATATCGGTTTCACGGTAGGCCGCGCGGAGCAGGCCAAATTGTAAACTAATTACATCCTTTGAGTCAGATTAATAACCACTCTCGATGTACACCTCTGCCTTCCAGCCCAGAGATGCTAACTGCGCACTGGATTTAATTACGACCGATGCTACGGTTAGCTAACACTCAGTTTATTAGCTCAATTTATATTGGTCTCGGCATCTCTGCCGTGAACGGAAAGAGTTTCCAGGTTTTCAGTCGTTAATAAATGTTCCCCTATGTGATCGATACCCATGACTCACTTAGCGTTCATGACTGACTAAAAAAATTTTCACGAAACTTCTGTGCTACAAAAGGTTACTTTTTCTCCGGCGTTATTATGTCACAGACTGAACAAGCACAGAGTTAACGGTTCGTAACAGCTCTTTGTTATGGGGACGCTTAGGAGAATCTGCATTGATCGAATAAGAAATAACTGAACGAGGGAAAAATCTTAGGCTCCTATGCCCTGCATCTAAGGATACATGAACGATACAGCATACGGCGCCACAAAATTATGTGTTTGTAAGCTTTGGCGGCCTGTGTCAGACGGCATAAAATTCTTATCGGATGAAAAACGCTTTATATAGTATCACACAGCCTGATGGAAACCGCATAAATATTGGACGAATCGTTGGTTATCGTTTTTAGAATATTACGTAGGCCGCAACTGCTACACCTCTTATTTAGAAATACGAATTTTCCCTGTTGAATTACTTTCCTGTTTCGGTATTATACAGGGAGTGCAAGTGTCAAACGTCTCACTGAAAAAAAGCTAATTAGTTTTTTTGGGACAGTGACAACTTGAAATAAATCAAAGAGAATCTCGCAGACGAGTAACAGAAGTTTCGTGCACTGAAAGCATTATGTATTCTGATGAGAAATAAAGTGGCCGCTAGATACTCAGCATGGCCCTCATAGAATAGATAAATTAATTTAGTATATGATAGGCATTAGTTACAGAAAGATAATGAAAATTAAACGGGCAGACGAGTCATGAAATGCTTTACCAAGAGTAGGCGAAGAAATATGTCTCTCGAAAACATATGGTACATCCAAGAGTAATGGATTTGGGTCTAAAAAAGCAGAAGACTAAATGTTGGAAGGATAAAGGAACATAATACAATAGGTAAAACAGATTGCTGACGATGAGGATCGAGTTGCTATGAAGAGCTAAGAATATGTCAGATGGCATCATTATAGTAAAAAGGTTTTCTGAAAGTAATGTGTTAGATGATCTCGTCTAGATCTAGCAAAAACAGCAAAAAATATTTTATTTCTGTGTCTATAGTTTGGATACTCACGTATTTTCTGCCGACGGTCGTTTAGTGCTTTTTGATGTTTCACTAGCACTTCATTGTCTGGCACTGGTAGTTGTGGTTGTTGTTATTTTTTATGTTTTTGTTCTGCTGCTGTTGTTGTTGGTGAGTGATTTTATTCCTCCGCTGATGTAATCATGGCAGAAGACGATCACCTCTACCATCAACTCATTATGTTCCATGGGTTCTCACGGTGGAATACGAGCAATATGGCGCTCGCACAGCCTCTGAGGTGGAGAATAGCAAAAGACGGGTGCACACGAAGTGACCGCAATCAAAACTGGCTGACATTACACGTTGCTGCGATCAATAGTGGGAACATCTGAAGTATGCCAGTCACATTTACAGCTGCAACTACAAGATGGTTAAAATTACAGCACATCTCCTCGCGGAGGTCCAGTGTGGGCTACAGTTATAGTATGGCAGTGGAACATGGTAGATAACGTGAATGTTTTTTCTACCATAATTTGGTTCCGAAATAACGCGCTAAAACCTCTATCAAGTTTCGCTGGTGTGCCGTAATTACTACCCACACAGGACCCCTGTAATCAGCTGCACTGTAATTACAGGCCCCTGATACATCTATATTGTGTTATCAGGTATCGATGCCATCCGATGGCGTCGCGAAATTGACAACAGAGATGCAGTTTTCCGTCAGATGCCGATAACGGTCGAGTGGGGTTCGGCGGACCCAATGGAGCGCTCCTACTGACAAGGGAACCGCCCCATCGCACAACCCTCAGATTTAATTATAAGTTGGCACGGTGGATAGCCCTGAAAAACTGAACACAGATCAATCGACAAAACAGGAAGAAGTTGTGTGGAACTATGAAAAAAATAAGCAAAATATACAAACTGAGTAGCCCATGCGCAAGATAGGCAACATCAAGGATAGTGTGAGCTCAGGAGCGCCGTGGTCCCGTGGCTAGCGTGAGCTGCTGCGGAACGAGAGGTCCTTGGTTTAAGTCTTCCCTCGAGTGAAAAGTTTAATTTGTTTATTTTCAGACAACTATTATCTGTCCGTCCGTCCGTCCGATGTGAGGTAACTACGCCGCAGTATGGGGACGCTAAACCTAAACAAAAATCGAAACACACGACGTCAGTCGACTACAGACAGAGAGAGTAATCCTGCTAACGAGGCTCCCTGACTGGCAGTTGACTGTTCGCTTCGTCGGACGAGAGTGCATTAAATGCGTGAGATGTATTCCGTGGGCAATATGAATCCAGCAAATATAGCGGACGGACGGACAGATAATAATTGTCTGAAAATAAAAAATTAAACTTTTCACTCGAGGGAAGACTTGAACAACTGCTGCTCACGCTAACTACGGTCAACTGCTGTTTGTGTATGAGAAATCGGTTGGAAACTTTCCTCGTGTCAGCACGTTGTAGGTGTCGCCACCGGCGCCAACCTTGTGTGAATGCTCTTAAAAGCTGATCATTTACATATCACAGCATCTTCTTCCTGTCGTTTAAATTTGGCGCCTGTAGCACGTCATCTTCTTGGTGTAGCAATTTTATTGGCCAGTAGTGTATTAGCGATCAGTAAGACTCGCTAAAAGCAGATTTCAGTAGAATATGCAATTCTCGTTAGTACGTAAACACTCAGTTACACGATTAGAAACGCATTTCGTCTGCTGAGCTGAGCGAGTGATCTAGCTCAGGCATACCCTCGTGACGTACGCGCCGCGGCCTGTCTTTCTCGTTGGCCTCGAGGACGACCTGTGGCAGGCGCTCAACCCGTTTGCACCTGGAGCCTCCTATGACACCAATGTTGGTGCTTAATTTATGGGGAGTGATCCTTGTTTACTTTGTAATCGCTTGACTCTCTTTCTGCGTTGTGTAATGAGTATTTGTACTCTTGGAAAAATACAAGATAAGTAAATCTCCTATTTAGTATGTTAACTTTTTCGCTAATCGTTTCTGCTTCTACAACGATAGCTGTAGCCCATCTCTCCTTGCCATTGAATACAAAGTCTCACACGAAGTATCATATACTCTGCAAGCCACCTTATCATTTACTGTAACTTCCACCCTTTCCTCTTCAGTCACGAATGGTCTGCAGGAAGAACGAATGCCAGTAAGCCTCCACGTGGGCTCCAACACCTGTAATAGTTTCTTCATTGTCTTTCCACGAAACAAATGTAGGAGAAAGTAATAGACTGACTGCTCTAGGAATTTTAACAGTAAATCATATCATAGTGAATACTGTCTCTCTTGCAGAGTCTGCCACTGGAGCTGACTGAGCATCTCCCGCTTAGCAAATGAAACTGTAATGAAATGCACTGCTGTTACTCTGCTCTGTTTCTTCTATCAATCCTGTCTGGTGTGGATACCAGACTGATGAGCAACACGCCAGTAATTGTCGAATAGGCATGGATGTGTGTGATGTCCTCAGGTTAGTTAGGTTTAAGTAGTTCTAAGTTCTAGGGGACTGATGACCTCAGAAGTTAAATCCCATAGTGCTCAGAGCCATTTGAACCATTTTTTTGTCGAATAAGTGTGGACAACGCTTCCTGAAGATACTTCTAGTGAATGTTTGTCTGTCATCCGGCGTAACTGCGATTACTTTTTGCGGTCGTAACACATTAAACCGTTCTGTACACATAGACCTATTACTTAATAGATATCATTGTTTTCAGTGTGATGATACGGTAAAGAGTCTTTCTGCTTATTTATGTGCAATGTTATACTTATGTGTGTTACATTTGAATATGTTGACTGCCAGTCCGTGCACCAAGTTTCGATTCTCTGCAGGTCCTCCTTTCTCTTGCTACATTTTCTAGCGATGCGACTTCTCTGTATAATAGGAGACTACAAAAATCCTCAAGGAACTCCGGCGTACCACGATGGTTGTCGTGAAAGATTCTGGTGGATAAAGAGAAGCCAGGTAATCCTCCGATTAATTTAATTCAAGAGAGGAGGACAGCATCGGTCGTAAATTTTTAATCCGTTTATTGCAAATTGATTTCAGCTACTGTGTATTTACCTTCAGTGCAATTACATCCAAATCACGATGACTTATCATACATAAAATAGCAAATGGTACCACAATGAGATTACAAATAACAGTTCACCTTTTCTGTAATACCAATGTTAAACTTTCATCTGTAATGTCAGTGCGGTACCAAGTGCAATTTTATTTACGATGAGTCATCATGCCTTTGATATAACTGCACTGAAAATGGCTATACAGTAGCTGAAATCGACCTGCAATAAACAGATTAAAATTTACGACGAATGCTGCCATTCCTCCTGTCTTGGATCTCATTAATAGGGCCGGGGAGCACGCTGTCCCTAAAGGAAACAAAACTGACTGATTCAATTTGTCATGAGATTATTTTTATATTAGTGACCAGGTATCTCCTCCCCCATTCTCTTCCCATCTCCTCTTCCTTCCTCTACCTGTCCATCTCATCCTCTCCCCTCTCTGTCTATCTATATCCTCCTCTCCGCTCTCCACTCTGGTGGTTCAACCCCCCCCCCCCCCCCCCAAACACACACACTAATATGTGTATCAATTCCGACTGAAACCATTCCACGGGTTTAGGATAAGTTTTTTAAATGTTTATGAGGTCGTATCTCCTAAAGTATGTTTTTTACAATAAAATATTTTTCTAGATACGTTCAGCGGCTGTGTGTACACCCTGGGAAATGGGTTGCGAATAGAGTTAGTAGCAAAGAAGTAAAAACCTTACATGCCACGCATAATGCGGCAGTTTTTCACTACCTCAGTGTCACATCTCCTGAACTATGTGCCGTACAATGATATTTTTTTGGAACATTCGGTGGTATATGTGAATACAGTTAGTAGTAGAGAATTAAAACGTCATACTTCATGCGCCAGTTGTACTGCATGAACAGTGACAAGCTTTTTTCCTTTCATCATTTCGAGAGGGTCGTCAGCGACAAGAAGTTTCGTAAATGTTTGAAATTACGTGTAAGGCTTATTGCAAGTCACTAATAACTGTCATTCCCATATAATGGATGACTAATCTATGGGTATTCGCGAGTCGTGGGCTACACAGCTTTTTCACCCCCACTCCTTTGATGGTTGTTCTTAACATACGTACATCCACTTTTAGAATACTTACGGATTTGGCAATAGTGTATTTGATTTTGGTGCTTCCTACCTTTGTCCGCAGCTCGTGGTCTTGCGGTAGCATTCTCGCTTCCGGCGCACAGGGTCTCGGGTTCTATTCCCGGCGGGATCAGGGATTTTCTCTGCCTCTAGATGACTGGGTGCTAAGAGTCCATCATCATTTCATCGTCACTGACTCGCAAGTCGCCGAAGTGGCGTCACCTAAAAAGGACTCAATACGGCGCCCGAAATCCCCCGCATGGGGCCTCGCGGCCAAAAATGTCATACGATCATTTCATTTGTGTTTATTATTTCACTTCTTAAGTAATAGAACCCAGTACGTTGTCCTCGATGGTGAGTGTTCATCGGAAGTGAGGGTATCATCTGGAGTGCCCCAGGGACGTGTGGTACGTCCGCTGTTGTTTTCTATCTACATAAATGATCTCTGGAATAGGCTGGATAGCAATGTGCGGCTGTTTGCTGTGGTGTACGGGAAGGTGCCGTCATTGAGTGACTGTAGGAGGATACAAGATGACTTGGACAGGATTTGTGACTGGTGTAAAGAATGGCAACTAACTCTAAATATAGATAAAAGTAAATTAATGCAGATGAATAGGAAAAAGAATCCCGTAATGTTTGAATACTCCATTAGTAGTGTAGCGCTTGACACAGTCACGTCGATTAAATATTTGGGCGTAACATTCCAGAGCGATATGAAGTGGGACAAGCATGTAATGGCAGTTGTGGGGAAGGCGAATAGTCGTCTTCGGTTCATTGGTAGAATTTTGGGAAGATGTGGTTCATCTGTAAATGAGACCGCTTATAAAACACTAATACGACCTGTTCTTGAGCACTGCTCGAGGGTTTGGGATCCCTATCAAGTCGGATTGAGGGAGGACATAAAAGCAATTCAGAGGCGGGCTGCTAGATTTGTTACTGGTAGGTTTGATCATCACGCGAGTGTTACGGAAATGCTTCAGGAACTCGGGTGGGAGTCTCTAGAGGAAAGGAGACGTTCTTTTCGTGAATCGCTACTTAGGAAATTTAGAGAACCAGCATTTGAGGCTGACTGCAGACAATTTTACTGCCGCCAACTTGCATTTCGCGGAAAGACCACAAATATACGAGAGATTAGAGCGAGGCTTATAGGCAGTCATTTTTCCCTCGTTCTGTTTGGGAGTGGAACAGGGAGAGAAGATGCTAGTTGTGGTACGAGGCATCCTCCGCCACGCACCGTATGGAGGATTGTGGAGTATGTATGTAGATGTAGATGTAGATGTACCTCGATGCAGTCCTCTTCAACGTACTAGCTTCCACACCCAGCATCTCAGACAATGCCGAGCAAAGTCATGGAGACGGTGGTGGCAAATGGTTCAAATGGCTCTGAGCACTATGGGACTTAACATCTGTGGTCATCAGTCCCCTAGAACTTAGAACTACTTAAACCTAACTAACCTAAGGACATCACACACATCCATGCCCAAGGCAGGATTCGAACCTGCGACCGTAGCAGGTGCGCGGTTCCGGACTGAGCGCCTAGAACCGCAAGACTACCGCGGCCGGCGATGGCTGCAGATTCCGGCGGTGTATTCCATGTGAGTCGGAGCGTAAGAAGGGATTGCCAAGTAGACGCGACTCCTTAACGAACCCTTCGCATCCGCCAGCCAGCCATTCATCATAATGTCCACGTCGCTCTTTACCGCGGCTCTGGCAGCGTCCGGCAGTGGCTCATACAGCAGTGGCAGTTGGCCGTTGCACACAATACTGATAGCATCTGCAGGCTGTAAAAACGACTAAGAGGATGCGTACTCCGCAAGGCAGACGCTAACGAATTTAACCTCTGACCATTCCAAAGGCGTCTTTCGTCTTGCTATACGGAAACGTAGACACAAGAAAAGGAACAGTTGGTGTGCAGAAACGTTGTGTATTTATGGAAAACATTTTTTAAGATAACCTGACAATCCATGTCAACACTGTTAACAACGAAGCTTTAGAACGTTTATTTCCAACGCCAACTGTAGCTACGGACCCGACAATAAAATTCTTGAAAAGTAACGGAAGATATCAAGAATGTAAAAATACACTCCTGGAAATGGAAAAAAGAACACATTGACACCGGTGTGTCAGACCCACCATACTTGCTCCGGACACTGCGAGAGGACTGTACAAGCAATGATCACACGTACGGCACAGCGGACACACCAGGAACCGCGGTGTTGGCCGTTGAATGGCGCTAGCTGCGCAGCATTTGTGCACCGCCGCCGTCAGTGTCAGCCAGTTTGCCGTGGCATACGGAGCTCCATCGCAGTCTTTAACACTGGTAGCATGCCGCGACAGCGTGGACGTGAACCGTATGTGCAGTTGACGGACTTTGAGCGAGGGCGTATAGTGGGCATGCGGGAGGCCGGGTGGACGTACCGCCGAATTGCTCAACACGTGGGGCGTGAGGTCTCCACAGTACATCGATGTTGTCGCCAGTGGTCGGCGGAAGGTGCACGTGCCCGTCGACCTGGGACCGGACCGCAGCGACGCACGGATGCACGCCAAGACCGTAGGATCCTACGCAGTGCCGTAGGGGACCGCACCGCCACTTCCCAGCAAATTAGGGACACTGTTGCTCCTGGGGTATCGGCGAGGACCATTCGCAACCGTCTCCATGAAGCTGGGCTACGGTCCCGCACACCGTTAGGCCGTCTTCCGCTCACGCCCCAACATCGTGCAGCCTGCCTCCAGTGGTGTCGCGACAGGCGTGAATAGAGGGACGAATGGAGACGTGTCGTCTTCAGCGATGAGAGTCGCTTCTGCCTTGGTGCCAATGATGGTCGTATGCGTGTTTGGCGCCGTGCAGGTGAGCGCCACAATCAGGACTGCATACGACCGAGGCACACAGGGCCAACACCCGGCATCATGGTGTGGGGAGCGATCTCCTACACTGGCCGTACACCACTGGTGATCGTCGAGGGGACACTGAATAGTGCACGGTACATCCAAACCGTCATCGAACCCATCGTTCTACCATTCCTAGACCGGCAAGGGAACTTGCTGTTCCAACAGGACAATGCACGTCCGCATGTATCCCGTGCCACCCAACGTGCTCTAGAAGGTGTAAGTCAACTACCCTGGCCAGCAAGATCTCCGGATCTGTCCCCCATTGAGCATGTTTGGGACTGGATGAAGCGTCGTCTCACGCGGTCTGCATGTCCTGCACGAACGCTGGTCCAACTGAGGCGCCAGGTGGAAATGGCATGGCAAGCCGTTCCACAGGACTACATCCAGCATCTCTACGATCGTCTCCATGGGAGAATAGCAGCCTGCATTGCTGCGAAAGGTGGATATACACTGTACTAGTGCCGACATAGTGCATGCTCTGTTGCCTGTGTCTATGTGCCTGTGGTTCTGTCAGTGTGATCATGTGCTGTATCTGACCCCAGGAATGTGTCAATAAAGTTTCCCCTTTCTGGGACAATGAATTCACGGTGTTCTTATTTCAATTTCCAGGAGTGTATTTAAACTGGCAATAAATAACAAGCATCCAATCAGTGGAGACGGGCGGTAGTCTTCGTAAAAGATTAATATTTTTGTGCTGGATGTTACGGATAAAGAGGAATATGCGAACTAGTCATTGGCTTCGACCAGTGACGTAGTGAGCATGCGACAAACGTCGTGAACAATAGCAATTCATACACAAGGTTAAGTGAAGACCAGTTCGAGTTACAACTATTCTAACGAATCGTAAACTGACGGGAAAAAAATTACATAAAAAATAATTAACAATTAAACAATTAAAATTAACAATTAAAAAATAATTAACAATTTCGAGGACACATTTGTCTAGGTAACACACTTAAGTGGTGAACATCGCAAGATCACAGGTTAACGTAAGCACGAGATAAAACATTGCAAATGAGAAATGTTGGTACATTAATAACCGGTGTAATCGCTAAAGTGTTGAATGCATGCGTGCAAATGGGCATGACTTCTGTTGTACAGGTGCCGGATGTTAGTTTTTTGGGACAGAGTTTCATGCCTGTTGCACTTGGTCGGTCAATACAGGGACGGTTAATGCTGGTTGTGGATGACGCTGGAGATCTCATCCGATAATGTCACATACGTGATCCACTGGAGACAGTTCTGATAATCGAGCACGCCAAAGCAACAAACTGACGCCTGGGTTACAACAGTGGTTACTTTTGAATACATTATGGGAATGGCCGTGATCAATGTGTTATAAATATTTACTATTAAAAACAGTCTTGATCACGATTTATTTATCAAGGTGACCGGTTTCGACCACTACAGTGGTCATCTTCAGACCATTGATTAGGAATCCAACAGAAAGAGGTTCCTACTCAATGGTCTGAAGATGACCACAGTAGTGGTCGAAACCGGTCACCTTGATAAATAAATCGTGATCAAGACTGTTTTTAACAGTAAATACAACAGTGGTATATGGGCGAGCGTTATTCTGTTAGAAAACACCCCCTGGAACGCTGTTCACGAATGGCAGCACAACAGCTCGAATCACCAAATCTACGTACAATTTTCGAGTCAGGGTGTCTGGAATAACCACGAGAGACTTCCTGATGCCATACGAAATCGTACTCCAAGTTTAGATACAGTGTGTCTAGCAGGCAGACAGGTTGAGTACACGTCTGCAGCTAGTCTCCTCCTAACCAACATACGCACATCGCCGTTACCGAGGCAGAACCAACTTTCACCAGAAAACGCAACAGACCTCCACCCTGCCGTCCAGTGACCTCTCGCTTGGCACTACGGACCTGGTGTGAATGGAACGCACCCTACAGGGCGTCTGGCTCGGAGATGTCCTTGAAGTAACCGATTTGTAACAGTTCGTTATGCCACTGCGTGCCAACTACTGCTCAGATTGCTAGTAGAGATGCAGGACAATGCGACAGAGCCATACGCCGAACACGACGGTCTTCACTCTCGGTAGTGCAACGTGGCCGTCTGGATCCCGTTCTTCTTGCGCCATACTTTCTCGTGACCACCGATGGCAACTACTTTGTACAGCAGCTACACTTCAGCCAAGCCTGTCTGTAGTATCGCAGAAGCAACATCCAGCTTCTCGTAGCTCTATTACACGACCTCGTTCACACTTTGTCTCAAAGGCATTCTTGACTAACATCAAATCATCACGTCCAATCTCAAATGCAGCTAACACTCTCGACCGTTACAGCGTTTATTTAAAGCAAACCTGATTTCCATCCTCATAGCGACGCTACTAGCACCATTATTGTGGGATTGGCGGGAAATTTGAAAAGACATCATCTTCCAGATGTAGAAACATCTCCGTTTGTGTCACCTAATTCCCTTTCGGTGTTTTGATTTTTTTTTCCGTCAGTGCATATCAATAAGAGTAACATTTCTTGGAAAGAAAGCGAATCGAGTATCTTAAATAGAACCTCTACCGCTGTATTGGACATCATGACATACAGTATTAACTAAAAATGTATATGTCGCATAAATGTTGGTTATTATCGGATGTTGTACACTTTATTTATATAGATCAAGTGTGTAACTGAGAACGCAACACGCAGCTTCTTGTATACACTGAGGTGACAAAAGTCATATTGTACCCCGTAATATTGTGTCAGACCTTCTACTGCCCGGCGTAGTGCAACATCTCGATGTGACATGCCTCATCAACACCTTGCAAGGGTCTGGAGATAAAATGAGCCAAACCACCCCTATGGCCATCCGTAACGTTCGTTTACGTTTGCTTAACGAACGTTTGGTTACGTTTGCTTAACGTTTGTATTTTTTTGCTTTTTAGTTGTTCAGTCACCTTGTTGGTTACTTAGTTGGTCAGTAAGGTAGTTGGTCAGTTAGATAGTTGGTCAGTCAGTATGTTCACTTCCATTGTCAATTAGAATTTAATCGATCCTCATCCAACAAAAATTAAAGGTGAACGATTCTTTCACCTTAAGAGATCATGATAAATATTACCTGTTTTTCGTTGTAAGTTAGACCAGCCTTTGATGCGGCCCCCAAACTACTTATATTTCTTTCGCCAACCAATAATTAGAAGAAAAATTATATAAATATTTTGGTTGCACGAAAACAGTGCTACCTAAAAATACATCAAAATAAATCCTTCTTTTGTAAATTCGACCACCATTGAGCTGTTTTACAACTTCTTTGTGTGGCAAATCGTCTTTATAATATTTATCGATATCTGTTTCGCTTTCTTCGCTGGAATCCGAATCGTTTTCTTCCATATAACATTTATTAATTGCCTTAAGAATATTTTTTATATATTTGTTTCTACACTTCGTTCATTTAAATCTTTTAATTCTACAAAAGCATCCTTTTCCTTGTCGTATACTGTAATTTTTGCAAAACCACTTTTAAGTAAAACTGAATCGAAACGTTCTATTTGGTATTCTTCATCTAACAAATCACTTAATTTTTCTGTCGTATATTGGTAAAGCATTTAATTCTTAAGAAATAGATCTACAATTTTAGCGTTTCTGTCTTCTTCCATTTATTACTACAGATTTTTAGTACGTTATAAATATAGTTAATTAGATTAAATGAATACATTAATTATTCCTAAAGATGTTGCACCTTGGGAAACCGACATATTTGTTTACATAACTAAGGAAACTATAGAAAGAGAATGGTGTCTGCTATTGTTTACTTATTTTGGATATAATGTTTACGATATCTATTCTGCAAAAGATGGAAATTTAAGTCGTCCTTGTTACATTTTTGAAGATTATTATATTCGTCAGTACATAGCTAATTTAGATGGTCTTAATTACGAATATCCACCATTAATGTTAAACTTTTTTAAAGAGAATAATATAGTTACTCTAGAGAAATTCAAAACAAATAAAATAGATACATAAAAATTAAACAACAAAAACAAGTCTTTCTGTATGCTTGTTTGGTGTTGTTTTAATTCTAATTTAACTCTAAACTTGTAATTTAGATCAATATTGTTATTTCTAATTTCTCTAAATGAAAAAGGTTACTAAATGGAGAAAACAAAAAATTGCTGAACTGAGTAGCTGAAAGGACGCCGATGTGATTTTCTTACCTATATGATTTGTTTGTTTCCAGGATACAAATGTTTGTCCCCTGGAATATGGGCCCAGTTGCCATAAATAAAGCTAAGAATGTTGTTAGTAATCAAGACTCTCTTCTCCTCGTACAGAGGCACCCATATGTCGATGAACCAAGAGCCCAAGTCGTAGTTTCTCTCTTGAATGAATTCGAAAATGTTCAGCATTGACGAATCTGTCCTAGCAACAACTCTGTTAAAGTCAGCTGAAGATGCCCTAGCCGGCCAAAGTGGCCGAGGGGTTCTAGGCGCTTCAGTCTGGAACCGCACGACCGCTACGGTCGCAGGTTCGAATCCTGCTTCGGGCATGGATGTGTGTGATGTCATTAGGTTAGTTAGGTTTAAGTAGTTCTAAGTTCTAGGGGACTGATGGCCTCATATGATAAGTCCCATAGTGCTCAGAGCCATTTGAACCATTTTTTTGAAGATGCCCCAGCGACAACTTCGTTAGAAGCTGCCATTTAAGAGGAACATTTTTTATTAGTTTTGCAAAAAATAAACAGTAGCTGAAATCTGTAGTTTGTATTCACCATATTTTATTTCATGAGTAACCCATTTTTTAAACTGTTTAGCAGCTGGTAGTTTTGAACTCATAACTAAATCGTAAAGCCCATATTCTGAGATAAAAATAGCATTTCTTTCATTATATATTAGGGGCGTCTGGCAGACACTCCTGATTTTTTTTGTAAATAAGCTTATCAACTTCATCGACATTTTTTCTAATTGCTTGTTTTGTATCTCTGTATTCTAAAATTTCAGCTACATCTTTTCCTCTAAATCATGGATTATTCTTTTCATCAATAATCATAAACACCTGCTTATTGTTGTATGTAAACTTGTTGTAGAATAGATCTAAAATCGACTGCATTTAAGGTTTTCAAAAGTAGTTGAAACTGGGTGGTTGAAAGTAAAGTGATGTGATATTCTTACCTTTATGAAAATCTTCTGGAAAAGGCATTTTGGATTTCCTAACTAAAGAATAAAGACCAGGTTCATTGATAAATTTTGTTGGATTTTGTATATATTTTGGTAGTCCCATTTTAGGGATACCGAAATTTTCAAATGATTTACAATATTTTTAACAAAGTCTTGAATTGCTTACCTAGATTGAACATAACCTACAAGATCAGCAACTTGATCTGCATAAAACCAATGATTATTTATTTTCATCAATAATCAAAAACACTTGCTTATTGTTGTATTAAGCTTGTTGTTGATTAGATCTACAATCGACTCCATTTATGTTCATGTTGAACGTTTACACTCATAAAAAAATTCAATTAGGTGGCGTATTCTAGACATACATCTCTGGAAAGCTCTTTTTATGTAATCTTTTAGACAACTGGGAATGATATCACAGCAAAAAACCTAGATTTGAGTAATCTATTTATGGGTTGGAGTAATATTTTTTTTATTTTCTGACCTCTTTACTTTTCTACAGTCTCTACAAATTGATAGTATCTTTCCATGATTTCTTGCAGAACAATCGAAATTCTTTTTAATATTACATAAATTGCACATTTTTGAGCTATCCTCATTGCTGTTGTTGTCCACACAATTTTGAGCATTTTGTGGGTTATTCTGTTGTTTGTTGTCCATAGTAGTCTGCATTTCTTCCATACAATTCTGGGCATTAGTCATTTTAATAGAATATCTACTCATACGATCATTATTTAAACATTTTTTACAAATTGATCTGGATTTACATAATATCTCCCCATATTCTGTTACGCTTTTTACTGTGTAACATTTAGTGCACTTTTTTAATATCTGTCCCATATCGTCTGTACTGTTCAATATGTGATAGTTCTTAATATTTTTGTTTGAATAATATCTATGAAGTCGATCCTTATTTAAACACTTTTACAAATCGATCTTCGTTTATCTAACTTTGCCCCATATTCCGTAATGTCTTCCACTACACAACATTTGGTACATTTCTTTACAGGCTGCTCTATGTTCTACATTTAATACATATAAAAAATAATAGACTGTTGTCCTTTTCTTGTTGTCCTCATTTTTTCGTCAGTCTCCATTTACCCACTTTCATTCATTCACCTATGTTGTCCATTTCTTGTTGTCCTCTTTTTTTCATTCATTCACCTATGTTGTCCATTTCTTGTTGTCCTCTTTTTTTCATTCATTCACCTATGTTGTCCATTTCTTGCTGTCCTCATTTTTTCATTCATTCACCTATGTTGTCCATTTCTTGTTGTCCTCATTAGGATTTCAAAAGGTTAAAAATAGAAAAAAAAATAAAAAGGTAGCCGAAACTGGGGTACCTGGGGTAGTGAAGTGCTTTTAGTACCTATATGAAAGTAAAGTGAAGTGATTTTCATACCTATATGAAAATAATTTCATAAATAAATAAACTATTAAAATTTTTTATATATAAATGGAGACTCTAACCAAGAAGATCAGCAATGCAAATGCCTCGAAAGAGATTAATAAAATAAGTGACCTAGAGATAGATATTTTGTATTAAGTTATGGAAAGTGAATATCTTAATACTAGATATGGAGAGAAACTGTCTAGAGCTCAATAATGCTTTTAAGATTATTTTACCAGACAGATTTTCTAAATTAATTACTGATTGGGATTTCAATCATTTGAAAGAAGGGGACATAAAACTGAAATACAAGGGAATAAAGGAACTTAAAATAAAAATAATGAATTTCATGATATAGAGTTCAAGATGTGAATTCGAATAATTTACCTTCGTTAACCAAATCGTTTTATTTATTTTCCTAAGTTCACCTTTTATAGAACGAAGTAAAAGTGGGCGAATTTGATGTGCATTTTTTTTCCTTACGTTCACCTTTTATACGAAATAGAGAACTCACAAATCGGTGGGTGAACGAAGGAATGAGGTAAATAGCTAAAATCGGTGGAGTTAGAAGTTGAGGTATTCAGCTAGAGATCAGAAATCGGTGGGAATGAGGTAAATAGACGGAATCTGAAAAATCGATGGAGTTAGTCATAAATTGCGGTATTGGGCTAGAGGCCCAGATCCGGCAAAACCCTTCTGCTATGTTCACTGTTCATACTGATCACATCCGGACGTATAGGATGGAGAATTATATGTGGCTTAAACTGGGAACGCTTAATGCGGAGATAAATTTAATAAAACTATTGCAGTTATAGCGCTTATGATCCCTGGTTAGTTGAAAACATCTTCAAAGTGAAAACTGATACTGAAGTGACTGCTTTAGGCATTAGTGCTATTTCGGATAGTATAAGAAAGGTTTTTCGATTCCATTTTTAGGTCCTATTTCTTATAGAATTCGCCGCCTTCTAGTTAAACAATATAGATGCAAAGTTGTCTTTTCTACTAACAATAACATGCAGAAAAATCTAGCTGCTACAGACTGCCAGGAGAGACAATATCACACATAGACGATGGAAAATCACATAGTGACACATGGTCGGAAACGCTTTCCTGTGGCAGTAGCGACGATACAAAACACATGAAGGGAAAATGCGAACAAGGTGATATAACATGTTTATTATGCTTGGCACAGCTAGCGTACGCGGTGAATGGCGCTACGTACACCGCAAAGTCAGATGACGCAGCATGTGCACGGTCTTTGCAGTCGCGCTGTCTGTAAAGCTTCGCCTGCCGACAGAGTGGAAGTAGGACAGTACGTTACACGAACGCGGAGCTCATTGATATGCACCTGTATATGCAGCGGCTGATTGCAGCGGGCGAGGCTCACAGAGGTTGTACGGTCATTTTACCGCACAAGGCAAACTTCCTTTCTTTGCACACTTGCACAATAGACTATCCGAAAGGGGACCCTTCAGCAAGAAGACAGAACAACGTGAGAGAAAAAGGTGACAATGGCAGACAACGAGAAGGCTGTGCTGGGGCTGGTGCAGTACGTGGACTATGGCCAGTCATGTTGATATTTCCCACAGCAGCGTCTGGCGGTTCACATGGCTCTCAGCACTATAGGACTTAACATCTGAGGTAATCAGTCCCCTAGACGTAGAACTGCTTAAACCTAACAAACCTAAGGACATCACACACATCCATGCCCGAGGGAGTTTTCGAACTGCGATCGTAGCAGCAGCGCGGTTCCAGACTGAAGCGCCTATAACCGCTCGGCCACAGCGGCTGGCGCGTCTGGTGGAATTGCATGACAACCCCATGCACCCGTATCATACCCAGGGTAAGAATTCACTGGACGGAGAGGATTTTGCTCCTTGAGTGGTCTTTACATGTCAGTAAAATTTTTCTGGCTTTGTGACCATATTGTCAAAACGTAAAACTACCGACGTTTCGATCACTGTTGCAAGGACCTCCTTCAAGGTGTTTTTGTTTACTGCTGAATGAGGTAACTTTGTTTCTTATATACCTGCACACGTGGCTGTTATCTAATTCTGATGGACTGTTAAGGATCAAGGGGAGGGATGTTCGAGGTACATAGAGTACTGATGCGCCTCAGCTGGCGCTAGAAATCAGGAAAATAACGCCACGTCACAACTGCCGCCTGGTATTACACTCACCGATTTCCACCAACCACAAGCAGTAATGCAAACACCAATCAAAATGTCTGGTTTCCACCAAAGAAAAGAAATAATAAAAACACCAATAAAGAACTTCTAACATCCCTCCCCTTCATCCTTAACAGCCTATCAGAATTAGATAACTGCCACGTGTGCAGGTATATAAGAAACAAAGTTCCCTCATTCAGCAGTAAACAAAAACACCCTGAAGGAGGTCACTTGCATCAGTGACCGAAACGTCGGTGGTTTTACATATTGACAATGCGGTCACAACCCAGAAAAAATTTACTGACTGTGACAATGGCCGCCGGAGCCTATGTTTATAGAAAGGACCCCTGTTTTACAGCCGCTTTGTTGTTCACCGATGTTGCTATCTTAAGGGGGTCAGGACGTCAAAGGGGCCGACTTGAAGCAGGAGAGGCGCCGAAGGACATTTTAATTTTCACTGTCTATACCATTACAAGTAAATTCATAAAACTTTTTCGGCATGACCAGGATGGATTCAGGATACACACTCATAGCAGTAGAAGTTAAAAAACGTAACAAAATGAATGTTTTTTACATGTGAAATTTCATAATTTTTTCGCTTACTACTGACTACATTCGTTGCTATAGGTACACTTTTCTTCATAAGTAAGTGAGATTCTTCGATGAATTTTGCACAGCATACAAACCATACTTGCAGGTATATGAAACTCTAGAATTTTCCAAAGCTATTAAAAACTGTGGTAAACATTGAGATAATTAACTATAAAATTTGACTTTATTCTAAACATGAAGTTTAGAATGTAACAGCTCGTTATTTTTTTCATCAATTAAATAAATTCTACAGTTGCCTACACCTGTAACTATGGTTTGTACGCTATGCAAAATTCATCGAAGAACCTCTCTTACTTCTGAAGAAAAGTGCACCTAAGCAACAAATGCAGCCAATAGTACGTGAAAAAATGATGAAATTTCACAGTAAAAAACATTTATTCTGTTATTTTTTTGAACTTCCATTGCTATTAGTGTGAATCCTGAATCCTTTTTGGTCATGTTGGCGAAGTTTTATGAATTTATTTGTAAAAGTATAGACAGTGGAATTTAAAATGTCCTGTGGTGCATCTCCTGCTCCAAGTCGGCCTCTTTGACGTCCTACCCTGGGTGAGGGAATGATCAAGCCACAAAACACTCATGCGCAACTAGAAACCATGCATCCCAGAAATAGTTTTCTATTAATGTATGACCTGGCATCGTCGGGGACCATCTCATCGGGCAATACTTGCTGCCCCAACATTTGACAGGTCCAACCTGTCTCATATTTCTTCACCAAGTATTGCCGCAGCCGAAGCACATATACCGACTGCAATACATTCTATCATATTGTTCTACCATATTGTTTCAGCATGGTTGGGCCCCCTCACATTACATCCTTGAAGTACGTCGCCAGCGGAATACAACGTATCGTCAAAACGAGATCGTCTAGTGCACTGGTCATCGAGATCGCCAGACCTCACTAGCTTGACTGCTTCCTCTGGGGTACGTCAAGACGCTGGTCTACGAAACCGCAGCTAAAAGTGCTGAGGAACTTCTTGCACGCATCCTGACAGCTGCTGAAGTCCGGGACACAGCGCTACTTTCCAGACCATCATGTCTACCATTCGTCGGAGATGTGAGGCCTCCATCTCTGGCTGGGATCGTAATTTCGAACAACCTCTTTGACGACGATCACTCTCTATTTTTGTTCTTATTTCTTCGTTTCTGTTGTACTAGGCATAATAAACATCAAAAACGTTTTTTCACGTAACTGTGAACAGCATCAAAATACTTGGAGAAAGGCATGATACACATTGTAAAGTCTTACAATACATTAATTCACTACCGGTTGCGATTATCTTCACAGCTGAAAAATATTATTCATAACATCACATGGATATTTTTCCACTGTGAAGATGGTCCATGATTGAAACCAGTAGTGAATAAATGTACTGTAAGACAACACAGTGTGTATCACGCATTTATCCAAGCATAATGAACATGTTTGCTCACCGTGTTCGTGTCCTTTTCTTGTGTTTTGTGTCGTTACTACCATGCCAGCAAAGCGTTTCTAACTACGGATTGCTGTGTGTTTTTTCACTGCCTAGGTGTACTCTATCTTACTTCAACGTTTGTAGCCCCTGTATATTGGATGCTTGAGCTGCCCCTACCTGTGAGTTTTATCCAATCCACAGCGCTTTCAAAAACAATACGCGAAATTTTAGTATCCTCTCGTTAGCTACACGCAAACTATTAGTGCTACAGAAATAATTAGGACATTTTTGTAGGAAATGTGATGCAGTTCAATTTTGCACTGAGATATGTTTTCACTAGAGGCTACATTTCTCGAATTATTAAAGAAAAATGTACAAAAAGACCTCCAGACGCGTTTTTCTCGAATAACTCGAAAATAGGGGCATTCAAAGAAAACGTACCACAGTACGAAATTTAACGAAATTAAAATTCCTACTAAAAGGTTCTCTTCATTTTTTCTGTAAAACTAATAGTTTGCATGTAGTGTGCAAGAGAACATGTAAACCTCATGTATGGTTTATGAAGGTGTTACATAGGTAGGGTCAAATAAACCACCCCGAATCAAAGTCACAGTGCACGCTGTAGCAACGCCCTCAAACGGAAATTATGGTCACACCTTATATGGGGCACAGACTCGTCACAGACTTTATGACATGATGTTTTCTACATGGCTCTTACTGCACCACTAAGGGTACTAAACCTGTCAGTATAGACACACCGTTTTGCTTCCACATGTCCACACTTCAATATCCGACATGCTGCCCAGGGGAAAATAAGAACTAACGGCTTGCTCTTGCCACATGTACTTGGCAGTAGTGACCAATGTAAAAACACTCTACTCCTGATAACTTTAATTACTAGTCTTGAGCCGGCCGAGGTGGCTGAGCGGTTCTAGGCCGTACAGTCTGGAACCGCGCGGCCGCTACGGTCGCAGGTTCGAATCCTGCCTCGGGCATGGGTGTGTGTGATGTCCTTAGGTTAGTTAGGTTTAAGTAGTTCTAGGGGACTGATGACCTCAGAAGTTAAGTCCCATAGTGCTCCGAGCCATTTGAACCATTTGAACTAGTCTGAAAATGAAGTACATACAAATATAATGGTGTAGAGTACACTGTCCTCAGTCACCAACAGAAATATCTACACCTGCACCTGTTATACCCTGTGTAACATACTTGAAAATCATGGACATTCTAAAGTCTGCCAGATAATGACATTCTGTGGGAGCTTCGCTTCAGAACAGCAAGGCTTTTAGCAGCTTTATGGTGGTTATACATGTTGTGTATGCGATCATACACAACGCTAAGAAGAGGTGGGCTACAGATTGGTGTGGTAATTATCACAGGAAAAATTAGTGAACAGGTTAACGCACAAAACAGAAGATTTACTTTACTTGTATTTCTCCAGACGTACAAAGATTCATTAGAAATAATCCAGCAAGAAATAAAGTCCAACTTTCAGTGTCAACAAGGATAAGGCTTCTTAGCATGAATGATGGAGCTGGAGCTGCGACAAGATGGCGTATTCATAGCTTAATGTGATGAAGCACCGAGCTCTAGTGGGTTGAGTAGCAGTCGCTAGCCGTCCTACGTTGCGGTGGCAGGAGGTGCTCATGGTACAGGGTCACTGGAGGGATGGCTCAGCGGGCGCACACCATTGGGTCCGCCAGATACCACGTAGACGCTGTTGACGACTGACGGAAACCTCCAATTCCGTTACCAACATAAAGACGCCAGTAGCATTATATCGATAAGTGATCCCAAAATACATAAAACATGATTTATAAAAGCTTGTATATTTAAAGAAGAATTTTTCAGCAACAGGCATATGTAGTTATTTGTGCACGCGTAATGCATTTGTTGCCCGTGCACCAGCGGCGTTATTTATTCGTCTTTCCTTCGAGCATCGTCCTGAAGTCTATGGAGACAATACTTTCGTAATCCTCGTAAGCAATTACACCCAAACAACGTACTTAGAGTACGACGCGGGCGAGTGTGTGTTGGCTGTTGGCTGAAGCAAATCGGCCTCGCCAGCGCGGCCCAGAGCCACGGCGCGGTTTGGCGGACAGTATCACGAGCGTGTGGGAGGCGGCAGCCGCAGAGGCGAGGAGGCGAGGCGGCGGCAATTCTGATGCAAATGCTGGCGGCCCACGGGCTGGCCCTGCCGATGCGAGTAGGCCCACGTCCGCTGTTAATACAGCGCCGGGCCAGCGACCAGCTTAGCGCCGTCAGCCATTACGGGTGTTCACGGTGGTCTGTAGGATACGGCGGCTACGACAAGCACGTAGACGACAGGCAGACGCAACATCGTGCAGACTCTTAACAGTCCGTCTTCCGCAATTACTGTGATTCAAATCGGGCCGTAGCTTCTTCATCTGTGGATCCACAGCCTAGACGAAATTTCTGAATGAAAGATGCATTTTAAATCTACATCTACATCTAAATTTATACTCCGCAAGCCACCAAACGGTGTGTGTCGGAGGGCACTTTACGTGCCACTGTCATTACCTCCCTTTCCTGTTCCAGTCGCGTATGGTTCGCGGGAAGAACGACTGTCTGAAAGCCTCCGTGCGCGCTCTAATCTCCCTAATTTTACATTCGTGATCTCCTCGGGAGGTATAAGTAGGGGGAAGCAATATATTCAATACCTCATCCAGAAACGCACCCTCTCGAAATCTGGCGAGCAAGCTACACCGCGATGCAGAGCGCCTCTCTTGCAGAGTCTGCCACTTGAGTTTATTAAACATCTCCATAACGCTATCACGGTTACCAAATAACCCTGTGGCGAAACGCGCCGCTCTTCTTTGGATCTTCTCTATCTCCTCCGTTAACCCGATCTGGTACGGATCCCACACTGATGAGCAATACTCAAGTATAGGTCGACGAGTGTTTTGTAAGCCACCTCCTTTGTTCATGGACTACATTTTCTAAGCACTCTCCCAATGAATCTCAACCTGGTACCCGCCTTACCAACAATCAATTTTATATGATCATTCCACTTCAAATCGTTCCTCAAGCATAGTCCCAGATATTTTAGAGAAGTAACTGCTACCAGTGTTTGCTCCACTATCATATAATCATACAATAAAGGATCCTTCTTTCTATGTATTCGCAATACATTACATTTGTCTATGTTAAGGGACAGTTGCCACACCCTGCACCAAGTGTCTATCCGCTGCAGATCTTCCTGCATTTCGCTACAATTCTCTAATGCTGCAACTTCTCTGTATACTACAGCATCATCCGCGAAAAGCCGCATGGAACTTCCGACACTATCTACTAGGTCATTTATATATATATTGTGAAAAGCAATGGTCCCATAACACTCCCCTGTGGCACGCCAGAGGTTACTTTAACGTCTGTAGACGTCTCTCCATTGATAACAACATGCTGTGTTCTGTTTGCTAAAAACTCTTCAATCCAGCCACACAGCTGGTCTGATATTCCGTAGGCTCTTACTTTGTTTATCAGGCGACAGTGCGAAACTGTATCGAACGCCTTCCGGAAGTCAAGAAAAATAGCATATACCTGGGAGCCTGTATCTAATATTTTCTGTGTCTCAAGAACAAATAAAGCGAGTTGGGTCTCACACGATCGCTGTTTCCGGAATCCATGTTGATTCCTACATAGTAGATTCTGGGTTTCCAAAAACGACATGATACTCGAGCAAAAAACATGTTCTAAAATTCTACAACAGATCGACGTCAGAGATATAGGTCTATAGTTTTGCGCGAAGGGGGGCAAGTTCTTTTGCGTACTCTGTGTAGAATCGAATTGGTATCCCGTCAGGTCCAGTGGACTTTCCTCTGTTGAGTGATTCCAGATGCTTTTCTATTCCTTGGACACTTATTTCGATGTCAGCCATTTTTTCGTTTGTGCGAGGATTTAGAGAAGGAACTGCAGTGCGGTCTTCCTCTGTGAAACAGCTTTGGAAAAAGGTGTTTAGTATTTCAGCTTTACGCGTGTCATCGTCTGTTTCAATGCCATCATCATCCCGGAGTGTCTGGATATGCTGTTTCGAGCCACTTACTGATTTAACGTAAGACCAGAACTTCCTAGGATTTTCTGTCAAGTCGGTACATAGAATTTTACTTTCGAATTCACTGAACGCTTCACGCATAACCCTCCTTACGCTAACTTTGACATCGTTTAGCTTCTGTTTGTCTGAGAGGTTTTGGCTGCGTTTAAACTTGGAGTGAAGCTCTCTTTGCTTTCGCAGTAGTTTCCTAACTTTGTTGTTGTACCACGGTGGGTTTTTCCCGTCCCTCGCAGTTTTACTCGGCACGTACCTGTCTAAAACGCATTTTACGATTGCCTTGAACTTTTTCCATAAACACTCAACATTGTCAGTTTCGGAACAGAAATTTTCGTTTTGATCTGTTAGGTAGTCAGAAATCTGCCTTCTATTACTCTTGCTAAACAGATAAACCTTCCTCCCTTTTTTTATATTCCTATTAACTTCCATATTCAGGGATGCTGCAACGGCATTATGATCACTGATTCCCTGTTCTGCACATACAGAGTCGAAAAGTTCGGGTCTGTTTGTTATCAGTAGGTCCAAGATGTTATCTCCACGAGTCGGTTCTCTGTTTAATTGCTCGAGGTAATTTTCGGATAGTGCACTCAGTATAATGTCACTCGATGCTCTGTCTCTACCACCCGTCCTAAACATCTGAGTGTCCCAGTCTATATCTGGTAAATTGAAATCTCCACCTAAGACTATAACATGCTGAGAAAATTTATGTGAAATGTATTCCAAATTTTCTCTCAGTTGTTCTGCCACTAATGCTGCTGAGTCGGGAGGTCGGTAAAAGGAGCTAATTATTAACCTAGCTCGGTTGTTGAGTGTAACCTACACCCATAATAATTCACAGGAACTATCCACTTCTACTTCACTACAGGATAAACTACTACTAACAGCGAGGAACACTCCACCACCGGTTGCATGCAATCTATCCTTTCTAAACACCGTCTGTACCTTTGTAAAAATTTCGGCAGAATTTATCTGTGGCTTCAGCCAGCTTTCTGTACCTATAACGATTTCAGCTTCGGTGCTTTCTATCAGCGCTTGAAGTTCCGGTACTTTACCAACGCAGCTTCGACAGTTGGCAGTTACAATACCGATTGCTGCTTGGTCCCCGCATGTCCTGACTTTGCCCCACACCCGTTGAGGCTGTTGCCCTTTCTGTACTTGCCCAAGGCCATCTAACCTAAAAAACCGCCCAGCCCACGCCACACAACCCCTGCTACCCGTGTAGCCGCTTCCTGCGTGTAGTGGACTCCTGACCTATCCAGCGGAACCCGAAACCCCACCACCCTATGGCGCAAGTCGAGGAATCTGCAGCCCACATGGTCGCAGAACCGTCTCAGCCTCTGATTCAGACCCTCCACTCGGCTCTGTACCAAAGGTCCGCAGTCAGTCCTGTCGATGATGCTGCAGATGGTGAGCTCTGCTTTCATCCCGCTAGCGAGACTGGCAGTCTTCACCAAATCAGATAGCCGCCGGAAGCCAGAGAGGATTTCCTCCGATCCATAGCGACACACATAATTGGTGCCGACATGAGCGACCACCTGCAGATGGGTGCACCCTGTACCCTTCATGGCATCCGGAAGGACCCTTTCCACATCTGGAATGACTCCCCCCGGCATGCACATTGGTTTTCTTCCCCTCTCTTGCTGCCATTTCCATAAGGGGCCCCATTACGCGCCTGACGTTGGAGCTCCCAACTACCAGTAAGCCCACCCTCTGCGACCGCCCCCATCTTGCAGACTGAGGGGCAACCTTTGGAACAGGACAAGCAGCCATGTCAGGCCGAAGATCAGTTTCAGCCTGAGACAGAGCCTGAAACCGGTTCGTCAGACAAACTGGAGAGGCCTTCCGTTCAGCCCTCCGGAATGTCTTTCGCCCCCTGCCACACCTTGAGACGACCTCCCACTCTACCACAGGTGAGGGATCAGCCTCAATGCGGGCAGTATCCCGGGCAACCACAGTCATAGTCCGATCGGGGGATGCGTGGGACGAGCTGGCCGTCCCCGTCAAACCCCCATCCGGGCCCCCACAGTGAAGCCCATTGGCAACAGCCTCAAGCTGTGTGACCGAAGCCAACACTGCCTGAAGCTGGGAGCGAAGGGATGCCAACTCAGCCTGCATCCGAACACAGCAGTTGCAGTCCCTATCCATGCTAAAAACTGTTGTGCAAAGAACGTCTGAACTAATCTACAGAGAGCGCAAACAAATCGACAAAATTTAAACGGTTATTAAAATACAAGATTGCCTAGTAAATGCCGTAATGCTGTTACTTGCGCACTGCTGACACACTGCTCGGCGGCGGAAGGAGACTACGCGATTTTACACTATTCAGGTACTAAAACGCTATGCTAGAACTCTCAAATTTTATAATACGCCCGAAATTTATGAATTAAACAATGCAAGTACCAAAAACACGCAAAGAAATTAAGAATTTAAAAATGGTTCAAATGGCTCTGAGCACTATGGGACTTAACATCTATGGTCATTAGTCCCCTAGAACTTAGAACTACTTAAACCTAACTAACCTAAGGACAGCACACAACACCCAGCCATCACGAGGCAAAGAAAATCCCTGACCCCGCCGGGAATCGAACCCGGGAACCCGGGTGTGGGAAGCGAGAACGCTACTGCACGACCACGAGATGCGGGCAATTAAGAATTAAACTATGTAAAAAATGAGTAAGCTAGGAGTATACGACTTGCTGCTGCAGCTGCTTATCCAACGGCGGCATATTCATATGTATCTGTACATACATTCTATCTGTGTAATGAATTTCGCCCTGCAGATTCATTTCCACACAGCCCGTGTTTATGACAAAAGAATCTAATATTGGACTAAAAGGTATTAATAAATGAACATCAGCAGGGACAAGAGTGAATGAATGAATCCACTATAGTCTGTTCAATTCTTTATACAATATCACCTTTATTTACCGAACTACTAGCTGAGTAGCCTGCATTTCCCAGAGTATATACTTACTTCCTCCTCTCTCATCTCCTCCTTCACCCACTCTTTGTCAATCTCCTCCACCCCACCTCTCTGTCCACCTCTTCCACCAACCCTATTTTTCTATCTCCTTCTGCTGTCTCTGATCATCTCCTCTTATCCCCTCTCTCTCTGTCCATTTGTACACCTCCTTCTCCTCTCCACTACCTCCTTTTCCTTCTCACTCCTTGTCTGTCTCCTCCTCCCCCTCTCTCGGTTCATCTCCTCCTCTTCCGCTTCTCTGGCCATTTTCTCCAGCCCCTCCCCCCCCCCCTTCAGTTCATGTCCTCCTCCTCTCTCTGCATCTCTCTTCTTCGGCCTCTCTGCCCATCTCCTCCTCCTTCCCTTATCTCTCCATTTCCTTCTCTCCTATCTCTGTGCCCATTTCCCTATTTCCCTTTCCCTCTCTCTGCCCATCTCCTGCCCCCCCCCCCCCCTGTGTCTAACTCTTCCTGAAAAGAAAGATTAGCTTTAACGTTCCGTCGACATCGAGGTCATTAGAAATGGTGCACAAGATCGGATTGTGCCAAAAATGGTGAAGGAAATCGGGTGAGCCCTTTCAAAGGAACCATCCCGGCATTATCCTGGAGCGATTTAGGGAAGTCACGGAAAACCTAAATCTGGATGGCCAGACGTGGGTTTGAACCGTCGTCCTCCCGAATCGAGACCTGTGTGCTAGAGCTACACAACCTTGGTGTAACTCCTCCTCCTTCTAAGTCTGTTCATCTCCTCTCCTCCCTACTCTCTCCATTTTATGGTTCTTATCTCTCCAGTATTTATTTCCAGATTGTATTCAGACTGAAATCGTACCAGAGGTTAAACATGAGCATTTTACTTGTGCGCACAAATGGTTCAAATGGCTCTAAGCACAATGGGACTTAATATCTAAGGTCATCAGTCCCCTCGACTTAGAACTACTTAAACCTAACTAACCTAAGGACACCACACACATCCATGCCCGAGGCAGGATTCGAACCTGCGACCATTGCAGCAGCGCGGTTCCGGACTGAAGCGCCTAGAACCGCTAGGCCACATCGGCCGGCCCTGTGCGCACACGTCAAATATATTTCACTTATATTCATATGTATTTGTACATACATTCTATCTGTTTAATGAATTTCGCCCTGCAGATTCATTTCCATACAGCCCGTGTTTATGACAAAATAATCTAATATTGGGCTAAAAGGTATTAATAAATGAACATCAGCAGGGACAAGAGTGAATGAATGAATATTTCTCCTGCAATATGTGTTCTACAATGATATAATTCTGCAGGTATGTGCACTGGTATATGTGGCTACTTCCTACGAAATGTGTTGTGAATTGAGTTAGTAGTAAGGAAAAAATAGATTAGAACTTCACGCGTGATGCGGCAGTTTTTCACGTATCTGTGTTTATGACGTCATATATGCTAAACTATGTATCGCACAATGATATAATTTGACAGACAGATTTAGCGTAATATGTGAAAAGTGTGTGCAAAATGTGTCGGAAATATATTTAGTTGTAGGGAAGCACTAAATTAAAACACCATGCTTTAAGCAGCATTTATATTACATGAACAGTGAAAATGTAGTAGGCGATAATTGTTTTTCCTTTCATCCTTTTGTGACGGTTTTCAGTTAGGAAATATTTCGTAAAGATCTGGAACTACGTGTAAAGTTTGTTGCAAGTCACTAAGTGCTCTTCCTCAAATACTGGATGACTAAAGTACGCATATTAGTGCGTCGTGGGATACACCACTTTCTCACCTCCACCCCTTTGATAGGTAGGTGGGTCTTATTCCCATAGCGGTGTTTTCCAAATTGTAAGTAATATGTGTACCAAGTTTGGTTGAAATCGGTCCAGTTTTATAGGACGTATTACTGAAGTGACATAAATTGATTGAGGAGTGGAAAAGTACTGAGACCACAAAATAGAATATATTTTAATAACAGTTTATTAAAAAACGATCCAAATCTCTAAAATTATGAAAAATACACTACTAGTGAAATGACAAGCCAAAAAAAATTCAGGTTTAAAAAAAAAACTAGTAGTACAAATAATCAACAAGGAATGAAGATCAAGAACAATCTAGTAGTCTTATCGACAAATAACAAGGGAATGACATTTTCACTCTGCAGCGGAGTGCGCACTGATATGAAACTTCCTGGTAGATTAAAACTGTGTGCCGGACCGAGACTCGAATTCGGGACCGTTGCCTTTCGCGGGCAAGTGCTAGAGCAAAGGTCCCGAGCTCGAGTCTCGGTCAGGCACACAGTTTTAATCTGCCAGGAAGTTTCAAATAACAAGCTGTTTCCACAACAAAACTTGAAGTTTTCATTGATGCAGTGACAAATAAAGAATCACAATTCGGGCTGCTACTGAATATTTAATATTTTTGAGGCTTTATTTGTAGCCAGAAACGGAGATTAAATGACCAAATTAGCAATTGCAAAATATGCTTAAGGCCCAATTAAAGTTATGTTTATTGGTAAGACAAAAAATTTCCATTCTTTAATTATGATTTTAAGAAGTTATTTTATATGACGGGAGCATTTTGGACATATTTGACATGTGAACATATCAACTCATTAATATTTCAGTGTAATTATCATCCGTGCGACTGCTACGGTCGCAGGTTCGAATCCTGCCTCGGGCATGGATGTGTGTGATGTCCTTAGGTTAGTTAGTTTTAAGTAGTTCTAAGTTCTAGGGGACTGATGACCACAGCAGTTGAGTCCCATAGTGCTCAGAGCCATTTGAACCACTTTTTTGTAATTATCATTTATCCTTGGTTCGCTCTGTGTTAATGTTTTTGTAATCTTTTTAGGTATTTGTTTTTGTTTTTCTTTTCTGATGAAGACACCCATAGTCGATGTTGAAACCGGGTCAAAATAGATGTTGTTGCAACCAGTGTGCTGTATTATACACGTCACAACTTAACGCTGGCAACAAAGGCCATCGCCTGTACCCATATTTTAAAATGTGAAATTTGTTTCTAATATTTATTAACTGTTTAGCATTACTCGTTTGTGAGGAGCTGAAAAAATTATGTACGAGAATAGGCAGTAGAACTTGACTCGAAGAGTTACGTAGTGCTGCAGATTATTTTTTTTATTTTTTATTCTTTTTTTATTTTATTTTATTTTTTTAACGAGAAGTGATGGGGTTGGTAGTAGAAATGAGAGACGGATTCGCACTGGCTGTTAACACCAAATATGAGATTTGCAGCCAGCGGTGTGTCGTATTCCTCCGTCGGCGAGAGAAAGATATCGGGGTGAACCGATCATTCAGCGCCCTGTCGCGACCACGGCTATCTCCTAAATACATTTCTGAGAGTGCGGGACTCTTAAAATGCCACGGAGATAAAACCGTTCCGCCGCTAGACGCTTTTATATAGACATTAGAGATAAAAGCCAAAAAACTGCGGCCCTTTGTTATTCGCTTTTAAGAGAGTGTCAGATAGGCCCCGTCAAGCAGTGATCGGAGGACGGCGAGTTATGAGCTCGTAAAAGACACGGTCCGGCCTCATAAAGCGACGGCTGCACCGGCCAGTGCATTGTTTTATAGGCGCGTTATCTGCCCTGTCCTGATAAACGACGTCCGTCAACAGCTTAGCGCTTACGACAGCCGCCCCAGCTCTCGGGGCGCTTCACACAGGCGAGGTCGTACGTTAAGCAGCGGGGGTTGAAAAGGGATGAGCCACTGTTTCATGCAGACCTTTTGCAAAAATACGCTGTCTAAAGGGTTATCTTTTTGAAAGGGGAGTGGTGTGTGTGGCAAGGCGAGTATTGGAGGTCAACTGGGATAGAGCGCTTCACAGTTGGAAATGTTTAAACTGGGTACCTTGTTTCTCTCAAAATGTTCAAATGTGTGTGAACTCCTGAGGGACTAAAGTGCTGAGGTCATCGGTCTCTAGACTTACAACTTAAACTAACTTACGCTAAGGACAACACAGGCACCCATGTCCGAGGGAGGACTCGAACCTCCGGCGGGAGGGGCAGCGCAATTCGTGATATGGCGCCTCTAACCACGCGGCCACTCCATGGGGCCTTGTTTCTTTCAGGAAAAAAATCATAAAATCGTCAGAAACTATAATATTAATATTTCTTAAAATTTTAGACTGTGTTTTAAGACTGTCATATTGACAAAGACACAGTTGTGAAACACTTAAAAGACTAAAGTAACTTTCGCAAGATACGTCAGTGGCAAATAACAAAATTCGATGTAACTTGGACCATACTATGCTACGCATTTCAGCGTAGTACATGCAATGAGACAAATAGAAATGACAAAGAAAATAATGCAGTTGACTTCAACGCGTTCCATTACGGTCCCCTGGACAATACAAACGGCGGGATACGGTTCGTAACAGAGACTGTGATCATTAGGGACGGCAGTGCGTGCCCTGCAACGTACTCTCTTGCTGGCGATAAAGCTGGTAGGGAGTTCTTGTGGCAGGACGTTCCATTCTTCCATCAGCACGGCAAAAACATGCCTTCCACATCAGGCAACAAAATAAAAACTGTATGGGATACAGTGAAGTCAGAGACAGGTGGGACCAAAAAGGAAGATGAACGGATAGCTCTAAAAACAAATGAGACATTGGTAATAAGTGTATGTAGTGTAGCAAACCTGTTAAACAAGTACTTTGTTTTTCTGTTACTGATAGCATGGGGTTATCAGGTTCGGTGAACAGTGCTATGGAGTATCTGAGACCAATCTTTAAAAATAAATTCAGTAAAATGGATATGACACTCACGTCTCCCAAAGAAGTAGCATCCATCATAAAATCCTTAAAATGTAAGTATTCTAGTGAGTATGATAACTTATCAACAAAGTTAATCAAATAATGATGATGCGAGTTAGTTCTGTCTCGAGTTATTTGTGTAATCAGTCCGTTATCAGTGGAACATTTCCAGTGCACTCGATATTCGATTGGCGGCAAAGTAACTTCCGTCCTTCGATATCTTGGTAAATTCTGGCCCAGTGGAAATAGGTCCGTTTTCGATTCCTACACAATCTGAGAAAAGTTATCCGGACACCTATTAGTGGACAACAGTATGAGGTGTGTCCAACTTTCGCCTTTATGGCTGCTTGAGCCCTGCTGGGGAGACGTTCAATGACGTGTCAATGTCTTTGGAGGAATGGCAGCCCTTCCTTCTCTAATCAGAGGTGGTAGTTATGTCGGACGCTGGGATCTGGACGTTCTCATTCCAAAGGTGTTTCGTTGGGTTCAAGTAGGGATGTGAGGCAAGCCAACTATTTCAGGGCTGTTACTGACCACAAATCATTGCCTCAAAAATGATTGTTTATGATAGGGTGTCTTTTCACGCTGTACAAATAATCGTTTTCTCAGAACCCAGCACAATGCTGTGAAATTTCATATCACTTCGCATTTAGCATCTTTTTTTTTCTGTGTAGTAAGAGGCCCACACCCTGACCACAACTGTCAGTTAAATACCGTAACACCACCTGTTCCGTACTTCACAGCTGGCACTAAACATAATGGCAGTAACTTTTCCCACGCATTCTCCAAACCCAGGTTTGCCTCAGGGTGAAGCGTGATTCATCACTCCATATCACTCGTTTCCAAACATCCAGTGGTGTTTGAGATCCCCAGCAGGTAGGATTAAAGGAAGGCATCCCAGAAATTTGGAGGCCGGCTGCCTAGTTTGCTACAGGTAAGTTCGATCAACATGCGCGTATTGCGGAGAGAAGACGACGTTCTTCCCGCGGAACACTACTGAAAGAACTTAGAGACCAGACATTTGAATCTGAGAGCAGATCGATTATACTGTCATCAACGTACATTTCGCGTAATAAATACGAAGATAAAACAAGGCCATTACGGAGGCATAAACAGTCCTTTTTCCCTCACTCTGTTTCCGACTAGATAGGAAAGTAATTGACTAGATGGTATAAAATGTCCTCTGCCACGTACTATACGGCGACTTGCGGCGTGTAATGTAAATGTAGAAGCAGAAAAGTGGCGTCTTTGGTGTGGCACCACTGGAATTATTTTTTCCCGACAGGCAAGATTTGTGATGCCACTAAAGTGGCGGCCGAGAGGCGTCACTCACGTGGAAACGCGGCTTCAATCCACGGACTACTGCCATACAATTAAATTCACCTGGCATTTAAACATTCGCTGTTAAAGGCTGCTTTGTATGGTCAAATGTACACGATTTAATAAAAAAAGCGATGCTCCACGAAGGAATTATCCAAATTGGACGAAATAGGTGGATATGATGTACATGTACAACCAAACAAATTATCAGAATTTCAGAAAAAAATGTATGATTGAAACAGAGTAAGTCAATAACACTTTGGCCTAGCTCTGGCCCTTATGCAAGCACTTACTCGGCTTAGCATCGATCGATGGACTTAGTTGGTTATCTTTCTCAGGGATATCATGCCAAATTTTGTCCAATTGGCGTGTTAGATCGTCAAAATCCCGAACTGGTCGGATGACCCTGCCCTTAATTCTCCAAACATACTCAACTGGGGAGAGATCCGGCGGTCTTGCTGGCGGAGGTAGGGTCTGGCAAGCACGAAGACAAGCAGTAGAAACTCTCGCCGTAATGTAAGTCCAGGATGACTTCGCATGAAGAGCAACAAAATTTTACGTAGAATATCATCGACTGTGCTCTAATTGTGGGTATGACTTCCAAAGGGATCCTGCTATGAAATTATATGCATCCCAGACCATCACTCCTGGTTGTCGGGCAGTATGGTGAACGGCAGTCAGGTTGATATACGAAGCGTTCCCAGACGCATCTTCAGCCTGTATTCTCACTGCCTGGAGTAATGGTCCCGCGTCGAACTGAGCTCCAGACCTTTGGAATTCCTGCCTGACTGTCGGTTGCCATACAACCAGACAACCAGGAGTGAATGTTTGCGTGCCTCTTCATTTCATAACAAGAACGCTTTGGTAGTCATTTGCGGCACCCTTACTGCACAGCGGTACCATTTACCAGCACAAAAAAAAAAAAAAAAAAAAAAAAAGTTCAAATGTGTGTGAAATTTATGGGACTTAACTACTAAGGTCATCAGTCCCTAAGCTTACACACTACTTAACCTAAATTATCCTAAGGACGAACACACACACCCATGCCCGAGGGATGACTCGAACCTCCGCCGGGACCAGCCGCACAGTCCATGACTGCAACGCCTTACCTTAGACCGCTCGGCACTGGCAAGCATTGTCGCCAGACCTCTCCCCAGATAAAAACGTCTGGAGAATTATGGGCAGACCCTCCAACCAACTGGGAATTTTGACTATTTAACGCGCCACTTGGACAGAATGCGGCACGATATTCCTCAAGAGAACATCCTGTAAGTAGTCTGATTAGGTTTTTATGTTGGCAACGCCACGTAGCACTCTATATGAAATTACTGACTGTGCTGTGTGAAGTCTGTGGCTGGTTTGCATTGTTGGAATATTTTGCTATTGTAGTGTTGGGCAGTTGGATGTGAACGGCGCGTAGCGTTGCGCAGTTAGAGATGAGCCGCCAGCAGTGGTGGATGTGGGGAGATGGCTTAATTTTGAGTGCGGACGAACTGGACGTGTGTCCATCAGAAAGAGTATATTAGTAATATTGGATATCATGAACTGATATATATATATATATATATATATATATATATATATATATATGATGACTTTTGAACATCATTAAGGTAAATACATTGTTTGTTCTCTATCAAAACCTTTCATTTGCTAACAATGCCTATCAGTAGTTAGTACCTTCAGTAGTTAGAATCTTTTATTTATATGGCAGTATTGGCGCTCGCTGTATTGCAGTAGTTCGAGTAACTAAGATTTTTGTGAGGTAAGTGATTCATGAAAGGTATAGGTTATTGTTAGTCAGGACCATTCTTTTGTAGGGATTATTGAAAGTCACATTGCGTTGTGCTAAAAATATTGTGTGTCAGTTTAGTGTTGATCAGAATAAGTAAAGGGAGAAATGTCTGCGTACGTTCAGTTTTGCTCATCTGTTGAGCAGTAAGAGGTTTACTAACGCAGTAATTCATTAATTTTTCTAAGGGGAGGTTTCATAATCCAAGAGCTCTATCAATCAAAGTCAAGCCGAGTAACTGCTTGCATAAGGGCCAGAGGTGGAGCAATGCTTTGTTGACTTATTCGAGTTGTGAGGCTCTTAAATAAATCACCCAGTTTTTCTGAAACTGTAAGGATTTGTGTGCACATGTACATCACGTATACAGATTTCCGTCCAGATCGGATAATTCCATCGTGGTGCGCCTCTTCTTGTCTTAGAGTGCACTTTCGCCAGTCTCTCTGCGCTCGCCCTGTCCACGCTGCGTGTTGAGGGGGGGGGGGGGGGGGAGGCGGCGGGGAGCCGCGGCCGATCCGGCCGTGATGGACCCGTCGGCGGCCGCGGGGCCGCCTTTACGACGTCGTAAAGCGGTGGGGCGCAGCCACGCCCTCCGACCGCTTCCCCTGGCGCCGATTGAGACGCCGGGCCACGCCGCTCCGCGCCGCGAGTCGACCGGAGGTTCTCAGCCAGCGGGGCACGCCCAGCTAACAGCCACTCGTCATACCGGGCGCTTGCGCCGGAACGACTACCCACGAGGAGCACACAGCAAGTGCCGTCACCCGACTACCCGGGAACCTCCTTCAGTAAACATGTGTCTCGATTTGTCCGTCTACACCAGACCGTTCTTGAGAAAACGGCGCTCACAATGTCCGAGATATTTTCAAACTACTCGACGTGCCTTTCACAGCGCGGTAACCGCAGACGAAATGGCATCTGAATTTTGCGCCATTTGTTTGGAACCGGATGATCGTTTTAATTTGTTTCATTTTTACTTTTTCCATTTAACTGCCTGTGCCCGTGGAAGCTTACTACACGAATGTTTCTTATCAAATTAGGGGATACCAAGGCTGAGAGGTTCCATGCCCTCTTTTGCATGTCTCCTCTCATTTTCATCAATTTTATTAATGTTCTATGTCATTGCACGGTAGTAACAGACCGAATAAGGTTATTGCAATAAGGTTATTTGTACTGAGAGCTCAAAAAATAATTTTCACTTGATTCCTAAACATGTTTTGTTACTTCCCTGTGTGGCCTGTGCGAGGCGAGTATCGGAGGACGCGGCACACTGCATTTCCGAATTCTGAGGGTTCGTACAATGGGCTTAAGCGCCTGGCGCAACAACTGATCAAAAATCAAATGGTTCAAATGGCTCTGAGCACTATGGGACTCAACTGCTGTGGTCATAAGTCCCCTAGAACTTAGAACTACTTAAACCTAACTAACCTAAGGACAGCACACAACACCCAGCCATCACGAGGCAGAGAAAATCCCTGACCCCGCCGGGAATCGAACCCGGGCGTGGGAAGCAAGAACGCTACCGCACGACCACGAGATGCGGGCGCAACAACTGACATCGGGCGAGTATCGCCTATTGTATGCAGGGTGAAACGACCTGCGAGACATCTGA